>NW_023144625.1:7439695-8039695 GCF_012932325.1 Thrips palmi | reverse complement strand
CAAAGCGCACGCTCGTGTGTGAGTCTGTGATTGTGTGTGTGTGTGTGCCCTTGCTGCGATTTCACTCGCCTCAATCGGAGCAATCAGACGGCGCTGCAGTTGAGACTGTTGTTCATGGCTCGTTCGTAGTAATCCCCGCGGCAAACAAGAACAAGTGTCGGCGAGTGGCTCCGTGGGCAAAGCATTCGATCCGTGACGGGAAGGTTAAGCGTTCAAATCCGCAGAACAGATTTTTTTTTTGAAAATTGTTGGTGAACTTTAAACGCGCCTTCTTGATTAACCTCCGGTGCATGCTCTCGCTCATACCGTCGGGAACATCCCACACAGCGGTCCTCCATGGCCTATGCAGTGCAGGCACTCACGTGCCGTGCCGGCCTAACTACCGTTGTTGTGTGTGCGAAGCGCGGACGGCGTTACCGCCTCCGGGGGAAAACTCCCACGACCGTGAGGACTGCGCGGAGTGACGACAGGAAGCTCGCCCTCGCCCTGCCTTTTATTGTCTCCCTCGTTTTGACACTCGTGTTTTCAGCGCGTTGCGGACACCGTCCATTGCAAACGGTGGGTCAGAAGACCGGTGGAGGCGGTCGAAATCCCGGACTCGTTAGCTCCGGAGTCACTAATGGGACTCGAACCGAACGTGTGACCCCACCAATGGATTCCTCGTTCGGAGAGCAATCGTTTGGTGGGGTCACACGTTCGGTTCGAGTCCTGTTCAGCGACTCTGGAGCTCAAGACGCGTCTGGAGTTTTGGCCGCCGGCACCGGTCTTCCACTGTGGGACTGGGTTGTCGACCGGCCGGCCGGCCCTCCTGCAGACGAGAGGAAAAACTGCTGGCGCTGCTCGCGCTTTTTCCGCGAGGCCCTCTTGCGTCTGAGTGCCCTGAAGCCTTGCGGTGCGGGGCCGCGACATGCGTGGAGAATCCAGCATCCAGCTCCTCGCGGGGCTTGATCGGCCCAGCTCGCAACGCGGCAGCGCGGCGTGCGAGCACGGGAGTCATGAGGGCGTCGATGTGCCGCCGTTTGATTGGTGCGCTACCGTTCTCCTATGCCCCCCTCCCCCTCCCCCCGCGGTCTCACTTTCACTGGCGCGCGCGATGCCGCCAAAACACTCATCCAGCTCCCGTAAAACTTGTGGCGTTGAAAAGAAAAGTTCGGTGGCCCCTCCCCTCCTCACCCCCTGGGGCCCCGGGGCCCGGGCGGCGGTTCCAGAAGCGGAGCCGCCGAGAGCGTCGTCGTCGCTGTCACACGCACACGTCGCGTCACACCGCGAAAAAGACAACAACAAAAACAACAACGAGGAAAAAGCGAAAAGCGCGTGCGGTGCATTTCTCTGTAACCAATCGCACGTCGGCGACGTCGGCGGCAGAGACTTTTCCGACGAAGAAAAGGCAATAAAAAGAAACGTTTTTTTCTGCTTCTCCGCGAGTCCTGCAACTCGCACTGCGTACGTTGTGCGACTTTACCAATATTCCATGTCGATTTTAGAAAATCCGAAGTAGTCGACCGCTTTTGTTGGCGAACCTAGCTTCTTCTCCGGGGCAAACATCACGGCAACCAACCGAGGCACCGGAACGCTTTGCTTCGCTTGCTTGTGTGCCGTCCTATCTCAGGGTGATGGCGACGTAGTTGAGCAAGCTGGGGAAAATATTGACCCTGCCAGGATTCGAACCCACGGTGATCCATCCGAGCCACCGATTGTGTTGCCAACTCAGACTAATGCCGCTGGATTGCAGAGGTAAACAGTGGAAAAGATCAACCCTCCTGGGACTCGAACCCAGGATGTCCTAGCGGCAGAGCGCCGCTTGCTTTTCCCTGGCATTCGAACGCGTCGACGGGACGCCCCTGGGAGGCGGTGGATTTGTGCGGACAAAAACCCGGCGGCGCGCGCGTCCGTCCGGCTCGCCCGTCCGGTTCGTCCGGCACGGGGCGGCCGCTCGGTGCGCGCGGTGCAGCAGGTACCGGAGCCGGAATGCCGCGCGGGCAGGTACGCCCGCGAAAGAATTCAGGCTGGGCGAAACAGGTGCGTGCGCTTTGTAGCTGGACCACGGTGGCCGGACCCCCTGGGCCCGCCGTGCCTGCAGACTGATTCCAAGAGTCGTCACGCTGTCTCCCTCGCACCCTTCCGGGACGCCCCATGAGTGCGAGAGAGACAGAGCGGTGAATCAGTGTGCTGGGGGTCCGAGGCTGCCGGAGGCTGCCATTCCGCGGCCATTCTTCTCCAGGCCAAGGCCAGCCCGATAACACTTTCGTTCTCCCGCTCCAGCGGCTCCAGCGGCTCCAGCGGCCAGGGCGAGGCGACGCAAGGCTGGGAAAAATGTGTAACGCCGTATAACGAGAATGACTCATTTTCGGGCCGATTCTCACCCAACCGGCTTCCCGCGGGACGGAGGGGAGTGGAGGGGGGGGGGGGCAGAAATCGAAGACCCCTGAGGACGCGCGTACCCTGGATTTGCATTAAGGACAGCCATGTCCCACGTTGTGCCTGATTACCGGTGGAGTGTACTGTTTGCTGCCCGCCTGGGGGGTGCAGGACGGCAACGGCGAGGTGCCGCCGGAGGTTGCGTGCGAAAACAGAGTGGGCTTCGCGTTGCTGCGCGTTGCTGCGCCCGGCGCCGTGTGGGGCCCTTGTGTAGACTAACCGGGCACACGCTCTGTGTGTGTGTGGTCAGTCTCATGTTGGGACAGCTCCTGTGTGTGCGTGCGGCCGAGCGTGCATCCCCGCCCCGCGGGCCCCGCGGGCCCCGCCGGCCCCGCCCCGGGAACGCTAAGAACTGTGTTTGCCCGTGCTCTCCAAAAGGCGAGCACTCTCACCGCGGCCCGCCCGGCACGGCGGCACGGCCCGCCTGTGTGTCCCATTCACAAAGAGGCGATGCCTCGTCTCCTGCTGCTCGCCTGATCTACATCCCCGCCGCGCGGTGCACGCATTCCCGCAGCATCCTGGCAACGCCCTGGATGGCTTCAAGGAAATCAATCCCGCCGCGTTGCCGCCATGCTGCCGCCATGCTGCCGCCGCAGTGGCGCATGCCCCGCATCATGCAGGCCGGCATGCACGCGCAGACCGGCCGGGAGAAAATGGTTGTGTTCGTGATGATGTGGAAAGTGCGACGGGAAGAAGTTGTCGCCGGGCGAGATGTTGCTGCCGTCGGTGCACTGGGAGGGGGGATGCGGCAGGACAGGCCGGCACGCCGGGACTACACGTCAGGCGCGCATGTGTGTGTGTGTGTGTGTGCGCGCGCGTCCGTGTGTCGCTAGCTTCCTTTAGACTGACGGACGAGCGCGCGGCTCAGCCCAATTTGACTGTTTCAATAACAACTCTTGTTTTCCTTGTTGCAGGGCCATGGCGGCCAGGCGTACACTCGCCCTGCTGCTCGGTGAGTACAACAACAACAACAACAACAACAACAACAACAGCACAACAACAACAAGAACTAAGTAGTACTACTACAGGAGCGCCGAAACAATCGACGCTGATAAGAACAAGACGCGAACAACACAATAAAGCTCGTGTGTTTTTTCTTTACATAACGGTCTTCGCGGAACAAGCACGTGCGATATTACCATCCACTTATTTCTCGAACAACGACCGCGGCGAAGAAAGGAGGCAGGAACCGGGCCGACAGGAAGCGCGTAGATCCGACAAGTCCGAGACGCACCGCGGAGGCACGATCTTGTTGATGCACGCGCCTTAAAAGAAGTGCGCTTTTTTTCCGACCGCAAATGTGACCGCGCCGTTTAGTCGTGCGTGGACGCCTTTTGGAACGGCGCCTCGCGGTCTCTTTGCATCCACCGCAAAGGGCACACTTTGCACTGTCAAAAGTCAAGCATGAGAAACGACGGCTCGGGGATGTTCGTTTCAGGCAGAGCTGGAATTAAAAACGAACTGCAGCGCGTGTCTTCTCAGTTTACCGCTAGGCGTTTTTTTGCGCGTGCTGGCTTGAAGTTCTCGCTTAAAATAACTACTCCAGTTACGCATTTTTTTTCCACAACTGCCGGCGAATGTGTAGAGAGTGAGAGTGCAGTATGCGTTGGACCAACAAACCGTCTCGTGCGATCCTCGTGCCCGCAGGGAAGGGGGGGGGGGGGGGGGGGGGGGCGTCTCGCTCGTTAGTGCCACTAGCTTCGCAGCGCGCGTTCCTCGACCCGCGTTCCGCCCCGCCCCGCCCCGCCCCGCCCCGCCCCGCCACAAAGACCTTGGTCTAGTGCCCTTCCCGCCGCGATTTGGGCACTGAGCCGTGGAGTTTTCGCGGCGCACCTCTCTGCGCCCGGCTACGCCCGGCGTCCCGGAGCCCCGAGGTAGGCAACCGGCACTGCCGAGTCGGTGAGGCGACAGTTGGCAAGCGCGGCAGTCGCTTTCCATTTCCTGCTGGACGAAGAAAAGGAAAGGAAACGAAAGGAAAAGAAAGGATTGTTATGCTGATGAATTTCGAGTTGGCGACGACCGTCAGCGCGCTTGAAACGTCTCGTCGCTTTTTTCACTCTTTTTTTCTTTCTAAAAACGCGCGTGTGTGTGTTGCAGGTGCGGTGGCCGTGGTGGTGCTGTCTGCGCGCGCGGACGCGCTGGAGGCGGCTGAGCTCGGGCAGGGCCAAGACGGCCTGGAGGGCCACGACGGCCACAGGGACGGCCACACGTCGACGCCGGTCAGTCTGGTGATGCCGCTTCTCGCTCTGCAGGTTTACTAACATTTTACTAACATTTACTAACACGGTGGAGGGGGAACGCACGGAGGGAGCATCACCATTCCCGCTTCCATTATTCCTCCGTCTGGCTGGCGGACAGAAGTGGATTTGCCAGAAGACCGGTGGAGGCGGTCAAAACTCTAGACCCGTTTGGAGCTCCAGAGTCGCTAAATGGGACTCGAACCGAACGTGTGACCCCACCTATGGATTGCTCTCCGAACGAGGAATCCATTGGTGGGGTCACACGTTCGGTTTAGTCCCATTTAGCGACTCTGAAGCCCGAAACGCGTCTATAATTTCGGCCGCTCCGGCAAATCCACTGAGAAGCGCCTGGGAGGAGGGCAGTCCCGCAAGACACGTCTGCTTAACGGGACTGCCTGCCTGCCATTACCATTAAGGGCTAGACCACACATAGGCGTTCCCGGCAGCCACGGAAAGGAAAAGGAACGGTCCGCTGTGAATGTCATTGCTTTCAAAACTGCAGCCGCAACAGCGAGCACACGACTCGCACTGCGTCCCAGCCCCGCGTCCCAGCCCCGCGTCCCGTGCTCGAATCGAAGATCGAAGACGTCGAGCTGCTTCGCTTGCTTCGCTTGCTTCGCTTTCGCGCTGCAACAATTCACTAAACCCCTTCCGCTTTCCAGTGCGCGGTGCGCCCTTTTGCATGCCCTGCCCTGCCTGCCCTGCACTGTAAGCTGCGGCACTGTAGGCTGCTGCAGGCTCTCACGCACCTGCCCTGCCCGCCGCCCTCGGCTCCTGGCGCTCCTGGCTCTCGGCTCGGCTCGCCCGGATTGGCGTTATTCCGAACGGCTTGCACTCTCTCGGCGCGTGCTGTGCGGCAGCTAGCGGCAGCTCGCCGCTCCAGAGCCCACGCCTGGAACAATACGGCGCCAGCACACAGTGGCGGGCACTTCCAGGGGCGGGCACTTGCAGTGGCGGGCACTTGCAGTGGCGGGCCCTTCCAGTGGTGGGGCACTTGCAGTGGCGGGCACTTGCAGTGGCAGGCACTTGCAGTGGTGGGGCACTTGCAGTGGCGGGCACTTGCAGTGGCAGGCACTTGCAGTGGCAGGCACTTGCAGTGGCGGGCACTTGCAGTGGCGGGCACTTGCAGTGGCAGTCACTTGCAGTGGCGGGCACTTGCAGTGGCGGGCACTTGCAGTGGCGGGCACTTGCAGTGGCGGGCACTTGCAGTGGCGGGCACTTGCAGTGGCGGGCACTTGCAGTGGCGGGCACTTCCAGGGGCGGGACGGGCCCTTTCAGTGTGGCGGTGTAAAAGTGCAGCCTGTGTCATGATCGCTGGTCCGCGCCGCGCCACGCCGCGCCACGCCTCGCCGGCGTCCGATTTGGCTTCTTGCCCCGCAGTGCGCGGGCTCCGTGCTGCGCGCCGCTTCTAAGGAAAAGCCATTCCGGCGCGCGGCCCGCGGAACGCCGCGGAACGCGAACGCCGCGGAACGCCGCCTCAATTGGGTGTCGGCGTTCGCCGAGGCGTTCGCTGAGGCGTTCGCCGAGGCGTCGGCTTCATCGCGGACGCGGACTCTCACCGACCGCACCGCTTGGTGTGCCGCTCGACTCGAGTCTCCCTGCGCAGGGGCAGTCCGCGCACGAGGAAGTCATAATGACGAGGACGAGTGCCATTTTTCGCCATGACCGGGGAGTCACGCGCCGGACGGGACGGCGCGGACGGCGCGGACGGCAGTGACGTCATGTTGCGACGGTTTTAATGTGAAAGTCCTGCTTCTCGAACTGCTCCTGCGCGCCAGGACGCGCACGCTCTGGTGGCGGCGCGGCAAACTGTCGCTTTCAGACTCGTGCCGTCCCCGGCGTCCCAGCAAGGCGTCCCGGACCGGTAAGGCTCCCCGCAACGACACGTGCTTTACTCAAGCCTCTCCTCCTGCCGCAGGCCGTGCCCGCCGTGGACGGCTGGCAGCCCATCGCCCTGGTGACGGACGCGCCGCCCGCCGACCCAGCCCCGCTGCAGGCCGCCCCCGAGGCCTTCGCCGCCGTCGCCGAGGCCCTGGCCGCCGCGGTGGGGGACCTCGATGGCGCGGACGCCGGGCCGGAGCCGGCCAACGCGACGGCGGGGGACCGCGGCGGACACGCCCGGGCGCTGAGGCACCCCGTGCACTCGCGCCTGCAGCACCACATGAAGCCCAAGAGGCTGCACAGGCCGGACTCCATGGCGTCAAACAAGGTACCATCGAGGGTAAATACAAAGAGAATCTCACCAATTCATTATAAATGCAATGAACTTTGTGAAAATGAATGGGATGAGATCGTGCGCTGATGTCCTGTCTGCAGGTGGAGGTGTTCGTGGCCGCGCCCCCCAGCATGCTGGGCTCGTTCAGCACCCTGGGCGGCGTCCCCGTCCGCGGACGCACGCCCCCGCACGAGAAGCCCTCCGCGGCGCAGGTCCCCGACCCCGACAAGAAGCCCGCCGAGCGCACCGAGAGGCCGGAGCGGCCCGAGCGCGCCGACAAGCTGCACGCGCAGGAGACGCGCTACCTCCTGGACACCAGGGTGTCCTTCCCGTACGAGCTGCTGCCGCCGCCCATGGCTCTGCAGCAGCGCCCCGTGCAGTACAAGAACCCCACCGAGCAGGAGCAGCTGCCCTCGCGCAAGTCGCAGCTGCAAACGGCGGCGGACGAGCCGCGCCAACAGGTTCTGTACTTCGGACAGCCGCACCTGAGCCACGGCCACCAGGCCCACCAGGGCCACCAGGGCCAGCAGCAGGCCTCGGCCGCCTACAAGTTCATCCCCTCGGCGACCAGCTTCTTCGACCGGCCGCAGCTGTTCTCGCAGATGGGGCTCGGGTCCGGCATCAACCCGTTCCTGCAGGGCGGCGTCGGCGCCTCCATCCAGAGCCCGTTCTCGTCGGCGCCCATCTACGGCCAGCCGGCGCCCGAGCTCTACCGCAAGGACTCCGTCACCCAGTCGCCCTTCTTTTTCCGGGCCGGGGCGCCGGGCGGCCACGCCGGCGTGTCCGTGCCAGTGCCGCAGCAGACGCCGCGACCGCCGCCGCCCGCGCAGCACATCCCGGACTTCCGCTTCGTGCCGCCCATCACGTCGTCCGCGCTGGACCACTCGTTCGCCGCGCTCACGCACTCCTTCATCCCGCCCGCCGACCGCGCCAAGCAGCAGCAGCAAACGCAGCAGCACAGCAGCAACAGCAGCACAGCTTCGGCCCCAACCTGCTGTCCACCACCAAGCTGCCTTTCCAGGGCGGCTTCCAGAACACGTTCCCGACGCCGCCGCCGCAGCACGACGCCTTCAACCGCTTCCAGGACAACAAGAACGCCGGCTTCCAGCACCACTTCACCTTCCAGCAGCAGCAGCCGCAGCAACAGCAGCAGTCCAAGCCCGGCTACCACCTCAAGGACGCGCTGCCCACCAAGGAGAGCTACTCCACGAAGCGCCCGCTGCTGCAGCAGGTGCAGCAGCAACAGGTCCAGCAGGCCACCAACAAGCTGCCCCTCATCCCCAGCCCCAAGTTCCCCGAGGACTACAGCGACGCGTTCTCGCAGTCCAGCCCAGCCAAGGCGACGCCGGGCAAGACGACGCTCGTCAACTTCGGCCTGCTCGCTGACAACGCCCAGCAAGGCCAGCAAGGCCGGCCCAACAAGTTCAAGCTGACGGACGGCAACCCCGTCGAGTCCGAGACCAAGAACGACCGCCAGCCCGCGCCGCACTCGTACGCGCAGATCAACACGCCTCACGGCCTGGGCGGGCTGGGCCTGGCGACGCGGCCCAGCAGCGCGCCCTTCGAGGACGAGCCGGCCTTCCCGCCCAGGCTGTCCTTCGGCAAGGAGGACGCCAAGTTCGGCCAGCCCATCCAGCAGCGGCCGCCCGAGAAGCAGCGCATCACCAGGCCCTTCTTCCAGGACGACATCGCCGTCGCGCCGTCGCCCACCGCGGAGACCTTGCCGTCGGCCGCCCCCAAGCCGCACGTCCACCTCGCGCACGGCCTCCACCACGCCAACCTCGCCAGTCTCGGCGGCCTGGGCGGCATCGGCCTCAACACCAGCCCGAACTACGGGCCGCAGACCTTCCCCACGCCGCCCACCTTCGGCTTCGAGCTGCGGCCGCAGAGCCCCGGGTCGTACCTGTTCGCCGCGACGCCCACGCCCACCCCCGAGCCCCTGGAGCCGAGCTTCCCGACGACGCCGCCGCCGCGCGAGGAGACGACGCTGCCGCCCACGCACATCAACGAGGTGCACTCGCCGCCCCTGCGGCCCACGTCCGCCACGTCGGCCACGCGCCACCGCTTCCAGCCCAGCGTGAGCGTGGTGCGCGACGACGACGAGGAGACGCCCGCGCCCTTCACGGAGGACAAGCCGGCCAAGCGCCTGCCGGGCAAGGGCCGGCGCCGCAAGCCCTACACGTCGTCGACGTCCACCACCACGACCACCGAGGAGGCCGTGCAGGCCGTGCAGAGCGTGACGGACGCGCCAGGGCTCGAGATCCACGAGCTGCAGTTCCAGACCGAGGCCCAGCCCTCCGAGGCGCCAGCGCCGCTCACCACCACGCCGCGGCCCCTCAGGAGGAAGAAGCCCTCGAGGACGGCGCCCGGCGACCGCCTGCGCAACCGCCTTGTGCCGCCAGAGCTCATCAAGACCACCACGCCCGAGCCCGACACCACCACCCTGTACCCCGCGGAGACCACCACGCTGCCCGACCTCAACGAGTTCCGCCTGCCCGAGTACTCGCAGCACTCGCAGCACTCCCAGCACGCCCAGCTGCCCGCCCCGCAGACGGACGACGAGGCCGCCAAGCTGGAGCAGGAGCTGAGCCAGCTGTTCGGACAGCTGCCTTCCGTCAGCCCGACCCTGCAGGACTTCTCCAGCCTGGAGGACTTCAAGATGGAGGAGCCCGTCAAGCCGGACGACTTCGCCAAGCCCAACTACCCCAACGAGTACACCAAGCCGTCTGAGCAGTACACCAAATTCGCCGACGACGATTACAAGTTGGACAACTACCCCAAGGCCGAGTACCCCAAACCATCCGAGTTCCCCAAGTACGACGACGAGTACAAGACCGACAACTACCCCAAGACCGAGTACCCGAGGCTGGAGCTGAAGCCGAGCTACGCTGAGGAGAACCCCAACTCGGGGTCGTCGCCCTTCTCGTTCGACGCCAAGCCCGCCAACCCGTTCCTGAGCCTCGGCCTGCCCGACCCCGCGTCGCCCACACTGCCCTCGCAGCTGCAGCCCCTGAGCAGCGCCGCGCCCACGCTGGCCGACCTGGCCGAGCAGGCGGCGCCCTCCGCCGCGTCCGAGGTGCAGCAGCAGGAGGAGCCGCAGACCACGCCGGCGCCGGCCGTCGAGACCACCACACCCACGCTGTCCAACCGACTGCGGCCGCGCATCCGCTTCAACTCGACCAGGCCGCGCTTCAGCGTCAAGGACTACCGCGGCAAGCCCGGCAAGGACGGCGAGATCCCCGAGACCACCACCTCCACGACGGCGGCGCCCGTCAGCCACCGAGGCCGCATCCCGTCCCGGACGCGAGGCTCGCACCGCCACACCACGGAGAGGGACTCGGAGGCCTCCACAACCGAGTCGAGCCGGCTGCGCTACAGGACCAAGGACCCGCTGCGCTTCAACGGCAACCGCTACCGCAGCACCACCTCCACGACGACCAGCACGACCACCGAGGCGCCGCCGGCCGACGCCGCGGACGCAGGGTCCGAGGTGGCGCCGGAGAAGGCCAACGAGAAGTCACCCGTCATCAGCCGCTTCCGCCCCGGCACCGGCAAGTACTACAGCCGCTACCGGACGTCCACGTCGACGGAGGCCCCGGCCGCGGACAGCGCGCGCCTCGAGAAGCCCGCCATCCGCGTGCCGACCAGGCCCAAGGGCGCCTTCTCGGTGCGCAGGCCGCAGACCACGGCGGCGAGCAAGGCGGAGGACGCGCAGGAGGACGACGAGACCGAGAACTACCCCAGCGGCATCCTGAGCGCGGACGCGTCGCACGCCGCCTCCAAGTCCCACATCCAGCGGTTCGCCGGGTTCGGCGTGCCGCCGTCCGCCGCCTCCACGTCGGCCACGTCGGCCACGGGCACGGACCGCAGCGACACGGAGCGCGTCGTGGAGAACGAGGTGCTGCCCGCGCGCGGCCAGCCCGCCCCCAGTGCGCCCACCCCCGGCCCCGCCCCCACGCCCGAGCAGCCCTCCAGCACGGCCTGGACCGCCGGCGACCTCTCCGACGTCCAGATCGACGCGTCGTCGGCGTCCTCAGAAGACATGATGCTGTCGCCGTCACAGCGGGTGGCCGAGCTCACCTCGTCGCCGGGCAACCACTACAACAACCCGGGCACCTTCAAGTCGGTCATGCCGGCCAGCAGGAGGACGCCCCTCAAGGTCAGCCTGTCGACGGACGACCCCATCCTGCCCATCGAGGCCTTCTTCAACTCGTGGAGCAAGGACCAGAAGAGCTCGTGAGCGCCGCGCGGAGCCTGCACTGTCGGACACGCGTCGCGGTGGTGATCGAAAGTCGAAATCGAAGTCGAAATCGAGGTCTATATCGGAGTCGAAATCGAAGTCGAAACGTGACGCCGTCTTGACAGTGTACCGGGAACGCCCTCACGGTCGTGTTTGAAGGGGCGCCCTGAGCATTGGGCCATCCGGGCCATCCCCCAACCAGCCGACGCTCATGGCGCCTATCAACCGGACTATTTTCCGCGACTGTGCTAATAGTCAGGCCGTGAGCCGAGTTCCCCTGATGCGTCCGTCGGAGATGCTGTCAGTCGATTAAAAAAATGAAAAGAATTACTATAGAGTCGCCATCCTGATTTCGCGTGCCTGCGTGATTGGCGCTCGAAACTTGAAGCTCATGCTGTAGTTGTAGTGATGCCAAAGCAAATATTCAACTTTGTGAAGAATAATGTAATTTACTATTTTAATTCGTTTCGCAAAACTTTTTTCTTGTAACGGCAGCAAAACTTAGGTAACCAAAGCTGTTCCCTCCAGCTATTCAGTACACGAACCGTCTTTCTGTCCAACAAATGGCGAGAAATGTGAAACGCGTGGTGCCTCGCGCCACCATCTGCATTAATGTGATGTAACACCCTTCTTAAGTCTGAAACTGTCAGTATGTACTCCTATCAATTTTCAAAGTGGAAACATTTTGACGTCTGTAGCTCTGCATATTAGTTATACTTGTATTTATTTTTCTACATAATATGAAAGTGTGTCATGTGAGAGTGTCAATTTGTGCGTGTCTGAACGTCTGCGCGTTTGTGTGCGTGAGTGTGTGCGTCCGTGTGTGCGTCTGTGTGTGCGTGAGCCGGCGAGAGTGCGTTGCGTGTGTGCGTGTGTTTTTGCATGACTGAGCGTCGAAAGGGAGAGTTTTATTTATTTTCTAACTTTTACAAATGATTAATTATCAATTTCAATTCACAAGATGTGAAAGGGAGAAGAAAAATCACAAGTGTGCTGTGGACATTCTTGTTTGTTTTTTAGAAAACTTAAATGAACAATGTGTAAATGTGTAACCTGTAAATAAACAGCGTAGAACACTACTTAGAAACCAGTGGCTGGCTGTTTCTCCCCCTCCCCCTCTTGAGCGCGATCCAGGCGAGGGAGCCGCGAAGCCGCGAAGCCGCCAAGCCGCCAAGCCGCGGAGCCGCGAGGCCGCGAAGCCGGCCGAATCGGCGAGCCTGCCGACGAGCCGGGCAGGGCAGCCCTGGGGCAGCCGGGCATCAGCCGGCATCAGCCGTGCGTCTCGGCCTACTTGTCGGAGGAGGTGCGCATGACGGCAAAGACGCTGTAGGCCTTGTTCAGCAGCTGAAATCAGCCAATCAGCGGCACGCGGTGCACGCGGCGCGCGTTTGAGAAAGTCTGCAAGTCTGCGAGGCAGCCACGCTGCGTTCGTTAGACGCGGGCAATGCCGGCCAGTTCGAGTCATCTTTTTGGACACGTTCGGCGCTCTGACGGCGTTCGACGGCGGCGTCGCGGATCACCGTTTCCCCGGCAACCATTTTCCGGACGTGCTTCGGGAATGCCGCCGCCTTGGTTGCAGGCAGCAGGCAGCTCAGCTTTCGTCCCGTAAAACGGCGACGTGACAAGACGGCCAGGATTACCCTGCGGACCGATTCCGAGAGTTGTCTTCGTCGCTCTGTCTCTCTCGCACTCACGAGGCGTTCCGTTTGGGTGCGAGAGAGACAGAGCGACGAAACCGACTCTCGGAGTCAGTCTGCTGCAGGTGAATGAGATCGACCCACGTCCGACAGCCCGACGACCTGCAGCGGCCCGCTGGCTGCTCTGACGTCGCACTGACGTGCACGGCGAGCCGGGACGGCACGGCACGGCCACTTTCAGTGGAGCATCAGCACCAATTGCAGGCCATTCACACGTCGGCTGTCCTTTAGCGCAGCGTGGCAGCTTGGTTTCCAGAGGGGAAAGGGCCGGGCTCGAATCCCCGCGCGCGCGCATTTTTCGCGACCGCGTGCTTGATGGCAACACCGCTAGTGAGGGTTGGAAAGCTGAGGGCTCGGGTTCGACTCCCGGCACTCACTTGGCTTTTCGGACCTACCTGCAGCCAGGTGGGCAGGCCGACGCGGAAGGCCCGCCAGCACCACAGCGACGGCGGCTTGGTGGCGCGCATCAACATGATGTACACCAGGCGCTGCAGGGCCGGCGTCGCGGAGCTCCAGTCCGTGGCCATCACGTCGTGCACCACCTCCTCGTTCTGCGCGGCAGGTGTATTCCGAGCACTGCTCTCGTCGCTCTGTCTCTCTCGCACTCGTGGGGCGTCCCGTAAGGGTGAGAGAGAGACAGCGTCGAATGGGTTGCCTACTCTCGGGGCGCGGCTGGCCGATTCCGAGCACTGCTCTCATCGCACAGTAGCGACTCTGGAGCTCAAAACGCGTCTAGAGTTTTGGCCGCCTCCTCCGGCCGTCTGGCCCACTGTGCGTCGCTGGGGCGGGAGGCAGGCGAGAGAGGCGAGGAGGCAGTGTTCGTGATCAGCCAGCTGAGGGACTCACCATCGTGCGGAGCTGGTCCGAGCTGTAGGTGCTGATGCCGACCAGGCAGTTGGTGCAGATGAGGATCATGAGCGTGGCCATGAGGACGCCGTTCGCACCGCCCTGCGCCACAGAGACTTGTTTCACGACATCGTTTTACGACGCGGCAAGACAGTAACTCCGAAACCATCGGCGAACTTGACTTACGGCGCCGGATATGAGGAAGAGCATGACGCCGATGAAGCACAGCGACACCAGGAACAGGATGAGGATGAAGGCGCGCACCGCGTTGTTCACCTCCTCGGCCGCGCTGCGGAGACGGGGGCAAGGGGTTAGAGAATCAAATCCGGAGTCGGGCTATAAGCGGGTGCAAGGCCCTCAGTGCTCACCCCTTACTTGAGTATGTCTTGCTGGAGCGTGATGCAGTGCACCAAGCGCTTCTTCACCATCTTCTCGGACGTCGGACCCGCGGTGGACGCGCGGAACGGAATGGACCTCACGAGCACGCCGAGGATCTGAGAGAGAACCAGTGGCAGTAGACCGATTCAGAGAGTCGTTTTCGTCGCACTGTCTCTCCCGTACTTATAGGCGCCCCGTGAGATGCGAGAGGGACAGAGCGACGAAAACGACTCTCAGAATCAGTCTGCAGGTCGGTTAAAGTCCCGGACCCTGCGAGGGGTTGTTCTTGGGGGCCGCTACCCTGGCTTGGAACGACAGGAAGATGGTGAGGCCCCCCCAGAAGGTGATGTAGCCCACGTTGATGACGGTGCACGTGTACTGGCTCACGGCCTGCGACAGGGCCATGACGACCTCCTTGGCGGGGGTGTCGGGCTCGCTCAGCAGCCAGAACTTGCTGGCCATGAAGGGCGAGGGCCGCACCCCGGACGCCATCCAGTCCACGGCGGGCGTCGTCACCACGCCGGTCTGCAGAATGACGTCATTTGACCGACAGACCAGCACTGGCAACAAGAAGAAGAGAGCACGGCGGACGCGACGCACCGACGAGTAGGTGAACCAGCAGATGTACGCGAGGACGAGGCGGTTGACGACGAGCCGCGCGCGCTTCTGCAGAGCCGCCACATTGTGCTCCACGACGCCGAAGCCGTGGTCGCCGTGCCGCATCCGCGCCATTCGCTCGGCCTCGGCCCTAAGCGCCTGCAAGAGAGCCAATAAGAAGGAGGCTACACCTGTCTGGCCGCGGTGGAGTGGCCAGTTTAGGTTAGCCAACCTGCAGGGACCGGACGTGCGCGAGGGACTGGTGGAAGATGGCGAGGGCGAGGAACCGCCACAAGGTGCTGATGAGGTTGTTGGCGCGCACGGGCATGGGCGCGTCCACGAACACCATGCCGCCCGCCTCGCCCAGCACGTTCACCAGGGTGAACACGCCCATGCACAAGCTGTACTTGGCGTAGAGCTGCCGCCCGGCCTCGGGGGCGGACTCGGGGGGCAGCCACAGCCCGCCCAGGGTCAGCAGGCGGACACTCCTCGCGAACACGGGGGCGGCGTCGGCGGCGGCCTCCGAAACGGAGTCGACGCTGTAATCACTTGTTTTACGCGGGGTGGTTCGTCTCGATGAACGCAGACTCCCCCTCCCGCCCAGGCTCACCTCCGCTGCTTGTCCTGCATGCTGGCGAAGTAAGCCGCCGCGAGGCGGGCCGCTAGCGTGTCCGAAGTGCAACATTAGCCAGTCATCGGCCGCCATTGGCCAGTCGTTGGGCCGCCGATCGCTGCCATTACTGCATTAGCTCGGGACGGGACTCGGAGACTCGGACACGCAGCGTGGCAAGGCGAGTCCCCGCAGCGTCGGCAGCCCCCGCGCGCCGCATGCCGAATGGGCTGCCTACCCCCCGGCGCAGCGCTGCGCAGCACAGGCACGGCCACTCTTGGTTGCCTGCCCGGCCAGCCCCGCCAGCCGTGGCGGCGCCGCCCGGCTGGCGGCCTGCCGCGTTTTGTCCTGCCCCGCCCGAGGAAACGGTTTTGTTGGTATTGAAGTTTTTCTTGCGGCGGCCGACAGCCGCAGTGTGACAAAAACGGTGGCGGGGGAGAAAGTCCTCCCGTATTCAGAGGCTTGCGTCACTCAGTGCCTCGCTACGAAATCGACTGGTTCGCCACCTCACGCCGCTTTGATCGGGTCACCGCAGCGCTGATTGTCTCATTGAACCACAAACGCCCTCGCTCCGCGACGCTCCGCGACGCCGCGACCCGCGTTCCCTTCCCAGCACTTTCCCTTGTCGACCTGCAGGGAGCGTCCTGCCCGCCGACACGAAGGCACCTGCCGCGCTGCCGTGCCGCCGCACAATGTCAATGTCAGAGGATGAGGGTCTCACCGACCGGCGAGGAGCCGAGTCGCGCCGGGCAGCGCCGCGAAGCGTCATGGACCATCCACAGTCGGACCAATTGCTCTTGGCAGCAAATTGCATTCCGAAGAAAAGGGAAAGGAGTGCGCAGTTTTGGCAGAAAAATGCACTTGGCAGAAAAGGGTAAAGGGTGCACATTATTGGCAGGAAAACGCTCTTGGCAGGAAAATGCTATTGGCAGGGAAGGGTAAAGGCCGCACTCTATTGGCGGCGTGCCGGCCAGCCGGCGCAAAGTGAGCGCCTTATGCGCGTGCGGATACCGGGGCAACGGACATGCCGTGACGCAACCGCGGCGACAGCGACACTCGGCGACTTGCCGGCGGACACAATAGCGTCACCCACATCACGTATGGATTCAGTTTCCGTTGCCGGGAAGTGGCGAAGCGGGGAGGGGGGCCTTTTGCGCCGTTGATGATCAGAAAGCATGAATTGGGCGGCGGAGCCCGGGAGGATTAAATTAGGGTCACGTAATAACGGGCGTGCCCGCCCCACCCCGCCCCGCCCCGCCCGAATTCGCTCCCTCGGTGCGCGGTGCGGGCCGCGGCACGAGGGCACGAGCCGATCGGCGAGCGTGGCGGCACGCGGCGCCGCATGCAGTTTGCGGTGTTATGTCGGATATGGGTCCGAGACTCGGTCCGAGACGCAGAGGGGCCGAGGGGCCGAGACGGCGCGGCGCCGAGACGGACAAGGAGCGGAAGCGAGGGAAGGCCGAAGCCGAAGGGAAGCGAAGGGAAGGGAAAGGCGTGCGGAGAAAATTCTTTTTTGGCGCCGCGCCGCGCGGCTTGTTACGATGCAAATACATCTCACGCGCGGCGCGCGCCCCGCCCCCGACGGCCGGCCTGCCTGCCTGCCTGCCTGCCTGCCCGCCCGACTGACTGGCCGCTCGTCTGTCCGGCCGGGCGGTGCCGGGCGGCTGAGCGGCGCGACGACGCGAGCCTCCCTCCGGGCCTTCCGGCCGTCGCGACGCGTCCTTGGCGGCCGAGCGCCGCGCCGCCACGCTTTTTCCTTCACTGTCACACTGACGGGGACCCTCGCGGCACGCACGCCCGCCGACTCAAGTGTCTGCCGCCCCGCCACGCCCCGCCACGCCCCGCCCCGCCACGCCCCGCCACGCCCCGCCGGCAGAGCAATCTCACCCGCGATGGAAGGCAAATTAATTTGGCGCCGGTTACCGCGAGACGTGCCGGACAGACAAGCAGGCAGCGCAGAGCGCCGTGCGTTCCCGGGGTAGGCCGACCCGCCGCACGGCAGTGCGTCGCCGCGTGCCGCGCGGCCTACCCCGCCATTACCATTACCATTACGGGCTAGACCACAACCGATCGCTAAATGGGACTCGAACCGAGCGCGTGACCCCGCCTCGTTCGGAGAGCAACTCATTGGTGGGGTCACACGTTCTGTTCGACCTTGAGCTCAAATCGCGTCCGGGATTTTGACTGCGTCCACCGGTCTTCTGGCCCACCGTGCAGCCCCAGCCTCCAGTGGCAGTGGCAACCGGAGCAGCGATTCAGATCCCGATTGTCGCCCCGTTGCTTTGTCTCTGCGACTGACTCGGTGACTCGGCGGCAGGAAGGACACCGCGGTGGGTGTGACTGTGGCGTCTAGAGGTCTAGTGTCTGCCTCCGGGCGCCGCGCCACGCGCTACGCGCCACGCCACGCTCCAGCAGACTGATTCCGAGAGTCGTTCTCGTCGCTCTGTCTCTCTCGCTCCCCAACGGAACGCCCCATGAGTGCGAGAGAGACAGAGCGGCGAAAACGACTCTCGGAATGGACATGCAGGCCGCCGCCCTGGACCTATCGCCCTTGCGCCACCTCGGCGTGACTGCGCTGCGCGGCGCGGCGCGCGGCGGTGACGCGCTGTTTGCTGCCAGACTGATGGCTATCTCTGAGTAGCCGGGGAGCTCAATGGGCAGGAAAGGGCGCCACGTCTGTATTGGAGGGCCGGCCGGCGGCGGGCTCATGCCGTCGCTCTGTCTCTCTCGCTCCCTTGCGGAACGGCGCGCCAGTGCGAGAGAGACAGAAGAAGCGCTGGAATGAGCCTGCCGCCAGAGTGCCGGCTCCAGCATCAATGCTCGGCATTGCCCGCGTGTCGCAATCCGGAGTGCAAATAACGCGCCAGCGGCGCTTTCCTGTCTCTCTCGCACGCGTATGAGGGAGACCCACCAGTGCGAGAGAGACAGAGTGACGAAGGCGCTGTTTCGGATCAGCCTGCTGCACATCACACCACGGGTCCGCCTGGCGCAGGACAGGCGGCAGGCATACGCCACCAAGTGCACGCCTTGCTTCACGTTCTCGCGGAGCGCGCGCACTTCCCGGCCCCGCTTGCCAGGGGCTTGCCAGGGCCGCGGGAAGAGCAAGTGCCGTGGCGCCGTGGCGCAAGGAGGCCGTCGCCGCCGTGGTCATCGCCACCAACACCGAGACCCATCATCACCACAGGGGCGGAGGCGAGTTTGCTGAATTACGAAGACGGTTACGGCGTACGGCCGGGTGCAGAGGTTCACGATGCACATCTCTGCCTTACGCACACACTGAGCGCGCTGGGCCCGGTCCGGCGCGAAGCAGATGCGGTGCGGATACCGGCCGAGCGTGAAGCGCGAAGCGCGAAATGTGAGATCCCCGCCCACAACAAGGAGCCCAACACGCAGGCCCCACCCTCGGCTCACAAAACGAATATGAAACTCATTAACGTTTGCCACTTGGGCCGGGGGTTCTCAACCTTACCCTCGCGCGCCGCGCGATGCTCTGCTTCGACGCCGCTCAATGAATGGGCCTGATGGCGGTCCGGGCGTGGCGTGGGCGTGGCCGCTCCACATACTGCATGCCGCGTCGCCGCTTCGCCGATTTGCGCAACCCTCGGTGTCCCCCTTCCCCCCCTTTCCCCCGGCCATTCCGGTCCGCCCCTGCGGGTCGCCGCGGTCCTGGCCCGCGGGGGGCCGCAGGCAGGGCTGCGGCGTGCAGGGTGTCGCCAGAGGACGCGGAGGCCCCCGTCGTGGCGGCCGGGTATGGGCCGGGCCCCGGCAGCCCCGGCAGGGCGCTTTCGACTCGACTCGACGACGCCAAGGTCGACCGCCAGGCCGCCGCCACAATCCAGTTCACGGGAACCGCCACCGCCGGCAGCAGGGCGCGGCAGGGCCGGCCCGGGCTGCACAAGTAGTGTGTGATCAGATAAGGCCATCGAATGAGCCCCGATTGCACAAAGCCGGAGTTTTCAGTTTTTCGAGCCCAAAAACAGCGTGGGCGTATCGCCGGGGCCGCGCCGGTGTGAAATTGGCGGGAAAAGTATTGCCATTCAAAAAGAGGCTCGCTTATGCTGCAGCACGGCCGGGTGTCCAAACAGACGCGGACCAGAGAAAACCCGGGGAGTGTTCTCACGTGCCGTCTTCGTCTTTGGGAGCGAGACGGCGCCGAGGGGTTACGCCCCCTCTCTCTCGCACACCCGCAGTTCGACTCGCGACCATTTTTGGTTCGGTTCATTCCTTCCTTCGATTCGATTCGCTGGGAAATGCGGACTCGGTTTTCCGGACCGCTCTCACGTCGGCGCGCAGGTGCAAGGTGCACGCTGGGGCTGCCGCCGCCGTCATCGGCGTGGTCCGGGAGGCCGTCGAGGAGGCCGTCGGGGAGGCCGTCGGGGAGGCCGTCGGGGAGGCCGTCGGGGAGGCCGTCGGGGAGGCCGTCGGGGAGGCCGTCGGGGAGGCCGTCGGTGCATCCCCGCTGGAGGCCCTCGAGGCGCCCCGCGATGGTGAGTCCGAGGGACCGAGTCCGGGGGACCGCGGCGAGGCGAGGCGAGACGCTGGGAAACGGGCTCTCCCTTTTCCCTACACCGCAAACGCGCTCACATACATCACCGCGTTTCGTTTCGCGTTCGGCCTGCCGTCGTTTCGTTGTCCGTTTCGACAGCGTCTAGCCGACTAGGCCCTGACCCGCCCCGCCCCGGCGCGCCCCGCCCGCCTCGTTAGCGCCTTTCCGGATTGTTAAACCGCCGTTTTACCCCTTATAATGTCATGCGAGGCAAATGCGTCGCACGATTTAGGCGGGACTCTGCTCTGAGAACTGGTCCGCTGCTGTGTGTGAGTGTGTGAGTGTGTGTGCGACATGTCGGCGGGTGTATTGTGCTCTAGTTCCTCGTATGAGTATGTTGCAATGCCTCGGACCCGGTCCCCGCGGTCCGCGCCAAACCAGCGCGTGGCGTCGCCGTGGCGTCCACAGCAGGCTGACTCCGCACAGCGCTTTCGTCGCTCTGTCTCTCTCGGGCTTGAACGGGACGCCCCACGAGTGCGAGAGGGACAGAGCGACGACAGCGAGGCGGACGTGGACCGAGCTTCGGACGCGGAATGGCGAGCGGACTAGGCGACTTGGATGTCGTCGCTCGGATCTGCAAGAGAAACCAAGTGTCCGACAAGATTATACCTCGCGGCAACGCAGTACCTTTAAAATACACACACTGGAATTACGTGTCAGCGGCGTCCCAAATGCATGGGAAACGTCATACTTTAATCTGGCCCTACGAATGGTTTTCTGCGTTGAGAAACGTGCTCAACTTCTTTCTTTTTGCCTACGCGCAGTGTGGGCTATCGCGAGCACACGCGATGCGGATGCGACCCTGGTTCCGTTTCTCTCCCCTTTCCAACGGGCCTCCCTGTTCTCTTTGTGAGTGAATCCTGACCGAATCGCGCCACTCTCCGCGCCGATCCGACGGACAGCCCGACGGACAGCCCGACGGGCAGCCCAAGGCGCAGACAGACAGCTAATGGTCCAGTTCCCCTCAACTGGCTTATGCACCAGGCGGACCACTTTTTATGGCAGCACGGGTTCGGCGTCCGAGACTTTTTTAAGGGGCGCATCAAACTCCTCCGGGTGAAAGATGAGCGGCTGCCGTCCGCTGCCGTCCGCCAGAAGGGGCGGCCAGGCCAATTTCTCCCGAAACCGGCGGCGCCTCGAACCGAACCGAACCGAAATTGCGAGAGGAACTTTAATTTGTCGGTCGTTTACTTTAACGACGAGGTCGCGCGGGGCGCGGTTTGGCGGCGCGCGTCGCGGTCGTGCGTGGCGGGGACGCCGGCCGGGGCACTGCCGGAGCACTGCGGCAGCAGCTCGCCGACGTGCTCCGTGACGACGAGGACGTGCGCGCCGCCAAACCGCGGCCCGCGCTAATCGCCGCCTTAATGTTGACGAAGAAAGCGCCCGGCGCCGACAAGCTGGCCAAGGCCGTGGCCGCGCTACCCAGCAGGTGGCCGAGGCCGTGCTATACCTATACCAGGCAGGTAGCCGAAGCCGTGCTGTACCAGGCAGGTGGCCGCGCTCTACTGACAAGAAGATGGCCGAGACCGTGGCCGCGCTCCGCCGCCAAGAAGATGGCCGTGTTGGTGCTACCCAGCAGGTGGCCGAGGCCGTGGCCGTGCTCGAACCAAGGGCGCTGCGCGCGCAGCACAATGGCACTATCAGACTGTAGTCCAATTTCCCCCGTGGATTGGCGGCAGGAAGCGTCGCGCTTTGCCCCGCTTGTCCTGCAGACTGATGCCGAGAGTCGCTTTCGTCGCCCTGTCCCTCTCGCACCTACACTGGGCACCCATGAGTGAGAGAGAGACAGTGCTGGCGGTGCAGCGCGGCTAGACTTAGCTTGGGGACGCGGCGACGCGGACAATGCTCCATTCCCGGTGCATCCCATCCATCCCGGCGCGGGAAATGTCGTGAACTTGAAGAGGCAGGGGGCGCGACGCGGCGCGACGCGCGACGCCGAGGTGGCTGGCGACCCTGCTGGCTCGCGGGGCAAAATCCCAGGACCCAGGGTCGGATCCAGGCGGGAGGGGGCAGCCCGGGGCAGTCAGTGGCAGTCAGTGAAAGTTGGGGAGGGGGCATGCCGGGCATGCCTCTATGCCCTGCACACTGCACCGCGGAGCCGCGGAGGGTGGGGGCGCTGGAGCCACGCTGCGATACGCCGCGAGGGAGGGGGAGGGGGCGCCGCGCCGCGCCGCGTCGAGGGCCCCACCCGGGCAGGCAGCGGCGCGGTGGCGCGGTCCGAGACAGATCACTTCACGACGCGGTCGGAGAAGGTGTGCTCCAGAGACTCCAGACTTCAACATGAGGATCTCCAGGTCAGCCCCGCCAGTGTTAGCCTCTGAGAGTGTCTGTGTGTGTGCGTGTTCGGTCGCGTTCTTCGCGAGGACCGCGGTGTACATCGGTGCGTCATCCACCATGTGTGTGTGTGTGTGCGTGTGTGTTTGAGTGTGTGTTCCAAGTTATTGGGTAGGGCAGGGTTACGAAAGAGGAACCGGTCGGACAGGCCAGGGTGGCGCGGAGAGCCACGCGGAGGCCCTTCAACCGCCTGCGCGCGCCTGCGCGCGCCTGCGCCAGTACCGACGCTGGCCAAGACGGCGAGGTGCAATGTCTGGATGACGACGATGACGATAACGTAGTGCGCTGCAGCCGGCGGTAACCTTCCACCTTCCACTGGACTTTCGGCGCGTGCCGCACGTTGGCCGTTGCCTTGCCGTTGGCTTGCCGTCGGCTTGCCGTTCGCTTCCCACCGTTAGCGGCGTTAGCGGCGTTAGCGGCGTTAGCGGCGTTAGCGGCGTTAGCAGGCCGCCCGGGGCGCTTTCCATGGCGTCCGGAAGAAGGAGCTCGCCTTCAAGTCGTAAACGGCCGCGCGGAACCGTCGGAAGGCGCACCGGTTAAAAACGAAACGGGGCGCCTCGGTGACGTTTTCGCGTTTTGACGTTTTGACGTTTCGCGGCAGCTGGCGCGGAGACGCGGAGACGCGGGGAAAGGCTTTCTCGGCGACAGCGGCGCTGGAAAAGGAATCGCCGGACGGCCCCGTCCGTCCGCACGTACGGCGTGTCCGCCCAGTGTCCATCCCGACGGCATTCCTCTCGGCCACAGTGGATTTGCCAGCAGACCGCGGTGCCGCCGGCCAAAACTCTAGACGCGCTATGAGCTCCAGAGTCGCTAAACAGGACTCGAACCGCGCGTGTGACCCCACTGATGGATTCCTTGTTCGGAGAGCAATCCATTGGTGGGGTCACACGTTCGGCTCGGAGTCCCATTTAGCGACTCTAGAGATCAAAACGAGTCCGGTATTTTGGCCCTGCTTGACGAGTCCTCACAATGCCACCTCAACAATGGGTAGAGTCCAGCTAGAGCCTGGCTGGAGCTATGGATGGAAATCAATGGGACGCTAGTTGCCAATGCTGTTGAGTTTTTCAAAGAATTCGGCGTCGTGTTTTTATGTTGTTTCGGCCGCTCTCGTGGGGCACCGCCGAGGCCGGGGGTTGCCGTCCACACATGGGGGATCGTGAGTGCAAGTCGGTGGGAATGAACTGCAGGAATCACACGTTTCAGCGTGGCCGCGTGGGTAAGGCAGTCGATTCCGAACCGTGAGTTTTTAAGTTCAGGTCCACACGTTTGTTTGTTTTTTCTGTTTTTTTTTTTTTTTAGTGGAAATAATAGATTTCTTGCGCAAGTGGATCACTTGCTGATAATTTTTGAGAACGTCTGGCGTCCCGGAAGCCGACTGCAGGATGGAATTAGTGGTAGAGTGCGTGACCCCCAGCAGCGCCAAGCAGCGGCATTTCGGGTGGATGCTTTCATGCTGCCGACAAGATTCTAGGAGTTTGTAGTGATAGGGTTACGTCTTACCGGTCTTGCCTTCCTGCACCCCGCGCTTCAGTGGCGCAGAACAGCCCCTCCCCCCCCCCCCTGCCCCGCCGACTCGGTGCGCTGCTGCTGCTCCCACACTGGTAAAGGCCGCAGCTTTCCTCCTTGTTTTGGCGCGCAAATTGAAGAAACCGTGCCGTGGGAGGCGGCCTGCCGGGCCTGCCGGACGGGCTGCCAACCGGCCTGCAGTGCCGGGTGTGCCGCGCTGCCACGCGATGCAACACTGCAAGACGCACTGCAGCCGATCGTGCCCCGATAGGCCGATAGCTGACCCGCAGCAATCCTTAATTTCACTCGGTGGCGATCAGGCGATCAGCGAGAGAGAGAGAGAGGGAGATAGAGGGGTTTGGAAACCGCATCGCAGCGGCACGGCGGCAGCGCGCCGATCGCAAACAATGCGCCCTTTGCGGCGGGGGCGTGCCGGCGCGCTGTCTCTCTCGCACTCACGGGGCGCTCCATGGGGGTGCGAGAGAGGCAGCGCGACGAGGCGCGTTGCGGAAGGCCGAGCAGGGCGGGCGGCGGTCGCAGGGCAGCCAGGGCAGGGCGCGGCGGCGGTCGCAGGGCAGCCAGGGCACGGCGCGGCGGCGGCCCCAGTCACTGACCCGGCCGTGCCGTGGCGGGTGCCGGGTGAGTGAGGTGAGCCGCGAGGCACCGGACCTCCTCGCCCTCCCGCAGTGCACTGGGAGAAGCGCATGTTCTCGCTGTGGAGCGATTCCACCGCCCGCACCCCTAGGGCACTTTCCACGAGTGCGAGAGAGACAGAGCGACGGGTCGTGCCCGTGAGGTCACCCCTTCCCTTCCGGATCACTCCATCGCGAGGCGTCCCCGGGGACCTTTCACTCTGGAGTCTCTGGAGGACTCTCTGGACTCGGGGCGGGATGGGGATGGCACGGCGGGGCATGGCGGAGAGGAGCGGTCAAGGTTGCCCGAGCAGACTCCTCACCTCACACGCCCGGCCGGCCGGGGCACGCAGGCAACAACTTTCCTTTTCCTTGACTCTGGACAGGACGCCGCGACGGCAGGCGACGCCATGCCGGTCAGGCTCCAGCAGCTCCAGACGCCATCCTCCAGGTCGACGTGCACACGCCGCTGGAAACGGGAGTGTTTTCGTTTTTCCAGCACTTGTCTCTTCTTTTTCTTCCGGCCTCCCTCATTGTCTGGCCACTAATTAGAGCCCGGCGGACCGATTCGCTCATGTCTCTCTCGCACTCATGGGGCGGCCCGCGTCGGTGCGATAGAGACAGAGCGGTGCCGCCACCGCGAGGCGCCGCGAGGCTAGGCGGCAGGGCGGCGTGGAGGCGAGCGGTTGACACCTCGCTCCGCCTAGAAGGCCTAGAAGGCCTAGAAGGCCCAGAAGCACCACGCGGGCGGGCGGTGACGTCACCAAGGCTGCCGTTCCGTCGGTACGCTCAAAGAAAGTGAAGGCCAACGCCTCCCCGAGGGATGAGCCCACTCGGAAATCCATTTCCGGTTAGGAAAACGATGCACTCCAGACTCTAGTAGCACTCCGAGGTGCGCGCGCCGCTCGGTCCAGTGCTAGATCAGGGGCGGGACCTCTCTCTCGCTCTCGCGCGCTCCGCGTACAAGTCCGTCTCTTTCTAGTGCTCGGTCCAGCGCGAGGCGTGACGCCGCGTTTTTTTTGCTCCTCCGTTGCGACTTGAGGCTTGACGCATGCGAGCAATCAATCTTGTAAATCTGTGTGCCTGGATGACATCACAGCGCGGCCCGCCCGGCTGACATAAGCCGACTTGAATTAATTTTGTTGTGACGCGAGTCGAACGCCCCGCCCCGCCCCGCCCCGCCCCGCCCCGCCCCGCCCCGCCCCGCCCCGCCCCGCTCTAGTCGCGGCGTGTGGAGTGGGCGCTAGAAAGCGAGACAGAGACACCTTGCCGCCGTTCCAGTTTTTGCCCTCCGCCGTGACAGGTGCCATTGTGACCGCTGGAGCGCTGGCGCGCTGGAGCCGGGGTCCGACCTGCCCTCACCCTTACCTCATCACACTACCCCCTCGCCCGCCCCCGCCCCACCATGCGAACGCGGTCGTTTCTTGTTCCTCGCAGAGCGTTTAGCGCGGCGCCCTCTTGCACAGGGCGACCGAGCGCGCGGCTTCCCAGTCAGGCAAAAGGAAAAGTGGGGGCAAAAACGCGCGGTGCAAATCGGCGGGGTCGAGTCGCGCGCGTCTTTTATTCACACGTCCCAAGTAGAGCGATTTCCAAGAATCGTAGCGTCGTTCTGTCTCTCTCTGTCGCACTGGGGCGTTCCGTGGGGAGTCCGTAGGGGTGCGAGGGAGCAAACGATCTTCGGAATCGCTCGGCTGGCGTCACGCGATGGTAGCGTGCCAGTGCCATGGCAGTGCCTTGGCAGTGCCTTGGCAGTGCCTTGGCAGTGCCTTGGCAGTTCCTTGGCAGTGCCAGTAGCCCCAGTTTTCGAGGCTCGCCGTTTCTGCAGCATTTAGCGTCCATTTTCCTCTCTTCATACGCCGCCGTGCCGTCGGTGCATCCGCAGTCCGCAGTCCGCACCGCGACGCTAGTGCCCGCCCCGGAGTGCCTGCAGTGCCCCAGAGAAAGTGCCCGCGTCCGGTAGAGTCCAGCGCGCTGTTTAGCACGCCGTCCAGCGCGGCGCCTCATTCCGAGAGTCGTTTTCGTCGCTCTGTCTCTCTCGCACTCACGGGGCGTCCTCTATCGGCGCGAGAGAGACAGAGCGACGAAGACGACTCTCGGCGTTAGTCTGCTGGACCCGCTGTAGGTTCGCACCGCTCCCGTCCGCTCATGCATGGGCTGGGAGGACGCCAGGCTCGTCTGCCGAGGAAAGTGGTTCGGATTACGTGTGCCGATCGGCCGGGCCCGACTAGACGCATTCAAAAAGGCGAAAAAAGCGTCGACTTTCCTCTCTCTCCTTCTCTTCCCTGGGAAGTACTTCTCCCTTCCCGGCGAGGCTTGGCGCTTTGCCGCGCGTTCCTCGCGTGGAATATCGGCTTCTCCAGACCACTTTGGCCGCATCAGACGCCATTAAGCTCTTATTGCTGTTGGCAGTGGGCCGGCCCGGCGATCGCTTCGGAACTGCACTGCTCACGCTGCACACGTAGTGCCGGCCCAGTCACGCAACAGCAACAATGCGTTATTCCTTGGCGCTTGCTGTGCCGGCCCGGCCTGGAGTCGTTTCGTCGCTCTGTCTCTGTTGCACTCATCGAGCTCTCCGTGAGGGTGCGAGAGAGACAGAGCGCTTCGAAGGGCGGCGCGCGGCAGGCGGCCCGGTACCGCCGGTACGGAGTACGGAGTACGGAGCGGGGCCGCAATTCCGACCGATTTCTGGCTTGCGGTTACCGCACTCAGCTTGTTACACGTTTTTGTTGTTTCTACTTTACTTTTATTACTTTTTCCTCGTCTCGTGGGCGGGGGAGTTATTTTTCTGGGTCAAAGTCAAATAAAACGAAGGCAAAAGAATGAAGGATGTCGTCACTCCACGCAACCACACGACAGCGTCAGATCGACTCGCGCGCCGCCAAAGTGGAGCAGGCAAGCTGAGCCCCCCTCCCCCAAGCCCCCCGTCGGGGCACCGGGCCACGGGCGGCCGCATGGCGTATGGCCCATGACAGGACACACTGCGGCGGCAGCCTCGGAGCGCCATCCCCGGGGCATCCCCTGGACGTGGGCACCTCCGCGCCCTCGCCATGGCGTCCATGAAGTCCATGAGGACAGCGCCACGGGCACCAGCTCACCAGCACATGTCACGGCCTCGAGCGAGTCCGGAGTGCGGCCCTACGCCAGCCGGTGGCAGCATGGCCTGCAGACGGATTCCGAGAGTCGTTTTCGTCGCTCTGTCTCTCTCGCACTCATGGGGCGTCCTGTGTAGGTGCGAGAGAGACAGAGCGACGAAAACGGACTCTCCGAACCAGGCTTGCAGTGCCGTGGGCAGAACAAGAACAGGTTCACCGGATCAGGGCGCGACCGCGCACCGCCGACGCAACTGGTTCGCAGAAAGGACACGAGCGGAATCCGGACAGGAGAGAGAGACAGAGACGGCGGGCGAGCGACTGCAACCTGCAACGAGGCGGTCAGGTGGTTTACTGGCCTAGGGAAGGCAGAGAGGGGATGGTCCAGATAGATCAGGGTGTCCCATTCCCCTTCCGCTGGAATGTTTTCAGGGGAATGCCGCCGAAAGTGTGAATAGTGAGACGCAGGCCTTGCCGTTGGTCTCAGGCCGTAAAGCAACGCTCGTTTGCGCCGAGCGCGCGTGGTAATGCTTCCGAGAAAGTAAAGACCGTCCTGGAGACGGCGGCGTCCCCGTGCCGGCCTCCCCCTCGGCTCCCTCGTCGGCCGTCGCCATTGTTGCCGTGACGCCATCGGCGTTCTCACACACTCGCGGCGCGCGGCGATGATCGGGATCTCGAGATGATGATGATGAGGGTGATGGCATGGGAAACGAAGCGCGAAGGCAGGCGACGAATTCCAGTGTAATGGAGGCTCTCTCTCTCTCTCCCACGCACGCAAGCACGGACGCACGCAGTCGGGTGCACGCAAATGCGCGCGCAGGCAGGACAACGCATCGGCTCGCCGGGGGGAGAAAGCTGGGCGGGGCGGTGCAGGGAGGCGGAGGCAGGGGGCGGAGGAGGCAGGACCACGCAGGGCCGCCCGGTGATGCAACACTGGATTGGCTGCTGTCCTTTATTTCCCTTGCGGCGCGAGTGTGTGTGAGAGAGTGAGTGAGTACGCGGTAGTGTGTGCGTGTGCGGGAGGTCTTGGCCAACCAAAATATGCCGCGACACGCGCGTCGCGCGCCTTCGCTGCTTCGCCAACACGGCCCGTCAACACGACATGCATTTTTTGTCTGCCCCATACGGTTTTTTGTCTGCCCCATACGGTTTTCTGTCTGCCCCATACGGTTTTTTGTCTGCCCCATACGGTTTTCTGTCTGCCCCATACGGTTTTTTGTCTGCCCCATACGGTTTTCTGTCTGCCCCATACGGTTTTCTGTCTGCCCCATACGGTTTTTTGTCTGCCCCATACGGTTTTCTGTCTGCCCCATACGGTTTTTTGTCTGCCCCATACGGTTTTTTGTCTGCCCCATACGGTTTTCTGTCTGCCCCATACGGTTTTTTGTCTGCCCCATACGGTTTTCTGTCTGCCCCATACGGTTTTTTTGTCTGCCCCATACGGTTTTTTGTCTGCCCCATACGGTTTTCTGTCTGCCCCATACGGTTTTTTGTCTGCCCCATACGGTTTTCTGTCTGCCCCATACGGTTTTTTGTCTGCCCCATACGGTTTTTTGTCTGCCCCATACGGTTTTCTGTCTGCCCCATACGGTTTTTTGTCTGCCCCATACGGTTTTTCGTTTGCCGCATACGGTTTTTCGTTTGCCCCATACGGTTTTTTGTTTGCCGTATACGGTTTTCTGTCTGCCCCATACGGTTTTTTGTCTGCCCCATACGGTTTTCTGTCTGCCCCATACGGTTTTTTGTCTGCCCCATACGGTTTTTTGTCTGCCCCATACGGTTTTCTGTCTGCCCCATACGGTTTTTTGTCTGCCCCATACGGTTTTTTGTCTGCCCCATACGGTTTTCTGTCTGCCCCATACGGTTTTTTGTCTGCCCCATACGGTTTTCTGTCTGCCCCATACGGTTTTTTGTCTGCCCCATACGGTTTTGTGTCTGCCCCATACGGTTTTCTGTCTGCCCCATACGGTTCTTTGTCTGCCCCATACGGTTTTGTGTCTGCCCCATACGGTTTTCTGTCTGCCCCATACGGGCCTCGCCGCGTCCTCGTCGTGAACCCCGCCTTCGCTCTGCTTGCAGGACGTGGCTGCTGCTGTTGGGGCTGGCGCTGGTCGCCACGGCGCGCGCTGAGGAGCAGAAGAAGGCCGAGAAGACGGTGGCCACCGAGGCGGCGGCCATGAGCGGCGAGGAGGACAAGGAGACCCAGCACACCGCCGAGACCCGGCCGCTGCACGCGCAGGTCGCCGAGGACCGCGTCGACGACCGCGACAAACGCCAGCTGCCCGGCCAGCACCTGCAGCAGCAGCACCTCCAGCAACAGCACCTGCTCACGCGCCTGCCCAACCTGGGCGGCACGCCTCCGCAGGTAAGCGTAAGTACCCGACTAACGCCCTCTCTCTCTCTCTCTAACATGCACCTACGTCCCTCCCACCACTTCCCCCAAAATAAAAATTCCACTCGTTGCTCGCCACTGGTGGAACCTTCTGGCCGTGTTTCCTGTGAGATCCGGCGGCGCGTTGGGACACTGCGGCCGCGTAACCGTAACCGCGCCGAGTGATCTATTTCAGCGCCGCCAACCACCCCGGCCCGGCGAAGGCCCGACGGGAATAGGAAAAGGAAACACACGCACTGGGCGCGTGCCTCTGCCTGTAGTCCAGTGGTTCTCAACCTTAGGGTCGCGACCCCAAGTGGGGTCGCGAAAAAATTTTAAGGGGTCGCGGCGAGGTAGCTGGGGTCGTGTTTTGGGCCGATTTTAAGCAGCTACTGCGTCTGATCCGAGGCGGGCATTTTGCTCCCTCAACGGGCAATTGGTCTTTGAACCTTCCTTTAGCATGCCTTTGTTACGGAGTGTGATTATCAGTCTTAGTTTGGGAGCAGTATTGTCTCAAAGTTTACCAAAACGGTCAGAAATGTCTTTGAAAAATCGTGTTTTGGGCCCCGTTGACCCAGGCGATTTCGCCCTGACCCGGGCGGTCTTTCGCCCTTTCCTTTTCAACGGGTGTTTTTGGTCTTTTTGGGACATTGCTTTGGGCCCAAAGCCTTTTTAAGAAGTTGTGATCGTTTGGACTTTGAGACATCGCTTAGAGTAGTTGTGAGCTCAAAAGGTCAAAGTGCCCGAAAACCCGCTCGGAAATGCCTTTGAAAAACCGTTGTGACTGGGTTTTGGTCAACTTTGAGACAATACTGCTCCCAAACTAAGATGATAATCGCATTCCGTAACAGAGGCATGCTAAAGGAAGGTCCAAAGAACAATTGCCCGTTGAGGGAGCAAAATGCCCGGCTCGGATCAGACGCAGTGGCTGCTTAAAATCGACCCAAAACATGATTTTTCAAAGACATTTCTGAGCGTTTTGGTCAACTTTGAGACAATACTACTCCCAAACTAAGACTGATAATCGCATTCCGTAACAGAGGCATGCTAAAGGAAGGTCCAAAGAACAATTGCCCGTTGAGGGAGCAAAATGCCCGGCTCGGATCAGACGCAGTGGCATGCTAAAGGAGGGGTCCCGTGGGGTCGTGAAACTTTTCCTGGGGGTCGCGGAAATTTTTGGCTACAAATTTGGGGTCGCGAGCCGAGAAAGGTTGAGAACCGCTGCTGTAGTCACTCACTCTTGTCCTCCCTGCGCAGGGCTTCCGCTCCGCCGTCCCCGTCCGCGAGCAGCCCGACGGCCTGGGCGGCCTGGGCAACTCGCTGTCCTCCACCGTGTCCCCCGTGCACCTGGTGCGCCAGTCCGCCCAGCCCGTGCCCGTGCAGGTCACCTACCGCGCCACTCCCGCCCCGCAGGTGATCCAGGGCCTGCCGCAGGGCCTGAACCAGGTGTACCGCGGGCTGCCGTCCGCGCTGCCCAGCCCCACGCCGTCCGCCGCCCCCGTGCGCCGCCCGGCGCCGCAGCAGTCCTACACCCGCGCGCAGCCCACCCGCCAGCAGTACGCCGACCTGCAGCAAGTCTCTGTGAGTATCCATCTACGGCTTTGTCGGCCTAGCGAACAGCCTGCAGGGTGGGCAGCCCGCCGGCCTTGCGCGCCGAGCGGGTCGGCCTAATCTTCGCTTCGCAGGCGTTCGGCCGCGCCGCTGCAGGCGCCGTCCGAACCGAATGCCTCCCAGACACTGACACTTCCTCTTTCTCGCCGTTGCCGTTCAAGGAGGAGGCCACGTCCGAGGAGCTGGAGCCCGAAAAGGAGGAGCCCGACCGCCTGACCGAGCTGCTGCCGCACTCCAAGTTCGCGTGCCAGGGCCGCGGCACCGGCTACTACGCCGACGAGGGCCTGGGCTGCGAGGTGTTCCACTACTGCCAGGACGGCGCCCGCCACTCGTGGGTGTGCCCCGAGGGCTTCACCTTCCACCAGGTGCACCTCATCTGCATGCCCCCCAGCAGCGACAACAACTGCCAGAAGTCGTCGTCCTTCTTCTTCGTCAACGAGTACCTGTACCGGCCCGTCAACGAGGAGGAGGTGCAGCGCAAGCCCAACGTGACGCTCCGGTACTCCGACCGCTACTACCCCCAGAACTACTACTCCGACGGCGAGGAGGGCGTGCCCCAGCAGCAGCAGCTGCAGAGCCAGGTGGTGCCGCAGCGCGTGCCCCTGCAGCAGGGCCTTCCCCAGCAGCAGCAGCAGCAGGCGCCGCGCCGCGCGTCCCCCGCCCCCGTGCAGTACCAGCCCACCCCCAGGCCCAGCGCGCCCCTCCAGCCAGTGTACCGCCAGTCCAACCCCTCCAACCAGGTCAGTCTCGGCTCCGTCTGAACAACCAAGACCTTTCAATTGTCTTGTCAATCCCCGAGTAACCGATGCGCTCATCCCGACAGGTGTTCCACTCGCCGGAGGAGGTCAACATCCCTCTGCAGCTGAGGAGACCCGTGGCGACGACGGCCCGGAACTTCCAGCCCACGGCCGCGTCGGACGAGTACGAGGACGACGAGCCCGTGTACCGGCAGGGCTAGTCCGAACCCAGCCAGCTGCAGCGCGGCCAGTGTGAACTTTTCGGTGCGCGCGTGGGCGGTGGCTGGGGGTTCGCGAAAGAGGCAGTCCCACCACGCCACCGCCCCGCCCGGGGCCAGGGGCCTCAGTGATAAGTGCGTGCGTGCGAGTGCCTAGTGAGTTGTTGTGTGAGTGAGGCCCGGCAGAGCGCCGGCCCAATTGATTAAATTATTTCTTAGATATGTCGATGACTGCTCAATCGAGGGAGCGAAGCAGGCGGCTCTGTCTGCGCAGTGCTGCCGTGCCTTTAAATTATTTTTGCCAAGCTGGTACGTCGAGACGAGTTGTGGCAGTCACTTGTGGTCGAGAAACCACATTCTGTGCCTAGTGTAAATTTTGTCGCAGAGATGTTTGTAAATGATTATGAGACTGTGTAACGATAAATTTTATTTTTGTACAGACCTCACCTCATGGTCCCTGTTTAATTTCAATAAAAGAGCAGCCCAAATCGATGGCTGGGTAGCTGATCGGACAGTCTCTTAAAATTGTTTCCTCATCCTAACCGACACTTGTTTGATTAGCACTCAACATCTTGAATTTTCGGACAGCGAAAAACTGAAATTCTTTGGTTAATTGAAAAGGACACACATTGGAGATTCATAATTCTTTAATTTGTGCATCATATTAAAAAAAAACAATAAAAAACAAATTAATGCAACTAAATTTTATGCAATTTATAAATTAAAATAAGCACAGGATACCCTTTCTGATCGGAGTTCACTAAAACGGAGCTGCATAGAAATCACATAGTTCTAGCTTAGGAAACTTTTGCTAGGACTGCTTAAGGCTTGGAACTTGGAACAGGATCTTAAGAGGTAGTTTGAAGCAGCTTACGCACATGAAACAGCATACATCTTTGGAGGAAATGATGAAAATTAACATAGATAGAGGTCCAATGCTCACTAATATATCACATTCCATCACAAAGAACATTTATTTTAGTCTCATATTTTTAGAGTTCAACAAATGCATTCCTAAAACGGCATTTTAATCAAAAAGGGTGTGATGAGCCTTAATGTTGATTTTATACAGAACTGACACAGCAAGTACATACATTTTAAGTCCAAAATCAGTCAAATGAGGCACAACTAGCATTACCTTGCACCTCAATAATACAGGGCTTATTAATTAGCTTTCAGTGGATTACAGGGTTACTTCATAAAGCCATATTGCTCTGATGCAGAGCAGCACATGGAGTTAAAATCTCATAATAAATAAATATACGGATTCAATCCTACAGATAGTACTTCAACATATGATTCTAATCATTTATTGATTCTATGCCTTAGCACAATTTGAGTATTACATATAAAAACTGAATCGCAAAAGTGATGTGTTAAAGGGAAATAGTAAAAAAGAACACAATAAAAATAATTTTGAAAATTGATGGAATTTATTTTGCAAAGACTTTTCAAAATTTTCCTATTCTCTGAAGTGGATTAAATCTTACTTCAAATGACTTGAGGGGGATGAATAGTTCTTGGTATGCTTTCTCATCCCAAATAGCAGAGACCAATAATAAATTTAACAGGGGGGGCAAAGAATTTTAAACATAACACCAACACAGGAACCGTCCTATCCAGTCTTCCAAATTTATCTCACTCCATAACTGACAAAATGCCAGTAAGCCTTCAACAGTTGCAAAATACTAATTTAATGCAGCATTAATGATGGCGCGTATTAAGGGGGCCTCTTGTCATCTTCTGACTGATGGCTTCTTCTGCCAAAAGCTGAGCACGAAAAGCGGCTACTTTCTCACGGAACTGCATCAGAGTGTCTATTTTCTCCGTCACAAGTGCCTCAAGATTTGAAGCATACGCTGAAACAAGTACAGAAATCGTTATTGATTAACTTAAACATGCAGAATGCGGCTGTTAGAGGCATTGCAGTTATTCAGCCAAGTGCAAACACACTCCTTTGAAGAGAAAGTGTGTGGAAGTCAGTTAAAATTTTGCTTCAGAAAGAACTGGAAGTTTGAACCTTTTATATAATGATTACATTCAGTGATGCACATTTTCATAAATACATGCTCATTCAGCAAAGCAGATAAGAACCATGAAAATAGCGACAATTAGAAGCAATTATGATGCTGGGCATCAAGGACATGGAAAAAGTTTACTGAAGAATTTGATAAAAATAGACAGTTTATAAAAATCACTTTTAAATTTCTGGTTGTGTGTGTGAATATTGTTGTTTCATTCCTTATTCTATATTGTTAAGAGAATATAAATTTCCTTGTAGAGAAGTATTGTATTAAGTACATCATAGAGCTAACTGCTCTAGTAGTATGACAGAAGATACAAGTTCAAAAACTGTGTAGATGCAAACATTCTAATCTATTCATGCAATGAGAAAAGGGTGCACAACTACTAACCAACCAACATGCAGTTCTGAATCAAATTTATTCACAAGTTAAGTAACTACAAAATAAACAGACAACAAGGAAAATAAGTACATCTTTTCCAAAATCAAGAATGAACAGAGAGAGAGAGAGAGAGAGAGAGATTGAGTAAAGCCACATAAAGAAACCAAAAGAAATGAGCCAAAGCAAATTGAATGAAAGCATGCAGCAACCGAGAACGTGAAGAAACACTACTTCAAGACAAGACTAGCATTCTAAAGACAAACTAGAAAGCGATGAAAACCAAAATAAAAATGGAAAGCAAATTTTCAGGCAATCATTGGCAACAAAGAACACAGCACAAGTTTTAGACAAGCAAAGAAACAATGCTAGTAACAGAAATGCCTGTAACCTCCTGCCTCATCATTCAACAGCAGAACCTGCCATGAGTATGATTAGATTAGTTGTTTTTGAATGGACGTTTAAAAATGAATCTTTGATAGGCCTAGCTTTGGATTAGTGTATGGTTTAGGAATCCTATTGAGCGCTGGTGCCTTGTACAATTTAAAGAAAACTGGCACAAGTTAACAAAGAATGTGTTGCTTCAAATTTTGAGCTGGGTGGCAGAAAAGGAATTTATGTTATGTAGAGCACGAGCAGGGAATAGAGAAATGGTAAAATTAGATAAACTGTGGTGTTTAAGAGGATGCTTAAAGCAAATTCCTTGAACCTTGTGCTTATGGCGCCTTGTAGCGTTGGTTCAGCAGTGTCACTGACACTCATCTGGGACTTGCCATGCATCTTGTGGGACCTTAAGTTCCCAGTGCTATCTTCATGGCTATCTCCTCCTTGAGGATTTCCGTCTTGAAGGAAACGAAGCCTCTCAGGTGGAAAGGATCTTTTCAATGGTCTGAATAATTGGATGCCGTTCTCAGTTGAGCTCCTGCGTAGTGGAGACTGATGAACTGGCCCAGGAGGAGGTGGAGGTGCTTTTTTTTCAAAGGGTATACTCATAGAGTCGTCAGATGGGGTTAAGGATGGAGTGCTGTCACTTCGATCAGGCGCTTTAACTTGTCGTCTATGATACCATGAAGGAAGAGATGTGTCATCATCTAGCATTTTAAGTGAGACAGGTATGCCATCACCACTACCATCAATTAGTGATAACCCCATCTGAGACTTTGCTCTCTTGAGTGGAGGAGAATTCTGAGGACTGTGAGGAATCTGCAATGGTCGCGCAGTTCGATGTAGCCCAACCTGAGAGACACATTTTCGAAGTGGTGCTGCCTGTGGGACTGAAGCTCTTTTGACAGGCGCAATGTGTCCAGATCGAACTACAGGGCTGGAAGATCTGCTACGAGCATTGCCAGAATCATTGTATTTAGCCACAATAGATGACACACGACCATTTGTCGCCAAAGGAGACAAAGGCGTGCGTCCAGATGAAAGATGCTGGGCACTAGAGGACGCCAAAACTGCCTGTGATTTGGACCTCTGGATGCTCCCACCTCTTTGACCAGGAGACGCTAATTGGTATGTGCCCTGCACTTTAGAATTTTTCGGGCCATACTGAACCCCAGGCCTAAAGTGGCTATTTTCAATTCTGCCTTGAGACGCATTCCTTTGATTTGCACTGCTGCTCTTTAATGGGATAGTGCCGCTGGGAGAAGGATTTGTGGTAGAGCTGCTCACCCATGGAGACCTTATGGTGCACGTTGCACTTCTCCCAAGAGAGTAGTGAGGCTGCTGTTTGAAAGGAGCTTTGACAGGGTCTGAAATTCTGCTCTGGGATTGAGAACGTACAGCCCTGCCACTCTGAACATATGAAGGCGGTATTCTAGTCTGAGACTTGGCCCGAGTCACTGGGTTGGCTCTCAAAGCTAATTTCCTCATTTCAGGCAGGTTCTGAGACTTCGTTGAAGATGAAGACAAGTGGGTTGGTCGGGTGCGTTGTGCTACAGTAGAAAGGGGGAATTGCCTACCGTCCTGGTCGTAGTCCACATCACGTGTATCAGCAAGCAACCGGCAGTCCATTTCATGCCAGCGCTGAGAGGCCTCCAAAACTGACTTGTGAGTATCTAAAACTTCATCTTCCTGCAATTGTAACTGTGAAACAGCTTCATGGAAAGTATAGAGATCAGCTGAAATTTCTCCTTCCTGTGAGGAAATAAAAGGAGTTAATTATTAACTTTGTAGGAAACATGTTTAAAGTTGTAGCGAGTAAGACTGCAGTTACTTACATTCAGTGACCGTAATTGGGCCAGGTCACTGTCATCCAACCCAATATCAACTGCATTTGGAGACCCCCTGTCTTGCTCTGGGGACGCTTTGTTTTCTGAAGGCCCGTTGGCAGCCAATTCCTTCACTCTGTCAGCATACCTCAAGGTGTTGAGAGAATGCTCACACGAACTCAGGCCTGGACTTATCATAGCAATCTAGAAGAAAAAGAAGATTAGGTACAAGCAAATAAAATGGAGATTAACCTAAAATTCAAGAATTTCTGGTGTAAGAAATTACCATGCACGTCCTTGATTTTTCTCCAATGAATGAATCCCTAAGAACCTGAGTCAGTTTGCTGGCTCTGAAAGGTAAATGAGCATTTTTCCTACCCAAAGCACGAATACATTCTTTGAGTGAGAGCAGAGATTTGTTGATTTCTGCACCTTCCATTCCTAAAAAATCAAGAAAAGACAAGAAAAATTATTAGAATTGCACACAAACAGATTTTTTTTTTTAAATAAAGAGAAGCACATTTCCTTACTAGTTTGTCTATTTGCAGATGAAGTATCTGCTCCCCTTTCATTGCCAGCCAAATCAATAAGAGAGAATTTGCCATGAACACGATGTGTTCCTGGAGTGCGAGCAACAATTTGAAACACTGCATGTGATCGCGAAGAGTTTGAATTTGCTGAAGTTTGACCAGAAGTACGTGCAGCATTGCCATGTTGAATGAGTTTTAATACATCCTCTACCGAGCCTACCACTTGTTCTGTCAGACCGACAATTTGCACTTGCTGCTTGCCGTCTTCTAGCACTCGAAGCTTGGCTTTGTCTGCCAGAAGGTCAAATACCTAAAGGGCAGGCACAAAGGTTCAAAAGGGTAAATATAATCAGTTACATGTAAAGGTTGCTGACAAAACAGACGTAACCTTACCTTTCCACTGTAGATTTCAAAGAAACTGGCAGAGATAACAAGGTTAAGTGGCTGGTATTTAGGAGACTTGAGGTACTTAAAGACGTCTTTGGCTGCCATGGCATATATACCCTTCTTGCAATCTTGAGTTTTACCCTGGAAGTCTCCTCCCATTGTATGTGTTTTACCACTACCTGTCTGACCATATGCAAAGCAAGTAGCCATACCACCTTCAAAAATGGTCTGGACAAGTGGCTGGGCTGTGTACCTGCAAAATCCAATTCAAAAAATATTAAGACCTTGATTTTATGAGATACTTCTGAGAAACCAAAATTTTACATTAACTTACTTGTATACAATTTCATTGCCACAATGTTCATCAAATGCATAATCAAATCTGAAGAACGCATTTTCAAGATATTTTGTGAGATCCACCTTGTTCTTAGGTTCATGCACAACTAGCTGGTCCCTGCTAGGAACAGTTATCACATCTACTTCTTTACGAGTTAATTCTGAAATACGAATATAAATGTTAGAGGATGTTTTCATCCAACTGCATTCAGTCAGCAACTAAATTATGTGACTACCATACCTTTTTTGTTGAGAGGCCTCTTTCTTACACAAACAGTGATTTGGTGATCTTCCACACCCTCTGATCCTCGCAAAGGTCGGATATCAATACCATTACGGTATTCTCTGCAAATCACAAGTCGAACATTAGTAACTCGGATGAGTCAATCGTCTGTTCATTTCCCTCTCGGGGCATCAGACCCACCGAATCATAGCCAGGAATTCCCAGTTGGGGTTTCCAGGGTCGAGGTTCATCAAGGCCTCCTTCTCCTCCTTGAGCTCTGCCTGTCGCTGGCGACGCTCCTCCCGGTTCTTCTTGAGCCTCTCCACCTCCTTGACCACATTGCTGCGCCGGTTGTTGGCCGCGTTGTTCGCGCCGGCAGCGGCAGCCGCAGCGCCGACGCCAACGCCTCCTGCAGGACCAACGTTTTGGTTCTGGTTCTGGATAGCTGACTCAATCAGACCTGTTCCTCCTCCTCCTCCTTTGGTTGAACGCCCTGAGTTAAAAATTATTTTGCAAAAGAAAAAAAAAACATGCCAGTGTTATTAAAGCGAGAAGCAATAATTCTGTTACACAGTGGCCACCATAGGTGGAGGGGAAAGATTACAAAAGATTACTGAGGGACAAAAAAATGGCAGCAAAATTAGTTACTTTTAATTGGTTTCAAGAGAGGCTGAAATGCAACTAAAGTAAGTAGGTGATGCAAAAATGTTAGAATAAACCTAATTAGTTACAATGACTCAAAATATGTTATGGAATTGTATGGATGGACTCTACACAGGAACAATAGTACAAGCACGCGGTTCACATAAAGCTAATTTATAGGGTAAGAAATACAAATGCTACTTCATTACCTAGTAAAATTCAGTGTGCATCATGCAGTTGTTAGTGCGAATAGAGCCTACTCACTTAAAAGCTCAAACATTAATCAGGTGTAGCACCAGTCATTTAAAGCCTGCACTCCACACAAAAAGTGCACTTTACTCACACACTTCATCTGTGGCCCAATTAATCAATTACTTACTTACTAGTGGGAGGAGGCATGAGTGAATTTATAAGGAATTTAGTAAAACAGCTAGGCCTACATCAGGAGGTGCTGTCTAGCAAAAGAGGGAGGGGGAAGTGCCAACAAACTGTTGCTAGGGCAGATCCACTCACTTGGGCAACAATCAAGCTAAAATTGGGGCCACTGCCACTGACAAAAATTAGAACTGCTTGGCCTAATAATGACTGGAACTCCCGTGCCTTTCCAGAGTGGTGGCACGGAGCGACGGCCAAAATGACTGATGTTAGAACCCCAGCAGGTTAGTAGGAAGTAAGTTGGTTGGAGTGCCTCACCTGTACCTGTGGGGGCCCCTGAGGGGGCGGGGGCTAGTGGAGCGGCAGACATCTGCATAGTGTGGCGTGGCGCAGAGGGGTGGGTCGGAGTGGGAGCAACTGTCTCACTCACTCGGTGGTTGGGGACGGGGATGCCCGTGTCGCCGTGCCCATTCACTGCCGGCACGATGTTTGTTGGTCTGGATTGGTTTCTCGTGGATCTGTACGGTGCTGGAACCACAGACACTCAACTTGACATCTCAGAGCCACGCCACACTATGCTAACAATTCAAGCCTGGTGCATAACTTTTTGAATGAAATAATTTATGAAGAATAAAAATTTTCTGGGCACTCTTTTAGTACTTAACAAGTGCTCGGTGTTGTGTGGAATAAATCTATTTTAAAAGAAAACTATTTTGAGAACAAATAATTATTCGCTCATACTAAGTGACTTGTAAATTTTATAAAATAATGCTTTACTAGAATCAGACTTTTTTTAACAACAGACGTGCGTGACACAGTGTGGAGTGATACCGATTAAGTCAAGGGGGAGGAGAAAAACAACAGTAATCAAGAATCAAGTGAGAGTTTGGACCTGGGGGGCTGGGGCTGTCGTCGGCGACGCGGCTGGCTTTGAACGCGAACAAGAGGGACAAGCACATTGCTCGGACCGGGCGCTAGACGCGGAGTGCGCGGTGCTGCCCCCGGTTGGCGGCACACTGCAGGCGAGCCGTGCCGGCCGTGCCGGGGCAGCCCCTGGAGGGTACCTGCCCGCCAGCAGCACCGAGCGCCAGCCACTCCCCTTTGATGGCACCCCCACCACACGGAAGCCCGGCCCAGCCCAGCCTGAATGCCCTCAAGTCCAAAGTCCCGGCGGGGGGGCCGATAAATCAGCAGCGAACGCGACACTCCGCGCTCCGCTTCCGGAACCGCCGACAATATTCCTCCGGCGACACGCGCTGCGCAGCGGAGCGCTCGTCTCCCACGTTTCTTCCGGAAAAGAAGCCTGGAACCTAACGGCGTTGAAAATGCATTTTCCCCCCCTGGGCCGGTTTTTGACTGCAAGCCATTGACACCCTCGCCCACCCCTCCACCCACACGGCGCGAACTATGATGGAGGCATCGATTGCCAGTCCAAAGGGGCGCCGTGCCGTTACCGTCCACAGCCAGGGCGGCGCGTCGCGCTTCCGCTTCCGCGTCCACCATTTTAGCCCGCGAACGAGAGCGGCCGGTGGCGGCCAAATGACCGGGGCCCGCCAATGCGCTTGTCCCCTTCCGGGTCGCCGCGTCGCCGCCAGCACCGATAACGCGACCGGGCGGATTCCGCTTTAACCTGCCCAAAGTTCGCTCATCAAACAGTTCTAAATTACTTTATTTCTAGCCTTCACATCGATATAAACATTTATATAAAACGGGAACAATCTATACAATAATCTTCTCGACAGGGACTTGATCGACTACTTGTAAACACAACACGTGCCTAGAGAGAGGGGTGCACGCTAAAATGCAGCTCGGCAAAAAACCAGTAAAACAAGTGGAAAAGGGCGGCGGCGGCCAGGCAGCTGGAGTAGGCCTCCCGCCTTGTCATCCGAGGCGACGACCCCGCCAGAGCCACTGGAGGGGCTGGCGAGGCGGGCGCAGCGGATGGCAAGCCCTCGGGGTCCACGCCGTCCACGCCGTCGGAAGGGGTGGCCTCGGCCTCGGGGGAGGGCCTCTCCGGACGACGCGGAGGGGCGGGGGCGAGTTCGGGGCGCGGGGGCCGCGGCCGGGTGCGGGCCTTGCGGGCCGGGGCCGCCGGGGCGCAGCCCTTCACGTTACCTTTACTCGACGCCACAGACATGGTCGGGTTGTTGGCTCTCGTGGCCTGCAACACAGCAAGAGCACCAATAGAGGACACGACACAACACACACTGGGTTAAAAAAAAACTTTTATCGATTTCACTGACATTTGAGCGTTATGAAACAAGCGTTTGCATAATGACAGAAAAATCGTCGATACCTTGTTAAATTGAGTTATTTAGGTCAAGCTTATATGTTTCCCCTAACATTTTTCACACTTGTCTGACACTTTATTTTTTCCCGACTTTTCCTGGCTTTCCAGGCTTTCAAGATTTGCATAATCCCTGCACGGGTCGTGGGGCAGGGGGGTGCCGACCGACTAGACACCTGACGGGGGGAGTCGGCGGACTGGCGGCCTCGCGGCGGGGGCTGGGGGTTCTCCTGCAGGCTCAGGGGGCTGGGGCTGGGTCCCACCGCGGGGGCCGCAGGTCCCATGGGCCGGGGGATGCAGGAGCAGGGGGGCTGGTCGGGGCGGGGTCGGGGCGCGAACCGGGGCGCCTGTGGGACGCCTCGGACAGTCTTGGACAAGGTTAACATTCGTATTCTCCACTCCACAAAATCAACGATTCATAAAAATAAATCTTGAATTGAAATTTCAGTTCCTACTACTACCGCATCTGCGATACGTACTCTGGTTACTTTCTTGTTGTTGTTTATGGCCGGTTCATCCTGGTTGGTAGTCAACAGGTCTGCGTTCAGGTTCAGGATGGCTTCCATTTCGATCTGCAACAGGGAAAACTCACATATGTCGTACAACGTCTCTCAAAGCGTCGTTTTGAACACGAAGCAGTTCACAATTTCAAAAGGATTTGACAAAGATTTGTTTTTAAAGAACAGACTCTGTTACTCGTACCTCTTTTCCTTTCGTTTCTCCCCTCTCGAACCATTCCACGGTGACACTTCTCGTCTCCCAGTTGACACCGGACACGACAGCGGAGTGGATCCGGCCTGGAAAGAAAGAGACACAAGATTAGCGACATTTTCGAAGGAAACAAACAAAACAGAACAAACCAACCATAACATGAAAATCCCCATCCAAAAACAAAATGAAGCTCTGCCGCGACGTGAGCTGCTCCCACACACCTCGGCGGGGCCGGGCGGGGCGTTGGTGCTCGCGTCTTACGGTTCTCGCGGAACAATTTTCACTTGACAGACGGGCGGGCGGACAGACGGGCGGATCGGCAGTGGGACGGAGGGACCTACTCGACAGGAGGCGCGGGAATGGCGGAGTCGTGTCGGAGCGCAGTGCGGCAGCCGATTCGAGTAAAGAGGCGGGGCTGCACACTGAGAGTCGTCGCTCTGTCTCTCTCGCACCTGGACGGAACGCCCCACGAGTGCGAGAGAGACAGAGCGACGAAAACGACTCTCGGAATCAGTCTCCAGGCGGGCCCGACGGGGCGGCGCGGGGCGGCGGCATTCCCTCCACTCTCTCCACTTTTTAAAAAACGCCGCCGCCGTGCCGCCACGTCGCCACCGCGGCCCGGACGTGGCGAACAGCACCCTAGCCTGCCGCGCCTGCCGCGGATGGAGAGGCTGCAGACACACTGCACGACCTCCAACGACGCGTCGCCATTTCACTCTTTGCTCAAGCGGCGCCAATTCACATCATTTTTTTGGTCCGCCGTCGCGCTTTTTTTTTAACAGTGGAATAGCTGCGCACGCATTCGCCTGCATCGCAAATGAGTCCAGTCGAAGCTCGAGTCGAAGCCAGTCGGCGATCTGATCAAACGGGGCATCCCGTGCAACCCGAGCAAAAGCGGCGAGGAGCGGAGCGAGCCCGTCGCGCCGTGTCAACCCACTTGAAGGAGGCAGAAGGATGCGACCGGGGAGTGGGAGGGGGACGCGTGCAGTAGGCCGGCAGGGGATGGGCATCACGTATTTTCGGACACGGCTGGCGCATCGCCTGCATGGCAAAGCAGTGCGAAGCTCGATGAAGCCAGACGGCATACCGATCAAACGGGGCATCACGTGCCAGCAGGCGGCGAGATGCCGGGCGGCGCCGTCGGCCGGCACCCTCTTAAACAGACTGGATAGCTTCGGGACGGACGTCACGCGGTAGGGCGAGGTGCAGCCATCGGATCACGAACGGACCGGCTAACTCGGCAACAACGAAGCAACGGATCGACTCCCAACGGGGTCACCGAAGGGTAGGCCAGGAGAGCGCAACTGCCCGCCCGCGCCGGGAAGCCGGGGCCTCAAGCGTTACTTCGCACGGACGGCTGCACGCCGAGCGTGCGCCTACCCACGAGCGCCGGCTACCTGCGGCAAGCCACGGCGATCCCGAACGAGCCAATGTGACTGGGCCGGACGCTCAAACGCTGCCTCAGCCCCTGCAGAAGCCGGTAGCACCCGTGCACACAGCGTGTCGCTGCACGATTGCCTACCCACAGGCGGGAGCTCCTTGCGCCGCCTGCAGGAGGCCCCGGCTAGGCAGTCCCGTTGAACAGCGCTGTCGCTGCGATTGCCTACCCACAAGGCGCCTTAGCCCCTGCAGAGGCCCGGTAGGCAGTCCCGTTGAACAGCGCTGTCGCTGGGACTGCCTACCGGCACGGGGTTCGCCGCCACCAACAGCAAACATGCTCGAGTCGGCGCGAGGATTCGAACCCGCGGACGACACGACACCACTCACCATCGCCACTACCGGCACAGCACAGGGCGATGGGCCCGATGGGGTCCGTGCCGGCGTCCACGGGGGTGGCGCGGCTGGCGGCGGGGCGCGCGGCCACCGGGTCGGGTTTGGCCGGCTTGGACGCAGCATCCGCGGCGGGGGCGGCCGGGGGAAGTTCGACGGCGGGCACGCCCTCCAGCGCCTTGTGCGCGCCGCGGCGCCGCGTGCACAGCTTGGACAACCACCCCATGGCCGCCGGAGGAGCACAAGCAGGGCGACCGCGAGCACCGCCGACAACGCGAGCGCGACGCCGCCAACGTGCACACAAGACTGCGCCAAGGACCGGCAGAGCCGAGGCACGCCACGACCGGGCCTGGCAGCCCAGGCGGTTGCACCGAGCACTGGCGTGGCGGAGCGGAGCGCCGAGCGCGGCCGCCGTACCGCACCGTACCGCGCTCACAGTCAGTCCCAGTCCCGTACCCGTCCCCGCGTCGCCACGCCGCGCCGCCCCGCGCCCCGCCCGCCTCCGAGCGGAAGGGAGCCGTCAGCGGGAAGGACGAGGACGAGGGGAGGCAAGGCAGGTCAGGGTGGGAAGGAAGGGGCAGGAAGCGTGCCGTGGCGCCGTGGTCGCGCGACACCGCCCGGCCGAGCCCGGCCGAGCATGAACGGATCAGCCACGTACAAATAAGGCCGGCGATGACATCCGAGCCCCGCGGCGACAAGCCTTGCCTCCCAACACGGGCAGAATTTCAGCCGCCAGGGAAGCTTCGTCCAGACTCGACTCGGCCTATGCAGACTGATTCCGAGAGCTTCTCTGTTTCTCTCGCACTCATGGGGCGTCCTGAAGGGTGCGAGAGAGACAGAGCGACGAAAACGACTCTCGGAATCAGTCTGCTGCCTCGGCTTGGCTGCAAACCGCGGCACCGCGGTGCGCAGTGCGTGCGGCGAGCGGACGCGGCGAGCGGACGCGGCCCGGCAGCGAGGCTAGCGCCACGCCGAGCACGCCCACGAAGCCACACCAATCCAATGGGACGGGACGCGACGGCCGGACGGGTCGCTCGCTCGGGCCGAACACCTCTGCAGTCCGGACGACAGCGCGAGAAAAACGGAGGGAAAACCACGCCGCACTCACTACGGCAATTTAATGCGAGGGGAAAAAACACTGCCGCGTCGGGATAAAAATTACCTTTCGGATTGCTCGGGAGGGAAAGATAGTCGGTTTGATCTCTGCTTGGAAGGCAGGCGAAAATACCGAACGGCTTTCGTCGCGAATCCCCTAAAAACGAAGCACGACCCGCTGCGGCGCTCTTCCGCGATACAGCCACGCGGACTGATTCCGAGAGTCGTCGCTCTGTCTCTCTCGCACTCATGGGGCGTGTCCTGTGGGTGCGAGAGAGACAGAGCGACGACTCTCGGAATCAGTCCGCCGTCAAGTCGGCGTCGTAACAACGGGCGCGCGGATAACGGCGCGGCCGAGAAAGATGGACAAAGAAAGACAACAACGTGACGATAACCAAATAAAAACAACAACAGGAGGAGCGGCGGGCGGGCGGCGCCGCGGTGGGCGAAGCAGAGGCGACGCCATCGGCGAGAAAAAGGCGACGCGCGAAGCCCCTTTTGTCGCGTCCCTTGTCCACCGCGTGGCGCCGCGTCGCGCGAACTCGCCGACCGCGGGGCGTAGCCGCGCTGGTCGCGCTGGCCGCGACGCCACGCGTCGAAGCGTGACGCCGTGGACCAGGCCGCCAAGCGTGGCCGACCGACTGGCCGGCCAGCCCAGCCGAACCATTCCGAAAAGTCCTTTACTTCTCTGTCGCACTCGCGGGGCTCTCCCTAAGGGAGCGAGAGAGACAGCTGAGCGGCAAGGCGCTGTCCCGAATGGCACAGCAAGGGGCGTCGCCGGGGCCCGGCCGGACGCACCGCGGGCCTGAGGCGTAGCCAGGGGCGTAGCTCAGGAATCCGCGTCGCCGCCACGACGTCCGCGTCCGTCCCCGTGGTCGCCAAGGTGCCCGCCGACAAGGTGGCCCAAACAATGCCGCGCGTCGCGTCACCGACACTATTTCGGCGCGCGGTGTGCAGCGGCCGCCTGCCTGTCCGTCCGACTGTCTGTCCGTCCGTCGACGACGCCACCAATAAGGAAGACGGACTCGACGAAGCCAGCCAGACGTGAAAACACCTAATTGCCATGAGCCTGCAGTTAGGGGGGAAAGGGAGGGGGGAGGGGGCACAGCAATCAATCCCAAATGGGCTAGTGTGCCGGCCCGGCCGCCTCACGTACACACAGCGAACACACACAGCAACACGCTCGCGCACGTTACACGCACACAGCCTGTCATGCAATGCCCACCCCTTTCCACACTGCACCTCGGCGGAATTTCGCGCCCCTCGATCGATCGGGCCGAAGAATGAACGAATGGATGAATGACAGAGGGAAGAATCCAGAGAACAGAATGAACCATTCGATCGATGACGACTGCCCGCATCAATCCGCCAAATTGACAGCGGAGCGCTCGGCCGTGCCCTGCCACCAAGTCTCCGGCGACAGCAACAGCGAGAGAGCGAGCGAGAGAAAGAGACAGACGGAGCGAGCCAGTCCCCAGCGCCGGGAGTAGCGGCGGGGCGCGGGGCAGGTCGGCCAGGCCCAGGCCTCGGCCCAGGCACCAGGCGAGCGCCCGCCGAGTCCGGGGTAGGCAACCCGGCGGACAGCGCGGCGGAGCGGGCGGCCCGCCTCGGCGATACCCCGCGACGCAAACCAGAAAGAGAGACAGTGGCGGAGTCTCCGCGCAGACACAGCCAGGAAGGTCCTCAGCAGCGATACTCCCGGCCCGAGGGACTCGCGGGGCACATCCTGCCTCGCCGCGTGGGCCGCGGGCCTCCAGGCCGCGGGCCTCCAGGCCGGGGGAAGGGGAGGGGAGGGGAGGGGGAGGCTAGCCAGGCGGAGCCGCGGCGCAGCCAGCCATCCTCCACAACGCTCGCCGCCGCGAGGAAGATCATGGCGAGCGCAGCACCGCGCAGCACCCAGCGCCACGGCGGCCACCGCCACCAGCAAGTGCGGCAGGGCGACGAGAAAGCGCGCCAGATGTCGCCCAGAAGCCCTGCCGCCCAGTGCATAGACTCATTCAGAGAGTCGTTCGCGTCGCTCTGTCTCCCTCGCACTCATGGAGCGCCTCGTACAGGCGAGAGACAAAGCGACGAAAACGACTCTCGGAATCAGTCTGCTGGGCAAGGCGGTGCAGGGCCGCCGCCCCGCTGCGCGCTTTGCGCTTTGAACCGCCGACGCGACGAGTCGAGCACGCCGCGCGGCCAGAGCCGTGCCGCGCCACGGCACCGCGGGCCGAGCCGAGCCGGGGCGGCGCGTGCAGACGACGGCGCGCTATTTCCGTAAAGCCCCGACCGGCCGGCCGGCGAGGCACTACGCGGCACGCAGGCAGAGCGACGCAGAGCGACGCAGAGCGATGCACTCCACTCCGCCAGGACTCTAGCGGCCCTTCGGGGCGACTTTACGGCCCTCGAGCGCCCTTTAGGGCGGTAAGGACTGCAGACCGATTCCGAGAGTCGTTTTCATCGCTCTGTCTCTCTCGCACTCATGGGGCGTGCCGTGTAGGTGCGAAAGAGAACGAGCGACGAAGACGACTGCAGCGGTGAGCGCCAACTCTCCCGGACTTCAACTCGCCTTCACCACCCTCCGGGCATTCGGGTGCTTCGGGCCCCCGGCCACAACCCTGACCGCACGTCAGCTTTCGCACCACCTCGGCCGCCCTGGCCATGCCCTGGCCCGCACCGAGCACGCCACGGCGGGGGCCGGCCCTAAGCGAGGCGCGGCGGGCCGACGAGGAAGTCAAGGGACAGGTGCGGCGGCCGGCCAGCAGACTCATTCCGAGAGTCGTTTTCGTCGCTCTGTCTCTCTCGCGCTCATGGGGCGTTCAGAGCGACGGAAAGGGCTCTCGGAATCAGTCCACAGTGCGCGGGGCGAGCAAGTCGCGCCGTTTACGCGCACATTCGTGGCCCCTTCCCTTGGCTGGCGTGCGTGCCGCGTGCTGCCCGCCCTGCCCCTGTCGGCCGGACGGCCGCCGGGCCGCCGCAAGGTCCGCAAGGCTGTCGAGTCTCCCACGCGCCTCCGCCGCTCCGCCCGTTCGGAGCGACGGCCTGGACGGCAGCCTGGATGGCGGGCCGGGGCACACACACTGCGAGGCGACGCCAAAAAATGACGGCCGCAAAAATAACGTCCGGATTAATTGATTAAATTACGCGCGGACGCGCAATGAGATAATTGCCGCCCGCCCTGGCCGCCGTCAACGCGGCGCCACTTCACAGTGGGCCAGAGGACCGGCGCCGGCGGCCAAAACTCCAGACGCGTTTGGGGCTCCAGAGTCGCTGAATAGGACTCGAACCAAGCGTGAGACCCCACCAACGGATTCCTCGTTTGGAGAGCAATCCATTGGTGGGGGTCACACATAACTGTTTCAATCCCATATATTTTGACCGCCTCCACCGGTCTTCTGGCCCACTGAGCGAGGTTTCGGGCAAAAAGCGACCGCCGGGGTGAGTTCGCGAGTCGACCGACCGACCGGCCCGAGGGAAAAATAAACCGAGCGGGTCCTTTTGAAAGCAGACTGCAAGGCGTCGAAGGCCTCGCCGTCTCCGCCGCGCCACGCCGCGCCACGCCCCCCGCGCGTGAGTCAGAGTCACCCAGTCACACGGGGGCCGTCCGGGAGCTAGGGTCGCGCAGTGGGCCAGAATACCGGTGGAGGCGGTCAAAATTCTGGACGCGTTTTCAGCTCCAGAGTCGCTCACTGGGACTCAAACCGAACACGTGACTCCGCACCAATGGATAGCTCTCCGAACGAGGAATCCTTAGGTGGAGGTCACACGTTCGATTTGAGTCCTGTTATCGACTCTGGAGCTCAAAACGCATGTGGAGTTCTGGCCGCCTGCGCCGGTCTTCTAGCCCACTGTGGGTCGGCGGTAAGCGGCCTCCAATGTCGGTCACGCGGCTCCGGCCCGGCCCCGGACGAGTACGGCGAGGAGCCGCGCCAAGCCAAGCCAACCGAGAGCGGAACAAGGCGAAGCTTGAGCAGCTAGCCGCTCGCGCGCTTGCGCCACCGACAAGCCTTGGCCCTGCCTCGGCCGCCCGGGGGCCGATTAGACGGAAACAAAGCCAAAAGGATGCGCCACTCGGCCCGCCAAAAAAAGGATAAGTCTCAACTGAAAAACCACAGACAAAAACTTGAACAATCTGGATCATAAAAGTGCGCCTACGCGAATCGGCTGCGGCGCGGACGGCGTAACCAGGTGCGCAAACCCAGGCCGCGCAGGCCGCGCCGCATCCCCGGCAGCCCGCCAGTAATTATAGTTATTATCACCTTGAGAACACGCGCGCTTCTCTGGAATAAGGGACACAGACGTGTTCGGCGTGTGTGTGTGCCGGCGAGTGTGTGTGTGTGTGTGTGTGTGTGTGTGTGTGTGTGTGTGTCGCGCGCGCGCGGAGGGGAAACACCTTCACTCGATCAATCAATCAGTGAATGCCGCACCCTCCACCGCCCTCTCCCCCTCCCCCCGCCCGGAGTAGTCTGTCCATAAAGGGAGCATTCGTGTCCCGCGTGCACGTGGTTCCTCAACAGACCGCGCGACCGGTCGCGGCGCCGGCGCCGCGGGTTCGAATCCCACAACGCACCACTCTTTTTTTTCCACCGCCTCCTCCGCGGCCGTAGTGCACTGACACTGACCCGGCGGGCGTTCGATCTAATGAGCGTTACACATCGCCCCGCCACGCCACGCCGGCCGCGCCACAGTGTGCGCCACACGGCAGCCTTGGCGGGGTGCGGTGTAGCGTGGCGGGGCCGGGCGGGGCGTTGTCGGCTCTCTGCCCGCTCAGCCATATAAGGTGGCCCGGTGCCGGTGGGCAGCGCGGGGCGGGGCGGGGCGCGGGGCCGCCGCACCGCAGTGCGTACGCAGCCAGCCAAATATATTTCTCTAGGCCAGAGGAAGATGGGGCGGAGGGAGAGAGAGGAAAAATCATCGTCTCCTCGGCGGGCAGATGGACGACGGCGATATGATCGAACAGATCCCATTAGCGAAACACGCGCTGGGCGAGGCACTGGAAACACGAGCCGTCGAGCGACTAGGATTGACGCTCAGTCTCCCTCGCACGCCAAGGAAGAGCCCCACGAGTGCGACAGAGACAGAGCGACCGAGCGCTCGGCCGCGGCCCCGCCTGGCGCGAATTTGTCAACCCGGAATGGGCGGGCGACTCCCAGTGTGGTGACGCTACCGGCGAGGAAGGCCGCGGCGCCACGGCGGCAATGCATTGCGACAGTGTAGAGGCGGTACAGGCGACCGCGGATGTACGCCATGCAAGTGCGCCTCACGTACGGAGCGAGGCGCAGCGAGGCGCCCGGCATGCCCAAAGCCAGTGACACCTGCACCGCCAGTGCCCCCGTCGCCCCGTCTCGCTCGCACCCGCACGGGACGCGCCGCGAGTGCGAGGGAGACAGAGCGACGACAGTCCTATTCAGTCAGCCGCCTCGCCCTCGCCTCACTCGGCCATTACTTTCGCCCATAAGGCACTGCGCTCCGCGGCTCCGCGCTTCGCCCGGCCGGGGCACTGGCCGTGGGCCGTAACGCCGCGCTGCCAGTGCGCTGCCAGTGCGCTGCCAGTGCGCTAGTGCCCCACGGGCGCTGCCGCGCGGCCACCGCGCAGCCCACTCGCTGCAAGCGGCGGAAAAAACTAACAGGCCGCACGGCGCGCGGCAGCCAGGCAGTGCAGCCAGGGGCACGACCGACTACTAAAGGGCCGCCGTCTGTCAACAACGCCGCCGCCGTGCCAAACGCGACCTCCCCGCCCCCCACAGCGTCGTCGTGATGTCCACCTTTTCCGGGTCCACCCATCCCCCACCAGCGGCGGCCGGCCGGTGGGTCGCCCACACCGCCGTGCGGCGGCGCGGCGCTCTAAGTGTATAGTGGTCGTGGGCGACCGCCGACGACCGCCGAGCCGCGGGACGCGGGACCTCTCCGGCCGGCCCGCGAATCCGCGCGGCGCTTCCCCAAAAGGGGGCCGTCGGTAAATTCGGCAACGCCGCCACAAACCCCGGACGGACCAAACGAACCAGCAGCCTGCTGCGGTGGGCGGCGCCCGCGATGACGGCCAGCAGGAGGGCGGCGAGGAGCGCGGAGCACCGCGACGAGGAGGACGCGGAGGGCGACGCCGTCGTCCCTCGTTCGGTCGGCCAGGACGCCGCGACCTGGGCGCGCACTTGGGCCGACGCCCCGCGGCAGGCAGAGCTGGCAGGCAGGCAATGCGACGCCCACCGCCTCCAGACCACAACTATTACGTCCGCGTGCACGTGTCGCAGCGGCGTGTCGCAGCGACGCCACGCCGTGCCGTGCGCGTGGCGTGCGGTGCACTACTTTGTCCGATCGATGGGGGCCGGGGTCCCTAGCAGGGCCCCAGACGGCCGGCGGGGTGGACGCCGCCCGGCCAGGCGACGGCCAGCGCAGCGGCGCGGCCAGCAATGACTTTCAAGCCGCAGGGCAAAACGACAAAGGTCAGCCCGGCAGGCTCAATCCGTGCGCTGCTTTCGTCGCCGTCTCTCTTGCGCACTAGGAGGCGTCCCATGAGTGCGAGAGAGACAGAGTCAGGCTCGCACGGCGGCCCCGCCTCGAAAACTGCATTTTCGCTCCGCACAGTGGAGCGGCCCTGTCGGATCGCACGCACCTTGGGCGCGAGCGTGAGCCACGGCCGGTCTTTTTTACAGCGCCCCGGCGGCGGCATAGTGTGTGCGCGCGTTGCGGCGCGTTGTGCGTGCAGGCGTGCCCCCGGCCCAGAACGGCCGGAACGGTCACTACTAAACAATGCACGCAAAGGAAACCGATGGGGGAAAAGAAAAAGGGGGGAGGGGAGGAGAGAATTCGTGTCGACGCATCGGCCCCTCACCCGCCGGGCCCGCCGCCCTCCAAGGGGGATTCCCCCCGGCCGGGCCTTCGGGCCTACCCTCCCTGCCGGCCGAAAAAAGGGAAAAGGGGGCCGCCTCAGACGCCATCACAAAGACACACACGCACACACACACACGCACACAGCCGGCATGCAATCGATAAGCAAGTCGCTGTTGGGTGATTATCACCGTAGGTTGTCACTCGCGTTCCCCAGGGAAGTGCTTCTTAACTAGATCACTTAGGATGTTGAAATTTGTTTTAAGCTCGCCCCTTGGGGTCCTTTACCACCCCCAATCTTGAGTTTTGAGCTGCCACTTCTGAATCGGCCGTAATAATATCGAGAAGTGGTCAAAAGTGAACTCCGTCCACTTCCCCCGCACCAAGTCCATTTCGAAAAGTGGTTTATAAACCTTCTGCAAGATGAATGCAGACTTTCTTGTGACCAACATTTTAAAAAAAAGTATGTGGGGTCACATCATCGGCCACGGTGACTTTCGGAAAGCAACAGGTGTGAAACAATACGTCATCAAAATTTTTCCCCCAGTTTTCATGTGAACTCCGTCCTCAGTGCTTATTTTGGCACCAAAATCGCAAAAATAGCTTTAGTAATGCGTCCCGAGTCAGGAATTGTGCGTCTTTCTGTTCTGCATCCACCACCACCAAAATCAGCTGGCTGGTGTTGCGGGAAGGGAATCCAAGTGGAATTTAGTCTTCGATTCCGCTGCGTATGTTTTTAAAAACGAACTCCGTCCACCCCCTTTTCTCGAAAACCAATGGTCCAAAAGTGCCCCGATTTCTTCAAAAGTTAGGTTTTAGTGGCCCCTTTGATAAGCGCTTGGTCGGAAGAATCGTATCTCAGCCTAGCGACCAGTGCGTGGCGAGATACAGTGGTTGTAAACGGTACAAGAAATGAACTCCGTCCACCCCTTTTAAAACTGCATATTTCAGCATAAAAATCAGGTTGTCCCGTAACAAGATTGATCAGAATGAATTGTGTCGTCACTTATATGCATTTAAATGGGCACCACAGTTCGTCAGACCTGCATTTAAATCGTTTTTTTTTTAGGGGGAAATGGCGAACATAACCTCAAATTGCCGTAAGGCGCATGGCACCCATACGCCTGTGGTTGCCTGTTTGCCCGGCGCTTCTCTCTGTTCTGTTCAGCGCTGTGCTGTGCACTTAGCTGGGGTTCATTTTACTTTCTTCCACTTCTGTTTTGACCACTCTTTGGCATAATCTAGGACCGTTACCTTGCCTTAGAACTTGAAAAAACAGCCATTGGAAATTTGATTATGAACTATAAATTTCTCCCAATCTTTTTTGGGCTGTCATTTCTAAACGCGTGGGCCGATTTCGCGGAGGCTTCGCATTTTTACCCTTCTAGTAGTCCCATATCGCCTCCGTGCAAAAAGAAATTTTTTCGGGAACCTTTTATTTCAAAAGTATCCTCGAGCTAAAATGACAACCTACGCTGATAATCACCCTGTTCGCTCTTCAGTGGTGACGACCATCCAGCAATCACTGCGACATTCGGCCAGTGGCGCGGGGCCTGCAGAGAGCGTCTGTCGTGAGCCGAGCAGCTGGCGGACGACGATAAGGACGAGTCCGCCAGACAAGCTTCCTCGAGTCCAATGAGTCAAACGAGTCAAATGGGGCGAGGCAAGAGCGCCAATTATCGGGCAAGAGCGGGCGGTCTCTCTCGCACTCGTGGGGCGCTCCGTACCGTGCGAGAGAGACAGAGCGACGTCCGCACTGCGCGGAACTTGCGGAGCTTGGCGGAGCACACTGATGGCGGGCGGGGCGGCCACCGAAACGGCGCTGTCTCCATCGCGCATCCCTACCACACGGCCGAGAGGCAGCGCGACGAAAGCGCATTTCGGGATCACTCCGCCAGGACACTCGTCCCCCGCCGAACACGACTCCAGCAGAGCAACCCTGCCTCAAGGACCCCCACACCTGTGCGGCGGTGGTAGCTTCCTCCACTGTGGGGTCGTGTATTGTCGTCCGCGACCCCGGCGCCCCGGAAGGACGGCGTCGACGCCCCGAAAAAAGGAAAGTGAACGACCCCCATCGCGGCGAGGCCCCGTCGGGGGTGGGGGCGCCGTGGGCCCCGTTGGGGGTGGCCGAGCGGCCGCGTTGTTGGTGGAAACTTGCAACGCACAAGAGCGCAGCACGACGCGGCGCGGCGCCGGGCCGCCCTGGCTCTCGGCCATCCATATTGGGGGGGATTTTGGCGACGGCGCGGCAGGGCCGGGCAGGGCAAGGCGTGGGCACCCCAAGGAGGGGGACTAATTCTCACTGTCCCCAGACACGACACACCGGAACGACGAGGCTAATAGACGCGAACGCCCTGCCCCCCAAGGCAGTGCAGATTAAGGTGACGACAGACACACAGACAGACACACACACAGATCGATGGGCATCGCATTGCCCGAGCGTTCACCCGCGCCCCTTTTCCAGGGCAGGGACCGAAAGGGCGCTCCAAATTACCCCACCGCCGCCCTGCACAGGACTTACGGGCCCGCACGCCCGCGCGGCCCAAATCGATGCAACCCGCTCAAAAATGAGTTTGTTTTTAAGGTTGCTGCTTTGTTCTGGGACGAGTGCACACGGCAGTCACACACCCAGCCCAGCCCAGCGAGGCCGACTGTACGCGGGGCGGCGCCGCATCGCGCTTCATGGCCCGGGTGACGCGCTGACGCGCCATGAGAGAAGGGCGCCCTGGAGTCCCAGCTTTTTCGGGCCGGGACGCCGCCTGGCCGAGGTTTGCACCACCTCGCGGCTAAACGGCTCATCGCACAACATTTCTGACTAGCCCAGAAGATTCAGAAAGGTTTTTTACGTGCCCCGGCGTCGTTACATTTTGATTTGGTCAACCGGGGACCGAACGCGGCGAGCCTGAAGGGCGGCAGTGTGGCGCGGCCGAGGGTCCGCAGCGGCTGGCTGCCTGATGGCTGGCCGCCGGCTACCCCCACCCTACCGCTTGGGGAATATTTCGTGCCTTTTAAGAAGAAATAACGGTGAAAACGACATGTTTTTCGTCTAAGGAAATATCACACCTAACACAAGTTTGAACCAAGAAATCGGTGTCTATGGCCTGTAGCGGTAGGGTGGGGGTAGCCGGCGGCCAGCCATCAGGCAGCCAGCCGCTGCGGCCCCTCGGCCGCGCCACACTCCCGCCCTTCAGGCTCGCCGCGTTCGGCCACGGTTGACCAAATCAAAAAAAAAAGACCCCGGGGGCACGAAAAAAAACCTTTCTGAATCTTCTGAGCTAGTCAGAAATGTTGTGCGATGAGCCGTTTAGCCGCAAAGTGGTGCAAACCTCGGCCAGGCGGCGTCCCGACCCGAAAAAGCTGGGACTCCAGGGCGCCCTTCTCTCATGGACGCGCTGACGGCATCGCAGCTGCAATCAATAGCGCGGACAGACAGCCCCGCGGCCCGCCAAATCGAAGACGAGCCCCAAAATGCCGCCAAGGCCAGCGAGCCAGGCGCCAGCCTTGGCGCCAGCCACACACGGCCGTGCACGGATTCGCGGGGCCGCCGAGGCCGGCCGAGGCAGTGTAGTGGCGAAAAGGGGCTTTCTGGAACGCACACCGCGACGCCCGCAACAACTTCGAAAACAAAAGATACATTCAAGTATTAAAATATTGTGAAAATGCACGAACAGACGAGCGTTTCCACCGCGTCCCCCACCGCCACAGCAGCACGGCGCGCGCCGCATGAGTCACTTCCTCCCACCTGCTACGCCCCGCCCCCCCCCCCCCCCGCCCCCCCCCGCCCCGCCCGCTCGGCCGCCTCGCGATGGTCAGGCGGAACACCCCGGCCAGTCCCCGGTCCAGCCGCCGTCGCCGTGTTCCACTCGTTCCACTCCTTACCCCGAACTCGAGGCGCGCGCCGCGGTGGCGAATTAGCACGCCGCCCGCCGACAAGGCGGCCCTCTGCGTCCCCGCAGCCTGCCAGGCCCTGGCTCCTGGCCGCCCTGGCCGCTGTCGCCGCGCCCCCCGCGGGGAAGGACGGCCACGCCGGGACCCTCAACGCGGCCGGTGCGCGCGGCGCACGCAACAGTTCACGGAGGCCAGGCCCGCCAGGCCAACCAGCCAGCCGGGCCATGCAGACGGCGGCGACGGTGACTCACGGGCGCGGCCCTCGCCTCGCCGTGCCGCCAGCGGACCAAATGATTCAACGAGTCGATACATTCTCCCGACGCCCTCAGCACCGAGCCTCTCTGTCTCTCTCCCGCCCCTGTTGAAAACGGCGCACTCTCCCGTGCTCCCCGCCTGGACGAGCGGCACGGGTCCGGCAGAGTGCAGTGTTCTTCAGACTGCAGACTGTTCCCCAGAGTCGCTCTGTCTCTCTCGCACCTCATACGGGACGCCCCGCGAGTGCGAGAGAAACGGAGCGACGAAAACGACTCTCGGAATCGGTCTGCTGGAGCAGAGGCGCCAGAGGCACGGGCAAGGATCCGTAATGAACGGGCGACGTCGTCGCTATGGCAACGGGACAGCGGGAACGAAGGGGGGAGGGGGGGGGGGGCACTACTACCGCCGTGCGGCACGGTGAGCCCTTTTCCCCGCGGCCCCGAGGCGCACAGCCACCTTTCGTTTCGTTTTGGTGCCTTGCCTTAGCCTTCCAGAGGATCATCCACTTACGACGGTTTTTCGGGGCTCTGTCCTTGCTACTCCCTATGGACTGCCAGTGCGGTCGAGAGAGACAGAGGACGTTACGTCATAGGTGGACGAACCCCAAACCGGAGGGGAAACTCAAACGCAGCCCGTTACGCACGCTGCGCCGCCAATATGTTTCGGCACGGACAGCTGACGAGCTCCAATTGGCGCCAACATCTGACGCGGTGAGGGGAGAGGGGAGGGGGAGTGAACCCTGACCTCCGTCCGCTCCATGCGACAGCCGTCATCGCGCTGGACCCCACAGGGACCCCACAGGGGGCCCCGGGAGGGGCAGGGTCGTCCGCCGCGCCCCCTTCTATCAGGCGGGACTGTACAGTGCAGAGTGCGACGGGCACCTTGGTGCACCGGGCAGGGACTCGACGGCCTGCGGCAGGTCCTTCCCTGCCGCAAGGGCCGCAGCAAGTTCGGTCGCTCTGCCTCTCCCGCGTCTATAAGGGACACCCCATGAGTGCGAGAGAGACAGAGCGACGAAAACGACGCTCGGAATCAGTCCACTGCAAGTGGCACACTGCGCGGCGCTCCGGACAACCAGACGAGAAGCAGCGGAAGCCTGGCGGGGGCCTGGCGGAAGCCCGGCGGAAGCCCACTCGTTACCCGCGATGCCGAAGCGCGAAGCAGCCCAAGCGGCCGCGATGGAGGTCAAATCTGCGCCAAAGACCGGCCGACCGGCCGCCACCCCAGCCAGTCAGACAGCGGCGGCCAGCCAGGCGGGAACGGAGGCGAGGCGGTGAGGCAGCAGCAGATGGCAACACGACCAGCACGGGCACGGCGGGCACGGCGTGGCGGGGCGCGGAGTGCCACGGCCAGAGGGGCCGGAGGGGCCAGGTGTGCCGCCACAGTGTGCCAGTGCTGCAGCAGGCCGCTGTCTCCCTCGCACCTTTACGGGCCGCCTCATGAGGGCGAGAGAGAAGAGGCAGTGCGATGAGAGCAGTGCTCGGCCTGCAGAGGCAGAGGAAGCAGCGAAGCAGCGGCAGTCGCGGCGGCGCCAAGTGCAGCCATTTGTTGCACTCGCGGCGAAGATAGCGTCACCAATCACCAAATAAAGCCGAATCGACCCGCCGAAAGGCCGAAACGCGCCGTTGTCGAAGGCAAATTGGCTAGCGTGTCCTTGCTGGCCAAATACAGTGTACCACAGCACATCCGCCCAGCAGAGCCGGGGCCCCAGGGCCCAGGGCAGGACTCGCAAAAAATGGAATGCCCAGTTGGAAAGGGCGGTGACGATGCACCGAGCACGGACCCAGCTTCTTCAGGGCCCCGACTGCCTCGCGGCCACTGGGCACGCGCCTCTTTAGCCGTACCCTGACTTCCAGGGGCCTCCAGATGAACTTGGAGCCTTGTGCCAGGCCTGCCAGTCCGCTGCCCTATTAGGATTGGGAGTGGAGTGAGGTCCTCCACCCCTCACTCTCACTATCACTCGCCCTGCAGGCGCGGACTCGGCTCAGAGCGGTGTGTTGCCCCAGAGGGATCATCCCACATTAGCACCACAGTTGACGACCAGTCAACACAGATCTCATTCTGGGGAGAACACATTGACAAGCATTGCGACACAGGTAGCATTTGTCAGAAGGGGTGCAGATTCGAACCTGTCAGAAGGGGTGCAGATTCGAACCAAGTTGAAATACCTTACTTGAATGGGAATTTACAAATTCATTCACATTTTCTGTAAAAATTACACGAATAAAATTTTCCAGCCTTGCACGCTTACATTTAACATTGACAAGAAAACAAGGGGGGAAGAGGGCTTCTTCCAGAAACTTAAAAACAAACACCCAAGACTATGTCCCAGGTGGCTTGCCATGCCACACAGCAGCACTGGCCTCCATTATTGCTTCCGAATAAATTAAATGCTTGACATCTTCAATAAGAGGTAATACAATGACACAGGTTAAGAACTAACGAATTGGTTCCATTCATAAGTTTTTGCCAACAGGTTAAAACCATTAACTTTTCAGTGCCCATGAAGTATCCATCATGAAAAGGCCATCTTACAAAGAACTAAAAATCGCTCACTGTATTATAAATCCGAGCAGATACTCAGAATATGTGAGAAAGTCCCTCAGACATAGAATGTGTAGTCAGTCAAAGCATACTGGAAAAATTAGGCAAAATGATGTAAAATAGCCGCAAATGGGACAACTTTCTACAAAAGTCACGAAGAAAAAAATTGGAAAATTTACAGGATTTTTTCAATGAAAAATTAAGAGTAAGAAGCACTTAGTCACACCCATCATTTCAGACAGTGAAAACATTCATTAAATCAGGTAGCTATTTGAGAGGTCGCAAACAATCTCTTGACAGTACAACAATAGAAATTTGAACATGTGCTTCTTCTGTTTGATTGAAAGCAGCTCATGGCATTATAACCTGCATAGTTCTACTAGTAACACATTAAGTACAGAGAACACAATCGGCAAAATCAATCAGCAGCTGGGAGGTGACTGATTAACAGTTCTTTGCATTCATGTTAATTTTTAAATTTCTACAGAGGGGTCGTTTCCAAGGAAATGACGAACGTGGGAACCGAAAGTTTCAAAGAAAATGGCCTATGAAGATGCGTGTCCTGAATTCCGAAGATACCCGACTGGTGTCAAGAGGTTAGGACAGGCACGAAAAGTCATTCATTGAGGAATTGTGAGTAGAGCGTTGCTCCCATTTTTCCAATTGATTGTGATGATGGTGTTGTGAGGGCGGCCGCACGAAGCCTAGGCTACTCACCATCGGTCCTTTTGATATTCACACTTGTGCCGGATTCTAAGGCGACGAGTCCCTCCTCCATGTTGCAAACGATGAGTTATATCCTTGTAAACACAGCGGTGCAACACACACAATATTCAACCATTTACACGTTCAACAAATCGAATCTATCGTCGCCAAACCGAATCCGAACCGTGTCGCTGGCACACAATCACAAAGTTGACAGTTACTTCTCGGCACGGCACAAGAAGAAAACAGGAAGAATTCAAAAAGCCCCGGAAATGGGCCGTCGGCCGCAGGCTGGCCGGGGCAGCTGTTCCAGGCTCCAGTGGGGGCGCGGCCGCAACGGCGCGAAACTGGCTTTTCGACAATCCGCGTATGTTTAGAAACCGTAGTGGAAAACCGAGGCACTCATTGCAACAAGCAGTTTCTGGAGATCCCTGGAGTACTTATTTTGATGGCTGTCGTTGTTCGAATGACTCAGGATTAGCGAAAGCTTGTGACTGTGCATTTCGAAAATCCGCACATACAGGGAGGCCAAGGTGAAAGAAATTGCAAAAGACCATTGCGGAAAGTTCTTTTCGACAACTCAACAATGACAAATTAATATTCAACCTGCTTGAAATAAATGTTTTGCCTATACTACAATGTTATTTTTGCCTATAACTTCTCAAGAACTAAATCTTTCAAACTATTTTCTCGACTATTTGAATCTTACGGGTGCCCATGCTGAAAACAACATGTTTTCACAGCTGTTTGAAAGAACGAAATATATCGCTTGAGGGTCTTTCGTACGAGACTCAAGAACTGTTAAGACAATGAATCAAATAACGGAAGAATCTTGTCTTGTCAATTTAAAATGGTCATTCTGCACGAGATATCAACAATATTTCAAATAAGCGCCTGCTTTGAGTTTTGTTTCTTACTTTCAAGTTGGCAGCCTGCTGAGGCGCGAGAAGAACCCGGAAGCAGAGTCAGTTTAAGTGCTTTCCTCGATGTTTTAGTTTCTACAGAAAATACTTAAAAGGTGTTGTAAATTTTAAATTTTTCAGAAGATTTTCTTTGCTAATCTCCTCCGAAACTACGTTGGCCAACTCCAAATGAAGAGAAAATTTTGTGCACTCTGATTGGCTTTTGTTTTTCGTCTGCGCTCACCGCCTTGCTGTACTGTGTTTGCTAAACTGTAAATAATCGACCCACGAGCAGCGTCCCTGCTGTGGCTGCATGTTCAAAACACAAAGTTTACCTTATTTATGTTTGTGTCGGTGGTGATTGTGAAGTGATACGCGCCCGGCGTAGTCTGCGAGTGTGCCATAAGTGCGAAAATGGGTCTGGCTCGGGGCGGGGCAGGTGGCCGAGGTGGCGGGCGCGGCTCGGGCCGCGGCGTGCACAAGAAAGCTCGTGGTGGGCCCATGATGAGACCCGGGCCACCTCCTCTGATGGGCCCTCCAGGACCGCACCCGCCCATGGGTGGCCCCAGGATGAGGCCACCACCTCCAGGGATGATGCACCAACCCCCTGGCGTCCGGCCGCCACCCCTGGGCATGCGGCCCCCAAGGCCACCACCCCCTGGTATGGTTAGGCCACCACCGGGATTTCGGCCCCCACCGCTCGGGCCCCATGGTCCTCATGGACCACACCACGGTCCGCACGGCCACCATGGACCACACGGGCCGCACGGCCCTCACGGCCCCATGGGCCCCATGGGCCCCCTCGGACCTCACGGCCCCAGGATGGGCCCCCCCGGGATGCCCCCGCGACCTCCACCCCCTGGCATGATGCGAGGGAGGGGCGGGATGATGAGGCCCCCCATGATACCCCCATGGGTAGGCCCCCCTCGGCCCCCGGGCCCTCCCGGCCCACCCGGTGGCCCCTTCATGATGAGGGCGGCACGGGAATGGCGTAGAGGAGGCATGGCCAACAAGGGCGGCAAGAATCGCAAAATGAAAGGGAAGAGCGGAACAAACCGACCGCAAGCTGAGGTAAGGAGTTTTTCTCTTGAACAAGTTAATTTATGTCGTTTTATGTCTTGTCTTGAACATATATTTACTGCTTTGTTGCAGCTAGAAGCAGCTGAGCTGGCTAAACCATGGGTGAACGATGTAATTAGGCCCGAAATATTGAAGAAGCACAAGCTGCATGCAGAGGCCCGTGCCAGCAAAGATGTGAAAGATTGGGAAGCTTTCAAAGAACAGAAAAAGAAAGTAGCTGTTATGGTGAATGAAGCAAAATTGGAATATATCGGAAGTCATCCAGAAGAGGTGAGTCCAGCAGTCAAAGATAGTGCAGAGAAAGTTGAACAAACTTAGATATTTCTGTGAGTGCCTCTCACACGCATTAAAATGGAAATTTTATAATTATAGAGCCTTTGCATTTATGGAAATTTCGTAATAATAATGTATCTTTGATTCCTTATGTGTCCACACCAGCACAATGCCATTTGCATCACAAATACCATTGTTGAGTCTGTTATATTTTAATAAGATGTGAAATGTTGGATTCAATGATAGTCGAGATCTTTTTCAACTATTTGGAACTGTCTCGCCATAGTTAATTTACAAAGTTTCTCAATCATGATTGTGATAAATATTTTGTTTTAGTATTATTCCTTGAACTCAGGAAGTCAAGGGAACAATGGAGGTAGTGGTAGTATAATTCTTGTGTGGTACCGGGCACTCTTAGATGTACATCTTTGCTTTGTCTTCATGCAACTTTCAACTCTCTCTTTAAGTCTGCAGTTTCTTTGCTATTTGTATACACTTGTGTGTTTCTGAATCACTTTCATCTTCTATTATCACCCCAAGTCGGGTAGGGGGAGGGGGGGAGCACTTTCGTCTTTTCAACAAACCTACTTCCAGAATATTTCAGTTTTGGAATTAGTCATCCATATGTTTTTCATGTGTTTCAAAACAAACAAAAAAAGAATTCCCCTGAGTTCTGCATGCTTTGTCCTCCCTATGCTTTGACCTCATTTCATTGTCTGCACAAATTTTCTACAATAACAAAATCTCTACAAAGCTTACTTGAATGCTTTCTTTTCTTAAAATTAAGAGAACTTTTGCACATATTTTGGAATGGCCCTGTGTGCTTCTAACTATGTATGTTACCATGACATTCATCACATTTGTGTGCTCACTCGGCTCAGAAACTAATAAATAACTCAATTTGAATGTGTGTCATCTACAGCATCTAGATGATCCATTTACACATCTGTGTAAATGCCTTTTTGGTACTGCTTCAAAATTCACTGCTGTTATATGGATAGCTTATGAATTAAAATATGTTGATGACAAGGAGTAATGGTGCATGCTGTTAAATTTCACCCTCAACCTATTTATATAAACTGTATAGGTCTTTTCAGTCATCTCTGGTTCATAGATAAATTACATAAGTGCCAGTGGCAAGCGGTCCTCCTTAAATATCTTATGCCATTTGTGACATCTAATTTTCAGTAAATTATGCCTACTGTAGTCATACTGGAATTTTATTAGCACACATTGGCTTCTCCCCAAACTTTTTGACTATATTTAACCCAGTAGACTTGTTTGTTTGCTCACATTTTTCCATTATGCTGTTTACATTTGAATTCTGTAATTCATGCAAGTTTCTGATACCCTGCCATCGTCTTAAATTCATCTCTGCTCACAAAGTGGTTTAAAGTAGTATTTCAGAAAAGTAGCACTGATTACCTCTTCCTTCCTTAGAATGTAACATAAGTACAGCATTGACTTCCTGAAAATAAAAATGGCTTCTCTCTTTTTGAGAATAACTTGAAGTTTCTTAAGAAGCTGCTAGTCTGTAGTATTTACAGTAACTGTCCTAAATTAATCACACATTTTTTTTTGTTCCATATGGCCTTTCAGGATGTTGATAAAATCATGGCTGAGGTGGCGGAGAAGAAGTAAGGAGACCCTGATTTTAATGATATTGTTAATTGAGAGTTGCAACAAATTCGTCATCAGAATCTTGCATTTTATTTCATTAATTTCTCTTGAGTGTACCTAAATTATTAATGCTATCAAACTTTTTTTGTGTGTACCTCATGTGCAAATGGTCTGTATGGACTTAATTTTGTGATCATGTTCCTCCAAATCAGTGATAAAGAATCTTTACCTTATTTTTATCCATCTGCTACTTGAAATGCTAATGCATTGTTGTAGCATTTTGCTTATAATTTGTAAGTCTAGTGTGATTATCTCCTATTTAAGATTTGTTTTTATGACTAATCTGTTTATTTATTGCACAAAGTGTGTACTTTGTGTATTGATTGAAAATGGCACTATTTTAGAAGTGCCAAGTTCTCACGCCAATCCTCATAATGTTATTTTCCTTCTCTCCCTCCCCCGAAAAAGACAAGTGTTTCATATTTGTCAGGGAACTGGTGCTTATGATTCCTCTACTAATTTGTCATTGTCTGAGTAATTTTTTAGTGTCTTGCTTTTAATTAACTTCTAGTTGCATCATTACTTCCAAGTATTGGTTGACCTTGTATTATAGTAGGTAATTGTATCAGTGTATATGTAGTTCAGAACAAGAATTAAGTCCTTTTGGATGCCAACTCAAATCAACTGATTTTATGACAAAAATGTCTTAAATAGTTTTCACACCACCTGGGGTCGATTTTTCTTTCTATTTCTCATTCTATTTCTCCTTCTCATGTATTCTACCTGTGAAGTCCAGTGTTGTGATGACCCTTCCATTATAGATGAACTGTAGGTGTTTTAAATGACCTGACTAAGTACAACTTTTTTAACTTTAAAAGAATGCATTGAACTATTCATCCACCTCTTATGGCCATAGTTTATCATTAAATGGGAACTATGATTTGTGAATATTTTACCCTTTCATTTTGTCTCTGTGAGACCTCTTTTTTTTCCTTTCTAATTTTTGTTTTCATTTTCTATTTAATTTATTTTTTAAAATGGCAAGTGAGACACTTTGCTGTTTTGTATGAATGTAACATGCAGCCAAATAAAGCTAAGTAAAAGTATTCTGCCACGTAATATTCTAAATAATGCCATGCCCTCTACAAAGGTAGGCAAGCACCCTCAGACATCTTTTGGAAACTGCAAGGAGAAAAGTCAGAGTTTCTCTGTCGCTCCTTCTGTGTGCACCGTGGCAGAGAAATAAATTACCCTGCAAGTCCAAACAGACCAGCTCAAATTACAATAGTTTAAGGGTGTCAACAATTTACTCACTTTTTCTTCTACCAACTTGTCTGACAATTTGGAAGGACCTGTAGTGAATGCTTATTGCATTGTGTAACTGGAAACAAGTTACCATATTGGTCTTTTAAATGTGACTCAATACAGAATTAAGAGTTTTAGTTTTGTGAATCTACTCTCTCTTCATGCTGAAAACACATTGGATGAAAATAATGGTCCTCTCAAAATGAACAACTGAAACAGTTTTAAAATGCCACTTCTATGTGTATTTGGAGGTCACTTGAACTGTCCAGTGACATAAATGAAATATCATGTTACTTCATACTCTCAAAATCAATTTGTTCAGACAATTGTCTTTTCCCAACATTTAAAGAGAGAATCTTTTTTAAAAATAAGATAAACTTGGTGCACAGTGGAAGGAGATACTTGTAGAATCAATGTCATCGAAGAAAAGCACAAGAAAATTCTTCACACGTTACCTTGAACACCTCGTTTGATATGATTCAATACAATCAGCTGCATGGTTGGACACACATCAGTTGCTCTAACTGATGGTTTGACATGTGCTTCATCTCTGGGATCATTGCCTAGCATTTCATTCTTTTTTTTTGTAATTGTCACCGGTTGGATTCTGGGTGCCACCACAGCTGTTGCCTGGATCTGCAGGTTTGTTTCCAATCTTGTGTGCTCATCTAGTTTCAATTTAAAGTTTGCTCTATTTAAATTCTCTATAAAAAATTAGGTTTTTGAAGATATTTAAAATAGTAATCAGTAAAACCTTTAAGTATTTTTTGTGTTGCATCTACTTGTTTTGTTGTCTTTTATTCCTGAGGTGTGCGTGTGTGTTTTCCCCCTTCATTTCCAAAGCAAATGCATCCTTCTTGTTGTACTGAGAGGGCATCAGCACTACAACGGTTTATGATGTGTGTCCTCTGTAGCACTGTAGCACAATTTTGTGTCTCCTTGACAAAGTTTTAACAACTTTTTCTGACTTTTAGGTGACAGATGATGAAGACAGCTTTGACGCAGACAGCAGTTTTGGGGGCAATGATGAAGAGGACTGTGCAGACTCATCATTTGAAGAAGAAAGTACCGATACTGGTTATGAAGAAAATGGATCCTCCCAAGAAGAATGGCAATGGACCCCAGATTCCTACTACAACTACAGTCAGTCAAGTTTGGAGGGATCTGAATTGAATGAGAGTGCAACTGCTTCATCTTCGACAAATCTATACCAAAATTCGTCAGAGTCATATGAACCATATGACTCTTCTCAAGACCAGTCACAAGATGGTTATAGCAGCTATGAGGGCTATGACAACTATGAGGATGGTTATGAGGGATATGACAACTATGAGGGATATGAAGGATATGACAACTATGAAGGCTACGGATGGAATGACCCAGCCTCACAGTCTTACTATAACTCATCAAACCCACAGCCCCAACAGTACTATGGTTCATCTAGTCAGAATACCATGCATAATCAGTGGTACAATCACCAATCATATGAGCAGTCACATTCATCTTTCCAGCAATATGCTGTTCCATATCAACAGAAAAACACTGCATATTCTAATTCATCCTTTGGAAGTAATTCACAATCAAGAGACCAGAAAAATAGATCTTACAACACCCCTAATGCTAATTTTAATAAGCAGCAAGGCTACAGAAGGAAAGATGAACCTTTAACACTATTTTATTGTGAAAGTTGTGACAGATCATTTCCCACTGATGAAAAGCTTAAAGAGCATTTGTCAGAACATAAGGTTTGTGGCCGTGAGGGGTGCAAATTTACTGCCCACGCCAAAGTTGTTGAGAAGCATATCAGGTTGCAGCATGACACAGGTCTTTATAGGAGGATTAAAAGCTCTGGAGACTCAGAAAAATGGCGGGCTGAAAGAAAGAAGTGAGTACCAAAGGATGCCAGCTTTCTTTTGGTTGTTTCTTTGTTTTCCTGTTGATAATTATCTGTATCCTCTCTTTTGCTCAGGAAATTTCCATCAAAAGAAAATATTGAAGCAAGACAGAAACAGCAACAAGAAATGTTGAGTAGAGGTGAACGCTTAGGATTTGATCAGAACAGATTCCAAAATTCAAGAGGTATGTTATACTTACTCTGCTTACTTTACACCTCCAACAACTTTATGTTTTAATATATCTTTCCAATAATCACAGGGCGTGGAGGCTTTGGTGGTAGGGGTAGGGGAAGACATAATAATTCAAATATGCCTCCAAGAAACCTAGCCATGAAACAAGAACCAGGTGAAGACGGTCCACATCCTCCAAGGCCATGGAGGCCACAGTTCCCTGTCCCAGTTATTGAGGATATAGAGTTGTGCACTAGGGGAAAATTGGCAAAGTTCCTCGGCACTGGTAAGTTGTTGTCTCAAAACTGTTTTAAAATTATTATTTTTTTCTTTTGAAACCTTATATGAGTTTAAATGTCATTCTTTTCCTGGTCTTCCTTTTAGAATGCTATAAGTCTGAGAAGGAAAAGGTTCAAGAGACAATGTCAGCGTGTGGTGCTTTAAATACACTGTGTGACTATGGAGGGGCTGAGTCATCGGATGAGGATGACTCTTTGGACAATGTTGAAGAAAGACAACCATCCATAACAAAAGTCGTTGGCCAGGGTAAATCAGAAGAAGCTGCTGACCTTGCAGAGCCAACTGAAGCAGTTGAAAAATCAGAAGTCAAAGAACAAACTGTAAAGGCCATGTCTGAGGCAGGAGAAAAAGGTAAGGCAAAAATTACAGTAATATAATATTCCTTTGTGGTGCTGCTAGTGTGGTCACCATAAACCTTGAACCATGACATAACGTTTACATTTTTACCATTCTGCTCTTCCAGAAGTCAGTACGCCTGAATCAAAACCAAACCCCCAAATAATATCAGAAAATAATGACTATGAAAGTGATGGCAGTTGCCCAGAGGAAGTGCCAATTCTGAAAGAAGTTGCTGACAACACAGAGGCTTCAACTTCACCACCCACTAATGAAGCAAAGAAAAGAAAACTTGAGGATTCTGAACCAAGTGAAGATCAAAATCAACATAAACATAAAAAAATCCATAATGAAGCTTCTGATGCTAAATTTAAAGGAAACTTTAGGCAAAGAGGAAAAGAGAACAATTCATTCCATCGAGGGAAACGCATGCCACGGAGGCCTCCTACACTTTTAGAGAAAGTAAGGCATAGATATTATGGCATTTGTCACAACTGCTAACTTGCACAATAACAGACTGCTTGCTTTATTACTAAAACAATTTAACTCTTTTTTTATTTTGCTTTCTTGCAGCTATTGGCTCCTGATATCCAACATGAAAGAAACGTCATTCTTCAGTGTGTGCGCTACGTTGTCGAGCAGAAGTTCTTTAATGTTAGTCAGAAAACTTCGGAAGCACAAGCACCTCCTGCAAATTGAGTCATTTTTTCAACACTTTAATGTATTTACAGGTCAATTGTGCATTTCCTCTAAGTCTTTGTGATCATCTATTGCTAAGTTTTGATTGTTACCCTACAGTGCCTTTATTTTTTCTTTGGGACATATGATGTTCCATACAAGAATGGTTACCTTTATATTACTATATATAAGTGTTCATTTCTATATTTTGTACAACTATATGGAAATTCTATTTTGTGTACCTTGCATCAGTAGTTTCCTTGTTAGTTTGTGTGTTTTTGTTTTAAAGAAACATTTCTCTTTAATTAGTGTGTTAACTAAATGTTTTCACTGTGTTGTCTATTCTATTGGATAGGAACACATCTGTTGCTCTTTTGTTACCTTCTTGACAGATCTTACTTCAAATAAAAGTTCAATTGTATTTTTTGTTTATATTTTCTTAAGCACATTTAACAATGCTTTAACGTCTATATACACAGTCATTTGAAAATATGATCCAAACTAAGGGAGGCAAAAGAAAACAAGACTTCTCAACCACAAACCATGTTGCCTATATACACATCATATTCATATATTCATTCATGGTACCTGGAGATTGTCTCATACAACAAGGCAATCTTAAGTTCATTCAAAATTTTGTACTAAGCCTTCATTATCACCAAAAAATTAATACTAAGAAAAGAGGTAAATCCCAAGAAAAATAATCTTTCAGCCTAGTAGAAGCTTAGCTTTAAATTAAGGAAATCATGAAGGGTTAGAAGGTGATGAGCCATCTTCATTTTTGCTCTCCAACGAGAAAGGTGGGATACGGCAGTCAAATGTGTATCCATCTTCACGTTCCATTCTGAATGTTCCCCTGAAATTCACAATAATTTTATTACAGGGTACTGAGAGAAAATATTTCAATAATGAACAACTTGAGCCAAAATAGAGGATATAAGCCTTACCACATATGCCCACTTGGTGCCTGCAAACTGACATGGCTGCTGTACTGAAAGGCTGGTAATGCCTTAGACAGAATGGGTTCCTGACCCACCACCCCACGACCCCGAACAGTTTCTAAGGTTCCTGAAAGACTAAATATCCGCCAATGCCGTTCCCGCAGCTGCACAGTCAGCTCTCCTAGATTTTCTAAGCGTATGCAATACCTCCACTGCAAAATTTACAAAACATTTTAGTGATGCCTTTACAAAAGAAAAGAAAGAAGGACCACAAAGTAAAGAAAGTAGAATTTACATACCCAAAATACTGATGCTGTTTGGGACTCACGACAGCCCATATAAAAAGGTATAACTGTTACTCTAATATTTTCTGTTGTTTCCTTGTGGACATCTGACAGTTCCAGCCAAGGGTGATTTTTCTTCTGCCATGCCCTCAAAGTTTCTTGAGCCCCAAATGGAGGATCTATAAATTTAAGCAAATATTTATTAAGATGATAGTGTCTTTAGTTGGAACTAAGAGCAGAAGGTGAGGAATTTTTTTAGCCAACCTCGCTCTGGATAATAGGCCAAAAACTTGTCGAAAAGCTCATGCTGTAATGGTTGCTTCTCTGTGGTTGAGTAGGGCAGAATATCTTCATGTGCGACATAATCAAGGCCAGGAATAGCATATAAACTCCTACTTGATTCTTGTGATCCTAAAAATGTTACAGCCTCGGTTTGAGCTCGCTGAAATTTAAAAGATAATGCCTTGTGAAACTTGCTTCAAGGAATGTGTGTGAGAATCATTGATAAAATTGATAAAAGTAATTAAATGGATGAAAGAATTTTAAAAAATTCTTACTCACAATAAATGGACAATCCCTTGAATCAATGAGAACTTGATAAAACGTGTGTGTTCTTCCTTTGACTTCTTTGCCTACATGACTGGTTGGGGTTCCATCATCCGAGCTACGGGTCAGAGAATGGAAATTTTTTTAACGTCTCAAACAGCAATAAACATTGAACCAACAAAAAAAAAGATAGAGGAAGAAAAGGGGGTAATAATATTTACCTATCCTTCTTTGAAGGCACATCTCGGTCATAAACTCTAGCAAGCCATGGAAACAGAATCACTCCTCTGTAACCGAAAACTCGATGGAGAAACAACTGACCAGTATCATACTCTCCTTTTATCTTTGGAGTATCTAAGCGCCCAACTTCGGCAAGTCTACAAAGAAAAATGATTTCAAATTAATTGCAACACAATCGAAGTAAACATAGAACCATGGTGAAAGAAACCGAACACTAAACCAAGGCAAAGTCAAGTACATTTCACCCTATTCAAATGCTAACAATGTATTTCAAACGCATTAATATACAATAAACATAGTTTTCCTTGAGAAAAGGAACAACAATCGAAGTGTACAGACATATGTTTGGTTAGTTGCCCTCGACACCCGCAACTATACAATGAGTCAAAGCATAATCTAAATCCACTTACGACGGGAAAAAATTGATGCAGAACATCTCTAATGATATTAGAACGGAAACAATTGATAAATCAAACACATTAACAGCCGGGTTCGAACTCACAAAATTCGATAACCTATATCCGAGCATTGACGACAATACAAACATACGAAAACCAACTGTATTTTATAGGCACCTTAAAATGACTGTGTATTACCTAGCACGTTGGCATGTCTGTAACGAGAAGAATCTTAGCGACACCTGCAAAAAATTCCTATGGATTGACTTGGAGACACGGAAAAGAATCATCTTCTTGCTCTTGCCCCCAAGCAGAAGCAGACGAGACGAAACAAAAACAGACAAACAGTCAGGCGCAGGCAGGGGCCGGCTGCCGCTCGGGATGCAGGTCACCGCAAATAAAATCAATATGTGAACGAAAGGATAGCGAACCGACTCCACGATTCGAATCTATATACCTCTGTAAGTAGTTTTCTAGCCATCATTGCCTTTGGTAGCTCGAAAATGGCATGTCTTGACTGTTTTGGGGATGGAAAATGTGGGCTAATGCTCCCAGCAGCAGAACGCTGTCGCTGTCAATACCAGCTGATCAATAGCATTACGGAGCCACGTTATGTAATATTTCGGTTTCCCGTGTAACCCGAACTATTTATTCACAAGTTGTAAAGACATAAGTATCATGTTAATCTTTCAATTTTGTCTGAGTAAAAACACTGCTAAGAGAAATGATCCATTTAGTTAACCTCGAAGTTATTTGAATATTTCACTCTTTTATGATGTTTGCGTGGTGTGTATCGTTTAGTAGTCTCCATCAAATGTATCACACATCTCATTTGTTTATTTTTATTCTGTTATGTTGCAGGCCCTTTAATAAACATGACATTTACCATGGGTGAAACGGTTGAGCTCAACAACTTAGTTCACTCAGATGAAGATGACGATGAAGAAGATGATGATGGAGACATGGGCATCTTGGGGCGATGTGGAGGAGATGATGGTGACATGATGCTCTACATGCGATTGAGTACAAATAGAGGCAGCAGTGGAAATCTTTCAAATGGCAACATTGCTGTTCGCCACTTTTCACCTGGCAGTTCAAATTGCTTTAACTTCTGGAGGCTCTCAACATTTGGACAATGTCCTTACCTGGGACTGGTTCTTGCAACTTTATCATCTTTGTTTTTCTCTCTTTGTTCAGTCATAGTTAAAGGCTTGGTTAGTCTATTTTATGTTTGACTGTAACATTGATGTTGTAGTTACATGTTTGTAGTGATTTTAAAAACTGTATTTTATGGTTGCAGGTGAATGTTCATCCTATGGAGCTGGCTGCTTGTCGTTTTGTTGGTGTTTTACTTCCAACTATACCTATTGTGATATGGCGAGGAGATCATGTATATCCTCGTGGACGCAGAATCATGCTTCTTCTGCGATCATTCGTTGGTACAACTGGACTCATGTTGAGTTTCTATGCCTTTCGCCTCATGCCACTAGCTGATGCATCAGTGCGTATACCTTCCCTTATCCTAGTACCTATGTTGTCCCTAATATCACTTTCAACTTTGTCCTCTTTTTGTTGCAGGTTGTTGTATTTAGTGTTCCTGTGTTTGTGGCAATCTTTGCCCGTCTATTCTTGAAAGAGCCTTGTGGCCTGTGGAATGTCGTATGTGTATTACTCACTCTGATTGGAGTTGTTTTGATTACTCGTCCTCCCATGCTCTTTGGAAACAGTGTTCCTGCATTGTCGGCTGAAAATGGGGAGCCTGAATCTACCAATGTTTGGGGAGCTGTTGCAGCATTCAGTGCAACTTTGTTTGGTGCTAATGCATATGTTTTACTTCGAGCTTTGAAAGGACTTCATTTTTCTGTTATTATGACTAACTTTGGAACATTTGCACTGTTTCAAACGCTTCTTACAACTTGGGCGCTTGGTCAGCTTTGCTGGCCAGCATGTGGAACTGACAGACTTCTAGTGGTTGCTCTAGCTCTGTTCAGTTTTGGAGGTCAAATTTTACTCACTCTCTCCTTGCAACTCGAGCAAGCTGGACCAGTTGCCATTGCTAGGTCAGCTGATATTGTCTTTGCATTCATTTGGCAAGTGCTCTTCTTTCATGAAGTTCCTAATCGATACTCCATTGCAGGAGCTGTGTTAGTGACAAGCTCAGTTCTCCTCACTGGGGTTCGGAAGTGGTTAGTTGCCATGCCCAGCAATTCTCGTGTGAAAAAGTCATTGGGATTTTTAGCTACTTAAAAGTAACTGCTAAGCTCAAATGTTTTTGTTGTTTTTTTACTTATTTATTTGTTTTACCCATTCTTTTGTCTTATCTTCAGACCAGGAGTTGTGTACACTGCAGTATAACTAATGCCCTGTAAGTCGTCACCAAATCTTCTTGTGATATATTTACCAAATCTTACAAACCTGTATTTCTGTTTTGTAACTTTTCTGTTTTCCAATACCTAATTAGTAGATCTGCATCCTTATTATCCTATTATCTTAACATTGTTCTAGTCTGAGGAAATTTTAAAAAGAGTGTTTGTCATTTCCCATTATAAAAAAATTCCATCATTTTCTTTTTATGTTGGAGGAATTACATGCATCAACCTATACTCATTCGTCCAAGAATATGTAAGGCATGAGTAAAACGACCAGAAATTATGTGAAGTGGAATTAGCAATACTCTATCATTGTATTTTATTTGAAATTGTCAGAGTAAGCGTTTTATAAGTGCTTTTTTTTTTAATTTCATGAACTATGACAGTTATGCTTGCAGCAGTGAAGCATATATAAGAATGTGATGATCTGTAAGTAGCTGACTGTGATCTCTTATATTTAGGTAGAGCTTTTTTAATGTACAATATTTCAGAACCATTTTAAAACCAACAATGATTTGTTGGTTGTGGAAATTCTGACAGCTAATATTTCTCCTCTCACACACACGTTTTGTTTGTCTTGTCAACACCGGAAGGATAATTATTTGTAAGCCATAAGCAGATATTATTTACTCTCAAGTCTTTTATTATTAGTCATGTTCTCCAAGGGATTCCATTGTTATGTGAAGAGTGGTTTTGATTTATCAATAGTGGTATTAGGTGTGACTGGAGTCTCTCTATCTAACTCTCATAATTATGTACTCTCCTTCCTTTCATTCTGTAAAGGTTGCCAAAAAGAGTTCTTCTGTGAATTTGAGACTATTCCTATGACCAGCTCAGCATAGTATAGATTTTATATTTTGTAAGGGTGCAAAAGGTACCCCCCCACACACAAAACAATCAAGTATTATTGAGATATTGAAGGTGTTAGTGAGATAGATCAGCACACTAATGTAAGGCTTAACACAATATGTATACAAACAGTGCATACTGGTATGCACAATAATTTCTTGTAGTACGTATCTTGATAATGTCATCACAGGATAAAAGACTGAACAGTTGAATGAAACGCCATGTATGAGATCTGAATGCCGTGTAACAAGATTACAGTAATGTATTAACGAACAGGTTGCGGCACAAGTACTCAAGAAAATTTCTAATAAAGATGTTTTTAGGAGGAAGATGAATGTGTCTTTCTCATGTCCTGGGCCCCATCATGTAATCACCCGTAGGTACTTTTCCCTACAAGTTTTATTTCTTTTTATTCGAATAATTAGTACAGTCAACAACTTTATTCAAAAATATTTGGCCCTGCTTCAAAAATGTTGCCTAGTTAGTGCAAACGACACAAATTTTCTACATCTAGACATGAGATGAGGGCCCTCTCAAGATCTAGAGTTGGATAGAAGAATTCAGGTTTCAAACTCTAAACACCAAAGAAACCAAAAACACATTCGATAATTCTAAAACAACAAGAGGTAGGAAAACTTAATACAGAGCGTAAAAATTGCACATCTAGCACCTGAAAGAACAACAACGTAAAAAGACAGGCCATTGAGCACAATTGATTGGACAATGATGTACTTAGCAAAATTTGAAATTAAATTAAATGATTCAGAATCACATAAATTAGCACTTTTTAGCCCCTTTGGCACCATATTTAAGGTTTGAAAATAAAATCTGCAATAACTGGTATCTTGAAGCATTTAAAAGAAGGCCATGAGCAACAACAGTATGAGTGAATCATGATAAAGTAAATGAATGCTGGATTGCTATCACAAGGGAAAAGATAAAGTGCAACAATTTATTTAAAGACCTATTGCACAACACATGGACAGCTACTCCATTGTTATTTATATAACAGAAAATAACTATCACTTTAAGTCATGGGGGCAATTTCAGCTTTGGTCTTGGTTCAAACAACTGATACCTTACATTCAAAGGTCTCAAGACTGGAAGTTAAATGGATTAATGGTTGCAACTTAAATTTAATACATTAAAATTGCCAATTCTCACCTTTCAGAACTTAAAATAGGAGGAGCTCACAATAGCAGTATAAAAAGAACAGGTACTTGTTCTAAGTATCAACTTGGCTAAGCATGAGAACCAAGCTGCAGAAAAATGCTTTCATGGAATGCTGACTTCCATTCAGAGGGATGGAAGTGCACACATAAAGACTGATCATGCTAATGGAAGTAATGGAACAACAGGCTACTTACTCTACACAACACACAGCCACTAAAAATGAAACACTGTGACATTTAATAACATTGAAAATGTATATGAATTAATTCATGAAGCATGTCAATCAAACAAAATCATACTCTTGTAGAGCAGCAGATTTCATCTAGACAAACAGTGGAGTTTAGCCTGAGTTTCAGGTACTACACACATCTTATTAGCTTAAAATAAATGTTGCTATAAGCGTCTAAAATAAAATTCAAAAATTTTTAACAAAAAAGCGTTAATTTACTATCAGTTGGATGAAACAACTATTCTTGATATTCATTGACTACTTGAACTCACAGGGAAGAAAGCACATCAAAATATTACCCCTTTCAGTTGTTTTCCTCTCTTATACAGGGCATTGAATTTTTATTCGGCAATGATGATAAAGTGTCTTAAAGAAAATATCAGATCGAAGTTACAGTGATCAAACAAAAACATTTAAAAAGTAGATTGGGACTAGGTTTACAGGATAAAAAGTATTTTCACAGATAGTAACAGCTAATTAATATATACCCACACAGCTAAGGAAAGAGTATTCTTTGATACTCAAAAGTTAAAGGTTTGCTGCAAAGAAATAAACAGACAACCTGTACTAGAAAAGAGAGCACAGGTGGAAGAAGCCCAGACAGTTACTGAGATTTAGCCTTGGCTTCTTCACGCTCCTTCAAATCAATGGTGGCAAGGTTGAGAGATGCAACAAAGCCATGAAGCAGAGAGATTCCGGTCTTCACCAACATGACAGGGAAAGAAAGGAGACAGATCACTTTCAGGATACTGATGCCAAACACTAAAGGAAGAAAACAAAGAGTTAATCAGTAAACCACTCTAGTAGAACAGTAACATCCAAATAAACAACAATGAACAAAAGAATGTACTTACGCAGTGGCCCCTCTGTGAAGTAAAGAAGGTAGAGACTCGCAAAGAAACCTTCATTGCCAGCACACATAAAGAAGAGAACTTTGCGGTCTGAGTAGTATCGATGCATGATAGGATTTTCAGACATATCAATAAATTTATGGCTTGTTTTGCCCTGCAGAGTTGAGCTGAAAAAGAGAAAACAATAATAATTGTGTTATAAATTTCCCTCCAAAGAGACCTAGAATCTAGAATTGGTAGTTTTGAAATTAGAACACTTACGAATGAAGGTAGATCCAGTGGCAAGAGATGTCAATTGCAATACTGACTTGGAAAAAGAACATGTAACTTGGGTAGAGGTAAGCCAGAGTGACCAACAACCCAGTAGTTCCACAACGGTCAGTCAACTGATCGAGCATTGCTCCAAATTTGGTCCCTACAATTTTAAATGTGCTATAATTCATTCAGGAAAAAAGGGAAAATGTTGAAAGTTAACATAAATTTTCTACAAACCTTGGTTCAGTTTCCTTGCAAAGTAGCCATCGAATACATCCAAAAATGCACTGAGCACGTAGCACCAGGTGGCAATGATGTAATTTGTTGTCATGAACACAAATGCCACAAGGGCCAGGACGATTCGGGCATAACCTGAGGAAACAGAAAACACTTCCACATTAACAAAGCAACCAAATTGCCATGTTGTTCAATGCTGGTCATTAAAAACTGTTTGGTATTCAGTTATAAAGCTCCACAAGTGTCCTCGGGTGGGACACCAAGGTGTAAGAGACTTCAATCTTTAAGAACCAACAGAACCAGTTAATTTGTTTTGATTGGAGGGTTGCGTTATCTTTGAGTAACAAACGAAACATTAATTTCTGTTTATCTTGCACTGTCAAAGAAGAAAATGAGCAATAAACGGAAGACTGTATCCTGCCACTTCTATGGCTTGAAACTGACTTTGACTTAAGAGCTGTGTCATAAATAACAGAACGCATTTACGGACAATGGCACGAACACAGGCAAATAATATTACCGATCAAGTTGGGGACGAACAGAAAGATGTTATCCTGGGCCTCCATCTTCTCGATTTTGGAGCTTTTCGCTTTTCTGACGGGGCGAACTGCGAAGTCTTCTCTAATCCAATCCAAATGTCAGCTGTCAGCTTGGTGCCCTTCAACACACACAGCAGAGACCGATCGATAAAAAGCCCGCGCCTTCGCTAAGAGCGCTGCACAGTCCAAAGCTTGGAGTTACCAAAGAAACGAGTGACACACCCGTTTTGGTACCCAAATTCAATGTTGTTGCGAAATGTGGGACGAAACCGAATATTTTGTGATAAACAAGCTGCCTGCCTGGAACGCACGGCTGCTTTATTTACAGGCCGTAGTTCGGACGATGGCCGCGGCGCTCTCGTCGCTCGTCGCTCGTCGCTCCCGCGGCCAGAAGGAAACGCGGCTGGTTCAAACGGAGCGCTCTTCTGTCCCGTCTCTCCCTACTGGACAGACGGAAACCGGACCTTCGTTGCTGGCAGTTTGTTCGGAAAAATTGTCATTCACCGCAGAAATCTAACAGGAACGATATGAAAGAATGGAAAGCAACAACTAGCAACATGCGCAACAAACAAAAACTTTAAATTTTCCGCAGACAACTACACGTTTCTTCCTTGCGGCTTGCCAAAAGGGTGATGGCTTCGCTGATTTCGGCGTCGGTGAAAGCAGAGGATTACAGAGTCGGTTCGGTTAACGACGCAAACAAATGAGACGAGACGCGCGCCGCGTAACGCTAGAGAGCCGGACGGGTGTGGCGCGCCACGCGGAGACGTCGCGGCTCATCGTCGGCGTGCAATATTGCGGGGCGGAGCGTGCAAGTGGAATTGCATCGCCCGCCTTATTGCATCGTGTGACCGGAGAAATGCCGCCGAGAGCGCCAACCGCGCTGCAGCATAGGCTGATTCCGCACAGTCGCCCCGTCTCTCTCGCACTCATAGGGAGGGGCGACCCGCATAATGGGTGCGAGGGAGACGGGGCGAGCGGCGGAGCACCGTTCGGACTGGCACGGCATGGCACGGCTGCTGCTGCTGATGCCAATATTGCGGCCGTCGTGTGCCTCCAGCCTTTAGCCCGCGGCGACGCGGCGCCAGCACAGTCAGACTTCCGCCTGCAAAGTGCTCTGCAAGGAATCTGAGAATCGGCAGACGCGAGCGGCAAGGGGTGGGGCTCTGCGTTTTCATTTTCGCGAATGCAGAATGAAGTCATTGTGGCGTTAGAATGAGGACCTCCGCGAATGACTGTCGGGTCAGGCTCAGTTTTGACGCGCTGAAGACACACGGCCTGGCTGGGTTGGCTGGATTGGCTGGGCCAGGACCAGGCTGGACTTCCCTCGCCGTAACTCTCGAGCCTGGCACCGTTCCGCGCCATGCTGCCGCTGACTGCCCTATTCGTATTTCGCCTTATTGTTCTTGACTATGAATGAGCCGGCCTGTGCCGGGCCGTCCGCCTGTCTGTCTGTCTGCCTGTCCGCGGCCGCCCGTCCGTCTGCGCGCTGCGCTGGGTCGTGCGCGGCGGGTCGCCGTGCTGGCAGCCCGCTGGCCGCGTCCGCCGAGGCCGAGACCCCCGTCTCGCTCGCACCCACGCGGCGGCCGCACGCGCGCGACGGAGAGGGCGCGCCTCGGACGCGCGGCGGCGTGGTGGGGCGTGGCGGCGGCGGGGCGTGGGGGGCTAGGGAACGGACAGGTAGGCAGCAAGCAAGCAGCCAGCCAGCCAGTCTGCTTGTGCTCGCCGCCGCTCTGCCCAGGTGCGCCGCGCTGCGCCGCGAACCGTTCGACGCCGAGCCTTTGTGTCGACGCGTCGTCGCGCCGTCGCCGCGTCCCCCTTCTTCACCTCGGCGAGGATCGCGTCCTCCGCGCGGCGGGGCTGGCGGGGGCACGCAGCGCGCGGGTCATGGGGAAGTGACCCACCGACCAGGCCGTCCAGGCCCGCGAGCAGCAGGTGTCAGTGCAGCCATCTTGGCCTCCTAACCTCACCTCAGTGCCAGTGACAGGACCTCCGCCAAGATGGGCTCCAAGGTGGAGTACGTCGAGTCCTCGCAGATGTACGCCACCAACTACGTGAGGAACTCGAGGGCCATCGGCGTCCTCTGGGGCATCTTCACCATCTGCTACGCCATCATCGGCGTGGTGGCGTTCGTCACCCCGGAGTGGATAGGTGGGTGCCGTGACCCCGCGGCGCCCCGCGGACTGCGGCGGCCCGTGCTTACCTTCACCTTGCGCTCCAACAATCCCCCGCGCTGGAACCAGCGCGCTGGCCTTTAAACTTTTAACTGCCGCCTGTTCACACTGCACTTACATTCTGTAACATTTGCCGCGTTACGGTTCCGCATTATCTTGGGCGCGTGATCCCCGAGCCGCGCCGCGCTCCAGTTAATGCCTGCTCCACACCCGGCCGGCCGAGCAGACCAAGCAGGCCTAGCAGCAGCCTCAGCTTCCGTTCGGTAATTTGCCTGGCAGAATGATCGCGGATAGCGGCTCTAGCCGCTCTCGATGCCATTTCGCTAAACGGCTTCACTCTTTGCTCGGCGGCCTGCGCAGCCCCGCCGCTAATGCCCCGGTGCGGCTGGAAGGCTGCTGCACTGCAACAGGAGTTGCATGGGGTGGGCGGGGTGCGGGAGAATGTGGCGGCGCGGCGTGGCGGCGGTTCGACAAGCCAAGGCTGTCTTTAACCGCCGTGTGCCCCGTGCGGCCGCGCGGCCGTGCCCCGGGAAAATGGAGCACGCCGATTAGGCGATTGGTGGCAACCCCTCCCCCTGCCCCGCCCCGCCCCTCCAGCGCCGCCTCCACCTCCCACACCTCCCACGTCCGCGACCGCGGCGTCCTCGGCGTACCCGTGCGAACGATGGGATCGACCGGGCCGATCACGAGTGCCATTGCCGTTTTGTTTTTGTCCGCGACCTCCTTGGAACTGCAGCCTGCACTGGCTGGCCAGTGTGAATGAGCATTAGCATCTAGCATGTATGCCGAGGTGCACCTAGAGGGTGCGAGCGAGTCTGGTCGGCAGACTGATCCACATGGTGGTTGTCGTTCGCTCTGTCTCTCTCGCCATCATGGCGGGTGGTCGAGGTGCGAGAGAGACGGGTTTGGAATCAATCCGCTTGTCGAGTCCTCGCGTAGTATTATCTCCTGGCCGCCGCCGGCCGACGCGAACCTCCCCGGGAAGGACCTGAAGGACCCTCGACCCCCGCCCTGGCTCCTGCGTTTAGGTTCCAGCGAGGCATCGTCCGAAGGATGTCGCCCTGTCTGCCCACTCATGGGGTGCGAGAGGGACAGGGCGATGAAGCTACACGGCACGCGTGACAGCCCCGCGCCCGCGACGCGACGCGGGCAAAAAAGCATACAACGAAGGCCGTGGCGCCACCGTGCTTTCCTTGACGGAAACGTCACTGCCAACTCGCTTTCATCGGGAGAACAGTCGTGCCTGATTGTGATGCGGAGAGGACGAGCGTGGTCTGCGTGAGCTGATGGAAGAAGTGCGGAAGAAAGTGGCGGCCAGATAGAGGATGGGATAGCGATAGACGGCCTCACGGCCCGATGGCCGGACGGATAGACAAATAGTGGCGGCAATCGGATTAAAGCAAGAGTGCCTCGTCGCGAGCGGGGCGGGGCGAGGCACGCCGCGCTATGGTGCCACGTCGGGCCAAAACGGCCGTAATGACGAATATTATTATGATGAGAATGGGGTGTGGGCGGGGTGGGGCGGGGCAGGGCGTGCGGCCCGGGGCCTTGGCCACGCCATGGCTCAGCGACTCTGGCCTGTGCCGTCGTGCCTATGCGAGCTGCTTACCCCGACTCCGACTCGGCATGTTTTGGAGGCGCACGGCGGGCACTGTAGGGCTGTGACTGGCATCACAAGTAATCCAGTCTAATGCCGAATGCCCGCCGCGCTCAGTCTGTGCACTGATTCCGAGAGTCGTCGCTCTATCTCTCTCGCACGTCTCTCGGCGTCCCCTTATGGGTGCGAGAGAGACAGAGCGACGAAAACGACTCTCGGAATCAGTCTGCTGCACACGGTCCACGGCGGGGTGGCGCCGGACCGGCCGGACCGCGGTGCACGTGGTCACGTGGTCGGTGGCTCCACGTGTTCCCACCGCGAAGGGCCGCGGCCGGGGCTTGGTCGGGGCCGTGGCTCCACCTTGCACGTTGCGGCACCATTTTCGCGCTGGGCTGGCCGGGGCGGGCCGTGGCGGGTCTCAGCCCGTTCTCACGAGTCATGGAGTGCATGCAGGCAATGCGCATGCGTGGGTACTACAGACTACACTGCCAGGACGCGTTTCTCGCTTCTTGCTCGGACTGGAAAGTCTAAACCGCCTACTGCAAGGACTAATGTCTGCTTCTTCTTCTGCAGGGGACACCCAGGAGTCGGAGTACCCGGCGCGCTTCGGCCTCTGGAGCAGCTGCTACTTCCGGTCGTCCGACGCGGGCGCCCCGGGGGCCGTGGGGTCCGCGGGGGCGGCGGGGGCGGCGGCCGCCGCCAGCGGCCTGTCCGCGGGGGCGGAGGACTGCCGCGGCCGCCTGCACGAGCTGGGCTCCATCCCGTCGGCGGCCTGGAGGGCGGCCACCATCTTCGTGGGGCTGTCCGTGCTGCTGGCCGCGCTCGCCATCGTCTCCATGCTGCTCTTCTTCTTCCTCAAGTCCACCACCGTGTTCCACGTGTGCGGCTGGATGCAGGTGCTCTCAGGTGAGGCCCGCGGCGAACACGGCTTTCGTCGCTCTGTCTCTCTCGCACTCATGGGGCGTTCCCTACGGGAGCGAGAGAGACAGAGCGACAAAGCGCTGTCCGGAATCAGTCTGCTGCACAGCTGGTGCTCCCTCCCCGTCGGTCACGCCGGCCGTAAAACACTTTAGTCCGCAAAGTCACCGGCCCGGCGACACTTTCGCTTCCCCGTCAGCGTGATTGAGGCTCGTGCAGGTGTCGCGTTGCTGCCGCGGTGTCAAACTGCAGTCCGCAGCCGTGGAGCGGCGCGGTTTGTTTACACTTTATACACCTTGCCCAGCAGAGCAGATCAAAACAGACAGCAATTAAGTCTCTTCGGGGACTGTCACTCAGCAGCGCGAGGGGGTTGCCTATCCGCCGCGGCGCTCGAAGCAGAGTGAAGGAGCAAAGGACGCCCATAGTTTTGAGTGCGACAGAGACGAAACGCCTGTCTGCAGGGGCGTTATGAGTGGGACAGAGACAGAGAAGAAACGTCTGTCCGCAGGGGCGCGTGCCCGGCCGTGGCGGTCCCTTTTAGTGGTGGCACGCGCCCACGCACGGCCACACGCGCCGAATGGCTGCACGCCAGGCAACAGACAGGCAGACAGCCAGGCAGGCAGCAGGCAGCCAGCCACGCCGCGGGGGCAGACATGCAGAGCAACGGGTCGCGGTGCTTCGCGGTGTGTGTCCCTCGGGAGTCCGGTTGGCTGCTGGCGCTGCTGGTGCTGTTTGCTCGCAGGGAAAGGAGGGCTGGCCATGGCTGCCATGCCTGGCGAGGCGAGTCACCGCAAAGCGTGCCGGCCGGCAGAGAGTCCGGGCGGGGCGGGGGGCGGGGGGCGGGGCGGGGCGGGGCGGGGTGGGGCGAGGCTCGATATTCGGGATGGAATGTCGGCGCCGATTGGTGGGCAGCCGCGGCCGCGGGACTTTCCTCCAGCTCCAGGCTCCGGACTCCAGGCTCCAGACTCCGGAAAGGTGGGTTCGCAGAGGCTGCGCGGCGAGGGCGGGAACTCAGCACTCCCGGTCAATGATTGTTCAAGTAGCCTTTTTGATGCCCCGCCCAGGGTGCGATTGCCTACAGTCGTTTGGGAAGCGGCGGTGCCTGGAAGTCGATCAAAATGCAGACGGATGTCTTTGGAGGACCGCTGCCTCCAAACGCTTGTGGGTGCGGGTGGTCTTGAGGCCTTCCTCCCATGTTCTTCATCGGGTATGCGATTGAGAACACTAGTTTGGGAGCTTCACCGCGGTTCGGGCCGGACTCCGCGTCCAGGTCCGCAGTCGCGAAGTTGGTTTTCGGGCGCCTCAGCGCCCCGGCACGACAAGCCAGCCGAAGCCCAGGCCGGCGCGGCGTCGTCGGGCACCGCGAGGCGGCGCGGGGCCGCGTCAAGCGCCTCGCGTGCCTCTCGGGAGCGAGAGAGACAGGGCTATGGGCGTCGCGGCGCGCGGGAGCGAGAGGCAGCGTCGCTGTGACGCAAGGTAACGGGACGGCGTGCCGGCCCGGCCCAGCCCGGCCCAGCCCTGCTCGACCCGACCCAGCCGGGCAACGGACCGCTGTGCCGAGGGGGCCGAGCCCCCCCCCCCCCTTTTTCCGATGTTCCCCTGCACTTCCGTCCCGCCGGCTGGTTACCATAGACGCGTACGAGGCACGGGCGGCCGCGACTCCCGATCACCGTCCAGCAGACTGATTCCGAGAGCCGCTTTCGTCGCTCTGTCTCTCTCGCACCCATACGCGACGCTCCATGAGTGCGAGAGAGACAGAGCGACGAAAACGACGCTCGGAATCAGTCTGCTGTCTGTTCTGTCGGTCCTAGCCGCGCTGCAGCCTGCAGCAGGCTGTATCCAAAACGCGCCGGCTAAAAGTCAGCAGGGCTCTCGTTGCCCGGCGTTGCCCAACCCGCCTGCCGCCGGCCAAGTGACGGACTGCACGACCACGACGGCGCACCGCGCTCAGCGTCTCAGTGAAGGGAAGGGAAGGGGCCGCTGAAATGTCAGCCTGGGGCTGGCCTGAGCCTGGGCCTGAGCCTGGGACCGGGCCTGGCTGGCATCAGTGGCATCGAGACGAGCTGCAGCTTCGCCCGCAGTGGGGCCAGGGAAGACCCGTGGAAGGCGGGGGGCCCAACCTAGCGCGTTTTGAGCTCCGAGTCCCCTGAACGGACTCGAAACGAACTGTAACCGCGCCAAGGGACCACGCGGGAGGAACCAGGAGGGATCCCTTCCTTCGTCCCTTTAGCACCTGCCAATGACGCCCTCGTTTAGTTGGTCGTCCACGGGGGTCCACGGCGCCGGACCCCCTGCCGCCGCCAGGATACCGTCCCGTCGAGCACACGTGCGGGCGGGCGGCCTACCCGCGCGTCGCACGGCGCTCCGAGTCCGCGGTCCGGGACTCTGCACTGCACACTGCACTGCGGCGCGCGGGGGACGCGGGACGCGGGACGGAACGGCAGGCAGGGCCTTCCCTTCCATTCCCTTCCCTTTTCACCTTGCCAATGACGTGGCCGTAGTGAGCGGTCGTGACGGGGGCGCGCGGCGCCGTCGAAACGCAATGCTGTAAACACACCGCCAAAAAGAAATCAACAAGAATTTCAATAAAATTAGAGGGAAGCAAATTCTTTATTCTCGACAGCGGTTCATTTAAAAATCTGTGAATTGTCCGAGCGGCTCTTTAGGGTCAAACCAAACCCAACCAAACCCACGACTTTGGGAAATCTTTTCTCCTTAGGTTCGACTCTAGTTTTTCCGCAGTGCACGTCTAGCTAGCTGCCCTGTGCGGTAGTTCCCCCCGCTGCGCTTTGTCTCTCCTCGAGTAAACATGTGGGTTTGTGGCGGGGCGAGGCGAGGTGAGGCGAGATGCACCTGTCTGAAATCAGTGATTCGTGGCCGGCTAGGCCTAGGCGCTGCTGCCGCTGCTGCTGCTCGCCTCTATTCTGGTCTGGTGGCATTCCATTATCCGATGCGGTCTGCACGCGCGCACACGCACACACACACCACACACACACACACACACTCGCGGATGCACGCTGGTGCCTTTCCGGGAAACGGATTGGCCGCCGGCCGCCCCGGAGTTTTTGTCTCAGCCGCCCTGGCGGAGCCGGGCCGAGCCAAGCCGCGTTCAGCAGAGCGATTCCGAACAGTGCTTTCGTCGTTCTGTCTCTCTCGCACTCGTGGGAGTCCCCCGCACGGGTGCGAGAGAGACAGCGGCGGCGGCGTTCGGGATGGCTGTGCAGGAAAGCGGGGCGCGTTGAGCCCGCACCTACACTGGACGCCCTACGAGTGCGAGAGAGACAGAGCGACGAGAGCGTTCTTCTTCGGAATCACCCTCCTGGTGCAGCCCCGCTCCGACCTCCACCTCCGCGACGTGGTGCCTGCACTCGGTAACGATTGGCGGCGTGGGGGGTGGTCGCGGGACATTGCGCCAGGCGCCTCCCCTTGACGCGTGGCTGGCTGGGCTGGCAGCAGGCTGATTCCGAGCACTGCTCGTCGCTCTGTCTCTCTCGCACCCTTGCGGGACGCCCCATGAGTGCGAGAGAGACAGAGCGACGAAAGCAGTGCTCGGAATCGGCCTGCTGGCTAGGCGCCGTGCCGGCTGGAGGCCCCGAAGGCCCTGGCGGCGGCGGCATGGCGCTGAGGTGAGCGATCGGGCTGAAGCAGAACGTGAAGGTCGGCCACGGCGCCAAGGCGCCACGGCTCGGCGGACGAGGAAAGGCTGCAGCGGATCAGACGCGATCCGATCCAATAATGATCCAGACCGATCCGGGGCGGGGCGGGGTGGGGCGGGGCGTGGCGGGCGTTACGAGGCACACCGCACCGCGCCGACCGCGTGCCGTATGCCGGCCTACGTATTGCACCACAGAGCGAGATCGCCTTCCTGGGAGGGCCTGCCCTACACTACTACCGACTACTACAGCGGCACAGCCCGCAGGGCCGCTTTGATTTTTTTTGCTCTGGGCCCTTTGCCAGCCCCTTTTCCAAATCGGCATCGAGGGGCAGTGTTACGACGCCGTAGTGGTCAGCGGATCTGTGCAACACTTTCTTCTTTGCAACGCGGCGTGCGTCACCCACGCCCACCCGGCAGAGTGATTCCGAGAGTCGTTTTCGTGTCGCTCCGTCACTCACACACCCATACGCACGCGGTGCCCATGAGTGCGAGAGAGACAGAGCGACGGAAACGACTCTCGGAATCAGTCTGCACTGCAGAGAAAGAGAGGAGGATAACGACAGAGACGTAAACAGAATTCTTTAGAACAAAGTGTGTGTTGGGTGGGGGAGTGCAACACGTAGCCGGTAAATGGACTTCCCCGTGCAGTCGATGGCTCCTGATCCGCGGCTCCGCGGCGCTTCGCTCGCGAGTCCGTCCCGTTTTCTCGCTGGCTGCTCTGCCTGCTCTGCCGTCACGACTGTCGCGTCGCGTCGTCTGTCGTCCTGTCGTCGCGCTGCCTGCCGCCGGGAACCGCCGGGCTGCCGTTTGCGGGTTGTGTTTAATTGAGGCGGCTTGACGCTCCGCGCTCGTGGCAATGCCTGCTCCTTTCTCTGTTTCTGCTTTCTCAAAACGGGGTCATCCTCTTCGTGCGCCGCGCGCTGTGCGCTGCCACCGCTCCTCCGCGTTCTGCTCCACGCCCCCGCCATGGCCGCCCTGGCCGCCCTGGCTGTCGAGCGATTCAGAAGAGTCCTACCGCCGCTCTGTCTCTGTCGCACTCCGTGGGGATTCTGCATAAGGGTGCGAGAGAGACAGAGCGACGAACGGATTCTCTGAATGGCTCGGTTGGCGCGCTGCCGCGCGCTGCGGTGACGCCCTGCAGTCCCATTCGCTGTCCCCCTCGCACCCACGGGGCTCGAGGGGGTCGTGCGGGAGAGACAGAGCGATGAAAGCACTGTTCGGGATCATCAGCTTAGTCGCCCCCGTGTCAAGCACTGTCGTAACGGGGGCGTGGCGGGCGGGGGCGGGGGCGGGGCGGGGCGGGCGGGGCGGGGCGGGCGGGGCGGGCGGGCGGGGGCGGGGCGTGGCGGGGCGGGGCCGGCTCCACCATGTGTGACATCACTCTCTGTGCCTTGTCGACCGCCGCGGCAGGCAAAAGTGCGTCCTCCGGGTACTCGAACCTTGAACCTTGACCTTGCCTGTTGCAGCCGTGTGCATGGTGGTGGGCGTGGTGACGTACCCGGCGGGCTGGGATGCCCCTGAGGTGCGGCAGACCTGCGGGCCGCGCGCCAACCGCTTCGAGCTGGGCGAGTGCGGGCTGCGCTGGGCCTACCTGCTGGCGGCCATCGGCTGCCTCGACGCCGCCATCCTGGCCGCCCTCGCCTTCATCCTGGCCACCAGGCACGTCCGCCTGCAGCCCGACCCCGGCTACGGCGGCTCCCTCTACAAGGGTAAGCGCAACACCTACGCTCAAGGCGGACGCGTTTTTGAGCTTCAGTCACTAAACGGGACTCGAACTGAACATGTGACCTCCACCAATGGATTGCTCTCCGAACGAGGAATCCATTGGTGGGGTCACAAGCTCGGTTCGAGTCCTGTTTAGCGACTCTGGAGCTCAAAACGCGTTCAGAGTTTTGGCCGCCGGCGCCCGTCTTCTGGCCCCCTATGCTCCGTCGCGCTGTCTCTCGCAGCCCTAAGGAACGCCTGAAGAGGAACGCCCGAAGAGTGCGAGAGAGACCGAGCGACGAAACGTTTCCTCGTCAGCCTGCTTCACGGTCGCTCTCTGTTCGCAGGCGAGGTTAACAACGGCTTCCTGAGCGACGCGCAGTCCGTGTCCGGGTCGCGCAAGTCGCTCAACCTGCACCCCGTGCTGCTGATGCCTCAGCCGCAGCACATGGGCATGGGCCCCGGCCACCTGATGCACCCCGGCGCCGACACGGACCGCTTCTCCGAGTTCTCCAACCGGACGGGCCGCTCCAAGTCGTCGGCCTACCGCGCCGAGTACGCCTCCAGCATCCAGAACTTCCAGCTGTAGCAGCAGCTGCAGCAGCCGCAGCAGCAGTGGCCCGAACGCGCGTCCGTTCGGCACGAACCATTATTGATCTGATTTCTTCCTTTTTGCGCGCGCCCGTCGAAGCGCCTGGCACACTGCGAGGCTAGCCCGTGACACCTGCGTGTCAAGCGGGCGGCCTACCCTCGTCCCGGCAGGCGCTTCCCGTCTACCGTCTCGAGGTTTGAGGACCGTGAGGACCGTGAGTCCTTACGTCGGACATCTTGTCTTGCATCTTGTTGCGCAACGAAAAGAACCGAAAACGTCATGTTCACGTTCCGACCATGTACCGACTCCAATAGCTCGGAGAGAAAGCGTGAACTTGTACTAACGATATGTCATTGAAGTAGTTGGTGTGAATTGCGTCTCAATTAGACTCTTATGGAATGAATGTGAAGGAGGATGCGCATTTCATGGAAGTCTGATCATTGCCATTAATCAAGGGTTTGCTGACTGACATGTTGACTCTGATTTTTGGCTCCTCTGCATCAAAAACATTTTATAGCTCTTTTACCATGGAATTATTGTTATTATATTGTCTTAATTTAACTTTTGTAAAATATATACCTGCTTTAAGCAATTTTGAATCTCCTTTTTCCTCAAACCAACAGCAACAGGGCACAATTTAAGTACAACAGAAATTTGGATTTTAATGTTTTATTCATGTTTGACAAGATAGTCACATCAATGGTTTTCAATGAAGAAACATAACACTTATGAGAGTAAATTGTAGAAGACACATATTTAAAAGTCACACAGGTAAAGAGGCAAAGGAAACTTAATTTCCTTCCCATTGTCTTTCTAATCTGAAACTCGATTTTCTTCCAATTGTATTTCTAATCTTTCCTTTCCTACCTTTCTAAGAATGATTGCTAGGCTAGCCACATCAATTTTTTTTTCAAACAAAGAAACATTACAACAGGGAAAGTAAATTGAAATAGTCAAGTAGACAACTATCAGAAGTCACACACACATTAATAAATCTTGGTTTTCTTCTACTTTTCTAACTGATCTTGATTTTCTTCTACATTTGATTCTAATCTTGATTTCAACCCCTCCTAAGGAAACCATCCTGAAATGCACTAGGAGAGCATCCTAATTCACTTGGGCACTAGGGAGTTAGGACGACTTTCTTAGGAGGGGTAGATGTTCTTATCATTCTAACTATACTAGGTAATTCAGATCAGCCACGCATTAAGGTAAGCATGCAGTTCCACCAATCACGTCCGCACCAATCCTCCTGGCCTACCATAAGACTGTGACTCTGCCTCTGCCAGGAACAGCGTGTGACTGCAAGCTACCAAAGATGCACAGCAGAACTGAATTAACATTGAAATACTGAAATGGTATTTGGCAAGCTAGACACATCAATAGTTTTCAAACACGAAACAGTAAAGAGGGTAAAATTGTCAGAGACATATGTTTTGAAATCACACAAACAACGTGCTTTATGAATCGTAATTTTTTTTTAGATCTTGGTAACTTTTTCATAACTGCAATCACTCCATTTTTTGTTTATGACCTGAAGAGCTGGGGGGTGTTTGAGAGCTGAGGTCCTCAGAGCCCTAGCAACAAAAATTTTACAAAGTTCATTAGTTGTACACTTTGAAGCTTTGACAGAAAATGAAATAATTCACTACAAGAAGGAGTGTCATAAACTCACCTTTGAATTCTCATTGTTTGCACCAGTGGCAGAGTTGGAACCATTAGCAGAGTTTGGCTGAGTTTGGCAGGCATGTAGAAGCGTGTGTTCCTTGGCACTCCTTTCAAATTCTTTCTTGTCAGTTACATATTGGCGTGCCTAAATATTGCAGTGACACAGACATTTAGAACAAACTTGTAATTATTAAAGTGGAAAAGTCTCAGAAATTAAGTTACTTACAATACCATCCATGAGTGGATCATCTGGATTTGGAGTTGCCATCAGTGATTGAATTGCAAGAAGAACACCTTCAATGGTGACCACTGGGCGCCAGCAACCAGTTGGGGGTAATTTCAAGAGCTCCAGGCAAATACGGCCACTGGTATCGATATTAGGATGATAGACTGGGGTCTTGAAGCGAACCATGGGTGGCTCATATGGATATCTGCAATATGGAATTCCAATTGTCATGCAGATTGAGGTAGGAAATAAAAAAAAAATCTTAATGGTCTCATTTATATTTACCGGTCAGTGATAGAGACGTCTAGTTTAAACACCCCAGATTCGTATGGAGTTCCAGCCAATCCTATTATAGCTGAAAACATAACATTGCGATAATGAACAGGTGAGTTGTCCAAAGCTGTAAACCTTCAAATGAGACAAATAGACGGTCCTATAGATCGGCTGAGAATGAATTCGTTCATGGAAAATTCCAGTACAACCAAAACAAGTTAAAATTTAGATATAAGAAGATCATTTCAGTCAAACATGTTGATCTGAGTCAATCATATAGTTTTGTAGGTTACTAACTCACGCATAGAATCATTGACTCCAGAATTCTCCAGGAACGAATATTCATTGAGCACAAATAAAGAAAGTCACAGAAGTGTTGGTTCAAGCAATCATGACTTACTGGCTCGGAGTTCCAATACGTTATCTTCGCTGATCGGACACAATGAGATTCCCGCTGGAGGCTGTTTCGCGATTCTCTCCAGTTCCCGCTTAACACGGACATCTTTCTTCGCCATTTAGAATGCCACTCTATCGGGAAACTGCGTCAAGAGTTGACTGAACGCTTCAATCTGCGCGTCAAACTGAAATATGGAGGCAATCGATGAAAGCAAATTGGTTTACAAGACCTACAAGACACACCATTCAAAATTTACACAATGTTTTTCCCGCACAACTTTCTCATAACTTCGAGATGGCGTCTGCTTCTGCTTCGATAGTTTACGACGGCGACGCGGCTTCGGGATTGTTTGGACAACAAACTGTGTATTCGCTCTAAATACATTGGCGATACTCCGACGATTGGCAAATATTCTGAACGGAGAGACCATCAGTTCTGTGGTTTCGTAAGGTAACTTGAATTTTGTACCGCTATCATTTCCTTGCTTGGACGGTTGTCTGTATGTGCAGGTTATGTTTCTCTAGTTCATGTTTTCCGTAATGTTTCCGACTGAACGCGTTTCTTCCCTTTTCTGCGCCTCCAAGCCAAAACTAGTTTGGTGCTTGTTTGATTTATTTCCATGCGTCTGCCTGGTAGGTACCATGTCACTCTATGACGACGTCGACGCCATCAAACAGAAGAACGACCCGGTTGCAGGCTGGTCCTCTGGAATTAAGCTTTTTCAATCTCAATTACAATTAAAAAAGGCTGCTCAGACTCAGGTAACTTCACCTTGATTCTGGACCTATTTTCCCATTCACCATTTTATGAGCGTAATGAGTTACTCTGGTACACGAGGTAAAACTGTCTGCTAGCTTCCTTCCAATATTTTGTATTGTTTCTTTTCAGCCCAAAAGAGACCAAACTCGAAGAATAGGAGGATCGGTCTTACCTCCTGTAATCGACCTGAAAACCAAAAAAGATGATGATGATATATTTGGAAGTGTTCACTCAAAGGTATGCATGAATTCGGGACAAATCTGCTCCTAGTTGCTTATAATACATCTGAGATTCTAAATGCAACTGCTAAATCCCTTATAACTTTACTTTAGCCTGTTTCATCAAACCGCGATGACTGGCAAGTTGAGGGAGAGTATGACCCTACGTGGCCAAATGATTATGAAAAGGTGATCATAGGTAAGAGAATATCAATTTTATTATTGTGTATGTTCAATGTACTTAAATTTTATAGCAGGTTTTATTGTATTTCAGAACTGAAAGAAAAACGTGAGCGTGAGAAAGTTAAGGAAGATGATGATAGAAGGAAACGAAGGGGTGAAATTCCAAGACCTCGTGAAGGGTAAGTCTGGTATAGTTTATTTATGATTTAGGCAAGCCCTCAGTCACTCTAGAAAAATAAGTTAAATTTATTTCACATTGTTTTCATGCAGACGGTTTGAAATGTCTGAGTTACCTCGACCTATGGAAGAGGAGGAAGAAGACAGTGAACGCACTGAGCGAGTGTCAAATCTTGGTTCTACTCCAAGGAGTGGTGGCGCAGCCATTGCTCCACCACCTTCCTTGCAGGAGTCCAGCCCTGCTCCAGAATCACCCTCAGGACCCAAGCCTGCCCCATCATTTGGCGGTGGCTCAGTTGCAGCAAAAATTATGGCCAAATTTGGTTACAAGGTTTGTACTCGTTCCTTTTTGCCTTGCTTCTCTTTTGTGTCAGCTGGATATGGTTTTATGGAAAATCCTTTGATGCAACATAAAATTGGTTTCAATTTTTCATTGATTTACAGGAAGGGCAGGGTCTTGGAAAAAAAGAGCAGGGCATTGCAATGGCTCTGCAGGTAGAGAAGACAAGTAAACGAGGAGGCAGAATCATCCATGAAAAAGAAATGATGCCTCCTCCACAATTTGCTGTACCTGCTGCTCCAGCCTCCATGTCTCAAGCTGCAACCACTAGTACACACCAGACTCCTGAACCATCAATAACGGAAATAATGAGACAACCCTCGAAAGTTGTTCTACTCCGGGTAAGTAGACCTCCTCCTCAATTCATTTTTACTTTTGTAAAATTACTTGAAAGATGGTACCAATCCATTGTTCCCTCTTACTCCAGAATATGGTGGGTCCTGGTGAGGTTGATGAAGATTTGGAACCAGAAGTTAAAGATGAGTGTAATACTAAATATGGTGATGTTATCAAAGTTGTCATTTATGAAATTCCAAATAACCCTGCTGATGAAGCAGTTAGGATATTTGTTGAATTCAAGCGTATGGAGTCTGCCATTAAAGGTATATATACATATCAGTTCTAAACAGGGATTTGTTGTTTAAATTGTTCCAATTAAACTGTAACATTTTATTTTTCAGCTGTGGTTGACTTAAATGGAAGGTTCTTTGGAGGACGGCAGGTGAAAGCTGGATTTTACAGTTGGGACCGGCTTCAGGCTCTTCAACTTTTAGACTGATTACTTTGTATTGTATTTTATTTTATTAAATTAGTTATTAAAAAAATGAGAAACAAAAGGTTTTTATTGTTTCCCTAACATTTTATCACAAGCCGTATACATTCTTTAACCTCTTTCACACCAGGTGTTTTTCTGTCCGTGCATTAATAAAGATTCAAAGGAACTACGTAATATGACCCTTTTAGGTATGAGTGAGATGGGAACAAAATAATTACATGTATAACAAAATTTTAACATGCTTCACAAATTTGTTACAAAAGAATAATAAATCCTGTTAGGTTAACAAACAGGAATCTTTCTTCAAACAGTTAGCTGATAAATAAAATCGACAGAAAAGCAAACAAGACTGCCATAACTTACATCCTAAAGGCAAATTATTGCATCTGTTGGATAAGACTCATTAAGATTTGGAACCTGCTGCTGATCTGAAAAAAAAGAACATAAATACAAAAATAAAATACAAAAATCAATAAATCTTAATACACATTTTAAGCAAAGTCTAGGACAAAACTGAATTACCTCATCTAAAGTCCTGTGGGGCAGCTGTGAACTAATTTTTGTAAGAGTCTTCATTTTATCAGGTTCAGATTGGAAGGTGCATAGAATGATTCGATCCTCGTCCCGAGTCCAGATAGCTCCTTCAGCATCATCTTTTGATTCTACTTCATTGTCACAGCTAAAGTTTGCACCAGATATTTTTACATTGTCTTCAGTGCCCTCATCTGTTTCACTAATTGCCACATCTTGTGGTGCATCTTCCTCAATTTTCACATCTTCTTTTTCCCCTTCCTTCTCATTTTCTATGTTTATCAATTTGGTTGTTATATTTTCCATAACAATATCACAATTTGAGACATCATCTGGGATATCTTCCTGTTTTACAACATCCTCTTCAACCTCCATAGCAGGTGCATGGGTACTTTGTTCTGCAGTGCCATTGTTTTTATTTGAACCTTGTTCCTCTCTTGTATCTTTGTCCTCACTTGTCAGTAGCATATTTGAAAACATAGGAAATTCAAGAACTGGAGGTTTGTCTTCTTCGCTTGAAAGGGGGACTGCCATTGCCTCTTGGTCATTTATTAATAGAGGCGGAGAGGAACCCATTTTCGCATTAACTGGTTTGCGAGGACATCCAACTCTGTTTAATGACAAAGACTTTGGAGTGGTTGTCTTTTCACCTGGTGGTTTTGAGATTTTAGGTCGCTGACGAGGAGATTTTACTTTAGTAAATGCTGCTTCATCATCAGTCTCAGCGCCTTGCTTTCCATCGTCTGGTTTGGAAGCCATCTAAGACAAAGTGAAAAGGCAAATGAAATGGTTACTGTTTCCAACAAAGAGGAGTCAACAATTAGAACAAGAGCCTCATAGTACCTGAGATAACCGTCCGCGGCGCGATCGGGTGCGAGAAAGTTTTGGGTGATCCCCTTTAAGTCGTTTAATATGGCTACTCATAGATCCACCAGGGAAATCTATTCTTACTGGTCGTAGTCCATGATCCGTTTGCATAAAGATCTTGCCAGCTATAAACTGTTCACAGAAAAATGTTTTAAAATGTTAAATTTATAATACATGGATTTGAAGATTGAAGAAATAAAAATATAGTTATTTGATACCTTGATGCCACAACCTCTACAGTGTTTGGTACGATTACTAAAAGTAGGGTCATTAGAGTCATGACAACAGCATTGGCAATGTTCTCCACCAAAGGGATCGTCATTTTCTGGAGGGATCTCCACTCTTTCAAAAGTTTCTTCCTCACCAGAATATTCACCATCCATATCTTCACAGCGGACTAAGTCAAAGTCTGTAATTTTGCTTTGGAAACACAAGGGCATTGAGTTACTCATATTTTGTACTAATACATGAAACTAATGATTTACTTAGTTTCAAAAGAAATATTACCTTTCAGGAGGCTGTTCTGATGGTAAAAGTCCAAGGAAGGATTCAACTAAGTACGAGTTACCCCGTAGTAAGGGTAAAATAGTACTACGCACCGTCTCTAATGTTATGTCAGGAGTTTCAATCAGGCGCACAATGCTTGCTTGAACCTTTCTTAACTGTTGTGGTTGCTTGGCAAAACAAACCTAAGAAACAGGAGACAGCTAATAAATGAGAATACATTACAATTACAATGTCATAAAATACTTCCAAATAAGTTGAACTATACCTCGAGCTTCCGCAAAAATGATGACATTTCTGTGAGTGCTAAATGTTCCATAAATTTGCCACACTGTATGGCTTGCTTTGGCAGAAGAAATAACAAGAATTCTTCGCCAAGATCAGGCTGTTCTTCAAATAAATTAATTACTCTGTGGTACAGGTCGGTGACACTTTGAGTCCTATCCAGTTCATTCACCAGCTCCATAAATTTAGAAAATTGAGGCCCGGAATCATATCTTTCCCTTATCTTTCCAATATAGGATGCAGCAAATACTAAAATGAATAAAGGTTACAGGAAAACATAAACATCAGAACCAAGGATACACAGAGCTGAAGTTAGAATGTGTTTACCCATTGCTTTATCAGATGTCATTGTGCACTGATCAGGAACAACCAATGGAAGAGCATTTTCGAGATCTTTTTGCAATTGGTTTCGCTTTTTGAGAACACGGTTGCGATTACGAAGATGGGCAGATTTATTACTGGCAGCATTTTGATGACTTGAGCTAGTAATAGAAGATGGAATACCCTCTTCTTCTATGTCCTAAATCATTTCAGACAGAGAAACAAAAGAAAACACACATAAATACCAGAAGTAGCCAACTTTCCTAGTGGTAATGACATGATTTAGAGACACAGTAGTCCTAGAATTAACAATACATACACCAAGGTCATCAGTGTTGGATTCTAAACCTTGATCCAAGGAGAAATCAGCTTGAGAATCTGGGTCTTTACTACTGGCAATACACTTTTCTGCACATCGAAGAGCAGCATCAAGAGAATTCATTCTGTTTGAACCCAACAGGAACAAGTTGTGATAAAAGTAAATTAAATCTAGTTAACAGAAAAATACATAAAGTAAAAAGACAAACCCAGCTGCCAAATCGTGCACTGGAGTTGGAGTTGAACCGGTTGAATCCTGGAAATTAAGATGAATAGTATCGACGAACAATATGACAGCACACAAAAAAATGAGAAAGAAACAGTCGGTTTAAAATTACCTCTTCAAGCACCTTTCCTTGAGATTTCTTTTTGACCGATTTTCCATTTTTGGCTTGTCGCTGGTAGTCATATTTTTTGATGATAGGTGTCACATGTTTTAATGGTGAGGTCACCTTGGGTATTGTCTTTTTCAATACAGAGCTTGTTGAGAGTGTACTTGAAGATGTTGAAGTTGAAGAAACAATGGGAGACTGAGAAGAATCCTCCATTCTAAAAGTTCTTCAGTGAACAGTGAAGGTGTGAGCTTTTCCCAACTAGGCTATTACTTCCATTATATATACTGAGTACACACTAGATGCGGTACACCTGGTCAATTCTTCAAGCAGCAAGTTAGCGTTGGAAATGAGCGAAACCATTGCACGTGCACGAAAAACAAGTACACCAACAAGCAGAACCCAATCCTAACCTCGATACTCGATTGTACCAGTGTACCAAAACCAAAACAAAGCCCACGTGACTTGATAGCAAACAGTTTTGACGGAGGCAAAATTTTCAAACTGTCTTGAAACGGAAAATGTTTATTTTCCCCCGTAAGTACCTGAGATATTTGACAAAATTTCATAAAATTATGTATGAAAACTATTTTTGAATGGTTTTGAAGCTTGTAATGAAATTTCATAGGCTGTGTTTACGGCTCAGAAAGTTTGAAGGTTGGTAATGCGACCTGTCTCTCCTTCTCTCTCTCGCCGTTCACTCTCTGTTGTTTGTTTGGATGTAAAGTTGAGTTGTTGGTTCTATTTCATATTTCACATATTTCTATGAGCCTTTAACCGAAATGACACACGGGGAGGAGAGAGACGCCTTTACTGGCATTTACAAAACTAACGACCCAATACAAAATTTGAAAATAAGGTAGTTTCTTTAGAATGAAATTGTTTTTCTTTTTCAAGATTAACTTAAAAAAATACCAACAACTATTTGATTGATTTATCCAGGGTACATCTGAGACATGTGAAGGCTGCTCATATTCCTCTGCCTCAATTTGTTAATGAAGATCAAGAGCGTGATCTTGATGGAGCTTCATCTGCATCAGCTACTGCGTCTGTTACAGTATCAGGAACCAGCCAAGCTCGTGGGAACAGCTCAGATGACGAGATTAAAACATTTGCTTGGCAAGAAAAAGTTTTCAGCCGTTATGAGGTAAGCTGCATATAGAGATTTTGTTTCTTCCCACTGAGCTGTTTGTGTCATCAATACTTTGATACAGATTGACCTCTACAACGATATTTCCAACTGCCACACTGCCCTTCAAGAACAATACCACAAGGAAATAAGAACAATAACAAGCGTCCATCGACAGAACTCTCAACAGGACCGCCTGTTTACTTATGTCCATAACGATGATGTTTCATCAATTCAAGAAGTAAGATCTCCCTTAATTTGTAAATTGATTTATTTATTAGTGGTTTTCAATACTGACAGCTTTTTATTTTTTCTATTTAGGATGAAGATACACCAACACTCTCCAGTGAGCCACATCATAATCATTTAGTCATAGCTATGAGACAACTTCAGACAAAGCAAAGATATGTTCCTAGAAATATTTTTAGGTAAGTTCTCATTTGAAGTATGTATCAGTTTCTATTGAATATGACCATGGTCTTAGTGGAATGAAATGAATGTTTAGGAGAGAGAAAATGAGACGTCGACAGGTTTTGGTTCAAGAAGGCCAGGGAAATGCTGAGTTTCATCTTCAGGGACTTCCCCAAGCTGCCTGCCAGAGAATGTATATTATGGCCGATCTAAGTTCCTTAAATGAGTAAGAAGTTGATTCAAACTTCCTAGTCCTGATTTACTAATCACCTCTATAGATAATTATTTTCTATATTACTTATATGTTGCAGTGTTGGGGCAAATGAGTATGTCTTGTGTGTTGTTCGATGGAATGCTGCCAGTGGCTCTTTATTTGTTTCACCTGATATATGCGGCCCTCCAACAGAATCTAAACCATACCGGATAGAAGTGGATGGAGATGCACGTAATGTATATGAATATTGGCTTGAGCTTGCCTCTTCTGATACGAGTGAAGAGGAAAAAGTTAGGGAAGCTGAATTGAGATCTAAGGTACAGCATTTCACTTGTTCTTGCACTGTGCTGATTGCTTTCCAAGTATTTCTAAATCTTAATACTTTTATTTCTATCTCAGGTATATCGCCATCAGTCAGACCTACGAAAGGCTAGAATTGGTGACGATTTCTGTGCTTGTCAGAGTGGTACTCTATCAGTAAATATTTTTGGTCAGATAAATATTCTTCAAAATTTTGATGACCACAATCTCTTTATACATTACTTCATAGATTTGCCTAGAGGTACTGTGTTGCAAAACAAAATTAATTGAAAAATTGAAAAGACCATAAACATCTTTTAATTTCTTTTCATATAAATTTTGAAAATCTTGTTCTCTTAAGGTTGGAGTTCTGATTCTGAAGAATCTCTCGCTGGCATAAGTGCATCATGTAAGGCATCTAATGGCTGTGTCCACCTGGGCCACCCACTGCAGTTTAATTTGAAGCTTAGTCTATCTGAGCTGGAAGATTCTTCCGGTTTGTATTTAGTTTAGACCCACAAATCTTTTTATAAAAATTTCATTCATGTTCAATGCTCTTTTTGACTTTAAAATATTCATCTTTTTTAAATAACAGACGTTGTTCCAAGGTGGCCCCAATTGATGTTTGAAGTTCTCTCCATGGACTGGTGGGGTCGCTTCCGAACCGAGGGTTATGGATACGTAACACTGCCCTCAACTGCTGGACAGCACCATGTCACCACTCACACGTGGAGGCCTATTGGAAATTCGCCTGTGAGTGAGTTACGCCGTTTCTTCATCGGTGGCAACCCAGAACTTGAGGATATCACCTATGTCGGAATTCCTCATGAACATGAGGTTTGTGTTATATTTCTACTGGGATTACAACTATAATAAGTCTTTTCATGTGCCCCTATTTTCCCTTGTATTTGTAAATATGTTTGAAGGGACCTCTTCTTGGAAAGTACGGTGTCCAGACTGTCCCCAGTGGAAGTGTTGACACAGTCTTCAATGTGGTGCTGCAGTCATCATCCCCATCAGGCAGAGCCATGTCAACAGCACCTTCAGCATTGCTGGAGCGTCTGAGTGCAGCCACCCTGGTCAGCAGTGTGAACCAGGTCCTTGCGGCCTTCAGAAGAGCACACGAGCGCATGCTTGCTGCCAAACAAGGGCTGGACCTCAAGGACCTTAACGACCTCAAAGGCACCGCCACAGAGACCGCCACTGACACACAAGAATCTGTGATGTGATAGCCAGCTACGTACAGTTACATCCTGAGAGTCATCTTTATTGATTCAGTATTATGTGTGTGTCTGTTCAACTTAAAGAGCACTAATTTTGTGTGATTAGTACTATGTATGTATCTGTTTGTTTGCCTATACAAGAGCACTGAGTTTGATGTGATTTAGTCAGCACATTTTCTCTATAAGTGCACCTGATGCCTGTGATTTGATGAAACATTTGTTTTCAAAACCATGCCAAAGATTTTTAATACCTTGCAAAGTCAAAGTAAATTTTCTTACACCTTAATTGTTTTAGCATTCTTTAATCCTTGGACTGTTTTCTGTTGGGTGAATCAGATAAAATAAGATAAAATACAGTAAGCGGCCTGTTTGTTTTGTTCTCTTTTTTTAATTAAAACAAATGGGAAAAATTTCAAGAAACAAATGAAAAGTTGTTTTTTTTTTTTTAACACAGACTGAGTGTTGGCGAGGCAGAGGAGGAAACATAAATGTGCTTAAACCAAACATAAGGAATCGTGCTCGAAACTGAGCGCCTCGCTCGTCCAAACTGCAGCGTCGCGTCGGTCCAATGTGGTCCACTGATGCCGAGATGTCCCGCGCGAGACCAGGCCACTGTGCACTCCGCCTCGCCTCATCACACACAGCGACGTCCACGATGCCTCTCGCATCTCCCATGGCATCGGCTCCATGCCCCATGCCATGCCCAACCACCAATCGCAGCGCCGCCGGCCCGCCAATCCCGCGGTCTCCGTGACTCACGACGAAATCGGATAGGAGGGCCCGGCGCCCGGCAACCTGACTCATTGTGGGGTGTCATCGTCATCGTCACCAGCCTCGCCTCGTGCAGGCCGTGCTGGCGTGCTGGCCGCGGTTGCGAGTCACGTCATCGCGGCGTGTGTGTGGCTGTGTCTGTGTGCAGCAGAGAGGCTCACCGGCAAGGCCGCTGTAGCGTCGTGGGACATCTAGGGTGAATTTCACAAGGGTTGCCTAGCAACCAGGGGCTATCGTCAGGGGGAGGCGCCCGGCGCGCCCGGGGAGGGGCCGCTTTGTTTTTGGGTAGTCGCCTGAAGAGGGAATGCCGTGGCTAGCTCCACTACACTCCACCACCGTGCCGACGACTCTTGCCCTGCCTCACCCCCACCCCTCCCCCACACCGCGCGATACCCGGCGCGCTCCTCATGACATCGCCTTTATTCCTGATGTTATGTGCGAGGCGTGGCGCGGGCGGGGCGTGGCGGGCATATCCGGCCCGGGCAGTTCCCCTTTAAAACGCCACGCGAGCCAGGAGCCAAGGGGCGTCCGTGTGGGGGGCATGCCTGGGGCTGCCTGGCCTGGGGCTAGACTCGGGGCGGGCAAGCGAGTGTCTCGAACTCTCGAACAACAGCCATCGCGCTTCGCGCATCGCAAGCAGACGCGAGAGATTCGCGTTTCGCTTCGTAAACACGAGGCGCTAGGCGCGCTAGGCCAGCGTCACCGACCCGAGGAGCCCGCCGGGCCACTGGGTGCCTTGCCTCTCGGCTCTTGGTTTGCTACCGTGGGGTGACTGCGCCAGATCCTCTCAGATTCGATATTCGACGGCGAGACGGCGCACCGAGAGACAGGCAGAGAGGCACCGGCAGAGGCGCACCCACTGTCCCCGCGCCTTGCCGCCGTGCCCTCGCCATTAGCTCGCCGCCACGCCCCTCCATCACTCTGTGTCCCTCGCGCCCCGCCCCGCCCCGCCCCTCTTGACTCTGGCCGCTCTGCCCCCGCCCACAACACGCCACTCACCGCAACACGCCATTGCCCCCTCGCCATTTCTCCGCCCTTCCCCGCCGCCACCTCCTCGCCTTCCTTTGACCGGTCCGGTACGCCCTGGCCGCCCCGCCCGCCGCACCCGCCCCGCCCCGGCCCAACCCGGGCGACGGTACGGCGGAATCCAGTTTGATCTGCGTCAGTGCGCCCTCCCACCCCCTGACTCCCCTCGGCGACTCGCTGCCGGCGTCGCGGTGGTCGTGGTGGCGGCACGGCGCGGTGCACGTCCGCGACAACCCTTGAACTTCACCTTGCGACGCGGCGACGCGGCCCGGCCGGCCCGGCTTGAAGCAGCGCGCTCTTGCTTTGCCTTGCCGCTTGCAGTTGCCGCTTGCCGCGCGCTTCGAATCCTTGCAGGAGAGGAGCGACCCGAACGCAGACGTGCGTCCCGGCTGCCTACCCGACGCCCCTGCCGCCGTGCCAGGCACCAGCTGCACCAGCCGGGCAGCGGCCTTCCCGTGTGGGTGCGAGAGAGACAGAGCGCTGCCTGCTGCTCCAGGGCTCCGCCGTCATGGACGGCAGGAACGGCAAAACTAGGCAAAACGAGGCCGGCCGAGAGCGGCGCGGTGCAGCGGCGCGGTGCAGCACCCGCCCACGCCTGGAGACGGAGCGGGCTGGCTAGAGGGCTGCAGACTGATTCCGAGAGGCGCTTTCGTCGCTCTGCCTCTCTCACACTCATGGGACGTCACGCATATGTGCGAGAGGGACAGAGCGGCGAAAACGCCTCTCGGAATCAGTCTGCTGGCGGCGGAGTGAGGGGCAGGAGCAGAGTGCCGGCATAAACGCGTTACGTGTTATTGCATTCGGGCTTGTGTCAGCCCTGCACGGCCCTGCCAGATAGGAGGGCGACGCACCGATCCGGACAGCAGCGCTCTCTTCGCCTTGTCTCTCTCGCACCCCGCGGAACACCCCGTGAGTGCGAGAGAGTCCACTGCAGGCGGGCCTCGGACCGCGCCTCGGACGGACCGGGCCGCGGCGGAAAAGATTGCAGCACCGCTCAAACCAAACCGTGACCCTGATCACGTGCCCTGCCCTTCTCTTTGGCGCGTTGAGGCTTTTCTGCTGTCGTCTTCTTTCCCTCCTTCTCCTTCTCCTCTCCGGTGCACTTATCAATAGCGAGACCGAGAGCCGAGAGCCCAGACTGAGCGTCGTGTCGCTTCGGCCAGCATGCCTGCTACGTCGTAGGCGTAGCGGCGGAGTGGCGTAGCGTGGCGTAGTGCGTTGCACAACTTGAATGTTCGTCGCTCCGTCTACGGGACGCCCCGTGGGTGCGAGAGAGACAGAGGCCCCGTTCGGAATCGGCCTGCGGGCCCGGCGGGGCGGACGGCGCACATGAACCGAAGCGTGAACCGCACCAACGCGTCTTTTCCACTCAAACAACGCCGGGCGTGCTGCGCGGTGCTGCGCGGTGCTGCGCGGTGCTGCAAGTTGCCTGCACTGTACTAAAAGCACTGGTGTGCGACGCGGTGCGACGCAACGCGGCGCTCGCACTGCTGGTGCTCCGAGCCCGGCCAAGCCCGGCCATGGGCCTCTGTCAATATCGTTAGGTTGCCGGCTCAGAGCCTATGGGAGAAAAGGAAGAAGAAGACAACAAGAACAAAAGAACAAATGTTTGGCTTGTCAATACCCACACAGCGCCGCACCGACGTACCGACCGCGCGCCTGGCTGTTGCGATGAGTAGAGCCCCTGTGTGCGCTTCATGCCACGTAAGGGGTGTGTGTGTGTGGGGGGGGGGGGGGGTAGAGAGAGACCTGCGTGTGCATGCGGTGGTGACGGCCGAAGTAATAACAAGTATGGCGACCTCTGCAAACATGTTGTTACTCCTGGCGGCCCGTTGACGGATGCTTCGACTGCTTCGATTGCCGCAGCGCTTTAAATCGCCCGCGCCGAACGCGGGAGGCGGAAACGACCCGAACCGACCCGAAGCTGCCGGCGCTCCCCGCCACCCCACCCCGCCGCAGTGTCACGTTTTGATGATAAAAATAGGAAAGCGGCGCGGCCACTGGCTGGCCTGGCAGACGGCAGTGGCGTGGCCGGCGTGGCCGGCGTGGCGGGCCGTCCCCGTTGTCCCGTGGGGACGTCGCCGTCACTCCGACCCGTCACTGCGGCCCGAGCACGTCGATGGCAGAGACAGAGAGAGAGAGAGAGAAAGAGAGAGAAACAGAGAGACGGAGTCACGGCGGGACTGGTTTCGTGGTTCGCAAGGTCAAACCCCTTCCGCCGCACCGCCGCACCGCCGCGTCGCTGAGCCGCGAGCCGCGAGCCGCGTCGGGCCCACGATGTGGCAGACGGCAATGGCAAATCATTCCGAGAGACCGCGCGGCCGCCACTCGGCTCTCGGCTCGGCTCGGCTCGGCTCGGCTCGTGGCGACTCGGTGCAGACAAGTTGGCCGCGGCTAAAAGTCGTCGAGCCGACGCACTCGGCACGTGTCGGCCTGCCGCACGGCCTGCCGGGCGTGGAGTGTAGAGTCCCGGGACCCGTCTAGGACTCTAGTCGAGACAAGAGCAGAGCGGCAGCGCCACTTGCGGGGCTTTAGCACGCGCAGCAGTGAGTCGTTTTCGTCGCTCTGTCTCTCTCGCACTCATGGGGCGTCCCGTGTGCGTGCGAGAGAGACAGAGCGACGAGAACGACTCTCGGAATCGGTCTGCTGCACGCGCAGCCGGACTTTGAGAACTTTCTAACGAGACTTGGAGGCAAATGACGCTGGCCCGACAGCCGCGAGCCGTGAGCCCAATGAGCAAGCAGCCGGCTGGAAAACGTAAAAACGTTAAGCGGCACTGGGAATAGAACGCGGGGCGCCCGGAGCAGCGAGGGAACTGAATGCAGTCCACGAACACTAACCGGCTAGCGCGGCTAGCGCCTGCGAGGTAGGCCGGCGGCGCGCTTTCAGCACACCGGTGTGGAGACGGTGGCCTACCTTGCGCCCGGCGTCTCCACAGGGGCGAGGTAGGCCGCCGTCTCCACACCGGTGTGCTGAAAGCGCGCCGCCGGCCTACCTCGCAGGCGCCTAAGTCAGCACAGTGGAGGCCGGATAACTGGCAATCTCTGCTCGTGTTGCTCGGACGTATCGCGCAACTAGCTTCGCGGCTCCCAACAAAATCGGCAATGAAGGGGTGGATTCGAACTAGGATCCCAATAGCTGGAAACCGGTCGCTTTACCCACGCGGCCACCACGTCAGCTAGAAGCTGAAAGCCCGCATGTTCCGCGCAGGGCCCTCGGGAGAGACCCTGTAGCTCAGGGAAGGCGACGGGGCGGCGTGGCCCGAGGACCCCGTTACAGTGTACCAAGCCAGGGCCTTTAGGCTGCGCGCTGCGCGCTGCGCGGCCCAAGGGCTTCGCACTTCGCACTCCGCGCCGCGCGGGTCGAAGGGAAGGGGAGGGAAGGGCCAACCCTTTTGGCCTTGCATTGCTTTGCTATTGTTTATGCGGCCTGCCTGCCTGTCTGCCTGCCCGCCTGCCCGCCCGAGGTGGTTTATTTTGGAGCGGCGCCTGGCCGTGCCTCGTCGTGGCGCGTTGTATGCACGCCTCTCAAAATAAACGTAACGCCAGCAGGCCCGCCCAGGGCAGGGCGGCCGGGGCGGCCGGGTCCGAGGGCCGCCGAGTCATGACCCTCGGCTTCTTGCCTCTTCTTCCTCCTCGGCGGGCCTTCCAGCCTTGGGGCCGTCGAGCACGGCGACTGTTTTCTTTCTGGAAGCGGCTCGGGAAGGGCCGGGCGGCTCGCCGGGCGGCGTGCCCAAGGGCGTGCCCCTCGGCCCGCACCCCCGGGCTGACATGCACCGTGCGACGCGGAGCGCGAGGCGCGAGGCGGGCGAGCCGCGGGGGAAGGTGGCACGCCGTGGCACGCCCGGACCGGTTGCCCCCCCCCCCTCCCCTGGTCCCCTTTCGTACATGCAAGTCTCGTCGTGTCCCGACCCGCTTGACCGGCCGGTCCGGACTAGCCCGGACGGGACGGCCTGGCCGGCCAGTCCGAACGAGGAAACGGGAGGGGAGGGGGAGGCTGGCTGTGCCGGGCTGTGCCCTAAGCCCGCTATGACACGCAGGCCCGGCCCGGCCCAGCCCGACGGTCCTCATCGGGTTCCTCCGGTCATCTCATATCCGCCATCCCCTGCCTGCCGCCGCCTCATGGCCGCCCGCCCCGCGCCGCCCCTCCGGAGTAAAAATACGCTGACACCCTTGCCGCCGCTGCCCTATACCCCGAGCAGGCCGAGCAGTGCGCACTGACCCTGCACAAGGATGGCGATGGCGCGGCGCGCGGTGTTCCGGTCCACCGCCGCCCGCCCATCCCTGACGCTCCACGTGTCAAATGCCGTGCACCGACACACCTGTGTGTGAGAGAGAGAGAGAGACAGTGTGTCCGGCAAGCCTGGTCAAGCCGTGCACCCCAGCCTTGAACTTCTGGACGTTTCTCGAGCCCGTTGGGCGCAACGCACACCAACGCGACACCAGAGAGCCGCTGCCTCGCTAAGAGGTTTCCCCCACGCTGGAAATAGGAGAGCGATCTCCGTGATCTCGTTCGAGATCAGCCTTTTGTCGGCGTGGGCCCGCGGGTAATGGAGTCGCGATCGCGTCGTGGGTTCGAATCCCCGCGCCCCGCAGATTTATTTCATTTTCAGCCTCACTTTCTTACCCTCTGCCTCTTGACTTGGTGAGAAACAACACAGGCTTGGTTTTCCAGCACACCGCAGGTCAGGTTGGTCAGCCCGCAGCACTATGACGCCGCTAGGACGTTCCGTACCAAAGCCAGGGGTCGCTAGGGTGACCAAGCGCCTTCTGGCGCGGTGCTCGCGAGCGAATGTGGAGATTTGGACTTTATGGATCCTCCCGAAGGCACTTCCACACCTCCTGCCTGCCCAACGCCTCTAAAATTTTACTTCCTTTTATTTTTAGGGAGGCAGCAGTGGAAAGTACCTTGGAAATTACACAAGAACCATAAATTGTCTGAGGCCGTACAAAAAGACGGCGCGATCGCAGCGCCGCCGCGACGGCCGACGGCAGGAACCTGTACTTCGGAATGCTGCCTTTTATTGCAGTGCCGTTAGGAAAGCTGTGCGCGGGGCCGGCGGGGCCGGCGGGGCCCCTACTCCTCGTCGGCCGCGTGCTGGCCGTGCCGGCCGTGCCGGTCTAGGCACCCCTTTCCTTTGCTCGGGGTCCTGGCTGCTGCAGCAGCCGCAAGGTGGCGTGCATCGCCTGCATCTGCCGGTGGTAGGCTAGAGGCCGAGGTGGACGAGGACGCCAAGGGCCCCGACTTGGGCGACTCTCCGCCATGCTGGCCGCCGACGGCCGCAGCGGCCGCGCTGGCCGCCGCCCCTCCACTCCGCCGCGTCCGCCGCCTCGGCGTTCAACGACGTCAACGACCGGCCGCCGTCGCTTCTCTCTTCTCTCTTTTTTCCCGCTGGGGACCTGGAAAGTTAGCGGGGCCCCGCCAGCCCGAGGCCTTGGAACCTTGGATCCTTGGGGCGGAGGCCGGGCGGAGGCCTCGGGCCGGCAGAGGCTAAGGCCGTGCGGCGTCGCGGTGCCCGCCAGTGTGCCCGCCCAGCAGCACGGCGACGACGACGTCCCCGCGGAGGCCGAGCCGGCCAGCGACGGCGAGCCAAGCCACGACCAGCCACGACGCCCAGTGACCGGGCTCAGTGACTGCGCCGCCCCGCTGCCGGCAGTGCTGGCTCGGCGGCCGTACTGGCGTACCGCTCGAGGGGCCTAACCCACACGGGGGCCCCGCGCGGGGCGGGGAGTGGCGGAGAGGCTCGGCGAAGACCGCCAGGCTCCGCGGCTCCGCGGCTCCGCCACCGCCATCCTGGCCGTACTGCCGTACTGGCAGCGGCGCGGTGGGCGCGGGGCGCGGGCGGCGGCGTCGGTGTGAGTGGCGCTGCGTCTGTGTGAGTGCGCGCGCATCGCGGCACGGCCACGGCCCCACGGGCCGTGTTCTGCCCTGCCCGCCTGTCTGCCTGGCCGTCTGCCCGGCCGTCTGCTCAGCCGGCCGGGGAACGAGGAGGGAAAGGAGGGAGGAGGAAAGAAAGACCGGCGAACGGAGGGACGGGGAGAGAAGCGCCGAGGACAAGAAGAGGGAGGAAGGGGAAGGCAGGGGAAAGGTTTTGGGAGGGGGCGTCGTATGCGCGGGGGTCGTGTCGCGTGCGTGGAGGGGAGGGGAAGGGGGAAAGGGGGAGGGGAAGGGCGTTGGCTGGAAATAGACGCGGCGGGGAGGGGGGATAGTATTCAGGGAAGCGGGGAGGGGCGAGTGAGGGGGAGTACGGGAGAGGGGCAGAGAGGGAGGGAGAAGGGGAGATTAGAGAGCCAGCCGGCACAAACATCAGGGGGGAGCGGGGCGGGGAGGGGCTCTTGCACACACACACACACGCGCACACACAGACAAATACATACATACATTCATATACACACGCAATTCTATCGACACGCGTGCTCCAACATTCGCCCACGTTATTTTACTTGAAGATAAGACTCCCATGAAAGGAGGAAATGAAAAATAAGGGGAGCGAGCGTTGGCGAGGAGGACGCCTGCAAACTTTTTAACGGCTAAGAGAGTCTAAATTAAAGATGATAAAGCGCCGTGTAGTTTCCATTAAATAGAAAAAAAAAGCAGTCTGATGGCATGCTCGGCGAGATTAATTCTGCGAAGCATCGCCATGGCCGCGCTGCATATAAAACTTGGAATCAACTTGGGAGTGCACCAGGCACTTGACCAGGCAGGCCAGGCAGGCCGACGTGGAGGTGGCCGAGGTGGACGGCCCCTGCGACGTGCCCAACGCATCGCTTGGCCTGCCTGGGCTGCTTGGGCACGTTGCCTACCCGTTGCCTACCAGGACAAGCGGGCCCTGATGAGGGTGAGAGGCGAGCCCAGGGGGTGGTTCTTCACCGCCCCCTGCCTGAATATAAGAGATGTTCTGTTCTCATTTCTAATCCCCCTCCTCTTCCTCGTCCTCGTCGTCGTCTTGCTCTTGCCCGCTTCCTTGCCGTGCGCCGAGCTGGGCCTCCCTGCCTCTCTCTCTCTCTCTCTCTCTCTCTCTCTCTCTCTCTCTCTCTCTCTCTCTCTCTCTCTCTCTCTCTCTCTCTCTCTCTCTCTCTCTCTCTCTCTCTCTCTCTCTCTCTCTCTCTCTCTCTCGGCTTGGCAGGCTTGGCTTGGATCCACTGGGAGGGAGTGCTGAGTTGGGCCCACGCCGCCACGCCGCTACTCATGGTCGAGCCTTCTGCACCTGTGCCTCCTGCGTCTTGCCCGCCTCGCCACATGGTGGCTGCGGGGCCACATGGTAGCACATGGTGCTCCGAAAAGCAGTGCCGCAGAGTGACCAAGTGGTTTGCGGCCCGCAAAAAGTCCACTCGCGACTCGCCAAGTGCCACATGGCGTTCATGAAGTGCCTCGAGGACGAATCAGTTGGGATTTGGTCCTTCGAAGTTGTCCCCCACGATGGTTGGCTGTGGTACGTTATGGTGGTCCATGGGTTGTGTCGATATCGTCGATGGTCATGGCACAACATATGGAGCTCCGAAACAAGGCCCCTCGATCTTTTTGCAGTGTGGCCAACCTGTAGGTCGTCTGGAACACCAAACATTACATTTTCTCATTCTATCCCATTCTACGAAACCACTGATGGTTTCTCTGAAACACATCCATTAAACTTGACCGATGACTATGATGGAACATGACCACTGCCCGTGGTGCGCTATCAAGGAAGCTCCTACGATGCCACACTGTACATTTGAGGGTGTACAGTACAGCCTGTCTCGGACTGTCCACACCAGATCCGTGTCTCTTCTCACGACGCACGCTCCGCCGCTCCGCTATCGCCCGGCCATGGCCCGGCCTAGAATCAGACAGGGCTCCCAAATCGCGGCCGCACCGCACGCCGACGGCACGCCCGAGTGGGGGGCGCGAAACGCGTGAAACCGCACCAGGGGGACGATTCTTGTAAATAAATGATGGAAACCACCGCGGCCCAGAGGAGCGCCATGCCGCGGCAGAGAAGAAGAAGGAGGAGGAGCAGAGTTAGTCGGCCATTTAAAGTTGCCGCAGTGCTAGGCTTGTTGCTTTAGGCGGAGCGGCCGCGGCGTTTCACACACAAATACGGAAACCTAAAAAAAGTACACTGAGGTAGGGCGAAACGCGTGCGTCCACGAGACTGCTGGTAGAGAGGCCAAACTATTTCAAGCATTGGCGTTGATGCCCTGTTGTCCGAATGCCTGCACGAGGCGCGTCACCTTGAAAACTACACTCGGTCGCGCGTTGCACTCGGCGGGTGCGAACGCGAACGCCACCGGAAATACTCGGGCTGTCTGCGTGCTGCAGACTTCCGAGAGTCGTTTCTGTCTCTCTCGCACCTACGCGGGACGCCCCACGAGTGCGAGAGAGGCAGAGCGATGAAAGCGACTCTCGGAATCGTCTGCCGGCGCGGTGGCGGTGCTCGCGGCGATGCCCGTGGCCCTCCTGTACCGTTGCACAGCGTTGCACTACACTGCAACGGGCGGCCGTCGGCCATGGCCGTGTAGGCCGTGTAGGCCGTGTTTGCCCAGTCAACACAAACAGCGAAGCAGCGAAACCAGAGCACAGTGTTACCACAACCAGAGATGGGCTGGGGCCGCTGGGGCCGCTGGGGCTGGCTGGGGTGGCTCCGGCCGTGCTCGGGGCGCGGGCCGTGCGGGTTCTAGGCCCCGGCCGCGCCCTGGGCGAGCACAAGCAGCGCGCGTGTGACTCCAGGGTCGCCGCGCCGCCACCCCGGCCACGCCCCGCCCGGCGACAAGCACGTCGACGAGCACGTCGCGGAGGCGGCTAAAAATAGGACTTTGAACAGGGCGTTTTGAACGCGCGGGGGCCTTCTGGACATTGTAACAGAGAGCGCGAGAAGGGAGAAGGGCGCCACACTGCGGGAAGGCTGGAGTGGAGGCGCGGGTCGATCGTGACACTTTGAAAAGGCCGCGCCAAATGGAGAGACGGCGCTCCGACCATTTCCACTCCCGGAATGACTGCAGCAGGCCGCGCGCCCTCGGCTTGCCTAGGCTGCCTAGGCTCGCCCTGCCTTCGCACAGTGGATTCGCCAGATGACCGATGGAAGCGGCCAGACGCGTTTTGAGCCCCAGGGTCGCTAAATGGGACTCGAACCGAACGTGTGACCCCACCAATGGATGCTCTCCGAACGAGGGATCCATTGGTGGGGTAACACGTTCGGTTCGAGTCCTGTTTAGCGGTTGTCGAGCTCAGAACGCGTCTCGGGTTTTGGCCGCCTCCACCCCACTGTGTGGCGCGCAAGGAAAGCAAGCGGACCGCCTTCACATTTCGCTGCAAATTCGGTTCACAAGTTTCAAGAATGTTGCGCAATCGCGCTTTCCGTGGCGATAACGGAGCAGGGCGCAAGGCCCGGCAAGGCCCCGCGTTAAAGAGCGCTAGCCTTACGTAAGGCCTTTACCCTGATCACAGACTTGCAGCGTGATTAATAGGCGGACGATGACGTCACCGCGGTCGTCACGGTCTTCGCCAACAGCGAGCCCGCCGGCATGCCGCCGGCCAGCTTGGCGAGCTCGAAGCCTTACTCCGAAAATCGGAGCCGCGCGCGTCCCCGGCAGTTGCTGGCAGTTGCTGGCAGTTGCTGGCAGTTCCTGGCAGTTCCTGGCGCCTACGCCCTAAAAACGCAGAGGGAAGGTGCAAGCCAGTGCAAGCAAGGGCGAGTGGGGGTGCGAAGAGAGGGTGGGAAGAGGGGCATCTGGACACTGCAGCAGCAGCCCTCTCGGTCCATACCCCCTTCGCAGCCCCTCACCCCTTCCAACCCACCCCTCCGCAGCCACCCCTCTGAGCACACACAGGGGTGCCCCGCGCACCCCACGGCCAGGCAGGCTGGCAGGCTGGCAGGCAGGCAGGCAGGCAGGCAGGCAGGCAGGCCCACCCCGACTCTTCAACACAAAGAGCCAGTGCTCCCCCTTCCCCCCCCACTCTCCCGCTCATGGGGCTTTCCGGACTCCCCCCCCCCCTTTTCGCTCTCCCCTGCACTAGACGGCCTCGCGAGAGGGGCCACATCCCTTTAAGTGACGTCACCCCCTCCCTCTCTTCCTAGGGCGGTTTCCACCACACGGAGCGCGGCGCTAGCACGGCGCTGGCGGAGCTCCTGCAATGAAAGTGTTACAAGAATTTCACATTGGCGGCGGAGTGTGGGGCCGTCCGTCACCTGCCTGCCTGCCTGCCTGCCTGCCTGCCGCGGTGCAGGGAGGTTGGAGGGTTGGGAGTGAGGGGTGGGGGGTTGGAGGGATGGCAGGTTGGAGGTGGAGGTGGGAGGAGGGAGGGGTTGGAGGTTGGAGGAATGGCAGGTTGGGTTGGAGGGATGGGAGGTTGGAGGGGTGGGTGGTTGGAGGTTTAGCGGTTGTGGCCGCCTCGCAAATCGAATAAAGTTAAAGCTTGCGTCATCTGGATCCAATCTGACGACGAGCGTGCGCGTCAGCCACGTCGTTCCGATTGGTTTAATTGTGCGGTTTGGGCCGCCCCGGCCCGGCCCGCCACGCCCCGCCACGCCCCGCCACGCCACACACGCGTCGCTACGCCCTACGGCGGTCGTGCGCGCGGCGGGCCAGCAGAGGCAGCGCCAGCGGAGCCAGCAGGGTGGTTATGTCGGAGGGGTGCCCAATTTTTCGGGGCTGCCACGCTGGGCGCGCTGGCCGCGCTGGGGGTGGAGACGGCGGGGACGGTGGAGGCGGCCGCGAGGGGCGTGGAGGGTGGAGGGTGTCAAGCGAGCCGCCATGTGATCTCACACGCGGGGTGGGCGCCTCGGCCTCGCCTCGGCCGGTCTGGTCGTGACGGCTGGTGTCGGCTGGACTCGAGAGTCCGGAGCGGAGAGGTAGGTCAACTCAAACAGGCAAAAATATAGGATTTTCCCGAGGATAATATTCCCATAAAAAATTGGCTTATAGAAACATGGGTAGGTCGACCCGTTGTCTGGATGATAGCGAGCACGCCTGTAAGCACCGAGTGCGAGTGGCGAGGACGAGGGCAGCCCCGGCAACGCGGAGCCGCATCGAGCGCATCTCTAACTGCCGCTAGTACACTGCTACGTACACCGCTACACCCTCTGCTCCGGGCCTTCGGGCTCGCCTTCGGGCCTCCAGGGCTCACCACACCCCCTGCCAGCACGCCTCCAGCGCCCCCAGCGCTCCCAGCGCCTCCAGCAAGGCGCCCCGCTCGGGGTGCAGCTCCCTCCAGCCCTCCAGGCCCCTCCAGGGGTGCCGCGGGAAGGGCAATGAAGCAATTGCCCTGCGCCCTTCCTCCTCCCTCTGGAGATGAGGCGCCGCGGACGGGCGGACAGACAGACAGACGGACAGACGGACAGACGGACAGACAGACAGACAGACAGACAGACAGACAGACAGACAGACAGACAGACAGACAGACAGACAGACAGACAGACAGACAGACAGACAGACAGACAGACAGACAGACAGACAGACAGACAGAAGGGCCCTCGGCCCCGCAGCGCATTACAACCGGAATTATTCCTAAGAAATAGCAGCACTCCAGGCTAGGCAGCTCAGCTCCGGGCGGTTCCAGGTTCCATTCCAGGCTCCAGGTTCCAGGCCGCCCCTTTCTCTGTCCAGCTGCCGCGCCGACTCCCCGGAGTGGACGTCGCAGAACGAACGGAGTGCGTACCTCATGCAAATGGCCTACGTCGTACGTGAATCAATATTTTAAAAGTTTGCCAGCAGGCTGGCGGATTGGTGGATTGGCGTACGGCCGCGTACGGCGTACCGCCTGGCGTACCGGTCGGACGGGCCGCCAGCCCACCGTTCCTGTTTTCCCGGCGGCCACTCCGGCCGTGCTTGCTGGCCCAGCCACTGCGTCGTCGTGCTGCCCGAAACGCGCTCCTGTTTTTGAGAGGGTGGGCGAGATCTTGGTGACCCCTACGGCCCGGCCTCTAGCTCGCTCTAGCTCGTCCATCCCCCGCTCGGAAGGGCAACTGCAGCACACCCCTTCCCCCAGACCGCCCCGCCTCTCCCTCCGCGCCCCGCCCCGCCGCGTCCCGCCGCGCCCCGGGCCTGCATCGATCTATAGCGCTGGTCGGGGCTGTACTGGGAGTACTGGGGCCGTGGGGGTAGGGCGCGGCGTGGCGCGGCGTGGCGGGGCGCGGCGGGGCGGGGCGGGCGGGGCGGGGCGTGGCGGGGCCGTAGTCTTGGCGGTACGATGTTGGCTGCCTGCCTGCTCGGCCTGGCCGGCTGGGCTTTGGCATGGTTGGCTTAGCTGCCGGCCTGCCAGCCTGGCGGGGGCGTCGCCGGGTCACACCCGCGCACCCGCACCCATCGCACCCACCGCACCCCGCCCCGCCCCGCCCCGCCCCGCCAAAGGAGACAAATCAATCGGGGCCGCGCCGACCCAACGGCCCACGGCCCCGCGACAACCCGGCGCTGCACTCCTCGCGGCCGCGCCCCGCCCGCCCCGCCCCGCCACGCCGCGCCCCGCCCCACCCCGCCCCACCCCACCCGCCGCGCCGCGCCGCGTCCCTATTCACGAAAAGCTAAAGCTGAAGCAGTGGCACGGGGACGCCACCCCGCGCCGGACGCACTGGCGGCACTGGCACTGCCAAGGCGGGGCGGCTGGCTGAGTCAGACGAGTTAGACGCGCGGCGGCCGTCGGGTCGCGTGCAGCAGCACGCTGTGCTGGCACGCCCTGCACGCCGCGCGCAACGGCCAGCCGCCACGCCGCCAGCACACTGATCCGTTTCGTCGTTCTGTCTCTGTCGCGCCGGGGGGGTGCGAGAGAGACAGAGCCACGAACCGACTCTTTGGAATGGCTCGGCGGCCGCCACGCCAGCCGCCCCCATGAGGCGCCCCGGTGCAGCCGTGCAGCCTGGCCTTGGCCCTCGGCGGCCTCCTCGGCGGCCACCTTCCAGGCCTTCCAGGTCTTCCAGGCTGCGAGGCACTTCGCTCCGCCAAAGACACACAGACGGCCTAGCGGCACGCTCGCACACCGTCGCACACACACCCACACTCGCACACCAGCCCGGCCATGCTCTCGCAGACACAACAAGATCGGCCTGCGTCGCTCAAGTCAGCAGGCGGCAGGCGGCAGGCCGGCCAGGCCGGCGGGGAAAGCTGCGGAAACTGTCGCGAAAGGAAAAGAAAAATGGACGACGGAACAAAGTGGCGAGATGCTGACTTTTCTTTTCTTTTCTTTCCCCGTCGTGTGTTGGGCATTATGCAATCTGCCGTGGGATGGTGTAAATTTTGCAACGACGATAATGGTGCTGCATGGCCTGGCCGAGGCCCTGGCTGCCATATTGCAGTGGGTGGCGCAACCCCCTCCGCGCCGCGCGCTCCACCCTGGCTGGCACCTACGGCACCCTCAGCCTCCACGGGGCTCCCGCAAGGCTCCCGCGAGGACTTCGACAAGGCCAATATTGAAGCCCGCTTCTGGCTTGCAGCCTTCCAGCCTCCGAGGCCCCTAAGTCGCCCCCGAGGCGGCACCGCGGCACCGCGGCACCGCGGCGCACGTAGGAGAGGAGGCTCTGGAAACCCTCTGGAAGCTATCCAAGCTATCCAAACGCGGCCCCGTCCCGTCCCACTCGACGCTAGCGCGCTAGCGAGGCACCAAGCCAGCCGACGTATCCCCGGCCAACTTTACTTTACTCGACGATGCAAAAGCAAAAGCTCGCTGTTCGTCGGGGACTTCCGTCCAACTTTCGGACCAATTTGTGTGATTACTGGCGTCACAGTCACGATGGGGCATGGCGGCCGATGGCGGCGCCGCGCCACGGCGTGGGAGCCGGACCGCCCGGGGGGTAAATAAAAGATTGCCGCCGGGTTCTCCTCCCTGCTCCCGCCTGCTCCTGCTCGAACAACGCGCGGAAAATACCCGCGGCTAGTTCCGATGGTGTGGTGGGTCTTGAGGATGCACTGTGCAGGGCTGGTCTGCGGGTTCGATTCCTCTCAGCGGTGGCAATCTTTACGACCGCCTGGGTGAAGCTGCGCGCGACGCTTACAATATGGTTCGTTGTTTGAACCTTCCCGTGGCTTGGCTCGAGCTCGCGCGGGGCTGGTGGATTCTAAACCCGTCGTCATCGACCAATCACCGCGTCGATACATCGACGTCGATCGTCGACTCCCCGGCGAGTCGCACAGCCATCAATGATGACTGTATCCGTTAATAAACATAAACGTCCGTCGGAAGTTTCAACGAGAGTTGGGATGACGTTTGTGACGAATTTAACTTTTATCGGCACGCGGCTGTCCTCTGTTCCAAAAAAATAATTTTCCTTCTATCGGCATGCTGTTGACCTCCGTTCCAAAAAGGCGCAGAGACCAAGGCAAACCAAAAGTACTACCCGGTTTTCTTGTTTTCTCTTTAAATGTTTCACAAAGTGGTCATGTAAATTGTACATACACTGTTGTCGCTTTTCCGTCGATCAATTCGACGCTGCGAGGGTCTGGCGAGGCTCTGCGAGGGGAGGGTTGCCTTGCTTGCCTACACCCTCTACACCCCCTTTCCGGATGACCTTGCCTGGAAGAAGCAAAGGACGGTGGCGGTCCCCTTTCCCCTCCCCTCCCCTTCTCTCCCCCTCCCCTCCCCTCCCCTTCTCCCCCCTCCCCTCCTCCCCTCCCCTTCTCTCCAACGCTCCGCGCTCCGCGTTCCCAGCTGGCGGCCCACGCTCACCAAATTACAATCGTCCAATGTGCAAATTAGCAGTGCGGGGCTTCGCAGCTTCGCGAGCTTCGCCAGGAGGAGGCACACTTTGGAGAGTTGCGTATATTTAAAGAACGGTTACGGCCGAGTTGTTATTTCCGATCATTCTAGGACAGCGCGCGCTGTCGGGGAACAACGGCCTCCCCGGCCGGCCGGACACACTAACACTCTGGTACAGCGGCTGCGGGACACTGCTAGTGGAGGAGCCCTTTCTGTCCCAGCCGGTGCGCATTCCAGGGCCGTGTACCACTCTACAGTGTACTGTACGTGGTCGCCGTGCGTAGTACGTGGCCAGCGCCTGATTACCGCACCGAAAGCATCCGCCACGTCGTCCTGGACCTCGTCCTGGACCTCGTCCGGCGCAATTAGAGAGAGGCCAGTAAGTGAGTCATGCAGCGGGGCGAGTCGTTTTCGTCGCTCTGTCTCTCTCGCACTGCTGGGGCGTCCCGTATAGGTGCGAGAGAGACAGAGCGACGGAAAGGACTCTCGGGCTCGGTGCGCGAGCTGTGGGACACCGGGAGGGACTCGCCGTGGTCGGCGTGCTCCGCGGTGCTCCGCCATCCGCGGCTCCGCGGTGCAGTAGAAGGCTTTCCGCGAAAACTTGTTGGAGTACACTGAGTCCGACTCAGTCTATGCCCCTGCCGGCCGGCCTATAGCCGGGTTCAATGGCTGAGCGCGGCCCCCGCTGCCGCCCGCAGCCCCCGCGGCCCCGCGGCCCCCGCACCCACCTAAGGCCTCGGCGCGCTGGGCCCGGCTGGGCCCCTCGGCAACACAGCGCAGTGCAGCGCCCTCCACACCCGTACGGCCGTACCCATGCGCCTGTACCTGCCTGCAGCCTGCACAGTGCCTGCACCTGTCGCACTCGGCCCTATCACAGGAAGCCCCAATGGATACGCAGTGCAGTACGCAGTGTGTACGCGCCGGACGAGTGACCGACAACAGTCTCGCAATTGCAGAAAACAGCGTTTTCTCGAGAATTTTTCTTTCCAGCGAGGTAAAGGTATTTGAACTGCATCGGCGGGCCGCGGCGGACCCGATGCCACACCTCGAGCTTCCCTTCCACCGGGCCGAGCCTAGCTCTCGCTAGGACCCTCTAAGGTCACTTTTAACGGCTGCCATGCGGCCGCACGCCGTTCTGTTCGTTCTGCACTCGTGATAAAGCTCGTTCCGACTCGCTTCGAACACGAACGAACGTGCCAACGTGCCCAGCAGCCTGATGCCGAGCACGGCTTCGTCGCTCTGTCTCTCTCGCACTCGTGGGGCGGCCCGTAAGGGTGCGAGAGAGACAGAGCGAATCAGTCAGCAGGCCCGCCGAGTGAAGCGTCGTGCCACGGGGAGCCCCCGACCGCACCAAGCCCCGCCGGACACGACGGGCTGGATGCTGGGCTCCATACGGCAGCAGCAGACTGATTCGGAGACTCCTTTTCGTCGCATCGTCTCTCTCGCACCTATAGAGGACGCCGCATGAGTGCGAGAGAGACAGAACGGTGCAAACGACTCTCGGAGTCAGTCTGCTGGACTGATCTGATTCCGCGACGGGACGCTCCACGAGTGCGAGAGAGACAGAGCGACGGGAGCGGTGCTCGGAAACCAGGCTGCCTGCTGCTTGCTGCTTGCTGCTTGCTGCCTGCTGCTTGCTGCCTGCTGCTTGCTGCCTGCTGCTTGCTGCCTGCTGCTTGCTGCTTGCTGCCTGCTGCTTGCTGCCTGCTGCTTGCTGCTTGCTGCCTGCTGCTTGCTGCCTGCTGCTTGCTGCCTGCTGCTTGCTGCCTGCTGCTTGCTGCCTGCTGCTTGCTGCCTGCTGCTTGCTGCCTGCTGCTTGCTGCCTGCTGCTTGCTGCCTGCTGCTGCTTGCTGCCTGCTGCTTGCTGCCTCCTGCTTTCTGCCTGCTCTTGCTGCCTGCTGCTTTGCTGGGGCCCAGACCACCTCGACGGCACGTCGCTACGCTACGCTACGCCGGGCTTGCCTCGCTTGCGCCTGTGCGCTGGCCATGGTGAGGCCGGTGAGGGGGGCCCGGGCGGCCCAAGACGGCCACGTTCGCCACCGGGGTACGCACGCCGGGCTCAGCCTCGCTTGCCGGGCTGGAGGTGAGGCACGGTGAGGCGTGGCGCGGCGTGGCGGCCAAGGAGGCGGCGTTGCGGCCACGGCGAGGCTCCGGCGACGTCGCGGGGGCGTCGGACAGCCTCCCCCGGGGCCGGGCCGCTCCGCCAGTGCCCTCCTCCCGCCCGTGCGGCCCACTTGGCGCCCCCCGCGAGCCTCTCGTCCAAACCCCTTTTAAAAAGGAGTGGGCCCCACTCGGATGGCGCTCGGCTCGGCTCGGGTGGCGCGCGGCGAAACCCCACCCCGCGGGCCGGGGCGTCCCCCAAGGGGCCCGGGCCCCGCCCCGCCGCACCACTGGGCGGGCCCCCCGCCAGCCGAGCCTCTCGTCCAAACCAAACTGATTTTCCGAGAGTGTCGTCGCTCGGCTCGGCTCGCACTCGGGGGGCGCAAACCCTACGGGGGTTGGCCGCGTTGGCGTCGCCAAGGGTCGGCCGGCCGACTTGACACCCTCCAGCACCACCTGGGGGCCGCCCGGCCACGCCCGCCTCGGAATGCGTCCAGCAGACTGATTCCGAGAGTCGTCTTCGTCGCTCCGTCTCTCTCGCACTCATGGGGCAGAGCGACGTAAACGACTATGGCGGGCGTGTGTCGCGGGCGGGGGCGGAGGCCGCGAGAGTTTCTGGTGAGATCAGTGCTGCGCTGCAACACCACTACACTGCCCAGCAAGCTCGCCGCGCATCGCGGCATCATCATCGCCCGTCGTGCGATCGGCCGCACCGCGACGTTCGCGGGGGAAGCGTGGAGGTACGACCAAAAGACACAAAAAGCATGACGGCGATCGGTTCGGTTCGGTTCTGGCTCGGCAGACCACGACGACGACGCGACGACGCCATGACGTATGCATACGCAGCGACGCCGGCAAGAACGGCACGAACTCGGACGTCGCGAAGCGCGAAGCGTGTGGGCCGAGCCTGCGCGCCGCGCGCCCTGGGGACGACGGCGACCTGCCTGGACCCAATCATGATCGCCACCAGTCCGCGGACGAAAACAGCGACGTGGAGAGCAAGACGCCCGCCTTCTGGTCCTCGACGTCGTTGACGTACGCGAACGGCGCAACGTCTCCCTTCCCCTTCCAGTGCAGGCACGCAGGCACCGATGGGCACCTCGCCCCGACCGATAGCTGATTGGGGGGACGTTGGGGGTTGCTTGATAATCCAATGGAAGACTCGGCGAGGATTTTGGACGGCGTGCGGGCCGTGGCGGGTAGGGCCCTGGCGGGCCGTGCGGGGTGGGGCCGCGGGGGCTGTGGGATGGGGGTGGCGGGGACAGGCAGTATCGACCCGCCTAACGAACGGGACGGAAGAGGAGAGAGAGAGAGGGAACGCGCCGAGGGTATGTGTGTGCGAAGGGGACAAAAAACGAAAAGGAGAAGAAGAGGAGAGGAGGAGGACCAAACAGGAAGAAGAGGACTGCTGCAGGCCCTGCCTTGCCCGGCCCGGCCCTACCCGCGTCCTGGAACCTTTCAAAGTCATTCAAAATTATTCCGACCGCGGAGACGACATCCTCCGCCTGATGTATCTGTGCGGAGGGTGGTGTCGTGGTGTGTGGTGTGTGTGTGTGTGTGTGTGTGTGTGTGTGTGTGTGTGTGTGTGTGCCTGTGTGCGTGCGGGGGCAGAGCCGGGCCGAGCCTCGGGGCGCGAGGCAGCGGCGACGCATAGATAACCTTGCAGCAATGTCGCGGAGAGAGAATTCAAGAGGCGAGAGGCAATCTGTCCTGGCGCCGTTCGGGCGGGCACGGCGCAAGGCACGGCGGCCCGGGCTCGGCGGGTCACAGCGCAGATAGTCCAATGGGGCATGCAGGATGCGTGAGGACGCGCGGCTTTATCGCCAGGCTTTACGATTAAGGTGACGGGGGTGCGCGAAGACGCCGCGCCAGGACGCCTTGCCAGGACGCCGCTCGCCTTGAGCGCCTTCAGCGGCGTGTTAGGCCAGCCAGCTGGAGCAGGGCCTGATTCGGAGAGGCGTTTTCGTCAGTCCCTCTCTCTCGCACCTACAAGGGACGTTCCATGAGTGCGAGAGAGACAGAGCGACGATAACGCCTCGCGAAATCAGTCTGCTGCTCCGGCCTACTGGGCCCATATGGGGCTCGGTCTCCGCGAGCCTTCGGCCCCTCGGCCCTCCGAGTGCCTTCCAAGCGCAAAGCTGCGGCAGGCTCGCGCTGAAAAGCAGCGGCATGTGCGCGCCATCGATGTGCCACCGATAGGTCGATTGGCGAGATAAGCAACGAGGAAGTGTTCACTTTCTTGGTTCGCAGTTGGCGGCTGCTTGTTGTTTGTCGCGGCGCTGAGGCCGATGCGTGGCGCGGCGGCGCGGCAGTGTGCCGTTCGTTTGAGCCGGCCCGGCCCGATTGGCGGCTACACGGCGACGGGGACTCTGCCTGACTCTGTCTGGCGTCAAAGACTCGGGGCAGCGCTCGAAGGGCCCAGGTCGCCCATGGCGAATGGCGGCCCGTCGCGGACGGGGCGCTTTTATATCGCCGCTGACTTGAACTTTCGGTCGGTCCGTCGGTCCATTGTTACTGCCGGCCCACGCCGGGCAGGCCGGCCCATAGATAAAGGAAGCGGCCGTCTCTAGGTGCCTTTTGCGCTCAAAATTTGCCGTTCGCAGCGACGACGACGACGACGACGCTCTTCTCGGGCCGGCGTGGGCTCGCAGCTCGCAGGGCCCTGGGCCGCTCTCTGGGCCCCAACCCAGCCCCGCGCGGCCCCGCCCCGCCCCGCGCCTCCCCTCCCCGCTGCCGCTGCCGCCGCGACCCCCGCCGCCACGTCGACGCTACCCCCGCAGCCGCCGACGCCACCGCCGCCGCGCAGCCACCACCGCGACGTTCTTCCATTGATGCCAGATCCTCGCGCAGCGCGGCACCGCGCCCGCGCGCCTCGCCCCTCGCCTGCGCCCCGCTGCCCCCACTTCCACCCCGCCGCGCCGCCGCGGTCCCCCTCGCACCCCCTCCCCCTCCCCTCCTCCCCTCCAGCCCAGCGCCACTTGGACTCGCCCGGAACCTGTTTGCGAGCCTACTGTATGAGCGATCCCGAGCCGAGCCAGCCCGAGCCGAGCTCTGGCCGAGCCGAACCGACCGAACCGAGCCGAGCGCTGGCTGGCTGGCTGTTCTAAACACGGCCCGTGCCGTTCGTTCCGTTTCTAGCGCTAGTTCAATGACTTTAACGAATTTAATTGAAACGGGATGCAAGTTTAATCGGCAAGTTTTCGCGCGTGTGTGCGGGGGTCGTGTCTGTCGTGTCGGCACGAGTACGGGTGCGGAGCTCTCGCGACGTGAAGCGAACAACATACCTTCTGACCGGACCGATGCGAAGTTCGTCCTGAGTGCCTGTGCCCTCGGACTAAAGTGGATGTTGTGTTAAAAGTGTGGCGTAGTGCACTTGCGGCCCTGTTCAAGTGTTCAAGGTAAATGTTGCTGCCGAAGCTGGGGAGAAAAATGAGCGTGGAATGTTGATACAGTGAAGTGGTTGTGGTGATGTGGAAGCAATGCAGTCAAGGTGCAACCAAGTTCCCCGAGTGTTTCAAGAGCAAGCTGCTTCGTGCATCGTGGCCCTGCCTGGCCCTACCCAGTACCCAACCTGAACAAGCAGGACGAATCGCAGTGTAAGCTGGCCAGCCCTGCAAGCCCCAGCAGCCCAGCCAAGCCTGTTCAGTGGGAATGTGAGGTTAGCGGTCCCGTCCCGACCGCCCAACCCAGCCAGCGCCTGAGGCAGGCAGAGCCGAGCCAGGCAGAGGCAAGCACAAGCAGGCCAGAGCGAGCCAGGCCAAGGCAGCCAAGGCAGCCCACAGCCTGCAGAGGCTGTAGAGGTTAGGGAGCCAGTAGCAGCCTCTTGGGCTGGGCAGGAAGCCTGCACAAGCTGCTCAACCTCACCGTTGTGCCCCTCTTTGTCCCAGGTACAGCCAGTACGCTGTGGGTGATGTGGGATTCTACGGTGAGATCTGGGCAGGTTTCCGCTGAGAGTGGGCCTTAGCGTCTGAGTTGTAACGTCTTGGCTGCGGACACTTTTGTTATAGACTAACCCAAGAGTGTGTGCTAAGAGCACCATGTTGTGTATGGGCTGCTGCTTGTGAAGTATCGTAGCAGATTTTCTTTGGTGGCTCTGATTGTTCAAGTTTACTATATAAGTGTGTATTTGCAGTTCACGAATAAGCGCTAGATGTGTTGGAATATGAGATTTATCTGCTCTGTATATGTTAATTGATGGCTGGTCATTTCCATGTAAATATTCTCTCTCTGGTCAGTGTTTAAATTGGCAAGTGGGTCATAATTGTAATAGTGTTCATGTTCATGATGCAAATGAACAACCACTAACTTTTCAATAGTAAATTTTCGTAATTGTAGACTTACATTTTAAGAATTAATATGTAGAGTTTAGCAGATGTTTAGATTAGCTTGGAATAAAGAGGTGGGCAGTTCCATTCATAAATATCTGCTTTAATTTACAGAGTAGGATTTTCTGTATTTTGTTTCTTGTTTACCTAAACAATATATCAGGTTATTTGGTTAGTTTCATTTATTATAACCATCTATCATTCTAAATGGAGAATTTTCCCCTGAATGGAGGTAGCAAAGCTACAAAATTCCAAAGCAGAATCCACCAGTCTTATACAAGTATTGTGAAAACATATTGGTGCTTCTAAGTCAACAATATGTTTCATTTAGTTGACAATTTCTTTACAACTACTTGGCTCATTCAAATTTGTACATTTTCTACCTTCTTGTTATTGCTCATTCCCATACCCAAGCCTCAACTGTGGTTTATAATAGTTGGTGGTAATGGTGAACTTAGCAGTAACAAGAAAAATGTGCAAAGTTGGTTCCCAAGTGACGTAAATGTTATATAGGTCTCTATATGACATTCTCTTTATGTTCTATAAAGCCTAACTGTGTTTTTCTCTTCTGTTTTGCAGCTTTCCTCCGAATGTGCCTCAAACTCCACCAGAGCATGTTTCAAGACATCACCGGCAGGATGGGCCTCAGCATGTTGTGCCTCAGCTAGCATCGCCACTACCATGGCACCTAGGTGCCATCTTCGCTCTCGCAAGAAGAAGAGATAAAGAAGACATGCAACTGTACAGAAGCTTTCATCAAAATGAAGTGCTTAAAAAGTGTTCATTGGCAGTGATTTAAAATCTTCCCAATATTTTTTATTTCTTTTTTTTTTGTGTTGGGAAGTTTGTGAGCGTTTTTTCTCCTTTTTTTTCCACCCTGTCGAGGTGAACATTTTTTTTGTTTTAATTTTGTTTTGCTCACGGTGATACATTGTGAAGTGTGAGTGCACCACCCGGCCCGCCTCCGCGGAGCATGGAAACGGTGCAACAGACCGTAGTGCACCTGGACCATGGTGGTATTATCCAGCAACCGTCCTCCATGGCTTATGCGCAACGCTCCCAGCTACACAGGTGAGTTGCATCCGATTTCTTTTTGACTTGGCGGTATCGAGTGCGGTGCGCGGGGATCGAACCCGGGGCCGCGGCGCGCGGGTCGCGGAATGCTTTTGAACCAAGTGCGCCTCCGGTTCGGCAGTCCGACATTTGAAATCCGTTCCTCGGTTTCGGTGGGACTGCTTGGCCGCGGACGGTCGCGTTCTGAATTCCGTCCGCGTGCAGTTGGTCTTGAAAATGTATAGCGAACTAGCGAACACACGGGCCGGGCCCCGACGGGGACTCGAACCCGGTGTCTTTCCCCTCTTTTGTGGTCTCTTTAGTGTCGTTTTGCTCGTACGAACATGCGGTTTGCACTCGGCGACAGCCGCCGCGGCTGGAGCAAGCCAGTATCGGCAATTTCTGAGAACGAAGAATTGGTTTCACTCCTAGAATGCAAACGCCCGAGAAATATCGAATAGTCCGCTGAAAATGAGAACGAGGCTCTCCGTGAGGAGTGGACGGCCAGCTCTGCTGGCGTGTTCGTCGCTCTGTCTCTCTCGCACCCACACGGGACGCCCCATGAGTGCGAGAGGGACAGAGCGACGAAAACGACTCTCGGAATCTGTCTGCCGTTCGAAATGCTGCTCGAAATGGCTACTAAATGGCGCCGTGCCGTGGTGCGGGCCGTGCAGGCCGTGCAGGCCGTGCGGGTGGTGTCGCCGAGTTGGCGGCCGAGCCACGCCGCCGTGCCAGTCCCGTTATTGTCCGCGCCGCCCAAATGGCGAAGGGGCTTTCGGAGCGCTCGCCGCGCTCGCGTCGTTACAATGCCGCGCCGCTCTGCGCGCTCTGCGCTCGCGGGTCGCGCTTACGTAGCGGCCACCCCGCCGTACCCGCCATTGTGGCCCCGTAAGCCCCCGGGACGCGGCGACGCGGCCGGGCAGGCCGAGCTGGCGACGCGACGGATTTCTCTGGGCCCGCTTTCCGCGACACTGCAGACTGATTCCGAGAGTCGTTTTCGTCGCTGTCTCGCACCTACAGGGGGCGCCCCGCGAGTGCGAGAGAGACAGAGCGGACGAAAACGACTAGGAATGAGACTGGTGTAGCACTGCGTGGCACTGCGCGGCACTGCGCGGCACGAGGGTTGTTCGCCAGGGATTCCGCCCCGTCACTAGATGCCCGAGGTGAGGCTCGCTGGCTGGCTGGCTTGCTTGAGCGCTGGGCTGGAGCCACGCTGGAAACAACATGGAACAGCGGCGGACCAAAGTCGCCTCAGGGTCACCTTTGGCGGAGCATGCCCTACCCGGCCGGCCGCGCCGCGCCACGCCCCGCCCCGCCCCGCCTCGGAACAAGCAAGGGGTCGACGTAACGAAGGGCCCAAATTCGTTACTGCAGCGTCGCCGCTCCGCCGCGCGCGCACACTGGTTGCCCGGCTGGCTGGCTGGCTGCGGCTTGCCCCCCTTGCCCGGCGCTGGAAAATTTCATTTGGGGGTTTTTATTTTTGGCGCGGGCGTGGCGCGTGGCGATGTCATTTCGCCATTGCGGGTGGACGTGGGCCAGAAGACCGGTGGAGGCGGCAAAAATTCTAGACGCGTTTGGAGCTCCAGAGTCGCTGAATGGGACGCGGATCAAACGCGCGTCCCCACCAATAGATTCCTCGTTCGGAGAGCAATCCATTGGTGGGGTCACACGTTCGGTTTGAGTCCCATTTAGCGACTCTGGAGCTCAAAACGCGTCTGGAGTCTTGGCCGCCTGCGCCGGCCTTCTGGCCCACTGTGGATGGCCGGGCTGGCGGCGCTCTTGTGGCGCTTGCTCTCGAAGTAAGTTAGGCGCCGCAGTAATTAAAGAGCCTAGCCGCTCTGATTTGGCGCTTTGTTTGTGCGGCGTCCAATGAGCGAAGCACAGCGAAGCGGCATTTCGTTTTTACAGCCCGGTCGACCATTTTCCCCGCTGCCGTTTTTTCCCCCTCTCCGGCAATCGATGGTTTTTGCTTTTACGTTCTGGACTTTTTTTTTAAGGCGTCCTGGATTTACAAGTAGGAAATGGCATTTTCCCGCGGCGCTGGCGGCGGCGCTCTCGTTCGCCGAACGCTGCCGTGGCGGGCGGGCAGAGGGAAAAATTTGGCGGCGTCCCCGAGAATTCTGGGCCGCGTCAAACGGCACGACTGCGTCGGCGTTAGTACACCCCGGAAAGAAGAGTGAAGTAAACAGGGCGGTTTTTGTTTAGTTTTCCCCGTTCGTCCGAGGTGCGTGCAGGGTGCGCGTGCGAGGGCGCTGCTGGCGGCGTTTCATCGATTGGGCCTCGTTGTGCTGCCACGTCGGCCACCTCGGCCACCTGCACACTTCCTGCTGCTGACTGTTTCCCTTTTTCTTTCCCCGACATTCCCGTCCGCCCCCGCCCTGTCGAACGCCGCGCCGCGCCGGCTCCCGATTGTTGTTGTTGTTGTTTCTGTTCAAACTCGCGGTGGAAACCGTGGAGGTGCCCGCGGCCCTGGCCGTGCTGGCCGCCGTTGCGGCATAGTTGGCGCGGCGCACTTTGTCCCGCAGGCCGATTCCGAGCAGTGCTCGCCGTCTCTGTCGTGTGGCGGTCTGCAGGGTGCGAGAGAGGCAGCGCCAGTGCGGCCGCGCTGGAGCCGCTGAAGCTGGCGAAAGGCCATTGCATTCTGCCCATCCATTTTGCGGCGCGTAGCGGCGTGGCGGCGGGGCCCTTGCGCCGCGTTTCGTCCAGGCCGCCACTCCACTGCTCGGCGTGCTCGGCGTCTTGGAGGTTGCGCAACGCACGCCGTCCTTCCTTTGGGCCTGGTCCGGCTCGGGCCACGGCCGCGCTCCACGCTCCACGCCGCCCCGCGTGGCCCCGCGCCGCCGGTACCGCTGGCGCCGTGGCCTGGCGGCCTGTCCGCCTGCACGCTTGATGACGCCTTGGTATTGACCTCGAAACGATTGAATGGAGTGGAATACGTAACGCTGCCTGATCAGCGCGCCTGGCTTGGCCTGGCTTGCTTTGGTTCGGTTTGAACGCGGCGGTGTGGCGCACAGTGGACCGGTGGAGGCGGCCAAAACTCTAGACGCGTGTTGAGCTCCAGAGTCGCTAAATTGGACTAGAACCGAGCGTGTGACCCCACCAATGGTTTCCTCGTTCGGAGAGCTATTCTGTGGTGTGGGTCACACGTTCGGTTCGACTCCCATGTGGCGACTCTGGAGCACAAAACGCGTCCGCGGTTTTGACCGCCTCCAAGGGCCCCCTGTGTTGCTCATCAACCTCGCTAAGTAACAGTGAGAGGCTCATGCTTGACAGAGCCGTTTGTTGAACGTCCAACCTTAAACCTTAAAACCCTCTGTGCGCGGGGCTCGCTGTTCGACGCCCAGCTCAGAGTCTCCGGTCGGCGGCGCGGCGGCGCTTGACCGGCCGGACGAACGCGGTTGTTGCCCGCGCGGCCATGTGTCAACCAGCACACTGGGAGTCGTCTCTGTCTCTCTCGCACCCACAGGGAACGCCCCATGAGTGCGGGAGAGACAGTGCGACGAAGACGACTCTGGGAGTGTCAACCAGGGGGACAGTTAGCGAGAGGCTGCGGGATGATTCCAAACAGTGCTTTCGTCGTTTCTGCGTCTCTCTCGCAGGGCGTCTCGCTGGTGTGCGAGAGAGAGAGAGAGACCAGCCCGCTGGCGCGGCCCGCGTGGGCGAGCAGGGGTTGGCGTCGACGGCCTCCCCAAGGCGCTGGGCAGCGCGGGGCTGGGGGTGGCCTACAACCAGCGCTGGCGCCGCACGGCCGCACGCCGCGCGGGCTTCGTTTTCTTCTCCGCGTGGTGGCGAAGGCGAAGGAGTGGGCGAAGGTGGAGGAGCGAAGCCCGGCGCTGGAACTGATTGGACCGGCCGGGAGAAAGAGAGACAGAACATCGCCGCGAGGTGCGGCGAGGCTTCGCGCTCCGGCGGCCGGGGTTTTTGAGCTGCCGGCGTGTCGAGAGGGGTTTCCTGAACCTTGGAAAAGACCGGCGTTTGTGGCTTGAGCGTCCTTGCCGCCGTCCTGGCCTGGCTGGCGGTTCCAGGGCGACTCTTGGCGGCGCGCTTCCGTCGGGATGACGAGTGGACGTCGCGGCGCGTCGCGGGGAGCAATGGGAAACTGCTGCAGCGCGAACTTGTGCGCCAAAGGCCGAAACTGTGGCGCGATTCGTGCGCTCGGGGGGATGCCGTCCCGCGAAAGAGGTGCGCCGTGCGCCGCGCCCCCTCAAGTTGGGCGTCAAGTTCGGCCGGCACGGCGCGGTGGCGCGTCGCTACCTCCCCTCCCCCCGCGTACTTGTTATTTAGGGAGAAACTTGGTTGCGCGCGGTATTTGGGTTCTCGAAAAGGGGCGGGCCCTGGCGTGGCGTCGCGGCGGGTGGGTGGGCAGTACGGAAGGCGAGTCGGGAAAAAGTTGCCCGCTTTCTGAGTTACTTCCTCCCCGTGCCGCGTGGCGGTGCCGCGGGGCACGGTGCGCGGCGCGGAGCACAAGATGGCGGCCGCGGCCAAGGTGCACCTGGACGCCGAACGCCGCGCGGTGCAGCCGAGGGGCTGAAAGGCGAGCTTGTCCTGGCGGCCCGCACTCCGCCCGCGGCGTGGCGTGGAAATAGCCCGCCGGGCAGGCTGGCTTTAGAGAGTCTCCGTCGCTCTGCCTCTCTCGCACTCATGGGTGTCCCGTGTAGGTGCGAGAGAGGCAGCGGCGAAAACGCCTCTCGGAATCGGGTTGCTGCTGGTGCTTGTGGTGGCCGGGTCGGGGTTTAGGTGCGTTGGTTGTCTGGCTGTGCCCCGTTCTACCGGCGACGGGCTCTGCTTGCCCTGCTCGGCGACAATGGTACTCCAACGGCCGGCTTTAGCAGCGCACGAGTGTCTGAATGGCGCCCGGCTGCGGCGCCAGGCCCAACTTGGCACTTTTTATTTCGTTTAATCTGTTCCCGGGTTGTCGTCGCCTCGCTACGCCCGCGTTGCCCGCGTAGTACAGTGTCGAGGAGCTCGGCGAGCACCGCCACCGCCGCGTGTTTGCCGAAGTGGGTGAAAGACTTGCAGCAGGAGGGGGTGTTGTGCGCAGGGCAGTGAAGGGCGTTGCGAGGGGAGGGGGAGGGGGGATTAATTGGCCATGGGTGTCACGTCCAGGGGCGCGGGGTTGCAGGGGGTGAGGGCGTGGAGGGGCCTACCGCGGTCTGGCCCGTCACGTAGCGCGCCAGAGACACGGCGGCAGCGCGTCCGTCTTTGTTCCGTCGGAAAGGTTTCCCGATTGAATACCGCCATCACGAGGGCGGACCAGTGGCACCGCAGACTGATTCCGAGAGTCGTTTTCGTCGCGCCGTCTCTCTCGCATTCACGGGGCGTGCCGCGTAGGTGTGAGAGAGACAGGGTGACAAAAACGACTCTCCGTCTGCAGTGCGGGCACCCCGAACGAACGGGGGCAACCCCGGACGAAAAGGCAAGTGCGTGTTGGTGGTGCAACCAGAGAGGACGGAACAGAGAGGTATAACTCCCATGCTAAGCCGCTCCGCCAATTTCGTCGGGCCCGGCGGACGGTCGCGCGACAGTAGCGCACCTGGCGGTGCGGTCGCGCGCTTTTTGGCTGGAGCTCGACACGGCCCGGTCGGCCCGGGCCGCGCCGTTCGTTTGAATGCGCGGTCGCGCCGCCTGGCGGCCGGGCGGCTGGCCCGGTACCCAGGTTTTTGGATTGAATTGTGGTTAATCCTGGCCAATTATTTTGGTTTTGGTATTTGAGATGCATAATGGGCTGCTTCGAGTGCCAATTGGTGTTGTTTTCGGATCACTATTGCTCTTTTCCACTGTTCTACAGCAATGAGAAAATAGCTTGTTGGCTTACTCCACGCCTTTTTTTTGGGGGGGGGGGAGGCTTGTGGAATGAAAATGAAATTTTCAAACTAAATGCATGTTTAATGAAAACAATTGTCACAGATACATCACAAATCAATAACCGATAATATTAAGTCAAAATTTTAAATTAAATACTACATGTAAATGAAAACATTTATCACAGATTACATCACAGATCAATAATTGAAAATCTTCAGTCACAAGTTAAACGGAAGGATCAGTTGGGAAGCCTGCCAAACACATCATCAATCTGAAAAGAAAGAAGAGACAGAAATTAGCAAAGAGACGATGGGGGAAAGGAAGAGCCAGTGAGAAAACTAAGTCGATAATGGAACGTACCACTTAGAGCAGATTGGTGGACGGAATAGAGTCAACAGCCTCCAGTAACACCTACATCCCCTTGGAGTAATGGAAGGTGAAGTCATCACCCCAAGCCTCAACAAGAGTCATCTGGAACAAAAGATACAAAAATATTAAGTACATTGTAAAGTTCTAAAAATACTTGTGACAGGAAGTTCATTGTGTGGCTAAAATTTAACCATTAATAGATGAATTCAATCCCTGAGTTGAAGGCCCCAGCTCATATTGGTCTTTGTGATATGGAGCTTTACGCAAACTTTTAATCGATTCTCCCAAATTCTCCCTGTGACAAATGAAAAGGTACCCAGTTTGCAGATTCTGGCATTTGAACTTTTACAGAGAAAGGAAAAAGATTAGGAAATATAAGCCCAGTAAGAGGTGTAAAAGCTACTTTACTACTCTTGGTTTAATTTTTATTCAAATTTGAGATATTTTTGCCACATTTTGTTCTTATGTGTTATTTTTTCAGGAAAACAAAGGAAGGTATATTAAAAAAGGGAAAGCACCATCTTTATCTAATACTAAAAGAGATATAAAGGCTACAATTTGAAGGCTGGGCACCATTTTCTGTGTTGTGAGGAGAATTTGGGGGGAATCGACCAAAAGTTAACGTAAACATCCATAACTCAGAAACTAAAATAGGTGGGGCCCCACTCTTTGTAAATGAGTTAATGCAATAGAAAGCAACTTTTACCCACAAATTGATATATCTGGGAAATGTATTTAAAAAGTGAAGTGATTACTTTTTTCACTTGAGCAAAACAAGAGACCAACAGGGCAAGGAGTGCAGGTTATGAGTATAGGCCACTCGGCCGCAAAGTCACTTGAGGCCGCTGCACACTTCGAAAAACTTACTATGATTATAGATAATGCATTGAGGAGGGACTATATAAGATAGAGAAAACTCCACGGAATTGAAAAACTCAAAACATATCACAAAATGTTAAGTACAAAATGGACGCCATCACTCGGCAAAGCCGGCTGCCAAGGCCTATTTCGGCAATCGCCGAATTTCATTACATAAACGAGTTAACGGGGGCGCCGAGGAATGGAGAGGGATTCGCAGTACAGCAGTTTCAAAAAGGGAAACTAAGGACTAAATTCCAAAGACTTAAAATACTTACCGCAGCAAAAATGAAGACAAGTCCAACGACGAACACAACACCAACGAACTTCAGACACGACACGAGCGCGCTACTGCTGCAACAAAGTGGCGGTCGGCTCGGAGCCGAAGCCTCTTCGGGAGGCCCCGAGCAGGGCTGGCTCAACGAATATCAAAATAATATTTCATACACCTTTATTTTTATTAAACGAACGTTCAATCTTTTATCCCTGTTTTGCCAAATGTGATAGCTATTAAGAGATTTTGAAAATGATTGCGAGTCGGGCAAAAGGCGCCAACAGAAATGAAGTTTTTTGTGTCGTAGGTTGGCTACCGTGTTAGGTCGCGCGCCCCGCGAGGTTCGGAAATTGGCGGAGCGGGCCCTATCCCAGTTATACCTCTCTGTTCCGTCCTCTCTGGGTGCAACCCCGCCCGTCTTGCTCGTCTTCGCGCAGGTGAGGCGATGACCCGCGCCCCTTTGAGAGCGAGGCACCTCTCCACCTCCACCGCAGCCCCCGCCCCGCCCCGCCAGTCAGGTGTTCCTTTGTCGTCTCCCTTTGACACCTCGGCCACCACGACCAGCAGCAGCAGCACCTCGCCGCCGTGCCGTCCGCCGTCGTCTCGGACTGGATTATCTGGTGTGTCGTAAGCCCCGCGGCCTCCGTGCCGTTCGCCCCGCCCGCCTGGAGGCCTAGAGGGCCGCGCCGTTTCTTTCCACCACTTTGTGCCGCTTTTGCTCGGCTTGTTAGTGCGTCGCCCTCCGCCTCCTCATCTTAGATGGACAATCTTGCGCGGCCGCGGTTGCGCCGACTCTAGATTTGGGTTGCTTGTTACTGTAGTTGGTCCGTTCGCCGCGACGAAGCATAAGACGCCATCAGACCGGTGGAAGCGGTCAACATTCTAGACGCGTTTTGAGCTCCAGAGTCGCTGAACATGACTCGAATCGAACGTGTGACCCCACCAGTGGATTCCTCGTTCGAAGAGCAATCCATTGGTGGGGTCACACGTTCGGTTCGAGTCCAGTTTAGCGCATCTAGAATGCATCTGGAATGTTGACCGCCTCCGCCCGTCTTCTGGCCCAGTGTGTCGTGCGGTTCGGCCGTGTGACTGTGACTACACTGTCACAGCAGTGCGAATGCACTGTGAGTGCTATTCGGCCGTGTGACTGACTACACTGTCACAGCAGTGCGAATGCACTGTGAGTGCGAATGCACTGTGAGTGCGAATGCACTGTGAGTGCGATTGCACTGTGAGTGCGATTCGGCCGTGTGACTGTAACTACACTGTCACAGCAGTGTGACTGCATGCACTGTGACTCGAGATTGAAATGCAGGAGGTCGTTACCGCTGTGAAATCCGGACGCCCTTTGCTGCTGCTGGGGCCTTTTTGTTCCTTCCCGCGCTCGCCATGCCGCAGCGGACGGACGGACGGATAGGCAGACGGACGGACGGACGATTGGGCTGCGGCGTTGCCACGTCTCGCCCGGCCGGCCGCAGCGCCAGCCAGCCAGCCAGCCAGCCAGCCGGGCGGGCAGCACTGCGCCTTGCCTGGAATGGTGGATGGTGGATGCGCCCGGCCTGCCTCCTGCTCTTGCTTCGCCTCCACTCGCCGCCGACCATTTTTCTCTGCCGCTCTCAAGGACGTGGGAGACGGCCGCCACCGCTGCTATTTCTGAGCGTGGCGGAGCCATGTGGAGCGTGGCGACGACGACCGCGGACGACGACGCCGTGCTCCGCGACGTTGACACCGCCGCGTCGACGGCCACCCCGCGCCGGCGGCGCCGCGCCACTGCGAGAGGCGTTTTCGTGGTCTGTCTCCCTCGCACCCACACGGAACGCCGCACGGGTGCGAGAGAGACAGCACGACGGAATGAGTGTGCTGATTGAACGGGGATGCGTCCGACGGGTCCAGCCTACTGCTACACTGCCTACACTGCATCCGGCTTGAACCGGTCGCCGTGCTATCCAGCGGCTAGCCAGGCCAGCCAGGCCAGCCAGCGGTCCAGACTCTGTCCGACTTTGTGCGGCCGACTCGGCCTGCTCGGCCCGGCGTGGCGTGGCGTGGCGTGGCGTGCCCCCCGAGCAGCCAGCCAGCCAGCCGTGCATCCCATGAAAGAGGGGCCTGACGGCCTGACCCCGCCGCCTGTACTTCGCATTGAACCCTTTGGCTTCCTATGGCGGTCGCGGGGATTCGAACACACTGATTGCGTCGGCTGGACGCACGTGTGTGCAATGCAATAGGCAATAGGCGAGGCGCTGTGTGGTGTGTGGCGTGGCCTGGCCTTGCGGGTCAGCTGTTTGCTTGGCGGCCATGTTTGTTCTCTCTGTCTCTCTCTTTGGCGGGGCTGGCGGGCCCCAAACTCCATGCGTCACGGTTCGTGTTTGCGCGGCGGGGCTCTCTGATTGGGACGCGTAATGAATTTCCACTCGGAGAGAGAGAGAGATACAGACGAATGCGCGAGTGCGTGGAGGGGTGAGGCTGGTCAGCGCTGGCGGAAGTCGCGGACGACGAGGAGATTGCAGATTTTATGATTCGCGTGGATGTTACCGGCTATAAAAGTCGAGTTGATCATGGTTTGTTTTCCGCGCGCTGCTGTGTCCAAGTCGCATGCCGGACGATTGATCCGGACTCTGGCATCCTCGCCTGGAGCCCCCATCCCGAGCCCCTATCGCCTGCAGCCCTCCAGGCGCCTCCAGGCCGAGCCCCGCGCTGCAGACTGACTCCGAGAGGCGTGTTCGTCGCTCTGTCTCTCTCGCACTCGTCGGGCGCCCCGCATTGGTGCGAGAGAGACAGCGAGGAGGAATCGAGCTATGCTGGGCGTGGCTGTGGCTGGGCCGTTGGCGACGCTGCGTCGGGGACCGTCCGTCGGGGACGCGGCTTCGAACCCCGTCCGCCGCTCCGCCGCTGAACGCCGAGCCCCCTACCCCGCTCGGGGCTGCCTTTGATGGCGCCCGTCTCGATGACCCGGCGGAGCGGACCCGGCGGGGCCAGCACCACCAGAAGACCGGCCTGGACGCCGCCTGCTGTCTGTAAAATTACTAGTGTGGCGTGCTTCGGACGTGGCGTGTGTGGCGGCCGAGCTGGCCAAGCCACAGGCCAGGAAGGTCCTGCTGCGCGCCCAGCCCGCACGGCGCACAGGATCCCCGTGTGGCCGATGCGGCCGTCGAGTGCCGTGTGTGGTTGTTATCGCGTGGGGGCGGCCGGCCGATAAGATAGGACCGCGAGGACCTGAATCGGGATTGGCCCGTGGCGCCGTGGCCGACTGAACTCGCCGATGACCGCCAGCGCGCCAGCACCGTGTGTGGGCCCCGCCGCCCCGCCACGGCCGCCCCGCCACGGCCCGGGGGTTCGACGACGTTCGACCCACTTTCGGCCTTTCGGCGCCGCTCGTTTTGGAATGCGCGGAAAACGGCTAAACAGCGCGCGGCAGCAGCATCGACGCACAGTGGGCCAGACGACCTGCGCCTTCGGCTGAAACTCAAGGCGATTTTTGAGCTCCAGAGTTGCTAAATGGGACGCGAACCGAGCGTGTGACCCCAGCAATGGATTCCTCGTTCGGAGAGCAATCCATTGGTGGGGTCACACTTTCGGTCCGAGTCCCATTTGGCGAGTCTGGAGCTCAAAACGCGATTTTGACCGCCTTCACCGGTCTTCCGGCCCACTGTGCGGCGGCAGGCCCCCGGCGGTGTCGCGGAGGGCCTTCCGGACGACGAGGATGATGAATGGCTGCACCGATGGCCGATGAGGGTGCAGCCAGCAGCCCCTCTAGTGCGCCATTATGACTTTCCGATAATTTCGGCCCGCGGGAGCAGTGGAGGGGGAAGGGGTTTCCCGCCCTGCGCGCCTCGCCGCTTGCAGTGCCACGCCCTGCGGCGGGGTGTGGTGGGTTCGAATCCCGGCGGAGGCGTCGGCTGGTGCGTGCGCCGTGCGCTGGCATGGCGGATGCTGATGAAGACATGCGCTTGCTATTCCGCGTCGCACTGACGCACGCACACACACGCGCGCTCTCCCTGACTCACGGACACGGGCGAAGGGTCGGACCCGTCCGGGTCGGCGTCGCCGGGGCCGGGCCGCGCTCCGCAGCAGTCCATTGCGACCCCGCCTCGCCGCACCCCGCACCGCGAGGAGACGGCCTCCAGACTGATTTTAGAAAGTCACTCTGTCCCTCTCGCACCTACCCGGGATGCCCCATGAGTGCGAGAGAGGCAGAGCGACCCCTAAAAATCGCTTCCGTCCGGAGCGCTCGCGGACGCTCCTCCTCCTCGTGGTGGCGGTGGGCCTCACCTTTGCGTGCTGCCAGTGCGGCGGCGCGACCGGCGCGGGGGTGGAGTACACCATTATTTATCGTACTTGGCGCACACCACCGGCACCCCGCCGCCCTCGCCGCCGCCCTCGCCAACCGGGCCGCGAGTCGGACGAAGGTTCGTCACGAAGAGGTCACTGACGGTGGCGGGGCGTGCGCCATGGCGCGCGCCGACCCGAATGCACCCAGGCCGTGTCGTGTCTGGCTGTGCGTTCGTTCTTCCGACGCAGACTGATTCCGAGAGTCGTTTTCGTCGCTCTGCCTCTCTCGCTCCTACAGGGGATGCCCCATGAGAGAGACCGAGCGACGAAAACGACTCTCGGAATCAGTCTGCTGTCCGTATGCTAGTCTTTCCGTCGCGGAGGCGTCTGCTCATTCAGCCTTTCATTCGTACAGCCTCGTGGGCTCGTTCATTCATCCATTCACACGGCAAAATCGGTTCCTGGTCTCTCCAGCGAGCCTATGATGAAGACACCGGTGATTTCCAGGGGGGTCTCTGGGAAAACCGGGAACCGTTTTCGCCGTGCACTGATTCATTCATTCGGTCGTTAATTCGTCTAGTCGTGCATTCACAATGTTGCCGATTCGCGTTTACTCATTCATTCTTTCACATTCATTCTGTATACTGTGTATGGATTGGGCCCTGGTGCAGTGGGGGTCTGATTTTGGTCCCGCTGAAGTGCCAAAAAGGGGTGGGGGACAAACCGACCTTGCGGGCCGCGCGGTCGGTCGCGATAGCCCTCCCCCTCCCCCTGTGCCGCGAGTTTATCTTGATTTGGGGGGAACGACGAGCAAAAGTCGTGTCGGGTCGTGTCGTTGTCCGACCCATCTTTGACGCAGTACGGAGTTCTAGGATTTCATCTTTCTTTGATAAAGTCGGAAGTCGGGAACCCGGCAAGTCGGGGCTTGCTCGCCGTCCCTCTCTCTGTGTGTTGGTGGGCGGCCACGGCCGCCACGCTGTCACTCTGCTCGGAGCGTACAGCGTGGCGGAGCAGATGAAGTGTGCCGCCATGTATTATTAGCGCACTTCGGCCGCGCTGTCGTCGCTCTGTCACTGTCGCACTCGAGGGCCTAGAGGGCCGTGGCGCCGAGGCGCGAGAGAGACGGAGTGACGGCGTTGCCAGGTGGACGCCGGGTGAAAGGCCGCGGTGTGACACTACACTGGGCTGGGCCGGGCTCGGCGTGTCCAGGGCCAGCCTTGGGCCCCGTCCAACGGCCGCCCGTCTCTGTCTCTCTCGCATGCCGACGCCGCGCCGACGCCGCGGCCCCCCGCGAGTGCGAGGGAGACGGAGCCCCCGGCCGCGGAAGTGGTGCGCGCGGCTGCTGCCAAAGTGATTGGCGGCGTCTGTCTTTGTGTGGTATTTCGGGCCGCCCCCGCGCCGCGCCGCGTCGCGCCGTGTCGTCGGCCTGGGTCGGTGCGCCTGGAACCGCGTGGCGTTTGAACCTCCGCGGGGGGCGTGGCCCGGCGTGGCCGGGCGTGGCGTGTTTGTAGGATGTGATGGCGGCCCCCTCTCGGCCCCCTCCCCTCCCCTCCCCGCCGCTTCCCCTCCGGGGTTCCGGCAGTTGGTTCCGTCTCGTCTGGCCGGGCTGCGCTAGGCTGCGCTGGCCGCGCGGCGAGCAGCGGACTCTGGACTCGTCCCCCAGGAGTCGAGTCGTCCTGCTGGAGCTGGAGTGCCGGACTGCCAGAGTGCCGGAGTCGGAGAGGCCGAAAGGGTGGCGTGGGAGTGCGGCCGCGGCACCAGGCCGTCGTGGCGGCGTGGCACAGTGGGCCAGAAGACCGGTGGAGGCGGTCAAAACTCTAGACGCGTTTTGAGCTCCAGAGTCGCTAAATGGGACTCGAACCGATCGTGTGACCCCACCAATGGATTCCTCGTTCGGAGAGCAATCCATTGGTGGGGTCACACGTTCGGTCCGAGTCCTATTTAGCGACTCTGGAGCTCAAAACGCGTCTAGAGTTTTGGCCGCGTCCGCCGGTCTTCTGGCCCACTGTGCGTGGCGGAGGCCCGCGTTGAGGGTTTACTTCGTACTTGTGCCGCCCGCCGACATTCTCATACTCGGACCGTGCGCGTCGGACCATGGCCCCTTCCCCTCCACCTCCCTTGGCGTGGCCCAAACGTTGCAGACCGTGACTTTGGTCCGTTTTATTTTTGTTTGGCCGCTTCCTCCCGCCGCGTCCGTCCCGCAGTCTGTCGGACCGTCCGCTTGTTGTCGGCGGGGCACTGGTACGTACTCTCTGCGGTGGCGCGAGGCGCGGGTCTGGTCCACGGGTCCGGCGTGGCTGACTTGGCTGACGCGTATGTGACGTTGTCTTGTTGACTGGCCGTGCCACGCCGTGCCACGCCCGGCCTCGGATTGCTTGGGCACAGGCACACAGGCATCGCTTGCCTTGCCTCAACGGACCTGTTGATGCCCTGGTACTACTGGCCTCCTCGGGGTGTGGCCCCGTGTGGCGGGGCGAGGCGCGGCGGGGCGGGGCGGGGCGGCCTATCCGGACGGGGTGGGGAAGGGCGGGTGGCCTATTGATCGACGGCTCCCTCTCTCTCTCTCGCTCTCGGGGCGGGGCTGGCGGGGCCGGCGGGGCTGGCGGGGCCGTGGGGGGCCGCGGCGCGCACGCACGACGCACGGGCGTCGTCGACGTGGTCGTCTTGGTGGACCCCGGGGGAAGAAGGTGAAGAAAGAGGCTGTTTTTGTTTGTTGCCGGCGATGATGGTCGGCCTGGCCTGGCCGCCGGGCCGTCGGCACGCGGAGGTAGGGGCCCTGCATTTATTAGCGGGTTTTTGATTCCCGGCCGTCAAACTCGGGACCGGTTGACCTTGACGCGGAGAACGCGGAGCAGTGTAGGCACCCTTCTGGCCGCGTGCGCCTGGCCGAGGCCTGGCCGGCCGGGAGGCTGGCTGGCAGTGTAGGCGAAGCTGCGTCAAGTCGGCGGGGAGCTTGGCGTCGTAAAGACAAACGCGGGAAGTACAGCCAAGTGCACGCGCTGTTCTCCGGATGGGGATGGGTATCTCGACGGCCAGGCTGTTGGCGTGCGTGGCGGCGGTCGAGGCGGCGGCGCTGTGGGGATGTGCCGCGTTCCGCTGCGATCGCGCTGCCGTCGGCGGAACTGCCGGGACTGTTTCGACGTCTCAGCGAATCGCCCGATGGTTTGCCAGTAGTTTCCTGTTTTTCGGGGTCGCGCGACGCGCTGCCTCCAGAGCTGATAAACCGTCCGTAAGCTTTTCCATGCGTGGCGCGGGCCGCCTGGTCGGTCCGGCCGGCCGGCTTCGACCGCTTTCTCCACGGCTTTCCCCGAGGTCCCCGTCGAACGCTCTCCCCGCGGCCTCGGTGCCGACGCGGCGCCTTCGCCGGGACGTCGTCGACGGGGACCTCGCGGCTGCCCTTGGGTCCGGCGGCCGACGAAGACCCCGCCGTCGTCTGAATGCGGAGAGCAATGCTGAGTTGCAGCTGGTGCAGCCGGCGGCGACGAAGGCGCGGACTTTCTCTCAAAAGGAGGCTTTGGCGCTCAGGGCGGCGTGCACAGTGGGACTCCCAATCGTCCTGGAAGAGGAGGGCGGCGGGGGCGGGGCTGCGGAGGTCACCTTTGGCGTAGTGCGGGGTCACGGTGGAGGGGACTGCAGGCAGGCTTTGGGTCTTGCCTTCGGTTCACCTGCAGCGCCGCAGCGTCGAGGGGTGTGGACAAGAAAGGCTTCTTCTTGTATCGAGGAGGCTGCCAGCTTCTTTTTGTGATGACTGGCTCGGGACTCGAACCCGTGATGGAGGATTGGGGCGATTGGAGAAAGGGAACGCTTGGGCGCGTCGAAGGCTCGCGGCCAGTCACGTGGCTCTGCGGCCCTTCGACCCTGCGCCCTGCCCAGGCCCCGCGCAGCCCTGCGGATCCACAGGGTTGGCTATTCCTGGCCGACGCGGCCCCACGGACGGCCCCACGACGCCACTACACTGCCCTGGCGGCCTGGCCGAGCCGAGGGCCTGGCGCTGCTGCCTTCCCTCCCTGACGGTCAGGCCCTTCCCTTCCCTTCTGCACCGTGGGCCCGTCGGCCCCTGGGCCCGTCCCGTAGTCCCGTCCCGTCTTGTCCGCCTGGCTTGGCGTGCTCGGCTTGCTGAGCCTGCAGGGCCTGCCTTCGGCCTGCCTGCAGCTCTCTGGCGGGCCGGCGGCGTTGCCGCTTTCTGCAACGTTGCCAAGTCGCGCGGGGAAATTTCTCTCTTGGGCCGGGAGAGGTAATTTTGATCGGCGAGGCCCGTTTGTTGTTGTGGGGCCTGCGTCGCGCCGTGCCTTTGGCGGTCGTCGTCGTGCCCTTGACGGCCAGGGCCAGGATGCGGCCAGGGAGGCAAACGACCGGCGCGTCGAGAGGGGTCCGCGAGGTACCAGGTAGTACCCGGTGGCGGCGTTCGAGCCAAGCCGCGCGTCGTCTCGTTGGATTCAGAGCTACCCGCCCGGTGATGTGGCAACCCTGTGACGCGTCACGGCCGTCACGGACGCCACGGCGACCGTGTTCGATATGTATCGACGCGCTGCTCGCTGTTGGCGTGGCCGGGGCAGGCCGAGCGATGGAGGGGTGAACGCTCGACGGACGCCCGTCGCGGGGCCGCGGCCGGCCGGTGGCGTCAGTGTCACTGGAGTAAATGTGGGAACCCGAGGCCCGAGGCAGCACACTGAGTGGGAGGTCTCTCTCGCACTCATGGACAGGCCGACGAAAGCCCTGTTGGGAATGAGCCTGCAGGTGGCGCGACGCTCTCCGTTTTTTCCTGTTGTCCTTCGCTCTGCCTAGGCAGTGCCTAGCTCTGCCTCGCAGGGGAGTGTCGCGTGTATTATGCATGCTCGGCCGGCTGCCCCTTCGGCCGCCTGTCTGCGTGGAGGGGCGCATCGGAAATGGAACGAACGGATGCAAATTTTAATAAGAGGCGTTGATCTCATGATTATATTCTCTCTCTATGTCTTGGACCGGCGCTGCGAAGGTGGCGCGACGTTGCCGGCGCGGAGCGGCGCGCTTGGCCGTGCTTGGCTCGCAGGGCTCGCCGCGCCGCGGGGTGTGGGTGGCCCTGCCGTGGCGTGCCGCGCCGCGCCCTGCCATGGCCCTGCCATGGCCCTGCCATGGCCCTGCCCCGCACGGTCCGGCAACGCCGCGGGCCCTCTCTCTCCTTTGCATGTAAAGGGCCTGGCAGCGGGGCCGGGCCGCGCGGGCCGCGAGCCTGGACTGCCGTGACGGGCACGCGCTGCGCAAGCTGCGCACCGCGACGGACTTGAACGGGAGGGCCGGGCTGGACGGCCGGCCGAGGACTGCACAATGGCGGAACAATAAATGGCGAGCCTGGTTATTGGCGGGGGTGGCGGAGGAGGGAAGGAAGGTCGCCGTCGGGATTATCTCGGGGAATCGATTGAGCGCTCCGTACCCCTTTTTTTGCCGGGTGCGACGGGACGGGCCGGGGAGGGCGAGGGTCCTGGCTCCGCCGCCGCCCCGCCCGCGCTCCCCTCGGCAATCAGCTGCTGGCGGCCCTGGCGGCCCTGCCGAGCCTGGCCGAGCGATTCGGGAGGCTCGTCGGCGCGCCGTCTCTGTCGCACTCCTGTGGGCCGCATTGCCGCACCACGAGTGCGACAGAGACAGAGCGACGAGACGATCCCTCGGAAAAGCGATTCCGGCAGCTAGCGGCGCGATGTATGAGCCGGTGTGAGCGCGGCCCGCCGCACCTGAGTGCTCACGCGTCGCGACGGCGGCGTGCTGCAGCCCGCGCCGCGCCGCCGAAAGTCCGGGCCGACGACGTTGACGACGTCCCCGTCCCCGGCAACGACGGACGCGTGTGTTGCAAGGAGGCAGGTTGCGACGTTGCCGCGCGGCTCGGAGGCCGCGTCGCCGCCATGCTGCGCGAGGCCCGGCCCGGGCGCTGGGCGCGGCGGCGTGGCAACGTCGCGGACGTTTCCTCCTCCGAACTCTGAACGGGACGGCACGACGGGGAGGGCAGTCGACGGCGCCGCGGTCCGTTGCCAGTGTAGCGGTCGGCCCTTCGGCCCCGCGGCCCGGGGTTGTGGGGGCGCCTCGCCGTGCCCTGCCGGGGCCCTGTCGGGGGCACTGTGCGCCCCACCCACTCCCCCTCGAACCCCCTAGTCATCCCCTTTGTGGTCGGGCGGGCTTTGGCGGTCGCTTGCTGTCGCCTCGCGGCGTCGCGGCGCCTCGCGGGGGCTGCATTGTGGCCGGGTGTTGACTCTCGCTGTGTTTCTGGGAAGGGGGCTGATTGGCACTCCGGGGGTGCTAGGGTAGCGGTACGTTCCGAGTCAACAGCCAAACGTTAGCACTCCGCGGACGTTTGCTCAGCCTCATCCGATTCGCACACATCTTACCCTGTATACCACCTGTATTGGCAATCATGTGTGTGTGTTCTAGTGGCGGACCGATGCGACGGTTGTCAGTGTGCAAATGTAAGTCAGCCCTTGCGTGGTTTCGCCAGTCTGTTTGGCCAGGCCGGCGAGGCAGGTCGGCGCATGATTGGCGCGGATTTTGCACCTGGCTTTGGGCCGAGCGCCTCGGCGTGTGCTTCCTTACAAGGACGCTGCCGCCAGCGCCGCTTTGCCGCTCTGCGCCCTCCAGCCGTGCCCGCCGGGGACCAGCACACTGACTCCGAGAGTCGTTTTCGTCGCTCTGTCTCTCTCGCACTCGCGCGGCGTCCCGCGCAGGTGCGAGCGAGACGAAAACGACTCTCCAGTGTGCAGGGACCAGGGACCGCCAGGTGCTCATTTCCTTAGGAAGCAGCCGGATGGGAATGGAGGAAGTGGAGGGAGGGGTGGGGGAAAGAGGGACTTAAAAACGAGGGGGCAAATTCCCGGCCCCGGCGGCCCCGGCCCGAGCGCGGGAGGGGCGATATTGGACCCGGGGCCTGTGGGCCGGGAGGCTGAAATTTTAGCGTCGGTAATGGCCGCTCGAGTGCACCGGCCTGGAAGGCCTGGAAGGCCAGGAAGGCGGGGACGATGATGGGGCCTGGCTGGGGCTGCCTGACGGTCTGCAAGACGGTGTCCGGGACCTCCCCGCACACCTCACCTCATACTCTCGGCCCTGCACGCCGCGTCGCCGCGTCATGTGTTTGTCTTTGAGTCACGCGCCGCGTGTAATCTTGCGGCGCGCGTACCATTGCGTCCTGCGGGGCCTGCGGGGCCTGCGGGCGACACAAGCAAACGCGCGCCGCGTCGATAAGGCCCTGCTGCCGCCGCGCCGCCACGACGGCGACCTCACCTTGCTCGCGGTCTGCGTGGCGGCAGCAGGGCCTATCCTAATAACTGCCGAAAGGACTTTATAATTGCGGCGCGGGAGTGATCCTTCCGGCTGAGCCGCACTCGTGTGGCGGCGGCGGCCGCGTCCACGTCGAGGGCGGCGAACGGGGCTCGGCGTCGTGACGTCGTGACGCTGACGAAGCGCCGTCGCTTTGTCTCGGTGGACGTGGCGGCCGGCAGGCTGCGTGCGGGAAGGGCGCCGCGTCGGCCCCGTCTCCCCGACGCCGCACAGTGGGCCAGAAGACCGGTGGAGGCGGCCAAAACTCTAGTCGCGTTTTGAGCTCCAGAGTCGCTAAATGGGACTCGAACCGATCGTGTGACCCCACCAATGGATTCCTCGTTCGGAGAGCAATCCATTGGTGGGGTCACACGTTCGGTCCGAGTCCTATTTAGCGACTCTGGAGCTCAAAACGCGTCTAGAGTTTTGGCCGCGTCCACCGGTCTTCTGGCCCACTGTGCGCCGTGGAGCTCCATCTCGCTTCGAGTGGTTCGCCGGTTCGCCCGGCCGCCAAATGAGCGGAGTGCCGGGCGAGGCGCTGGCGAGGCGGCCGCGGAAGTGTGCGCAAGGACGGGCCGTCCTGGAAGAGGTCTTGGAGGCGGGCCGGGCAGCGGGTCTCGCGGGCCTTGCCGTTGACTCGCCGACGGCGGCCTCCGCGGCCTCGGCCAAGGGTCGGCGCAGTTTCCTCGTCTTTTTGCGTGGCGCCGGAGTGGCCCGCTTGTGTCGCGGAGGCTCGCAGGCTTTTTGAATGGCCGGCCAGGCCGGACAGGGACAGGGCGGTCTCGGCCCTTGTGCCCGCCTTGCTGTGCCTCGCCCCCTCCACTCCCCGCCTCGCCGCCCCGCCGCCTCGGACGTCGCCGTCCTCGGACACTAGTGCGGAGGTTATGCACCAAAAATGTGCAAAACATACTCGAAGCGATTTTTTTGCGGGAATCGATAGATTTTGACCTCCTCTTTCATATGAGTCGAGGGGTCACACTGGGAAATCGCGGGAACACCCCGAAAAAGCGGGTTGCATATCTGCACGGGGCACTGCCACATTTTGGATTGAAATACCTTATAAATCGGGAACTATTTGATGCAGCGTCTTGATGAAAGCTGCGAGGCGTTAAGAAAACATAGGAGATTGAACCCTATTAGTTTCAGCACTCTGTTGTAAAATTTGCGACTCACAGAGCCGATAAATTAAATGAACATCACGGTTCAAAACAAGAAAACTGCGATTTACTCGAAATTTTTTAAGTCGAATGTATGGATTGATTAGCACCAATGGATGCGCGCTTTCATTTGCATTCACATCAGCGTTTAAAATTTGGGGGTCGTCGCATTGGATCTCGAACGGCAGCGCTTTGAACGCCGCCAGGCGGGGTGCGCGCGGCTGCGCGCGGCACCCGGCGGCCAGTACAGCGGGTTGCCTACCCGATGTCCCCGTAAGGCGCCGTGTTAACTTCATCCCTTCATAACGTTTTTCCTGGGGGATAAATAAATGCCTTATTGGGTCAAGAGCCTTTCTTTGGGTCTCAACTATGCGTGTACGGAGTGGAATCGCATTCGGAAGACTTGACATAGGGAACATGCCGGCTGGCCGAGAAAACGCATGCAGGTCGCGCACCCGCTGGATCTGGTGTTAAGTGAAGTCAATTTACCATTTACAAATTAAAATTTTCCACTCAGTAGACGCATAGTTGAGCCGAAAAGAATGGCTCTTGACCCAATAAGGCATTTATTTATCCCCCAGGAAAAACGTTATGAAGGGATGAAGTTAACACGGCGCCTTACGGGGACATCGGGTAGGCAACCCGCTGTACTGGCCGCCGGGTGCCGCGCGCAGCCGCGCGCACCCCGCCTGGCGGCGTTCAAAGCGCTGCCGTTCGAGATCCAATGCGACGACCCCCAAATTTTAAACGCTGATGTGAATGCAAATGAAAGCGCGCATCCATTGGTGCTAATCAATCCATACATTCGACTTAAAAAATTTCGAGTAAATCGCAGTTTTCTTGTTTTGAACCGTGATGTTCATTTAATTTATCGGCTCTGCGAGTCGCAAATTTTACAACAGAGTGCTGAAACTAATAGGGTTCAATCTCCTATGTTTTCTTAACGCCTCGCAGCTTTCATCAAGACGCTGCATCAAATAGTTCCCGATTTATAAGGTATTTCAATCCAAAATGTGGCAGTGCCCCGTGCAGATATGCAACCCGCTTTTTCGGGGTGTTCCCGCGATTTCCCAGTGTGACCCCTCGACTCATATGAAAGAGGAGGTCAAAATCTATCGATTCCCGCAAAAAAATCGCTTCGAGTATGTTTTGCACATTTCATCCTTTTTCTGGCGCATAACCTCCGCACTACACCGACTTGCGCCGCTGCCGCTGGTGCTCTTTTGTCCGCACGACCTTTGCAGCGAGCAGTGGAAGGAAAGAATGGCGGCGACTGGCGGCAGGGCCGTGGCGGCGGCGGAGTCCTCCAGCCTGGAGCCCTGCTCGGCCTCCCCGGTCGCACAGGACCACCCCCAGCAGAGCCCAGCAGCCCTTCGCCTTCCTTTGTTACGCCCCGGTTTTGTTCTCCGGTCCTTTAGTTTCTGCTTCGACAGTTCAATTCCGTCTAATGCTTGTTCCCTGCTTCCTGGTCTTGCATTGCCACTGCTGCAGCATTGTGGCCGAGTAGAGGGTCTTATAAGTTCGTCTAACCCGGTCCGCCTGTGCCTCGCCTAACGGGCTTTGCCTGGCCTGGGACTCCCACTCAATTTATCCTGAGCTGATACTAATGGCTTTCGAGGGTCCCTGCTTCTGCTGCTGTGTGTTTTGCAAGCCGAGACATCGATTAAGCGGTCCCCTGTGTGTGGATCGCAAGGTCCGCTCAATCGTTGATTCACTATCGTCAACGTCTAATCCATCCGCCTCTGCTAATCCGGTTGGAGGCCCGAAGCGCGCTTATCAGTTGGCTTGGCAGTGTAGGCGTCGCTTAGCTTCGCCCCGCAGACTGATTCCGAGAGCAGTCGTTTACGTCGCTCTGTCTCTCTCGTACTCGTGGGGCGTGCTGTGCAGGTGGGAGAGGGACAGAGCGACGGAAACGACTCTCGGAATCGGTCTGCTGGTGCTGGACGGCCTGGGCGGCCCACGGTGTGTCATACCACACCGTGCGGCCGTACGCACGGCCCCATTGGACCCCATTGGATGGGCGTGGCGCGGACCTGACCTTCGTTCGCGATGCGCCGACCACACCAGGCCACCCGTCGGGGTGGCTGGCTGGCTGGCTAGAGCTTTTATTTTGTTTTCTCCTCACTCGCTGCAGTGGCCGTACCGCCGTACCGCTTCTGTTCTGTTGCTCTGGCTGGCTGCTGCAGCGTTTTGTTGTTGGCTCTGGCATGCGGACTGTGAGTGCACTGCAGGCTGATTCCGAGAGTCGTTTTCGTCGCTCTGCCTCCCTCGCACTCCCGGGGCGTCCCCTTTAGGTGCGGGAGAGACCGAGTGAGCAAGTCGACTCTCGGAATCGGTCGGCTGGTCTAGCGACTGGCACCGGCTCTGGCAGGCGGGGCGTGAATGCAATGCAATGCTAATGGTGTCTGGATGCGTACGGGCATTGGGCTTGACGACCCGTGATTCAGATAGGCGGACAGCCAGCACAACCAGCACAGCCAGGCGGATGCAGAACGATGCGCGGGCCGAGGGGGCGATGCGTGGCGCAGCGTGCAACGTGCTGCCGCCTTGAGCCCTGCCTTTCCTTCCCCCTTGCCCTCTCTTCTCCGCTTGCATTGTTTTTGAGCGCCGTTCCACCAGCCCGCCAAGTCCGCCGCCCGCCGCCCCCTTCCCTCCGCACCTCCTCCCCGTCTCCATTTTCATTTTGTTATTGTTAGAGCGGCCGCTTCTTTTCTCATTAATCCACCTGCTAACGTCGCTCTTCCCTCTCGCCTTGCCTCAATTTCCGCCCCTCCTCTGTATCTCTGTCTCTCTCTCTGCTCGGCTGTCGCGCTTCGGGGGGTTTATTTTTGTACGCCGTACCGCCCGGGGTCGCATTCGCCAAGACAACAGACTTTGTGTGTATCTATGTTCCATCCGTTCGCCCTCTGCTCCGCTCTGCTCTGCGTTGCCTTTGGCTGCTTGCTGCTTCGCTCTCTGCCTCGCCCAATCGGGGCCGCGAAGCGCGAAGCACCGCGAAGTGGCAAGAAGCCCCCTCGACGTGGCGCCTTGCACCGCCTTCGGTTCGGGCCTGCGGCAGCCTGTGGCCTGCGGGGTCAGGATCTCTCTTATTTACTCATTACGGCATTGCTTCACACACGTGCTGTTTGTCCGCCTGCCTTGGTCGGTCCCCGGCGGTCCCCGGGCTTCTTGCTCGGCGTCGTTAGCGCCAGCGCCTCGGCCTCGACGGCGGCCTCGAACCGCGTCTGCCAGGACGCGCCGCCGCCGTGGCGAATCTCGGCACTCGGCCCCGTTTTCGCCTTTCGAGCGCTTCCATATTTGATGAGATTTGGCCGTGTGTTGCTGTTCGTCGGCGGCGTCCACGGCGCGGGGCGCGGGGCACGTGTTGGTGGTGCGATGTCGGCCAGCCAGTCAGCCAGCCAGCGGGCGACGTGGCAACACCGCGCCCAGCCGACGGCCCGCCCCGCCTCGCCCCGCCGCGGTTGTGGCTGGCTGCCGCTGCCGCCTCCGCGACCGCCGCCGCGCCCGGGCCGCGCGGCCCCGCGGGGGGTGGCGGCGGAGGGGTGCGGCGTTGCCGCTCCGCCCACTTCCCCCTCCGGCGTTGCCGCGTGTGGCGCGGGGCCGCGCGGGGCTGCGCGGGGCGGCGCGGGGGCGCGCGGGCGGGCGGCGGGCGGCGGCCATGTTGGCGCGGTGGCCAATGGCGGCCCGAGCAGCGGTGCATGCGTGGAAGTGGGGCCCCTGATTGGCGGAACGGCACTTGTTTTGATTCCTAGCGCCGGGACGGCCGGGAGGACGGGGAGGGAGAGGAACAGGACGAGGAGAGAGAGAGGCAGACAGATAAAGGGAGATGCAGAGGGCCGCGGCACCGCGGCGGGGACTGAGTCATCAACACAATTTTTGGAGTACTCGGCGGCGGCGGCGGTGCGCTGGTCGCCGCGGCGGCGGGGGCACGCGGGGGGCGGCGCGGCGTTGGCGTTGCGTCACTGCTGACATTGGGTCGCGGGGTCCGCCCGGTCCCGCACCGCCCGCGCTACGCGGCGCCACCCCGCGGCGCTGCCCTGCGCTAGGTCTCCCACTAGGTGTCCCTGGCAGGCATTCCGGCCGGCCGGCGGGGCCGCGGGGCGCGCGGCGTGTTGAAGGACGGCGTTGCACTTGGCGAGGTGGATGGCCGGGCTGGCCGTGGAGGGATGGGCCCCGAGATCCGCTTATCGCGTCTAAAGGTCGTGCCTCGCGACGGCAGGCGGCCGGCGGCAGGCCCCTCCTGGAATTGGGCTGCAAATGACGTCTGGACGAATGAATGAATGAATGGATTGGCCGTTGAGGCCGTGCCGGCCGTGCTGCTGATGGATGGGTGTTCCATATGCGTCGGGCCCAGGCCAGGCCCAGCCGCCCGGTCCGCGTCGGGGGCTTCTCAAGGGCGCCCCAGTCCGTCGTCTGGCCACGCAGACGCACGCAGACAGACGGGGGCATTTTTGAACGCGGCGGCCCTCGCTCGCGGCCCTGGACCCTGCATTGACGAGGCTGCCTGCGCGGCCCCCGCGAGGCCCCTCGGGGGGTCATATTCAAATTGCAGTGCGCCTCCCTGGGGGTCCCCGGGGGGTCGTTGGTGAATGACGTGATGGGGGGAGCAGTGAACGGGAGTGGAGTCTCCAGTGGGTCGTCAGGGGCGGCGTGGCGTGTGGCGCCCGACCGCCCGGCGAAGCGGCGAAGCGGCGAAGCGCAGGTCAGGGGGTGGGGCACGGCACGGCACGGCCCGGCACGGCACGGCACGGCACGGCGGGGCATCCGTCTGGCGTTGTCTTGAGGGCACATCTCCGGACCTCCGGGCGGGGCTGTCGCAGCTGATCCCTGGGCTGTGGCCGCCGTGCGCCGCCGTGGCTGTGGGGTAGGCGTTACCCAATCCGCAGACTGGAGGCCGGAGGACGGGCCGCCAGCTCGCGGAGGCTGACAGCCTGCTTGGGCTGAAGGCTGAAGCGAGGCTGAGGCCGGGCGCCGCGCCGTCAATCTATAATACAGATGAAGCCCCCGGCAGTCCCGGCCCGGCAGTCCGCGGCCGCGCTGGCGACACTGCTTTGCACTCCGGCTTAGCGAGGCACGGCGGCAAGGCCGGCTGTCATGGAGAGTAACACTCTACACGTGCCCCTGGCGTGCCTCTAGATTTCAGGGGGCGGCCTGGAGTGTGACCTCCAGGGCCCCTCCAGGGCCTGGGAAGTGGGAAGGGAGGGTAGTGGTGGCGCCGGCCGCGTGGCAAATGGCTGATACTAATGCCATGGTCGATGGTGCCTGACCTGTATGCATTTCCCGAAGACGGTCCACACAGACTGACGTGATTTTGTTTTTGTTGTTTCAGGCCGTCGCAGCCAGCTGAGGGCTTGTCGTTCAAAGCCGCCCAGCGCCCCGTGGTCGTCTCTGCCCCCCAGGCCGCTTCTCACACCACCTCCCCCGCCGTGCCCACGTCTGTGCAGTCCGTGCAGCCTGCGGCCACCCCCGTCAGCACGTCTGGGGGCGCGGCCGGCGGGCCCGGTGGCCCCGGAGGTCCGGGCGTCTACCAGGTGCGCGTCAACGCCCCGCAGCCCAACAGCTACCACCGAGGCCTGCCCGGGCTGCCCGGCCTGCCAGGCCTGCCCGCGCGCGATGGCCCCGGGCCCGGCCCTGGCGGCCCTGGCGGCCCTGGACCCTCCCCCGCCACGGGGTTGTCGTACTCGCCGCAGATGGTGTACGTCGCCAGGGAGTCGTCGTACCGACCGGGAGTCGTGGTGAGTGGAGTGTGAGCGCCGCCTGCGCCGTCCAGTACATCCACTGCAGGGCTCATGAATTTTGCTTGACCCGTTTGTGCTTCTTTTTGCCCTCCAGCCCGTGGGGCACACGCTCGAGCCCCTGCTGCAGACCCACCCGGACCCCAACCGGCCCTTGGACCGGCCGGCCAACCGGACGGTCGCCTCGGACTTGCCGAGGATGGTGCAGATCCAGCCACCCGGCCAGCAGCCCGTCGTGTCGCTCCCCAGGGAGGGCACCGTCGTCCTGCCCATGAGGCCGCAGAGGATATCCGTGGCGACGACGTCCATCGTGAGCGTGGCCGCCCCCAAGGACGTCCACGTCCAGCTGGAGATGGTCAACCCGTGAGTAGAGCCTTCCGTCCGGGTGGCCCGGTCTGGCCCCTTGCCCGCACCTAGCACATGTTGGAGGTTTCTCTAAACTTGTCTCGTTCTTGTCGCTTTGCAGACCTGAAATCCCGCACCAAGACATGCTGCTGTTCCCCTACGGCCGGAACCCCGTGGTGAGCTCGGCTTCGACTCCAGTGTCAGTCCATCCCCCGGCGCCGGCGCCCTCCAACCCCCCTCCCCTGGACGCTGGACCGCCCTTGAAGAAGATCCGGCTGGGGGACGCCAAGCAAGAGATGCAGCCTCTGAGAGTGGACACTAGGGTAAGGCCTGAGCCCCAGCTGCAGAGAGCCGTATGATGATTCTGTCTGGTGCAGTGTTTTGCAATGATAGTAATTTGGGTTTGTTACAGGAACAGCCAGCTTATACGCCCCAGGTCGAAGCCATCTCCCCAACCTTGCCCAACGAAACAAATCAAGACGAGGCGTTTCGTATTGCCAAGGATGACCTCCTTAATCAAATTCATAAAATGGATCTTGAAATAGCCAAAGGGGAGAAAGAGCATAGATCGTTGAAAATCAAGGAGCAGGACCTGGTTTTGAATGCATACAAGCTTCGCACCAGACACCGCATCAAGAAGGAGGAACCCGATGAGGAAATCTCACCGCCCAAGCATCAAAGTCCTGCTCAAAAAATTTATGCTTATAACAGACATTTAGCCTATGCAGCACACGATGCACTTGCAAAGCTTGGGCCTGAAATTCATTATGTAAGTTTTTTTTTTTTTTTTTTTAATTCTGAGAATTAGTATGTGGCTTATTGTGTAGTGACATTGACTGATGATAAGTTTTGTTTCTTGCAGCCCCTCTACAATCAACCATCTGACACGGCAGTGTATCATGAAAATAAGCGCAAGTACCTGACTTTCAAAGAGACTTTAATGGAACATCTGAAGAAGAAGCATGTTGAAAATGAAGAACGTGATAAATATTTGGCCACCACCTACTCCAGACTTATGCAAGAGTGGGTGAGAAAGGTTGAAAGAATGGAATCTTCACAAAAACGGAAGGCTAAGGAAGCTAAAAACCGTGAATTCTTTGAAAAAGTATTCACTGAGCTACGAAAGGCTAGGGAGGACAAAGAAAGATTCAACCGTGTTGGTGCTCGCATCAAGAGTGAGGCTGACATGGAGGAAATCATGGATGGCCTTCAAGAGCAAGAAGTAAGTGGCACTTAAATAGTTGCATCCTTTCCATGAGACTCTCTTTCCATCTGATTTACTGTTCTTGTTTGCCATCTTCTTATTCTAATCCTTTTGTTTTTAATATTCACAGATGGAGGACAAGAAAATGAGATCTATGGCTGTTGTTCCGCCAATTCTTCTCAATGCGTCTCAGAAACGCTTGTCATTTCAAAACAATAATGGTCTTATAGATGATTATAGTACAGAATATAAAGAAAGACAATTACTAAATGTTTGGACAACTAATGAAAAAGAAATATTTAGAGAGAAATACTTGCAACATCCCAAAAACTTTGGATTAATAGCCTCCTATCTGGATAGAAAAACTGTATCTGATTGTGTGCAATATTATTATCTTAGTAAGAAGTCTGAGAATTATAAGCAGCTACTACGTAAGTGTGCTTTTTATTTTAAAAAATGTGTTGATAGTACTTACTTTTTCTCGAATTTATTTGTTGTACAAACAATTGTTTTGTATTCTAATGTGTTTAATCCTTTCTTTCAGGTAAATCAAGGCAAAGGACTAGATCAAGTAGAAATAATCCTGGGAAACCTAACAATTTGGCCAATAATGCAGGCCTTGTAGATATTTTAAGTAGCACTGGTGTTACTACTCGCTTGCAGCGAGAGCAGCTTCAGCAGAAAAGAGAAGAGCCTAGAAATCGTGAACCTGAACGACAGACAACAGATTCTCCTAAACCACCAGCATCTAATTCTCCAAATACCTTGAATAATAGTAATTCTATTACAAACTGTGGAGGTGGGAATTCTAATTTTATAGGATCTCATCTTCAAAATGACACAGCATCTCAAGATGTAAAGAAAGGGTAAGTGCCAAAAAAAAAAGTGCATCATTTTTACTGTAATTTAAGTTGCCGTTCCCTCCTTTTGATGCCAAAAAATAATTGACAAGCTCCTTTAGCAGTCCTTGATACTTTCACTGCTAATACCTCGACCCCATTGGCCTTTTAAATTGCATAATCAAACAGAGAGAATGGGGACTGGGGGTGGGAGGAAGTGGGGAGGGGGTGAGCAGGAACTGAGACCCAGATATTGATTGGTTGATGAAAGTAATGTTTTATTACCAAGATGGCATGTTTCTTTGTTTTGTGGAGTGGGTTCGTGTGTTTACTCTATCTGGTCCTCCTGCCCATTTCTGTGATGACTTCCATCCTTTATGTACCCAGTACATTAAAGACATTTGCTGTTTCAAGTGCTTTCCTGGAAGCCTTTCCATGATTGCTTTTTGTCCTTCCCTCTCTCTTTCCAGAAGGTATGCATACTCAATTTTGTCTCTCTCTCTCTCTCTCTTTGCAGGGAGTCCAAATTAGAAAACAAGAAAAAGGAGAGAAGAAAAGAAGAGAAAAAGAAGAAGGAGAGTGAGCAAATGGAGTCAAGTGATGATGACATCAGTGAACAAGGTAAGGTCTATTCTGCTGCCATACTTTACCAGACATAGTTTGGTTGATTAGGCACTGAAAGTCTTGTTACTGGTTTATGGGAATAATATTAGTTTCCCCTCTTGGACGGTAGTTTTCGAAGTTCCTTGGTGGGCCCTAGGGGCTTATGCTCTTTGTCTTGCATTCTTATTGAACTTGTTCAGAGCTCCCATAGTGCAGGAACCTTCTGTTAATCTGCGATCATTCCTGGTCAAGCCTACCCTGTTATTGTCATGGGTTAAGGAGTCTGAACTGAACTCGAAATGTCCGTTTTAACTTTTTTATTGACATATTTACAAATTTGGCATTTTATTGCTTGACACTACAAACGACAGATATGAGTTACTGATATTCTTGGCCTCTGGTGTTGTTGCCGAGCGAAGTCGGGAGGCACGATTACCCCGCGCTCCAGTGGGCGTCGCGGGGTCTCTCCGTGGCGGTCGGGGCGGCGGGGCGTCGATGCGGCGATACCCCGCGCTACTCGTCGGCGGCCTGGCCGGGCTGGCCGGGCTTGGGCTCGCCCTCCGCCTCCTCGCCGGAGTGGCACAGCTTGCGGTGCTTGTGCACGAAGTAGTAGCTGGGGAACTTGGAGCCGCACGTCTTGCAGGGGTAGTACTGCACGTTCATGTCCAGGGGCCGCGCCGGCGTCCGCGTGGTCGGCGCGGTCCCGGACGGCGAGGGCGACCCGGAGGACGCCAGGCCGCCCGCCTCCTCGCCGGCCGGCAGGGCCACGGGGACGCCCAGCTTGGGCGTGAGCGGGTTGAGGTGCCGGCGCGCGTGCTTCTGGTAGCAGTAGTGGCTCTTGAAAGTCTGGTTACAGTAGTGGCACGTGTTCGCCGCGGCCGCCCCGCCCGTCGGCGCGCTGGCGCCCTCGGCCTGCCTGCCCACCCGGGCCCGCCGGAGCTGGGCTGCACCTGGCGACAGCAAAGCGGCCAATCAGACTCGACCGAATGGCGGCGAAGGGACTGCAGCCGGTGTGGCGGTGCCTTACCTGGCAGCATGCGGTTCTCGTCGGCGGCCGTGGCGTCGTCGTGGTGCTGGTCGACGAGGGCCTGGCCGTCCACGCGGCCGTAGCTGGCGTTGAGCACACGGTGGAACTGCACGGGGCCGTCGCAGCAGGCCACGTCGAACACCACTTTGCCCGTGGAGACGGTCACGTTGGTGGACGTTGAGGCCGTGGTGGAGGCGTGAGTGGTCGTTGGCGTGGCTTGCTTCGACTGCGCTGCGGTCGGCGTGGCGGTGCGCCCGGCGGGCTCCGGGGACCGCGGGGACGGCGACGGACGTCCGCTCCGACCGGCGGTGGACTGGAGGAAGGAATCGCTCGGCTGTAAACGTGCCTGCTCTGCTTCACAGTGGCCCAGTCAAGCGGAGCAGCATGCCGTGCGTTGTGCCTTACCTTCGACGACGTGTGCTCCCGGTCCTCGCTGGCGTGGGCGCCGCTCTGCCGGGCGCTCTGTGGGGTGGGCGCGCGGTGGACGGCGACGGGGCTGTATGCGCGCGTGCTGGTGGCGGTGGACGTCGGCGTGCTGGCCTCGCTGGCCGGCGCGGCCGCCACTCCGGGGAACGGTGCCCTGAAGGGGCTGTGCTCTGCCGTGGGCAGCACCATGTGCGACGCGGGCGGCTGCAGCGGTCCGCGGGCCGCGACGTGCCTCCAGGGCAGCCCCGGGATGGGCTTGACGAGTGTCGTGCGCGTCGGACTGCTGTCCACAGCGTTGGCGGCGTCCAGGGCCCCCGCGGCGTCCAGGGTGCCGGCGGGCGGGTGGGCGCGAAGAAAATTCCAGCACAGCTCAAGGGCCCGCGGCATGTGCAGGTAGTGCGTGGCCAGCAACACGGGGTAGATGTTGTCGCTGCCGATGTCGAGGTAGCCCGTGTACATGTAGCCCAGCAGCGGCGCGAAGGCCTCGGCCGTGACGCCGCTGACGGCCACGCAGGTGGGCGTGCCGACGGCGGCGCTGTCCTGGCCCAGGGCTGCCTTGAAGTAGCCGCTGTTGCTGGCCAGCACGGCGCGGTGCGCGGCGAACTGGTGCGACGGCCCCGCCACGCCGTGGCTCTCGCCCACGGCCACCACCACGTCGGGCAGCGACAGCGGGTTGCGCAGGGGGTCACGAAGCGGGTCCACGGCCAGGGGCGCCAGGGGCATGGCGTGGCCCAGGGCGAGCGGCGAGGGCGGCGGGGGCTCGGCCCGCGTCAGCCACGACCGGTACAGCGGGTACATGGCGTGTATGGCCGCGTCCGCGATTCGGTGCAGACTGCGCGGCGCCAGCGGTCGCCTCCACCAGGACGGCCTGCTCGGGGTGGGTTGGGGCTGAGGGGTGGCGGCGCGGCGGAGCAGCGGGGCGGGCGGGACGTCTATTCGCTGTGTTTACCTACGCGCTGCCGCCGCTGCTGCGGCCGCTGGGTTGGCTGCCTGCTTCTCCAGAGCGCGCGGAGCCGGCCAGCCCGGACCAGCCCAGCCCTGTTCGGTTCGGCTCGCTTGCCTTTCATTTCTTTATGTTGACGATTGTTTCTCTCCGCTTATAATCGATCCCGCCCTCTTTCTCTCTCTTTCTCTCTCTCTCCCTTTCCGCCCCGATTCCGCCGTCCGCTCCGTTGTCCGTCATCGCCGACATCGTCGTTTTCCCCCGCGCTGTCCATTAATGTTAGATGGCGGCCGCTGCCGAGATTTTTGCGTTTGTGGAGTGAGTCAACAGAGCCGGGCGCGCCGTCCCGTCCCCTCCCCTCCCCCGGCCCTGCCTCCCCCGGGGCCCCCGCAGCCAAGCTACTTAATTTAATGAAGCGAAAAGTAAACCGCATTTTAAGTGGCTGCTGCCTCCAAGTCGCGGCGTGGCTGGGCGGGGCGCGCTCGCCTGTGCGCCGCTCGCTGGCCTGTTCTGTTGCCGGCGGTGCTGGGCATGGTGCTGGGCATGGCGCTGGGGGTGGGCGAGAGGGAGAGGTAAGCTGGGATGAGTCGCCCCTGTCAATTAAAGAGCGCAGCCTCTCCCCGCGGACGCGGACCCGCCCGGACCCGCCCGGGCCGGCGCTGGTCGAGTTTGCCTAAGAATACGTGTAATTTGAATGAAAGGTACAGCCAGCCAGCCATCACAGCGCGCGGCCTGTCTGTTCTTGTTCTTCCTCGGCGCAGCGCGCTGCGGTTTCAGGCTGATTGCGGGCACCGAGTCTCTCTGTCTCTCTCGCTCTGACGACGCGGCCCGCACCGGTGCGAGTGAGACAGAGCGGGGTAACAAGGGGAGCAACAGGGTGGAGAGGGAGACTTGCTGGAGCGGTCTGGCGACGGGTAGCGCCCGGCGGGTAGGCATCACGCGGGCACGGGTGCGCGCGCCGCGGTTGGGTTGCCTAGCTCGCAGGCGCCGTCCTGGGGAGGGGTGGGTGCGTGTGTGTGTGAGTGTGTGCGTGTGGAGGGCCCGCGAAGCGAATTCAAAGGGAATGGATGAGCAGCTCCAGCAGTTATGATTGCCTGCCGCTGTGCGCGCCGTGCCTGGCCGTGCCGTGCCGTACCGTGCCCGCCGTGCCGCTCCCCGCGGGTGGTGGCGCGAGGCGCCGTGGCGGCACGCTCGGCCCCGGGATCGCCGAGGGTAGGTTGGAGCGAGGTTTGACGGCGGCCTCTGCTCCTAGATGCTCCCCGTGTCGCTGCTCGCGGCGGCTGCTCGGCCAGGAGGGCGGCAGGGTCATGCTGCCGCCGACCGGAGCCCTCTGGGCGGGGCGGGGCGGGGCGTACACGTCGCTAATAACTTGGCGGAGCCCCCTGCTCTGTGTTTGACTTGCCGAGTTTTCGGGCGGCATTATCGGAAGCGCCGCTGCCGCTCCCCGGGCAAGGGGCGGGGGGCAGGTGGAGCGCGCCCCACCCCCTCGCGCTGCCTCCGCCCCGTCCCGCCCCGCCCCGCGCGCTGAGTCGGCGTGGGAAACGGGGCGTATAATCAGCATGTGTACTCGGTGCGGCTCAAGCCGCCTGGCTAATCTGCGTTAATTGGCCGCTGTTTGCGGGGCGGGGCGGGGCGTTCTGCAGTGGCGTCGCGCTACCTGTACTTGTGCATTCCAGCAGGGAGCGCCGGCGCCCTAACCGCAGCAGCAGTGCGGGGCGCAGCGGAACAAACCTCAAGATAACTAGACGGGGGTCTCGGTGGATTCTGGCTGCTTTTGCCCTTTCCTTCCCCGCCGTTGCGCGGGGCGACCCTCCCCCTCCCCTTTCCTCCTCTCTTTGGCTGTAATGGCTAAACAAACGGGCCGCTCTCAGAGGAGCCGACGACGACGACGTGATCTCCAGCGGCGCGGCCTGCCTGCAGACTGAGAGTCGTTTTCGTCGCTTCGGTCTCTCTCTCTCTCCCTCATGGGGTGTCCCTCACAGGTGCGAGAGCGACAGAGCGACGAAAACGAGTCTCGGAATCGGTCTGCGGCTCGTTTGAAGATGGACTCGGCGGAAGCGGAAGGGAAAAGGGGGGGGGGGACCTGGAGGGCCAGGAGCGGCGGGCGGGATGAACGTGCGGGTGACAAGGCGCGAAGCACGCCAAGCACGCCGAACGAGGCTGTTACGTGATTGGCCGATGCATAATTGAGGCGTTCGGGGGACGTTTGGCGTTTTTGCGCCGGGCAGGATACGCCGCGCATCGCGCCTCGCGCCGCCGCGCCAAATTGGATTGTTTTCTTGTTGTAAGCACACTGTAAAGCCCGAAGCGCGGTGCGTGCGAGGCACTCTGTGTTTGCGCACGGCCCCTCCTCTGCAGGCCGCGTCCGGGACGCGCTCCGTCTCTCTCGCACCCCTGCGGACCCTGCGGACCCTGCGGGGCGCACCGTGAGTGCGAGAGAGACGACGCCAGTGCCGTTTCGGAGCGAGCCCGCTGCTTGGCTAGCCCTGGCCGGCGAGCTGGTTGGGTCGGTCCGAGGAAAAGCAGCCTTGTCCTCCGGGCGGGCCGGCCGTGTGTTTAATTTGGCTGGTCATAGATGATACACGCAGCGTGGGTGTGTGTGTGTGTGTGTGCCTCGCCACCACTATGGCAGCGCGGTGCGCAGGCCATCCATAATGAATCCAGCCGGTCAAGCCGCCCCGTGTTGGTTCGCGTCGCGTTTTCGGACCACCACAACTAGTGCCCCGCCGCGGCGCCGTGCCGTGCCGTGCCGTGCCGGGCTTAGCGTGGACACTAGTAAGCGCCACCGTGGGCCTTCCGGGCCATTTGCCGGACGGGGCCGTGGCGACGGCGCGGCGGGGCACTAGTTTGTGACGTGCAAATAATCGCCTCTTTGAATCGCCGCGCGGCTGTACTGCAAATAGTGGTGCGGCAAGTCGCTGGCCGGGGGGGCGACCTCGTCTCTCGATCCGCCCGCCGCTTTGCTTTCGGCCTTTGGGTCTTTCAGCGGGGATCCCGCTCCGCGCTCCCGCAGACCGATTCCGAGAGCGTGTCCCTGCTCGCACCAACACGGCACGCCCCGTGCGTGCGAGGGAGACGCAGCGACGAAAGCGACTCTCGGAATCGGTCTGCAGTCCGCTCATGTAGAAAGGGTGCGGCGGTGGCTGTCGCGGCGCCGGCTTTCTTTGCGCAGCTCCCGCGGGACTCGGTGCGTGCGTGCTGCGTGGACGTGCGTGGACGTGCGTGTGTGTACTCAAGTGCGTGTGTGGAGAGCACACTTGCTCGCCCTTTGTGCCAAATCATTCCATTAGGCAAATTAGGGAGGCTGGTGGCGGGGCGCAGACGAGACTCGACACGGCGCGTGTCTGTCTGTCCGTCCGTCTGCCTGTCTGTCTGCCGGTCCGCCATTGCTAATCGGTGGGCAGTTTGGCGTGCATCGCGTAGCGGTCGTGGCGGTGTGTCGGTGCATTTTCCATGAGTGGTCCCCTATGACGCGCCGCAGCGCCGTGCCAATTGGGGCGAGGTTTTCACCTGGCTGGTGCCGGTGGGATGGCCGAATGGCCGAATGGGGCGGGGGCGTTTGAACGGCTCGATTGGCGAATTGGGTTATGCCGTGGGGACGGCCGGGATGACGGCCAGCCGACGGCCGAGGGGTGTGGAGCGCGTCATTAGCATGGCGAAGCGCGGCGGCGGGCTGAAGTGAAATATCGCAGTGTGACGTCGCGACGCGTTGACACTCGCGGGGTCCGGCATGGCATGGTGGTCCAGAAGACCGGTGTAGGTGGTCAATATCCGGGACGCGTTTTGAGCTCCAGAGTTGCTAAATGGGACTCGAACCGAGCGTGTGACCCTACCTATGGATTGCTCTCCGAACGAGGAATCCATTGGTGGGGTCATACGTTTGGTGTATAGCGACTGTGGAGCTCAAAACGCGTCTAAAAGTTGAGGCCGCCTGCGCCGGTGTTCCGGCCCACTGTGCACAAGCCCGGCAGGGCATGGCCCTCATGTCGCCTCGTCGATTTCGGCACGTTCGGCTTGACTGGGTGGGTTGGTAGGGTTGGTTGGTTGGTTACCTATGGTGAACCGCGCTGCTGGAGTTTACACACGTTTGTGGCTCTGCCCTGCCCCGCCCCGCGCCGCGCCGTGCTGCTTGACTTGTGTGTAACTTGCAGCCGTGGCGCGGTGCGCTGACGGGGGCGGGGGGCGCCCGGATCGACGTGCTGCTGCAGGGGGAGGCGCCCGACGCACGCCGTGCCGCCGTCGTGGATGTGGATGTCTCGTCTGACCAAGTGTGTCTTTGTGTTGCAGAGAAGCCCGTGGGCACGCAGCCCTGCATCCTGTGCAAGCAGCAGGTGGACGGCGTGACACAGTCGCGACTGCTGCCGCGCGCGCAGGCCGCGCAGTACGGGCTCCGCGAGGACGAGGTGGTGGCCGGCGCGCGCGTGTGCAACCCGTGCCGTTGCAAGGCGGTGCGGTCGCGCTACGTGCACTGCCCGCTGCCGTCGTGCCCCAACGCCAAGGGCCGCGTCAAGCGGGTGCGCCCCTTCCCGGCCAAGTGGGCCGAGCTGTCGGCCGAGCAGAAGGAGCCCATCATCGCCGAGTTCCAGATCCCCGTGGGCGTGTCCAAGGCGTGCTCGGCCTGCTTCAACCGCATCTCGCGCCGCATCAACCCGTCCGAGGAGAACAGCGCGAGCGGCGACGCGTCCATGTCGCCCAGCCCCGGGCCCGGCAACTCGCTGCGCTGGACCGAGGACGAGACGGACCTGCTCAAGAAGGCCCTGCGCGAGCACGGCACCAACTGGCAGCGCGTCTCGGAGGCCGTGGGCGGCACCAAGACGCACCACCAGTGCAAGAACTACTACTTCAACTACCGCAAGAAGATCGGGCTGGACGCGTTGGTGCAGGAGTACCACAAGGTGAGGGAGGTGAGCGATCCGTAGTTAGAGCAGCCTAGACTTTTGTAGACTTTGAGGTACAGTAGTTAGTGTAGATTAGCGGAGTCCGGCTTCGCGAGTTACACCGGCTGGCTCCGATTTCTTCGACAGTGTTAATCGATCTCACTTTGTTGTGTTTTACGCAAAACCCTGGTGGTTGTAGAACTGCCATTCAAAGCCCAGGTACCCTGGGTTTGAATGGCAGACTCTCAACTGGCCGTGTTTTATTTCTTACGTGACGTGTATGTTCGTGTTGTTTTCAGAACCATCTCGGCGAGGAGAGGAAGCCTGCGCTCACGGACGAGGAGGAGAGCGGCTCGAGCACGTCGTCGTGCGACGAGGTGCCGCCCAGCACCAACATCGTCATCGACAGCGACAACGCGAGCGCCGCCAACGCCCTGTCTGCCTCCAACGCGGCGGCCAAGGCGGCGGCGGCGACGACGGGAGCTCCGGCTCCGGGGACGGCTGTCCCGGGGGCGGGCCCCTCGGCGACGACGACGCCCGGACCCAGCCCTGCCACCACCCCCGCGCCGCCCCCAACAGGCAGCACCCTTCCCGCCGCCCCCGCGGCTGACGCGGACAAGGCGGCCAGCCCGGCGCCGACGCCCACTCCACCCTCGACCACGGCGCCGCCGTCGGCCTCCTCGGTGACGCCGGTGTCGTCCGTCACTCCAGTGACGCCCTCGCCGTCACCGGCACCGGCTGCCAACGGCACCCTGACGCCCGTCCCCGCCGTGACGCCGGTCACCACTGCCATCTCCAACACGACGGTGTCCTCGACGACGACGCTGACGGCGGGCGTGCCCTCGTTGACCTCCTCGCAGACGCGCACCACGAGCGAGTCCTCGGACCAGCTGAGGCCCACCAACAAGGAGGACTATGACAGCTCGGCAACGGTAAGTGCCTGGGCTGTGTGCTCACGCTGTGCTGCAGCCTGCAGCGGGGAGGGGCTTTGCTGGGGCTTGTTGGCTTGTCTCGTGAAGCATCGTGCCGTGACTATGTTGAGTGAATGCGTGCCCTAACGAATGGATGGATGGACGGATGAAGCGCGTTGACCGGATTGTTGCATGCCCGCGTGGCTGACGTCACTAACATTGACTGCCAACCTCGCTGCTATGCCTGTGTCTGCCCTGTGCCTGCCTCTCGTTCTGCGCCTCGCTTCGGCTTGGCGTCGCTTGGCTGTCACGGCTGTAACCACCACTCCCCCGCCCTGAATGCTTTCCTGTACAAAGACCGACCCGGCGGGCTGACGGCACTAACACCGCATCCGCTCCCGCGTACTCGTTTTACGTTACCCTCGAATCTCGAGCTTTCCTCACGCCTCTCGCTTTGCAACTCTGATGTCCTTGTGCTGCGCGCTGCACGCTGAGCGCCGTCCCAGCCGTGCCGTCCAGGCCGCCTCGGCGGGGCGGCCTGCAGGACGGCCGTCTGGGCAGCGCGCGGACCGCCGACCGTGCGGCCTCGCCTCGCCAGGCCTGGCCAGGCCGCGCGGGGAGCGCGTCTGTCTTGCGTGCCAGTTGCTAGTCCGAGTGTTAGTCCACAGTTGACCAGTGTTGTGCTGTGGTGTGTGTTGACTCAGGAGACTGCGGACGAAGGGCAGGGAGGGGCTGAACCGTCGCCGGCAGTCCTCGCCGGGAGCCACCCCGCCCCGGCACCCGGGTCCGGCAGCCACCCCGCGGCTGGCTCCGCGCACCCTGCCGGCCAGGGCGGCCAGGGCGGCCAGGGCCCGACGGCAGTGACTCAGGCCGGCGCCGCGGCTGTCCCGGGGCAGGCCAACGGGCCCACGGAGCCGCGCGTCACGACGGTCAAGGACCTGATGCTGAGCGTGATCGAGGTTTCCCTCAAGAAGGCCCCGCCGAGCGCGGTCAGCGACACGGTCCCGCCCACCATTTCTTCCATCCTCAACTCGGACTCCAGCTTCATGGGGCCCGGGCGTGACTTCCGTCCCGCCGCCGCCACCGCCGACAAGCCGGCCGTCGTGGTGACCAACTCGCACCACGCCGAGCGGCCCGACCAAGCCCAAGTCAAGGACACCGCCAACGCACACCATCCAGACCTGGCTGCGGGTGCGACCCTGGGTGGCCCCAAGGAGGGTCTCGTGGTGCTGCAGGTAGGCCCCGCTCCCTCGACTAGTGTAAAGATTAGCTGCGACGCGTGGGCACAGCGGCGTAGTGGTGACACGGAGCGCCCCAAGCGTACGCGACCCCGGCCCTCTCGGCGCGGACCCGACGCCCTGCACTGTGGTGCGGGCGGACGACCGCGGCCCTGGCCATATCCGTGTCGTGGAGCAGGCTTTGTGACGTGTTCATTTCGGACCTGGTGGCTCAAATCCAACATGCGTGTGCGAAATTGTACTCTGATGTGTGCAGTGTTGTCCTGCGCTATAAGTGTCTCGAGCTTGTGACGTTCTCATGTAAAGACTTCCTTTCCTTCTGTTCTGCCGCCTGGCGCGGCGTTGCTCTGACCGGACTAACGTCTTTGTTGGTGTTTTCCAGGAGGCGCCTACCATCCGGAGTGACGCGCCAGAGGACCTGTCCGTCAAGAGGCCGCGCGACGGTCCAGGACCCGGCCCCGCCACCCTGGGCATCGCCGCGCCCTACCCGGGCCGCAACCCCTCGCCCGCCGCGGCGCCCGGCCTGCAGCACCCGCTGCACGCCGTGCCCCAGGGACACCAAGGGCCTCTCGGTGCGCACGCCAAGCCTCCCACGCCTCAGATCGCCGCCGGGCAGCCGGGGCAGCCGGGCACCCCCATGACCCTGTTCTACCACGGCGTGAGTGCCGCCCAGCACCACACGGCGCACGGCGCCCCCGCCACGCCGCACCTGGTGATGGGTCCCCGCAGCCTGACGCCGCAGCACGGGCAGCTCGCCCAGCACAGCCAGCACCTGAAGCAGCCCCTGAAGGTGGTGCCGCCAACCCACCCCGTGCCCGTGCAGACCAAGCTGTCCCCCAAGTTGGTGACGCACGTGAGCCACGCGCCGCCCAAGGCCGGCTCCATCACGCACGGCACGCCCGTGTCGTCGCCGCAGCGCTACTCCGAGGGCATGCTGCGCGGCCACCACCCCCACCAGCCCCATGTGCCGCACCAGCCCCACCAGCCCGTCGGGAAGGAGGGCGGCGGCGGCTCCATCACCCAGGGCACGCCCGTGCACCTGCCCACCCGCCTGCCCGCCACCTCCATGTACTACGACTTCAAGCGGCAGTCGCCGAGCGGTGTGGTGTACCAGGCCGGCGTCCACCCTCCCAGCCACCCGGTGGGTCTGCCTCCCACGCATCCAACCGCCCCCAGCCCTGTAACCACCACGTCGACGTCGTCCGTGTCGTCGGGCGGCTTCACCTCGCCCTACCCGCACACGGGTCCGCGCGCCGCGCCGTCCTACACTGTGGAGCAGCAGCTCAACTCGCGGCAGATCATCATGGCGGACTACTACACGTCGCAGCAGATGCACCCGGGCGTGCGCCGGCCCAATGACAAGGGGTCGCCGCTTTACTACCCGCCCGCGCCCGTCGGGGCGTCCGGACTCTCGCCGCGGGCGTCGCCAGGGCCCGGGGCGCCGCCGTCGCAGCCTCCAACGCCGCAGTCCTCGCCGCAGCCCGTGTCCAAGGCCTTGCCGCACACGCCAGCGCACACGGCGGGCACGACGGTGTACATCCAGAAGTTCACGACGCAGCCGTCGCCCATGCCTCAGCGGACTCCACCCCCGCAAGCGCGGCAGAGCATCATCCAGAGGCACAACACGACGCCGCAGCCCCAGCCGCCGCCTCCGCAGCCGGCACCGCCGCCGCAGCACCAACGGCCGCTGCACTTCAGCCACCCGCCGCCGGGCCACGAGGCGTTCTCGTCGCTCGTGGACCTGGCCGTGCAGCAGCCCAGCCTGCCCGTGCCGCAGCCGGTGTTGCAGCACCACGCCGACAAGCGCAACGACAGGCTGCCCGACCGGCACCAGGACCGCCACCACGAGGGCCTCGGCAAGACCATGGTGGACTCGCTGCGTGACCGGGAACGCGACCAGCGCACCCCGCCCGGCACCGACCCCGCCGAGCTCACCAGGTGAGCCACCCTGCTCTTGTTCTCCTCTAGACTCAACTCGTGCTCTTGATTGTGCTGTGGCGGACTCTGACGGCGTCCTTCTTGTTCCAGGCTGGCTGAGATTCAGCGCCATCGAGAGTCTCTCATGATACAGGTGCAGCAGCAAAGAAGGCTGCATGAACAGCAGCAACAGCAGCAGCAAAACCACCACCACCATCAGCAACAGCAACAACAGCGTCAGCACCCGTCGCCCATCTCTCACCACACTTTGAACCAGGTATGTGTCGGCGACGTTCTTCCTCGTCATCGCCTCGAGTCGTTGGGCGGTATTGATTGACTGTTGTTGGTGTTGCAGGCGCGACTGGCTGACCAGCACCGCCTGATAGCGGCCAGCCACCCGAGCCACGCGAGCCACAACCCGCGGCACACACCGTCGCCGTCGCCCCAACATCCCCCCGGGCCGCCGCACGGCCAGCACCCGCCCAGCTCGCAGGCCGCGCAGGTGTCGCAGGCACCCAGCCCCGCTCAGAGGTGAGACTTGGCTCTTGGCTCGTCGAGCAGTGCCTTGCCGTTGGGTCCAGCAATGCTAACAGTGTGTCGCTTCGCAGGGAACCCAGCGTAGTGAACCGGCCCAGCTCCGTGCCTCAGCCGGGTCTCAGCGGCGGCGCCAGCAGTGCCGCGCCGGCCACGCCGGGCGTGGCGGCCTCCGGCCCCGGCAGGCCCAGCTCGACGTCCGGCGACTCGACGTTGACGGCCGCCAGCGTGATCGACGCCATCATCACGCACACCATCAACGAGGGCGTGCCCAGCAGCAACACCAACCATCCGGGACCTCTGACGTCGCGGCTCGGTGACAGATTATTCTCGGTGAGTTGAGCGGTCACGTGGTTGGTATGTTGTTGGTGATGTTGTGTGCTTGACTGACGTGTGATTTTCTTCATCAGGGCTTCCATTCAAGTAGTCCTCAGTTGAACGAGGCTTCCATCAAATCATCCCCATTGAAGGGTTCCGCGACGGCCGAGCCGGGGACGGAATCTGCCAGCAGCGCGCCCAGCAACAGCACGGCCGCACCCCCGCCCGCCGCGCCCCCGAAGAAGACCCTGAGCGACCACATCGACTCCCTCATCACCAAAGACCTGAACGCGCCCAGCGCGCCCAGCGGCATTGGCGGCTACCCGCGAACGATGGCCTACCCGCCCACGTTCGGCGTGCCGTCGTCCAACGCGGCGGTAGCGCCGGGCGCCCAGTCGGTGGAGGAGCAGGCCGGGGTGCTCTGGAAGCAGCGGCGGAGGGACGAGCATGAGGCCGCCAGCGCGGCCAGGGACAAGGGCCGCAGCACACCGCAGCCGCCCACGACTCAGAGCCAGGGCGCGGCCAGCGGACAGGCGGCGGGCGACGAGCGCTCTATCATCAGGATCGCGCAGATGTCATCTAGTCCCCGCAAGCCGGGCCAGCAAGTGGAGCCTGTGTCGCCGCCCGAGTCGTCCGCACCCACCCCACCCGCCACCACGGCGCACTGGTTGGCCACCAGCAGCAGCCACACCTCGCCCACCACCGCGTCCTCCGCCGTGACCAGCGTGGCGGCCAGTGCCGTGGCCGCGGACCCCATGGCCTTCCTGCAGCAGCGGAGGCACTTCGCCGAGGGGCGGGGACACTTGTCCCCCCTGGAGTACGTCAAGAATCGCATCGTGGAGGTGATGCGCACCACGGACGATGACAAGGTGACTGACAGCCGCAAGGAGGACGGCGAACAGCCAGCCTCCACCGCTGCCTCCTCCAAGACTGAGGGCCGAAGCGTCAGCGGCAGTCCCCGGGGCAGCCCTAACGCCGCGCCCAGCGAGGACAAGAAGGACGACGGGGAGAAGCCCCCTCGGCCAGGGACGGCGCCCGCCACCACCACACAGCCTCACTCCGCCCCCTACGTGCAGACCACCACGTACACCTACCCCTTCTCGGCGCTCAGCGTGCCCCAGGCCGCCGTCGCCCCCCAGACGGGCGCTGCGGGTGCGGCCCCCAAGCCCCCTGCCATGCTGCCGCCCACACTGTCCAAGGAGCCGGTCGCCCCGGTCGCCGAGCCCAAGCCGCTCCTGTCGTCTCAGTATGAGGCGCTCTCCGATGAAGACTAGATTCAAGAATCGGTTTCTCCTGCTCAATTTGTAACACGTTAAGTACCACTTGTGGATGTACTGCTTATTCCAGACGTAATGTTTGTGTAGGTTTTTACTTTGGAGCTCTGGCGGTTTCGTTTGTATGTAATTTCGTGTCCTTGGTTGCCGTTTTGTTGATTTCGTATTTTCTTTTCGGTCGATCAGAGCAATCATGTTAGTTGCCATGTTTATCAATTAGTCTCATTGAGGTGACTATGTTAAAGTTTGGGACAGAGATGTGGTGGAGATGGGAACTGGCATGCAGCTTGCACTGCGGAAGGAACTTAAGTCAGTTGATGAGACTGTGTTCAGAAACGGGCCTTATTGTATATGCCTTGGTTCTAGTTGTTGATGATTTAAAATCAACTGTAAATAGAGATACATTTCTCTTTGAGATTATTCTTGTCATCCTGTGGTGCAAGACAAACAAGTGTGCAGCACTTTTCTTACCATTCCACCTGACTTCTCAATTCACCTCTCAACTACAGGGCTATGTAAGCTTTTATATGGGATATTTTTTATTTCCTGTTAGTGTTTTAAATTGTCTTAGTAACTCTCTTTGTTATGTATTGAATTTTACGAGGACGGTAACAGGCGTTCTCCCTACCCCTCCTGAGTGACTTGTGTAACTTTTTATAAATATTTTTTTTATGTTATGTTGATAAGAGTCTTTCTGGACTCACGTGATAAATGTTGACATACTATATAAGCACTAATATGTATAAGTATGTGGCTGGGTAAGCTTTTCATACTGTCAGAAAGGTCTTTGTGTAAAATAGATGTGTAGTGTGATTGACTGCCTCAATCTTGTACATAATCCTACACTCCTGCTGCTAGCTAGGCATGTTCAATTTATTATATTAATTGTGTAAATATTTGCTATGCATCTGATATTTTTTTTCTACGAATGAACTTAAGAACAAAGAGGGATTAGCTGTGATAGCAGCCATGTACAATGTGTACAAATTGAAGAGTCCTGATCGTTTGTATGTTCGTCCCTCTTTCCCCTGAGAGTTCTGCAAGTGAAGGGCAAACATGATTTTTGCATTACTGTAATTTGTTGATTTTATTGTATATTAGTATAACAATTTGTTTTTTTTTCCTTTTTTTTTCTTAAAACCAGTGGTGATATCTTATTAGTGAAAGACGTTCATATGGACAGGTTAGGGTAAGCTTCTGCTTGAAACAATGTGATTTGTGTTCTCTTCTGTCCTTTTTATAGTCATACTTGAGGGGGAAGAGAGTGTCGGACAAATAAACGGGCAGAACGATGAACCAGGTGTAAGGGTTGGTACTCCACCTTAGATCGTTTAGGCGTACTTCCATCACTCAGTTCTAGTATGCTAATTGGGGAGTGGGTTTCATCTCTGCTGGACAGACTTGCACTGCTCATCAACTCCCACCCAGTCCCCCTGTATTAATGACACAGTGCCACCTCGGTTGACAATAACTTCTGTGCATGTTTTTAAATGAGGGCTTTTATTAAGGGTATTGTCTAAAATTGTTGGGGTTTATATATATTTTTCTTTGATTGTTGCCTGGGGTGTTGCTGTGTCCTCCCTTGTCTCCTCTTCTGGACTACAAACTTCTCTTCACCGTCCTCTTTTTCTCCTTCACCAAAACATAACTAGAATATGAGAAATGTTGTAGTCTCCTTCAGTGTACACAGGTGAAAACAAAAAACGAAACAAAATGTTATTTTTGTTGAAAATATAAATCCATGTGTCCGTTACAAATCTGTATTATTTTTATTTCCCAAATTCCTCACGATTTATTTTCCTTCCATCTGAAGAAGCTTGCAGTTTATTTCACAGCCTGAGTGAAGGTTATTATAGGCTACCATCATACCTTCTCTCATGCTACCATACATTACCTTAGCTCAAAAAAGAAAAGAAGCAATTTTTGGCTTGCAAAGCAGAAACACAGGCAAACCTAAAGAGGTCCCGTACACCAAGAAAAATAAAAAAATGAATTTACTAGTGAATGTTGGACGGCGGGCCTGAGAATTGTGCCAACCCGTTAAACAGAAGGGCTGCATTGATGGGGAGTTATGAATAAAAAATAATCTGAGCTTTAAATGAAGGTGTTCAACTCAGAAAATTTGGTAATTTTTGAGAAAATTAACATAAACAACTGAAGAGAGGGTCGGCGATCCCGAGTGGAAGTGGGGGAAAGGCGTGTAAAGATAAGGCAAGAGAGTGTTGGGCCCGGGGAAAAGAGGGGGGGGGGAGTTGCATTTTATCTTTATTTCTTGTCAGAGAGGGGTCCTTGCGGGGGTCAAGGCCGCACCTGGGTGGCGCTGAGCGGCGTGGCGGCGTGGCGGCCACCTTGACCACGGCGAGATGCTTGATAAGCCAAGAGAGAGAGGGAGAGGGGGACGCCCGGAAGTCAGAGTGACAGAGTGAAAGTGAGGGATGCATTCCACTTTTGGATATTTGTTTATGGGATAGGTCCGGTTTCTTTATTCGGGAGACTCGTGCTGGACTCAGGTACCGTTGTGTATACGGTCATTCGACTTTATTTCTTCTTTTTGTGAATTATGGAATGTTTTCGGGGAGAATCATCTTTTTTTATTCGTCGTGAGGATATCTTTCCTTCTCTTCTTTCCAGAAAAAGTCTGTTTCTTTACTTTTCTGGTGATAAGGCAAGATTAAAAGGGTGAGATTACTAGTGATAAGTCTTTTGGTTTTGTGTGTTTGGGGTCGAGGGCCGTCGCTTTTATTTCTTCTTTCAGTTTTGTTTGGGCAGAAAATTTCTATACGGGGTGATGTTTTGTGTTGCCAGGTCCAAAAGGGCAATTTTTTTAAAAGGTTTTTTTTTGTGAATAAGTGTAGCGGTGAATTAAGTCTGGAAGTATGTGCAGGGGAAAAGGAAACATCTGCCGAGATGACGGGCTTATATAATTTAGCCCGCCAACGGGAACTGAACCCGTGCCGCAGATCCACCACTCCACTCAAGAACAATGACAAAATTTCCGAAAATAAATACTATTTTAATGCAAGATAACACAGTACATAATATATCGGGGGTGAGGTGAGACTGGGCGTGACACTGACACTGCGAGTGAAATGAAGATGTGCGACTTTATTCCGGCGATGACGATGCTCCACGAACACAATGACGACACTTTCGATGCCTCCTACAGACAGCTCCGGTTCCGGTTCCGGGCAACGCAGCAGAAGTTCTGCGCTCCAAGCGCCACTTTCAAGTCTGACTTTAGTTTTTCGACGTGCGAACCCTACACCAGCACTATAGTCGAGGTCTTGTAGTGAGGCGGGTCCCGGGGCCCAGCATGCTCAGCACTCCTCCGACTGGAAGTTGAGCGACACGGAGTTGATGCAGTAGCGCAGGCCCGTCGGCGCGGGGCCGTCTGGGAACACGTGGCCGAGGTGGGAGTCGCACTGAGGGAGTGACAGAGACAGAACGTGAACTCCTGGGGCGTCAGGCAAAGACAAAGAGAACGAGTGGCAGGATTGCCATCTACCTTGATGCAGAGGACTTCGGTGCGCGGCCTGCCGGGCCGCGACAGGTCGGGGAGCTCCTTGATGCTGCCCTCCACGCAGGAGCTGAAGGACGGCCAGCCGCAGCCCGAGAGGTACTTGGCGTCCGACCTGCGGGGACAGGCAGGGAGGCGCCCCATCAGGCAGTGCGAGACAGAAGTACCGAGCAGGGAAGGGCATGGCGGCCGGCTTACCTGAACAGGTCGGCGTTGCAGCACGTGCAGGTGTAGGTCCCCCTCTCGAAGTGCGACAGATAGCGGCCACTGAAGGGCTGAGGACGAAGACACGAGAAGCTCAAGGTTAGCCACTGCAGAGAGCCTCAGCGAAGAGGAGTGAAACTGAAAGCTGAACGCGCTTACGATTTCCGTGGCTTTCCGGCGGCAGACGGCGAACACGTCCTCGGACAGGCGGTCCTCCCACTCGGCGTCGGAGATGGCCGTGGGGGTCTTGGCGATCTTCTCGGTGGCGACGGACTCGGCTGCACAACCAAAGCCAAGGCAACTGTTCAGGAACAGGCCGACGACGGAGTCGGGCGTCGAGCGCGTCGAGCGCCTCTAGGTGCCCGAGGGACTTCCCTGCCCAGTGGCCGGCGTGGCCGGGGCGGGTGGAGGGTGGAGCACCGTCGGAACCCTTTCCACCAGGGCCCTACGAGGCCCGAGGCGAGACACTGGATCTGCTCTACTCACATTTCAGCATGTTGGCAGTGGTGTGGACGGCGCCAAAGGACAAACTACAGCGTCTGCTGGGCGGCTCGGCTGCGGCTGTCGTCTGCTAGTGTAGCGTCTTCGTCCCGATGCGGCCCGGGCGCGACTGGTGGCTGGTGTGGGTCGGGGCGGAGCACTGAGCACTGGGTCGGAGCAGAGCCAAGTGACTGCGACGGCGACACGGCCAAGACTGACTCGTCATAACAATCGCACATGCTTGTAGTACATTTCGCGGTCCCGGCCGGGCCGTGGCGAGCCGCGCTAGCCGCGCCGGCATGGACCCCCGCGTCGCGGCAGTCGCGGCCCACCCCCACCCCCTGCCCCCACCGCGGCCACCGCGGCCCGTCGCGGTCCCACCAGAGGAAGGCGTGATTGCCCCCTCCCTTTCCCCAGCACATGGCTGGGCATTGTCACTTGTCCATCCACAAGGGCCTAAGCCAAGTGGGTCAGCGAGCCGCCGCGGTCGCCGCGGTCGCCGCCGTCGGCGCGGTGGGCATGACCCGCGTCGTGGCCTCCAGGGGGTCGACGACGCCCTCCCTATCGCCCTGCCCGCCCCACCCCGCGGCTTCCGGCCAGGCACCCGGAAACGAGACCGGCAGACCGACTCCGGGATCGCGGGGAGGTGCGCCTATCTACAGCAGGACCTCCTCCGCCAGTCCAGCGAGCATGACGGCGGACGACGCCGTTTGAACCCGGAGGGGCCGAGCCAGCCGAGTCATTCCCAAACATAGTGCTTTCGTCGGTCTGTCTCTCTCGCACCCTCACGGAGCGCCCGACGAGTGCGAGGGAGAGGCCCACCACTCGGAATCAGTCTGCAACTCATTGCCTCCCTTCCCCTCCGCGCTGACCGGCGTGCACTTGAAAGGCGCGTGACGTAGCAGACAACGCTCTGCTCGGCGCCCCGCACGCGAAGCACGCGACGATGAATTTCACCGATACCGCGGCGCGGCACTGTTTATCTTTAATAATGAGCTGCTGCCGCTGCTTGTTTTCTGTTTTTCGGGGTTGCGCGGTCAAGCTACAATGCCACTATCGTTAATTAGCTTTCGCGATAGTACGGCCATCTCCTCATCTCAGCGGACTGATTCCGAGAGTCGCTTTCGTCGCTCTGTCTCTCTCGCTCCTATACGGGACGCCGCATGCGTGCGAGAGAGACAGAGCGACGAAAGCGGCTCTCGGAATCAGTGTGCAGTGCACGCCAGGCCAGACATCGGGGTGCGGGGCTTGGGGCGCGACGAGTTGAAGGGCTAGAAAAACTTGCATAGGCATGAGTGTCGTCTGTTTGCCGCCGGCTTGCTCGGCTTGAGGTGCAAGACGCCGTCTGCCGCTGCCTGCGCACACACACTCACACACCGTTCACCGCGCATGACAAAGTACCGCGGCGTGTTGACAGTCATCGTCTCGTGGTTCGGCGACGGCGTCTCGGTAAATGACAACGGGGTCGCTGTCATGTCATCGCCGCGGTCGTCGGCGAGTCGGCGGCTCGGAGGAAGGAGCCAGAAGGCAGAAGGGCGCGGAGACGCGGAGGCTCGGACTCGGATCGGGGAAAGGAAAGCACACGAAAAGGAAAGTTCCACGGGAAGCGGCCGGCCGCCCGGCCGAAGTGTCACAGCGGTATCAGTGAGGGCGGGGCGGGGCGGGGCGAGGAAGCCGATGTCCCGACGCGGTCTTATTCTGTCCCCGGCGGTAATCGCTCTCGGCCCGGTATTATTTTTGAAGTGTTGCACCAGGGCCGAAGCGCAGCGCCGAGGTTTGAGGCGGTGTCGCCGTACGGCACATGCGGCCGGGGCGGCCGGGGCGGCCGGGGCCTTCCTCGGCCGTCGGGAAGGTGTTCTCCGAGGCGGACCGGCACTGTGGACGGACATGTTGATAAGGCGCCAATTGCGGGGGGGCACTCGCGGCCCGCACAGAGGTGAACGTCAGACAAGTGCCGCCAGTGTCGGCACGGCGCCAGCCAGACCAGGGCCTGGGCCTTGGCAGGGCCAGGGCCTGCTCGGGGACGGCCAGGGCCAGGGCCACGCGCAGGAACCGGAAGCCAGCCTGGCGGCCGCGCCGGCATACCGTTCCGCTCCGCGCGGCCGAGGGCCGTGGAGGCGCCAAAGTGCAAATAGCAAGACAAGCACTGTCTGGACGCACGCCGCGCTTCCTGCCGTCGCCGGCCACGACGTCCACGACCTGCCGAGCACCGAACGGGTAACGGCAGTTATCCTTGGCAGACGACCATCCCGCCGTCGGCCAGCCTCACCTGGCGGGGAGGGAGATATGCGGACCGCGCGAGTCCGCGTCGCGGCGTGTCGTGTCGCTGTCGGCGTGCGGGGTCGCGCCCTCCCGTGGGGGCATCGCGGCGATGACCGCGATCAAAGTAAAGCAGCGCGTACTCGCCGATACCGGTTACGTCAGGGCCCCCGCACAGTGGGCCAGAAGAACGGTGGAGGCGGTCAAAATGGGATTGCTCGAACCGAACGTGTGACCCCACCAATGGATTCCTCGTCCGGAGAGCAATCCATTGGTGGGGTCACACGCTCGGTTCGAGTGCCATTTAGTGACTCTGGACCTCAAAACGCGTCTAGAGTTTTGGCCATCGGCGCCTTCCTGCCCACCTTGCTGGGCTTTGCCAGGCTTTGCGGGGTTTTGACTGGCGGCTGGCGGCGCCACTGTCCGAGACGTGTCCATCGTGAGGCTGCCGGCAGAGCGCTGTCCGCTCTGCTCTGCCCATTCACCGGCCTGCCGCGGCCTGCACTGTACAGTACTGCCACGCGTCGCCGCGATATCTCGATGACGCCGTGCACGACGAGGACGTGGTGCTTCGCCGTGCGCCGCGGTGATTTGCGTGGAGCGGGCCGCGCCGGATTTAGCTTCCTGTCCGAGTCAAGTGGCGCGAGGATTGAGGCGACGAGATGAACCAATGAGGACTGTACGCGCTTTGCCGTGAGTGCGTGTGTGTGTGCGTGTGTGCCAGGTCTCGGCCGGGACGCCGGGACGCCGGGACGCAGGCAGGTGGAGCTCCTTGGTCTCCTTCCACGCAAAACGGCCAACGGCGTGCCCCTGTCCCACTGCCTGGACGGCTGGACGCAGGCGCAGAACCTGTCCAGTCGGCCGGCCGCTCATTTCCAGGACTGCACTCTCTCTCGTACTCATGGGGCGTTCCGTTGAGGTGCGAGAGGGACAGCGCGACGAAGACAGTCTTCGGAATCAACCCTCCGGCGGCTCCTCCGTACTCCCTCCCGACGGCGGCGGCCACACCGCGCGGTGCGGGCGGTGACGGCGGCGGCGACAGCGCGGCCACCACGGCGCGGCCACGACGGCGCCGCGTGCACACAAGGCGCACAAGGCGTCACAACGAAAGGCGCGGCTAATCGGTCTGTTGCATTACCCCAATTCCAACAACTACACGCCGCCTTCCCCGCAGCGCCCACCGCTCGCTACTTTCTGTTGTTTGAGCGTCAACGTCAACTCGGCCACGTGTTTGCCCCGGGAATCCTTCGCGGCTCTGCGATAACCTTCGCTTCTCTCCGCCAGCCTTGCTGCCTCCGCTCCGCGCTGCTCCGCGCCCTTCGCACGTACTTGATGCTCAGCGAGAGGGAGAGAGGGAAGGACTGGATTGCAGAAGTAAACTGGGGAAAAGCTTCACCAAGCCCGGGACTCGAACCCTGTTGCACACTGCGCCGTCGGCACCGGTGCCTGCTCGCAGTCCCTGTCTCGGCGCCTTGGCGCCTCGGCCCGCGAGGGAGGCGACGCCGCCGTCGTCTATGCCTATCTCGGCGTGCAATAAAACTGCGGAATCCGCTCTCGTGATGCAAAGGGAGGCGACGGAAGGAGTGAGCCATCAGCCCCCCGAGGCGTGGCCCGGCCTTTCGGCCCGGCTAGACCGGCTAGGCCCGCGCCGCGCCGCACCGCCGTGTTTGATAACGGGGCCGGCCGAGTGATTCAGATAATTGTCGCTGTCATTGCCGCTCGCTTACGGAGAGCTCCGTGAGTGTGAGAGAGACGGAGCGGTGAAAGCGACTCTCGGAATGAGTGTATTCGGCGGAGCACTGCACCCGCCCATCCACCCTGCACCCCGCCCGGCCCAGCAGCCCCCGCGCGCCCTCACGAGTGTGCTGTTGTGTCGACACACAGCGTAGCGTAGCGCGGCGCACACGTTACGTCCGTGTCCAGGGAACCGTGACAACGCGGCGTGGCCGATAATGGCGTGTGTTATTTGCACTCGAGCGACGAAACAAAATTAAAAATACCACTGACGCTGGCCCACATTTCGGTGGCGTGACATCATACGCGGGGCATCGCTTTCCTCCCATCCACTGCCCTCTTCAAAAGTTGCAGTTATGCGGACGATGGTTCTTATCACGCCACCTCTCGGGACCTTGACGCCCCCAAGTGCCCCGCTCTTCCCCCTTTTTCGCGATGGGAGAGTCCGGTGTTTGGATCGAAATCCACGCGCCCTGCGCGAGCCTCCTCACTTAATCGGGCCTTGTGGGACTGGCCGGCCCGGCCTAGCCGGCCTAGCCTAGCAACCGAGACCGGAGACCGAGGTGGGTCATCTCATTGTGCTGGGGTTGCTGACCCAGCGCGTCACAGCGTCACATCCCTATCTGGCCGGGCCACGCCGCCACGCCGGCCGGCCCAGCGCGTCAACAAACTGGCGCGACAAATTCGTCGACATCTTCCTGTACATAGCTGGATCGGCTAGAGCTGCATTCCGAAACCCTATCTAGAGTAGTCCCTGCGGGGCGGGGCGGGGCAGGGGGCCGCCCAGTCAAAGTGCGCGGGGTTTCTTCCACTGTGGGTGCTGGCCTAATCGAACGCCCGCCTCCCTTCCGGAGCGAGACAAGCGAAGAGACGAGCGCGCCGCGGCGGCCAGTGAAGCAGTGTAGCAGTGGAGCGAAGGGACGCCCGCGGCACAGAGCTGCCCACGCGACTGCCTACCCGCCAGGCGCCATGGCCCCTTACGGTGGCGGGGTAGGCCGTCCCGTCATACAGCGGTGCGCGCAGGGCGGCGTGGCGGCCTACCCGGGCCCTCGCAGGCGCTAGCAGGCTAGAAGCTCCACCGCCAGAGCCAGGATGGGCTGGACGTGCAGTTTGCGGCTTGGCCAGGCTTGGCGTGCCGCTGCGCTCGAGATACCCATCGCCCTCGCGCCACTTGCGGTGCTCCCCGCTGGCGCCGCTGGCCGCCGGGTTGAAGGAGACGAATATTTTCGCGGCCGCCCCCGCCTCGATAACCAGATGTAGGTCAGCGTGAGGGAGGAAGCACAGCGGAGCGGCGGCAGCCCGTTTGGCGCGTTCGCGTTTGGAACTTGGCGTGCTTGCGGTTCAAGGCTCCGAGCGGCGAGCCGCCACTGGCCAGCAGACTGATTCCGAGAGTCGTTTTCGTCGCTGTCTCTCTCGCACTCATGGGCCGTGCCGTAAAGGTGCGAGAGAGAGAGCGCGACGAAAATGACTCTCGGATTCAGTCGGCAGGTCGTCCAATTCCCTAAACCCCAGGGCTGCTTTCCTATCGGTTTTTGCTATTATCAACAAGTGGCCTCGGCCGGGCGGCGCACGGCACCACAAAGCCTGCACGAGCCGGCCGCACCGGACAGCAGGCGCGCCCTGTCGACTGGTCGGGGAGTCGCGGACACGCTCCGTGGGCAGGGCGATGTCGCCGCGAACAGCCTTACAGTGAACCGGCCACAGCGCCGCAATCTAGCCATCAGCACTGTCAAGGTTGCCAATTGGGGTGCTGCGCGGTGCTGCGAGGACTCGCAGGGCTGGCTCTGACGCTCTCACAGGCCGACAGGCCGACATACAGTGGCAAAGTTGAACGGCCGCCGCGTGCGCGCTGAGCGAGCGTGCCGAGTGCGCGGCAGCGCGGCCCTTCTGCCGACGGCCACCAGTCGTCCTTGGCAGTCGAGTCGGCTAGAGACGGAATCTGGGATCGATAGTGATGAGTTGATTGCACTATCGACGTTGCAGGCCAGCTTTTCTATTTGAGGCGCGCATTTGTGAGTTTATTTTGGCACCGCGTCGCCGGGCTTCGCCCTCTCTAGGAAGCGGCCTGGGGCTTGGAAGGGCAAGAGTTCGAGGGCGGCTGCTTCTCGGCGGCCTTGGGGGACCCCGGGCACGACGGGGGCGGCTTTTCAGGTGGTGGGCACGGGGGTGGCTTCTCAGGTGGCGGGCACGGGGGTGGCTTCTCAGGTGGCGGGCACGGGGGTGGCTTCTCAGGTGGCGGGCACGGGGGTGGCTTCTCAGGTGGCGGGCACGGGGGTGGGCTTCTCAGGTGGTGGGCACGGGGGCTGGCTTCTCGGGCGGTGGGCACGGGGGTGGGCACGGCGGGAGGGCAGGGGGTGGTTCACGGAGGCGGGCACGGGGGGTGGCGGGCACGGTGGGGGGACGGGGGTGGGGTGGGAGGCGGCGGCGGGCACGGGCCCCCGGGGCCGGGGGCTTCCCGCACGGCGGGAGGGCGGGCGCGGGGGCACCCGGAGGCCGGGGCCCGGCGGCGCTGCCCGGGCACGGTCACCCGGGCCCCTGCCGAGGGACGCGGCAAGCACGGCTCACCCCCGCGGTGGCCGCCCTGCTTCCCGCCCCGGCTGGAAAGGGCGGCTCTTTGGGGGGGCAACGGAAGGAACGGAATCGCCGTTGCCCTTTCCGCAGGCCGGCCCGCGGCCCCCGGGGCCACCCTTCGACCCCCCGGAGCAACAAGAGCCCAAGGGGCCCCCATCACCGTCCGGGATGCCTGCCCGGACCGACGGCGGCGCCATCTGCAAGGCCCGTAGGCACTGGGGTGGGGAACGGAAGGAACCGGGAATTTAGGGGAATAGTTAAATACATGAGAGAGTCGGGACACTGAGAAATCCCGGCCTATCAGTTCGACACTAGGAGCAATCAAGTGTAACATGACGGCACAAACCCAATTCAGGGTCTCGGGATGCCGAAAAAACCGGCCAGCGTACAGTGCTTTTCCTTTCAATAGCCCATTGTATAACGTGGTGTAGCTGGGCAACGCGGAGGTTGCATATCTCCGATATCTCATTGGCGCTAACGTAGTTAAATATTGAGAGAATTCGAATGGTAAATGAGAAATCCCAGTTATCAGTGTAACACATATAATCTTTTTAATCAAGTGATAACATTATGCACAAACCAACAAATTCAGGGCATACAAATAGGATGCTCAAATAAAATCGCCAGCTTGTACAGTGTCTTTTTCTCTTTCATATAGCTCTTTCATATTTCATTAAACTTGGGATGTGCTACGAACTAGCTCAATATCTTCACATTTTGAAATAGATATCAAACTTTGAGACAGTAAAGAATAGTTATAAATCCACTGAGAAAGTATTAATAATAACGATACACCGATTATTGGACAATCTTACTACACAAAAATGCATCAAGTACAACCAAACAGCCTGTGTGTAGCCATGCCTTGCCTCTCATCAAAAATATACTTAACATTATTATATTAGAGTATTGTTCAGTGCCTAATGGCATATTTCTTTCAAATTGGTCTCCTTATATCCTAAAGGCAAGGAAATAGAATGTTGATGTTACATTTTAAATTTAAAAAATGAATTTTTAAAATAATTTTTGTGCAACTGCTGTTGAACCCTCGTTTGAACCAATGATCATACCCTACAATTAAAAGTCTAATCTTTCATTGAGTCGCTGTGGGGTGTTGATTGAAGAGATATCCGAATTTAAAATGAAACAAAGATTTGAAAAAGCAGGAAAAAGAGAGCACAGACTGAAGAGCCTCTTGCAAAAACGTCATCATATTGACAGGTACTCTTTTCTTAACATGAAGTGCAAAATAAAAATCATAATTTAATCCAGGCCACTATTGATCATAAAAAGAGTGCAGGATAAGTATTAGCATGCAACCTGAGAACCACTGAGAGTAATATTCTGGGCACCCCGGAGAAAGTACAAATAAAAGAGACTTCAATGCAGGGCAGAGAACGGTTTGCCTTCTCAATTGAAAATAAGCAGACAAATTTTCTTCCTTAAATTGGATATGAAACTGATGAGTGCCACACTCAATTACTTTACACCATTTTGGTATTAATTTCAACGCATTTTTTATGATTTATAGAAAAAGAATTGGCTTTGGTTAAATGATTACAGCCTATTGCCTGTTTTACATAGGCTGGTATATAAGTAATATATGATGATATGGGAGATGAGCCAAGTCAATGAACGAACACCAAGCACAAAAGTTAAAACATAAAGTATAGACTTAAATGTATCACATATTACAATATCAGTGCTTGGACCACAGCTATACTAGCCCTGATCAAAGTGCTCAATCATGTCATGGGCAGTTTACATACACAAATGCAACAAATTTATCAGAAAAAATTTCCCTAACGAGGCAAGTAAGCATGGCACACTGACACTGGTAAATTTAAAATCAATGCAGTACCTTTGACATTGTTTTTTGACACTTGATAGGACCATTTTGAACACAATAGACTAGAGTCATTTAGCAAGGGTTTTAACATAAACAGAAGTAACACATAAAACAATTAAAGAGGAGTAACAGTAGCTGCTACTATTGCACATGGGTACCACTTTTTTGTTCTGATAAAAGTAACAATCCTCGCAAGCAGATTTCTAATTTCGGAATAACAGTAAAATGAAATAGCACATTCAAAATATCAGGTGCCTAAATACTGAATAAAATATTTCAATCATTCATAACAAGAATAAAACAAGGCAACTCCTGAACAAAGCTTTTCCTCTCTGTTATTAGGTACTCTTACAAACTAACAACACATCAATCAACAACTCTCCACATATTCATAACACTACAAAAAAAAAAAAAAAAAAAAAGAAGAAAAAAGAACAAAACAAAAACAATTTGCTGCATTTCTACTGCAACTTTCATAGTATTGCATTTATGACAGATAAACAATTATTGACATGGGAATGTTAGGGGTACAAATGCAAATATGTGAGCACCCTCTTCAACTAGATCCAGCCCCCTACTTTCTCACCCATGCTACTTCAATATGGCACAATTAAAAATTGAGAGTAAGGGTTGAATGACACTTCAACATACCGAAACAATCACATAAAGCTTATTTATGACTTTTAAAACAAAACACCCTTGGGCTGGATAACAATGATAACACTTTGGAAAACAGAGGGAGAAAAGTATGACACATTTTGCATTATGGAGACAAGTTGAAATGAAAATCAAAATTATAGCTTAACGAAGAAGCCTTTCCCACTTGCTAACAGTGTCACATGAATCAGAAATACGCATATACCGTACATGATACTTTGTTATCACTTATCTTGCCATTGTAAGATTTTTAGTCAGCTGCTGGTCAGATCAGGGAAGAGCTGACCCGAGCCAAAAGATCTTAATACAACATTTAAATATCACAATGGCACATTGCCTTTCCTCCATACCTCTTAAGTCCCTTATACAGCTCAGACAGCAGCATTTTTTATCTTTCCCGCCCTCTTTTTTTCCTTTTCAAGCTGCGTTGAACATTATTCAAAAATTAATGACTACAGCAGGGAATGCAACCTTCAGGAAAATAAATAACAACTTACAGTGTATCACAATGCATCAAATATACAAGCAAATTACAAGTTGTCCCACCTTAATTTAGTTAAAGCACAACAGTTTCGGCTATAAATATAATAAATATAGAAAATATAGAACTTCTTTAAAATCCATTTCCATATCAATGCTTGAAATCCAAATGTTTGGAAAATGGCTGGATGTAAATTATCAAGGTGCAAGAAGTAGAGAGCCTCAGAGACTCTCTAGCAAGAAGAGCATGTGTGCACATATGGCAGGTAAAGCGAATAGCTGAGCCCAAACAGAGGGGCATCATTTAGAATAGAATGAATGCCAAGCAGTCTTTACATGAGACAGCAACGCTTTAGGTCAGAGTCCAGATCATCATCTAAATCTAATCTGTCTGGTACTTTTCCTGCAACATTGGGCATATATTGATCTTGACACAATCCCTCTCGTTCATAAAATAACATATACGCTGAACTTGTGTCCATTTGACCAGTCGTGACCTCCTGAAAATATTAAGAGAGGTAATAACAAAAATAAAAGGCCTGATGATGCAGAAAGTTTTCATTGCTATTGGCTTACCCTGCAACTGCTGTCGTTATAACAGTACCATTTGCTGTTGGGGTTACAGGCATATGAGACATAATGACCACCACCTAAAATCCCAGAATGACACTGAAATAACAAGAAAAACAATTATAGGCAATGAATGTGGTACCTGGAGTAAAAGTAAGATAAAAAAGAGCAGACCGATACTCACAACAACAGCATACAAACGGTACTTCAAGTCAAAAGGATCTACCCCAGGTATCAAGCGATGCTGATGAAAATCCTGTAAAGCTGAATCTACAACTGGGGTCTGGGTTAAAGACGTTGAGACAAGCCTTTCTCTGCCACCAATTTTTTGTTCATTGGATCGCATAACATCTTTACTAGCGCCAAGGTCTCCATTAGCCATGGCTTCTCTGTCACTCTCACCCTCCCATATAGTATCTGCCACTGAAGACTTACGAAGCATGGAGAGCTTGCGGGTACCTTCATTCACAGAGTTGAGAGGGGTGCACACTCTTCCACAGTCGCCTTCTTCAGCAATATTTCTGTTACAAAATTTCAGGCAATGTAAGAAAAGGTTTTAAAAGTAATGTTTTATGCCACTATCTAAATAACTCACAGGTCATTCTGGGACGTTTCATGAAGAGACTTTTCAGTTTTTAATTGATGATGCCTAATTACAGTTTGTTTAGGCACTGCTGCTAAGTATGATGTGGGATTGAAATTTTCAAAAGGGAAGTTCACCACCTTTTGAGACTTGACCCATTTTCCACCAACAAATTGAAAGCGCTTCAAATGTACAATCTATAGTTGAAACAAAGATAAGAAGCAACATCAGTTCTGGGCTCTGGATGAATAAAACCACATGCCACCTTGTACAAATACAAGATTACACTTACTAAAATTGGAGGTAGTCTCCAAATTTGAAGCTTCTTTGAAGCGAGCTGATGATCACGGCACTTTGAACAATAGTATTTCTCATCATCAGCGAGATGCTCTTCTTTGGTAAATGCTTCCAGGCAAGAGTCCAACTCGATAGGGCTGGATTGCTGTATTCTAGTTTGGGCAACAGATGGATGATCGTTGAAAACCTTAACAACCGAAAAGCAGAGTCATAAATGAGGAGTGTTTCGAATTTAATTAACAATTAATGGTGATGTTTAAACAGTTAATGCATAAATCTCACCCGTTCTTGAGATGTCTGATACCGGAGATGAAGTGCTGTGGGATCCCAGTCCACAGCTAGGTAGCTACTACTCATTTTGAATTCAGTATCATTACACTGGATACGACATCCCCGACAGAACTCATACCATGGACACCAAGCACATTGAATTCCTGTTGACCCAACAGCTTTCAAAATGAATGGGAATTCATAACCCAAACTGTCATCACTGAAATAGAAAAGAGCAAGTTAGGCACATTGAACATTACTTTGTAAAATTTTCCATATTAACATTACTGATAGACTACAAAGTTACCAGTCTTGAGCATGGTTGGACACAGCAGGATCAGTTGGAGGCAGAGGTGACACTAATCTTGCGACTTGTAACCAAACTGACTGATACAAGTCCTGATGAGTGGTACTCTCTGAGCATGGAACAATAATGGGAAGCCCAAAGAGGCTAGGTTTTGTTTTCTGAGATGACATGAAGTATACGTCCTGACGAATCTACATGAGCAGGAACAAATAACCGATGAAGTAATACAGTATGATAAATTAATTCAAACTTGTTATCAAGTTAAATTTGTGGTACCATTTTGCGGTGTACAGCAACTATGTATCCTGGTTGAGAAGGTATTCCAACATCCATGTCACACAAACTTCCACTGCTTGCTGAGCCTTGGCTACTGCTGGGTGCAAGAGGAATGCTTGCAGAAGATGTGGGTAAGCCCGAGTCTACAGACTCGACATCTGGACTGTCTTTAGTATCCTTTGGAGGTGACGACGGGCTCTAAAGAAAATAGACCACAAAAATGAGACACTTCAAGTTTAAGAGAGCCAGATAAAGAAAGAAGGAAACCATGAATGCAATATATCCGAAAGGTAATTAAAAAGTGATACTCCACAAGTATTTTGGTGGTTTCATGTCATTTATAATCACTACTTCATTGAAACCATTATCACACATCAAACAAAACAATAGACTTTTACGTTATTAATAAAGAAAAAACAACAAAACAACCAAAAACAACATAAAAGCAAATATGGCCTGCATGAAAAGCTAAGCATTTATGATATAGCAAACTTTGAGTAGTTAACCAGGAATCCAACATAAGAAGAGGAAATGCCATGTAGTTCAACACATTGCAAATAAAATTTAATGGGTCACTGCTACTATGGTATTTACAATGACAAGATGACTATGACACCCTTCATCTTAGTTTACTTACCATACCTATACATGGTACATGGTTTACTGTGTGCGCATCCCACTGATAATACGCCACTGCTTTGTACCAACAAAATTCCTATCTCATCTTTAGTAAGTCTGAACTACTACTTGAATCAGTGGATGAAACCATAATCTCATTGACTAAAATACTTTAAAGCCCGAATGAAATGAATAACAACTAAAATATGGAGAAAAAAAATGAAATGCATACTACAAGATAGGGGAACCTTCTCACAAGATTGAGATGATCTTTTATTTACTGTTGCTAGTTACGAGATACTTCAAAGTAACTTGAGAAGCCAAACACCTCAAATACTCTACAGAGACAGCTAAACTTTGCATTTTATATACAGCAAACATTAAGAAATAATAATTACAAATGAAGTTACTAATCATGCACATTTTACCTTCACCTTTGTTTAATAATAAAAAACGGAAAAAAATTGAAACCAAAATTAAGAGAAAGCACCAAACTCTACCACACCAAAGTTATAGAGATAAAAGATAATGAAATTAAAAATAAAATTAGTGACAACTTGAAATTAGACTAGATATGTTTCCTACATGCACAACACTACTGTATGCCAAATGCAGATGAGGAAGAAAACCCAATTGAATTATCTGCTTGTTACAGTGTGGACAATGCCCATGCATGTGGAAAAGTCATTATGTACTCAAATCAATTCTCTGGAACTGCTTTAAGAAAGAGAAAATTTACCAACTGGAGGAAAAAAAGAGAGCTTTAAAAACTTATCAGGAATTAATGCGAGTGTGGCTGATAAACTTGATGAGACACACACAAATGTAATTAGATTTAAAAAGTAGTGAAGAGAAAGTTCCACAGAAAATTTGAAGCATCTCTAGTCTCCCACTTCCCACTTACTTGTGATGATTTGGAAAACAAAATCATGTGGTGACCTAGGACTGTAGAACTAAGGGTGGCGAGAATGACTTCATTAGTTCATCTTTATCGTGAATTCAAATCACAAGATCATGACATTAAAATTTTCCAAACTAAGACTGTGTATGTGGAATGTAATTGTTCACACCCAAATTTATTTTTAGATCTCACAAAATATTCTGGGCAGTTATATGTTCACTGCATTCAGGCATGTCCATACTTATGTGTAAGTGGTGCCAGAGCTTATCACAGTGAAATGTTTTAAAGTAATGAAATTATCATCAAGAAAAGAGGCTTTGAAACTAAGTCAATAGGTTGCTGGAATAGCAGGACTTCTCTTTCAAAATCACACCATAACTGGCAATGGCCCCCCCAGGATGACGAGGCTTTCAGGACTGACAAACACTCTGGCACCACGTCTAGATTGTGACAGAAGGCAGCAGTACTGTACCTTAAAGCACAAGAGTGCATATGCAGGCATGCAGAAAGACGTTGGCCATCTTACCTCACCGGCAGGGCGGGGGCCGGGCCGAGAACCAGAGCCCGATCCCGACCACACGCTTGCCGTGTCTTCACTGGCGTGGCCATTCAACACACTTGAACCAACTGCAGAGGGAAAGCAACCAGTCAAACAGTAGTCAGCAAGGCCAAATTTCATTTGGAAAAGAAAAAAAGCTCGTTCATACCTGAAAGAGCAGAACGAGGTGTGACAGTTCGTTGGATAGCAACTAAGGTTTGCCCTTCACGTTGTGATCGAGTAGAGCATAATGATGCTCTTTCATCATCAAAGTTGCTGCAATTTTCTGATGCTGGAAGTTCATAAGCAAATAAGGATCCTGATACTGGTCCTTTAATTTTTTGGTCATCCGACGGCACATTCTGATTAAAGACAGGCAGAAATCAGTATTTGCTACATTCAGGCAGACTTGCTTGTAGATTTGGTAACATATCAAACTGTAGAACATACCTTAATTTGAGCTTGATTCACTTCTGCTAGGCACAGTAAATGTGCAGGGATATCACACAACTGAGAAAGTTGCGTTTTGAGTTGGGCATACTTCTCATCCATGTTCAGACGGAGCCCATACTTCACAGGTACAGATCCATCAAGGCGAATAGCTGTAGCCAAACAAATAGAATTAATTTTGATCCTTTCATATAAAAAAGGAGATGGTTCAACTTAATTCAACTGATATTTTTTGTGATGCATTACAGACCTATGACTTGAATATAGATGTATGACTCCATTGGTAAAGGCAATGACAAGTAATTGAAAGGATCAAAACGAACACTTTCATGTGAGCAAACTTTGCAAATGACTTTAGACTTCAGTTGACCGTGGAAAAGGTCAACTACAATTGATTTATTGCGTAATATGTGATTTTCCCATGCCTGAAAAATCACAACAAAAGAAATATAATTGTGAGGGTGCAAACTAGGGCTAAGGGTAAACACCTCCACCTCGATTAAATAATGTAGTCGCACCTCTTGAGCCACTGTAACATCAGAGCGGCCATCACTATCTTTCAGCTCAGTATATGGCTTATCATGAACACGATTTAAGTCTTCATGTAAACCATCAAGAAGAAATGCAAGTAGCTCCTGAGAATCATGCTGTTGGTCTCCATTGAAGCGAGGTGCATACTTTCCAATGGTCCACTACAGGAAAAAAAGGAGGAAAAAAAGTCAATACCAACCCTCATTAAAGAAGACATTTAAGGACAAAAAAAAAAAAAAAAAAAAAAACTTTTACTCACCCTAAGCTTGAGAGGAGCAATAGTTTTAGCTGAACCACTCCATATATCCTGAATAAGGTCTCCGTACCTCTTTGCAATATGGCCTTTCATTCCTAAAGGGTTTGTTCTGCAGAACAAATATTTATCATTAATGATAGTACCCAAATGAAAGTTAATATGTTTTCAGATATTTTTTCACAAACTTACCTGTTGAGCTCATAAAGATGCATATTTGCAGTGAAATACTGAGTGAGTGACCTGGTGTTGCTGACACATTGTAAAGCAGCATTCATAAAGCATGTGTTTCCTAAATTATTAAGACCAGTTGCTCCTTTCTCAGCAGGAACTAAAGCAAATTTTGAAAAATAAAAATTAATTAATTTCTTGGATGAATAAAATAACTAATGATGTGTGTGGGATTAAGATTTACCTGAACACGATCGTCGTCGATCCTGTAAACTTCCCATTTCTTCGGGCCAAGTAAGGTCCTTATTGCGCACTTCTATCAACAACTGATCTTCATCGAGAACACTGAGATCCTCTAGTGAAGCTTCTTCATCCTCTAGTACTGTCATGTTGTTCTGTAGAAAGGAAATAAGAAAGTAAATAAAATAGTATTATACATCTTAAATGGAGACCCAGACAAAATTATAAAAGATCAGACAAACTTCAGTACCTCATCTTTGAAATGCCATAGTCGCATATCTTCTGGGCGTATTCTGAGTCTCTGGCTTAAAAAGTCATAAACCTCCTTAACAGTTGCCATTCGACTAAATGTAGCACTGTGTGCCAGATACCGTTTGGGTTGAGTTAAATTTGACACATATGCATAGCCTGTAGTACCTGAAAAAAAAAAAAAAAAAAAAAAGTTAGAGGGCACAGATACTATATGAGAATTGATTCTGAATCAAGCAGAACCACAGACTTACTTAGAGCAGCTGCGCCATAGCCACCAACCATCCCAGTCCAGGTTGTTTGAGGCCCAGCTCGAGATGGCTGACTCTGATGTCTGAGTAGACGGATAGTAAGAGGATATAACTCTAGCTCAACCTCTGAGCTATTTTTGGGCTTTATCACTTGTCGTGGGAGAGCAAGAGAGCCACCATACCACTGGTGAAGAGCTTTCCACAGTGAATCAGGTACAAGTTCAAAATCTGTATACCTCATAAGCACAAGGTTTTTCTTCAGTTTTCCGCCTTCTCCAGTTAAAGAGAGCACTCTTTGAAATGGAGTGGCCACAAGTGCAGAATTGTCTATAGGTCCTGGTTTCTGAGGCATTCTATGTCCAACAATAGGACGGCGATTAGGCCTTGGAGAATGGCTTGGACTGGATGTACTACTGCAAAATAGAAATAGATAAATATAATTATTACAGAGGCAAATAAAAATGAGGAACCATCTAAAGATCTAGGTAAGTTCAAGTTTCTACCTAGGGCAGTCTAAAGTCAAATGAGTCAAAGAATTAGTTGATTCAGTGAGTTTGGCTCTAGTTGCAGCACTCATGCTACTAATGCCACTGGTCCCACTGCCGTTGCTACTTGTCAAGGAAGGTGTTTGTAGCTCCAGACTACCAGCAGGTGTAGTAGCATCCACACCAATAGAGTATTCCAGAGTGGACTGTAATGAAGTAAAGATAAAACAATAAACTCGACAGAAAAAAAAAACAAACTCAAAAAGGATAACAAGGCATAATACTCACATTTACATTGGGGTAAGGCATGGACACATACTCATTCCATTGTTTCCACCAATCCATGGCTACCAAGTACCAAAACTGGCCGACAATGTAGCCTCTTGTTACTTCTCTTTCAAGCCACCCATTGACAATAGAACCTTCTTCTTGACGAGACTGTGGTCTGAGACCAAGTACCACATGACAAACCTAAAAATAAGAGGAAACGAGTTTCTTGATCATATGAAAGGAAAGTAAAAATGCAGAGACATAACAAAATAAACAAGAAAACAACATTACCTGAAATAGCAAGTTTAAGAAATGGGAAGACAAGCTGTTGTCAACAGTCCACATCAAATATTCTTCTAAAGTAAGCCCTTCTCCGCTGGCATATTTTTTAATTTCTGAAATTATTGAACTTGGATCTGAAACACAATGCATATACAAATGAAAACAACATCAAATGTGAAGAGAACCATTGTTGAATAATTTCATAGTTGATATTCGCCCAAAATTCATGCACGTAAATAGTACATGATATTTAAACTTGCAATTACCTCCGAACTCATTTTTCCCTTTAATGTCGTCTTTGGATCGACTTTCTTGGCAGACGAATAAAAGAACATCTACCATGTGTTGCAATTCTCCAGGTGATAAAATCCCATCTCGGTCAGAGTCAAAAACCTTGAAGCAGACTGGAACACATTTTCTCTCATTAACTACTGCTGGCCACAGATTTACAGTACAATAGATATCTTTTGCGAAAATAATGGAGCAACCTACATTTTTGGCGCTCAGTGGTGGGTCCACGACAAGCTGCTGATATTCCACAAGCCATCTCTTTGAAATCAATGTGTCGATCACGATTTTCATCAAATGCTCCAAACACTCCGGCACAAACAGACAATGGAACTGGCGGACTTAAAAGTGGACCAAGAGTTTCAAGATCAAGTCTTCCAGTGCTTGACTGACCTTTCAGTACCCAATAACGCTTTTCCAGCTCAATGATGTCCTTTTCTTCCACTAAATAGGAGGAATACATTCAGTAAAACTTGATGCATTGGACAAAACTAAGTTGAAAAATGACACATATTAAATCTTACAATGTGTAACTCCTGCAAGTGTTTGGTAGAAGGTAGGAGTTTCATGTTCGTTGCTTAGAGAAACTGAGCATGGTTCAGTTAGTAGCCAGCGGCTTAGGGATGTTGCATTCGTATTTAGTTGGACCCAATCACGAAACTCTTCCCAAGATGCCCGATCACGATCTTGAAAGAGACCAGATAGCTCGAGCGGCTTCCTCCCATTTTCACAGGCAGAAAGCAACCGTTCTATATCATCTCTTAGGACATAGGTTCCGGACTCATTGGAGTATAAATTGAACAGAACTGAAATTTTGAGAGAAAAAAGTCATACATTTAATGCAATTATATTAATTGAAATTTGAAAACTATGAAAAGTAAAACAAAGACCTACATTTAATTTTTTCATCTTTATTGCCTCGAGTTAAAAGAACTAGGCCGCATAATAATTTTTCAAATGCAATGCCTTTCTGAGTTCCACCAGATGCTGCAAAGATATGCTGAAAGTAATAGTTTTGAGTTAGAGACAAAATCAACAATTGCATGTTTATTACACAAATCAGTTTCATCTATACACAAATCAGTTTCATCTAAAACTTACCTCAGCAATGTTTCTAGGCACGCCTTCACCTAAGACTTCTTTGAGGAAGGATGACTTGGTAATAACACCACCGACATTTGACGCTCGCTTAAATGCTTCTCTAATTCGTTTCAGCTCCGATTCACTCACTGGATTCATAAAAGCAAAACAGGAAAATTAAATAACAGAAGTAACAACCAAAAGAGCATGGCACTAATTGGAAACACTTTGACAGGCTCCATAACACAGAGGTGTCCCAAATGTTGCAGAGTTTCATGGACAAAGCCAACAGAAAAATAATGCGAGCAAAGGCCCCATTGAAAAGTATTCCAATGGATCGACAGGAAATCATGGTAGTACCTTGTCTCCCCCCACAAGTATCAGAGTAATTGACAAGTTGGCAAAACAGGGAAAATGAATTGAAGAATGACCAACAAGATAAACGAGGTCGAAAGCAACTAACAAAGAAATATTGTAACTGAAGATAATGAAAATGTTGAGGAGACACCTCGGCATGGGAGGCAAGTCTTGATGTGTGTGATAGTGTTGACATTTCAGACAGAGACAGAGACAGCACAGAAGGGCTGGTTGTCGTGCTTACCTCTCCGTACTGCGTCTTCATAATTGATGCAGCACGGTTTGGAATCCCGTCCACCCATGACTGTGCCTTAGGCTCTAGGCCAGTCACTTCTCCACACTATAAATTAGGGTGTAACCATTTCAAGGGTTCATGTTTATCACAGCAGAAAAGTCGTCCAGTAACAAACATTACACATCCATCTTGGATTTACACCCAATTATTCCTGATGACATGATGATACAAATAGTTCTGCCACTATCTAATGGGGCGATTGATGTGATAAGCCCTATCAATACATGCCTCGGAAATACTCAAACGTTAATACCAAATTCTAAACAAGCAAAGTGCAAAACTCAGACAGAACTTTTAAGTCGTCATGAGGAGATGGTTGGGCATAAGGGAGGTATACCTGTCAGGAGACTAACCCCACGCCCCACCACCTCAGGCTGCCATACAGTCGCGCAAACCGGGCGTTTGAGCAGCAACAGATACGAAAGGGAAACGCTCAACGCGTTGAAAAGTTATGCTTTGCTCTATTTTCAGAAATGTGCGTGGACCTATCCTCCCGAGTGCGTGGACACTAATTCTATCGAAAAACACCTAGCGAGAACTTATCTGCCGTGTGCCTCATTGCGACCCCGTCACGTGATTCATTTTTGCGTAATCACTTAATCAGAAACCTACTCAAGCGTGTTGAACAGTCCCACGTCTCACCTTATGTCAGTTTAGCACGAGCTGCCAGTAGGGGGGTACTGTAATTCATGACCCACTTAAGGGAATGTTCAGCATCTGTTTGTTGACAAAGCCCTGTGCAGGAAGTTTCTATCGCATGTTTTTATCAAGTTTATTAAAGATAAGCTGACCTAGCTTCTATTTCAAGTATGCTCAATGGGTAGCAGGTGTCAGTAGAGAACATTTGGTTGAGCCGAGAACCTCAGCTGCATCTTCATGTGTCATGATTCATCTGGACAAGCACATGGCTCAATGTGAACAGGAAGGTAGTTAACTAAAGACGCAAAGAGTAATTTTCTGTGAATTTTATTAAGTAAAATTGTGGTGGTAGAGAAGTATCCACAGAAGCAGCCAGAATTTTAGGAGAGGACGCCTGCAAAGAAATGGCAAGAGGTAAAACCAAAGAACAAACACAAAATTCTCAAAAGCACCAAAACAATACTAACCAAAAATTATAGGAAGTCATGAAATGGGGGAGACAGTCTACTTAGACCTTGCCCTCATCTTTCTCCTCTTCCGCTTTAGCCTGCGCATACGCTTCTTCCTCCACTGCAACAAAATAATGACACATTAAAACAAACGGAGTGAAATAATGAACACTTCGACAACCAACAATGCTCATATGATTTCGATGCGAGTGGTAACAGATCAGTCATTGGGTGAGTTCACATGCGAACATCATACTTTGAAGAGAGAGTTAAAAACCATCATATTAATACCACAGCGCACAAACGAGACATTAATGTGTAAGTCCCAATCACAGAAAATAAACTCAAGACACAAATAACAACTTAGTGACGCACAACGCATATCCAGCAAAGGCTCCTTTGCCCAGACTTGCAAAGACACAAATTCGATGTGAATGTAAAGGGCCAGAGACAATGTAAGACACTTCAAAATTCATGCTTCGTTAAGATGGCCGTGAACAGGTAAGCCAAGTTCGCTCAAAACGTGCGCCGAATCAACATGCACGTATGGACACAACGACAAAGTGAGGTTAAATTCGGCACAATGTGAAAACGGGCTTGGAAGTTAGTAAATCTTAATCAGAAGGACATCACGATTCAACAAGCATCCGAAAGGACAATGAAACTGACGCACAATTTTAAAGAAATACGACAACCAGGAGATGCCGGGTACATGGGTGCCACGAGGCGGGGTACCAAATGGAATTTACAAGTTGAACTCGACAAAGTACCACAAGTGGAAGTATAAACCAGATCTTTTCTGAGCAGATGAGTTTCCTCCTTGAGGAAATTACATACCTTAGCACGCATGTTCCTGAAGTTTCGAAGAAAACTTCAGAAATTTAGCCCGCCGCAGTTGCGCGTGGCTACGTCTTCCTCTGCGTGCTGCTGGTGAAAGATTCCCAAAGCTCGCTGCGCGGAAACGGATGTGGGTTTTTGATGCGCAACGCCACAACAAGGTTGCCGCTCTTCGTTGGGCATTTGTTGCCGTGTTCTGAACAAAATCGTATTAATGCAGTTGTTTAACTTCCGTTTTAAAACGTATTTCAAAGTGCGCTATCAAAGAAAAATAAACGTTAAACTATTTTATTTTTCCTTGTTATTTGGTCGTTTTGACCGAAATAGTGACCATATGGCCACAGCTAAGCTTGGCAACAGCGGCGGCCTCAGCTTCATGATTTGTTGACTGCTAAAGAAAGCCGCTTGCGTCGGAGTGTTCTTGCTGGGATTACTCTGTATTTTGTTTAGTTTACAGTGAAAGTTTTTATCGAGCACAATGTCGGTCGCGTTTGCTACCCGAGGGCGCCCACCCTCTAGCCCTGCTCCTCCGCATGTTCAAAAGGTAAGCTGGAAATGAGAATGGCACCATCTTGAGTACGCTCACAGCATCCCTTTTTAAACCGTCATTTTCCCGTTTTCTCAAGTTTAGTAAATCTGTAATGTACTACATTCTCCTTTAAACATGTCAATTTTGAACATTTGAGATTCCTCTCCTCTCAATCATTCGTTGTCCTCTATACTTAGTGCAACTGATGGCCTTAGTGAATTCTTTTCCCGGCTCGGGAGTCTGTATCTTTGCGAAATAACGATCATTTTGGCAGTTCTCGTTACGATTTGTGCCGCTAATAACATTTGGACCCATGTTAGATCTGTGCATTCACTGTACTCATCTGTTCTGTGCTGTCTGTGTGTTTGAATGAAATGTCAAAGTACACTGTCAGGAGGTTTGCCGTCTGGCCAGAAATAAGACTACTTGTAAAACTACAGCATGTCATAAAATTTTACTTAAATTAAAAATTGACCTGTCAAAAGTTGAATTTTATCTTCACTTTCTAATATGTGCTGAGTAAATGCTACATGTGCAAATTGTTTTTGACGCTAAGTCGGAAGACTTTTCATTTAACCAACTTCGTATTTTTTGTGTCTTGCAGATGCTTGATGAAAATAATCATTTACTCCAGACCATTCAGGACTATCAAAACAAAGGAATGGCCAAGGAATCTATGCAGTAAGTGTTCTTGCAATTTTTTGTCAACTTTGTTTATTCATTTTACTCAACATTATAACATATCTTTGTTTTGCAGGTATATTGAAATTCTTCATAGGAACTTGGTTTATCTTGCATCTATCGCTGATGCTGCTGAATCCACGTTGCCGGTAATATTTTGCCCCTAATCAAAAGAGTAAAAGTCTTTCTTCAAAATTCATTTCAAATTTTTTTTTTAAATGTAATTTTATTTACAGCCTATTCCTCAACTCGGCGGAGACCCTCCCAGCGCTACTCAAGGTCCACCACCCTCTGCATCACATCTAGGTGGTTATGGCGCCCAACAAGGTGGAGCGTATCGTGGTCAGCAAGGAATGCCAAGTAAGATATATGCTCTAATTTTGGTTAGAAATGTTTATCACTGAGGCTCGGAAATCTGCAATAGTTTGGAAACAGTTCTTGTGTTTTGACATTTTATTCTTATTGACAGGGCCAGGATCTGTGACAGCAGGCTCTAGACCTCAACAGTATCGAGGTGGCCCCCAAGGGTACCCTCCTCAAGGTGGTCAACAAGGATATGCAGGACAGTATCCAGGCCCAGGGCAGGTACGCACACTTTCAATTTATTTATACATATTTCATACAATTTTTTAAATGTTTTCCAATAATATTAGTGTCTGTGTCAATGCTAAAAATTTGTGTTCAAATTTAGGGTTATCCACCATCTGGGCAGCAAAGCCAAAGTGGTCAGGCTCCTGGAGGATATTCTGCCTCTGGAGCTCCGCAAGGGTATGGTGGCCCACCTCCAAGCCAGCAAAGTTATGGTGGTCCGCCTCCTTCAGGCCAGCAGCCTGGCTATGGTCCGCCACCCTCAGGTCAACAGGGATATGGTCCACCACCTCCTAGCCAACAACCCCCTGGGTGAGATTCAAATATTTGACAGCTAAGTTTCATGTTGAATGGTGCTTGTATGCCACATTTCTATGTTGCATTGAAGTGTTCATCCAAAGTCTGCGTGAGTTGGACCAATATTTCTGAGGTAGCCGCTAACCGTTGCTTTGTCTTCCAGGTCTGCCTACGGCCCACCGGGCAGCCAGCAGCCTGGCTATGGCCCTCCGCCTCCAGCAGGCCCGCCGTCCCAGCAAGGCGGGTACCCAGCCCCCAGCAGTGGTGGCCCCCAGGGCAGCTACCCAGGCACCCCGGGCTACGGTGCACCCAACTACGGCCCTGGCTCGCAGCCTGGCTCCCAGCCGGGGCCTGCTGGCAGCTACAGTGGCTCTGGACCGCCGTCCAGCTACCCTGGGCAAGGCGCCCAAGGGTACGGCGCGGCGTCAGGCCAGTACCCCAACAGCAGCCAGCCCAGCCCCGGCCGCGGCTCGGGGCCGACGTCCACGGCGCCGACCTACGCGGCGGCCTCCAGCGGGGCGCCTCCCAGCCAGAGCTACCCGCCGGCCAACCAGCCGAGCCACCAGCCGGGCCACCAGTCTGGACCGGGCTACACGCCGACGTCTGCACAGCCCCCGCAGCCAGGACAAGGCCAGCCGCCGTCCAGCCAGGCGTCCGGCGCACCGACGCCCGGCTCTTTCCCACCCTCGACCCAGTCGACGCCGAGCGGGCCGCCCCCACCAGCGAGCGGACCGCCCGGACAGGGACAGCCCTCGGCGTACAGCCCGTCGGCCTCTCAGACGTACGCACCGTCGCCACAGGCCGGGCCAGGGCACCCCTACCCTCAGCACCCGCAGCACCACGGCTACCCGGCACACCCTCAGCACGGCCAACATCCCCAGCACCCCCAACACCCCCACAGCTATCAGTCGTATCCGCCACCACCAGGCCCTGGCCAGAGCTATGGCCAGTACCCTCGGCCCCCATCCTCGCAAATGCCCCCGCCTGGCCCCCAGGGTCCTCCGCCTCCGCAAGGATCTTTCGGGTCGTATGACCAGAGCAGATTCCCTGGATATCAGCCTCCACCACAGTAGAGCAGCCGACAATATCTTGGACTGCATCGATTTGGGAGCTTGCTTTGACGCTAGCTCAACTGGGCTTAGGTATTGTGCATTAATAACTGTATCGTGTACGTAACTTATCTTCTCTCTTATTTATTGACTTGTGTGGCTTGTACTTCGACTTCGGTCTGACAAAGGTCAACATGAATTATCTTTAAAAATTCATATGCATGGTGCATACTATGGTTTTGTAAATGTACAGAGATAGGATTTCTTGTCATAGAAATTTATATTTTGAAGATTTAATTCCTCATCAATTCTGTGTGAATACCCTTGTAATATGTTTTTGTGTAGGATTTTTCCCTGAATTTTTTGTTATTTTAAAAAAATAACTACACCCATAGTTGGTACTCTGTTTTTCATGACCTCTTGTAGGGTTTGAAAGGTCACATTTTTTAAATATAATTATTATGCTGTACAGTGTATCAACTGAGTGTAAGCTTAGCTGGCCTGTTTTAAGTGTCTATTAGGCTCTCAAATTTCCCTTGCATAGTATTATTAAGTGATGTGTTGTACCACTGTATTGTGGTTGGTGCCCAGTGTGTAAAGTCGCTTTAGTGAGACCAACATTTCTATTGGTAAAGGTTTATGATATCTTCATTCCACAGAAACATTTTTTTTGTATCTTGTTAATTTATTTGATTCAGTAGCTGCCGTGATGATGTAGGTACTGTATATTGAAATCTACTTTCACTTGAACGACTTTTCACATCTGAATTTGAGTATCCAAGAGACTGAACTCCCCTAAGACCGAAAGTATGTTTGAAATGTCTTTGCCTGATTTGTTATAATTTGTTATACGCAATGGAACTCAGGAAATGTTTGCTCTTAAGATACTATATTCATCACCTTTTAGAAGAAAATCCCTGTAAATAGTTTGTATGTGTTAAGGCAGTTAGATTTAAAATTATGGTTGTTCACTGTACGTAAGGAAAGACTGTGATATTTTTATTATGGTTGGCATGACAGTTACAAACAGAAATGTTAAGAGTAAAAATCCAACTTGTACTTTGTAACCTATTCTTCAAAACTAAAAGTTATTAGTTTCCTTTAGAAGTGATATGTTATACACTTTCCATTTTTACAAAAATACATATGAACCTCTCTTATATTTATTTCTTTAGATGTGGAGTTGTTTCTTTTGTGTATTTTCATTCCTCCACCTGTTATTCTTGTAAACCCAGGGAATCCTGGATATCTGTGTACCTAATACTTGCTTTTAGTGCAACTGTTTCCCTAAGCAAGTGATGCAGTACTTAGGAAGTTACTTTACTTGATTTTGAACATAAGGAAGACTGGCCTTAATGGACATAGTTCATATTTGTGGTAAGACTTTAATTTCCTATAGTGTACCTTTTTTGCCTATTGTGTTTAGAGGTAGTGAAGTTGGTGCAGTGATGTGCATTTAATGTTACATCTGCCTGTTAAAATCTGTGTGTAACTGTGTGCCATCAGTACCATTAGTAAATGAATAAAATATTTAGTGTGCTGTGCAATCCCGAAAAAATATTCATTTCTTCCAAATCCCCTCAACACGCACTTTTTTGGCAGTTCGTGAGTGTATCACAGCATGATCATTTAGCTCCTTTCATGTCATGCCGCCAGTTCTTTAGCCAACATAACAAAGAAAACAAATATTTTTTTCAGTGAAGAGTAAAGTTTTGTTAAACAATAAAGATCAAAGCGGCACGAGTACCTTTAGAGCGTTAGATAATCATCACAAATTTCAACTCGAAGAACAAAAATACTTTTGGAAACTTGGTACTATTTTCGAATGTGGCTAACCTGGAATTAGCAGAAGGGGAGTTAATATGGCGGCCATCAGGTGTTGTTTGGCAGCATCGAAATTATTAAATAACTCAATCAAATCATGCGTCATGTACAGAGGTGAGCAACTACCGGGTTAAAACTAATTCCTCTTCAATTACCTAGAAAGTCGCGCGCAAGCCATTCTCTTTAAACGTCATAAATAGTAACTTGGTCTCTCCATAGGTTAGTTCCCCATGCCAGTGCTGTGGTGTTAATTTACTTTTATGTATGGGATCATTGTGCATGTTCCAGTTACTCGCTCAAACCATGCTCCCCCATCTTCTGATGAAAGGGTCCTCATGCTCAGAGAAATCTTGAGGCGCAAGAAAGAGGCTGGACCTGAGAAAAAATATCACCGTAATACATTTTTGGAATGGTACTTCTGATTTTAGTGATTGTATCTGTTCAAATGTAGTTTAATCCGATCTGGTGTTATAATAGTATTCCAATATTTTAGGAATTACTCTGCTGAATTATATGCCTTCTCGAAGAGAATTGGTGAAAATTTTGAAGGCAATTTTCTTCAGCAAGCCTTCACTCAGAGGTGTGGTCTGTTCTCTCTTGCAATGCCATTTATCAATGCTGGTGCCAACGCTACAGAAAATTCTCTTTTTCTTCAGGTCTTATGTAGTGAAGCAAGAGACATTAAACAAAGACTTAGGTCTTGATGATCCAGACCGCTTCTTGGAAGATAATCGGTCTCTTGCAGCAAAAGGAGAAGAACTGTCTAGAAATTTCGTGGCTCGTTACTTAAGAACAGCTTTACCCTGTCTGCCTGAGGAGGGCATTCTGTAAGTAAAGAACAATTTCCCTTGTAGATTGTTTTAGATTAAAGGGCGTGATAAATCTTCTATGGCCGTCTAATTTTTATCTCTAGGCACATTCGAGATCACATATTGAAGGAAGACAATATAGCTAAAGTTTTGTGTAGCATTGGAGCTGATGAACTTATCCTATGCACTGTATGTACAAAACCTACTTAATTTTCTTGTGCTGTCTGTGAAATAAAATTCAAGCTACTAATTCTATCCCACCAGGACTTCCCCACTGAGACTCAGACTAAGGTCTCTACATTTTATGCTCTTGTTGGGGCAGTCGAAGCTAGTAGTGGACCAGAAAGAGGCTCCTTATTTGTTCGAGACTTTCTTATCACTTCCCTGAGTGGGCAGGACATTCATGCTCTCTGTATGCCAGAAGACAAATTAGGAGCCTTGTCTCAAATATTTTTGAGAGAGGGTAAAGAAGCTCCAGAGCCAAGAATAATTTCTCAGGTTGGAATGAACAGCATCATTCCCTGCTACAGAATTGGACTGTATTCAGAGAAGAAGTTTCTTGGATCAGGTAAGGTTATTTACATCCTTTCAATGGAACTTAAGTTTTCAAGTGATAACTTTGGAATTTCTTTATATCTTTCTCCCCCTTTAAATTGTATTGCAAGGTGCTGGAGAATCGATTCAAGATGGAATCGACAATGCTGCCCTCAATGTGCTTTGGAAATTGTGGGACATGCCTGACGGAAAATTACAGTTCCCCTTTGATTTGGATGTATCATCAGTTCTCAACAACAGCCGAAGTAATGTTCCTGAAGCAGAGTGGACAAGTGATAAAGTAAAGAAGCAAGTGCGTCCATCAAGATAAGTCACTTGTTTGCATTCTCTAATGTTTAATACCTTTAAGTAACCAAATACACTATAATTCTTTGTAAATTGTATGAAATTTATTAACTCTCTTCAAACAGCTCCTTAAAAACATAGATCATTGGCTAATGCAATCTAGTTTGCCTTGTACTCCAAAGGAAATCCTGAGGATACAAGCCAAACTAGATTACATTGAACAAATATATTGCAGGGTACTCACAACATTTCTTTTTAAAAAAATATAGACATAAAAAAGAGCAAATTATAAATGTTTTAAAGACAATCTTAAAATACAAACTTTCTTAAAAGTAAGTTAACAAGAGGCACCAGTGTCCTTAACCAAATTGCCCTGAGGATCCTTAATACGAATTCTGCCACTTGGGTATCGTGTTTCTTGGCTACCATTCTTGTACAAGTATTTAATGGTTCCATCCAAAAACTCCTTCCTCTAAAGAAAAAAAAATAAATTTTGGAACATTAGAACTCCAGATTACTAAAATAGGTTTGTTAATTGTTGTGGAAGTTTACAAACCATATAGTCCCTTGTATGAAGTTCCCGTTCACCAGTTGGAAGAAGAATCACTGAGTCCCCATTTGAAAGTTTTTCAACAGATATTCCATCAGGTCCTTGAACTTTATTGGAGTTGGTATCAGACCCAGGAAGGATAATTTTTACCGATCCGTCTTGCTCCCGGCGCTCTACTTGACCACTATAAATAATAAACCAATGCAAAGTGATTTTCAAATAATGAGTACTGCCAAAAATATTGTACGCAGAAAAAGTGAAAACAAACATTACCTTGGGTACAGCAGCTCTTCATGACCATCAGGATACGAAGTTTGCCAGACATTTGTTTTTGCATAGAAATATCTTGTTCGGCCATCACTGAGTTTCTCCAGTTGGTCTCCATTAAAATAGGATATTTGAATGGGCCATCCACTGGGTGGCACTGTCATTACACTGCCACTGGAACTGTGACGCCTCCAAGTGCCGTCCGGAAAGGTGACAACTCTTGTGCCATTCTCTTTTACTTGTTCTATTGTTCCATCTGGATGATGAGTTGACTTGACGAATTTCTCAGTTTCATTGACATCCTGTGCTGCACACTTGGTATCTAAGACACAAAAGGAGATTGTGAGCAGTCAGAAAATCATACAGACCTGATTACAGCATGGTACATTTTGAAGCACAGATACTTGATTTAAAAAAAAAAAAAAAGAACAATTACCTGGAGGTAACTTTGTATTTAGAGACTCTTGAATCCTCTCCAATGTTTTACTGCTTGATTTAGTTGTAGGTGAATCAATGTCCCCTTTTCCAAAAATGGCATCATACTTAGCCTGAGCTTCCTCTAAATCTATTATTTCTTGCTCTGGCAAACTTTGAGTGGAATTTTCATAAGGTCTCAAGGATATGGGCGGTTGTGTTTGTTTTTTAAACATTTCAGCTCCCAAAGTTTCTGTAATATCCTCCTCATCTGATGACTCTTTACCAAGATCAATTTCGTCATCACTTGACCACTCGTTGGATGTATGAGGAATCTTGGGAAAGTTTTCAATGGTAGCCTGTGGTTTCAAACCTTTCGGCTGCATTGAAGATTTTAAATTGTAAGCGGAACTAATTGTTGGCTTTCTCTGTTTAGAATTTCCTTCTTTTACAATTGTGACCTTTGGTTTATTTGTTCCAGCAAGTTGTTGAGCAATAGAATTAATTACTCGGGTGTTAGAAGCTGCCTTAGCTTTGGCTGTATTGAAAGCTGTCTCCTATACAGATAAGATAAACAACAAAAATGAAAAACTCAAACAACACATACCAATAGCAATTTTGCTTCTCAATAATAAAATTTGTAAGTGCAATTCTAAAGGATAAACAAACAAACCTTTTCTCTTCGTAATTTGCTGTTTTCCTCTTTCAACTTCTCATTCTCCCTTTTCAAGTTAGTTAGTTGGATGCGTATGTTACTTTCCAACCCCCTTGCTTTAGCACGGTCAGATCTCCATTTTTCCTCCCATTCAGCAACCTATAAAAAATATTGTTAAGATACAACAACAACAATGAGTGGAACAGAAAGATACAAGTATAACTAATATTTATTACCTGTTGTTTCAACCTGAGAACTTCCTGTTGAGTAATAGGATCTGGTGCTTTTCTTCGTTCCTCTCTCAACATCCTCTGAAGAGACTGCTTTTCTTTCTGAAATTTATTCTGTTCCTCCATAAAGCGTTTGGCGGCTGCTTCCCTTTCATCTTCTAGCCGTTTATTGAAAGAACGGGACTCAAGAATTAGTCTGTGTTCCAGCTCTTGAACCTGTATCAAGTTGACACATGTTAGCATTTCAAAAGTTCTGGAAAGGATTAATGTTTGATAGTTGTGATGCTTACCTTCTTTTCCAAATTAGTCATGTACTTTTGAGTTTTTCCTTTTGCTGATTGCAGAGTTTCAATTTCCTTCCGGAGGTCTCCAAGGTGTGACTCAATCTGATGGTTGATTTCTTGAAGGGTAGAGTCATTGACAAACTTAACGGACCCACAAGAATCAGAACTCACTTCTTTACCAGGTTGCAGTATATCTGGAGATTTGCTTGAAAGTGTTATTTTTGAGATAGCACCCCCTCCCAATGCCACGCCATCTTCAATTTCCTCCTCAGAAGAACTGTCTGTGGTACTGGATTCTGACTCTGACTCACTTTCCTCATGAGGAGTTGGTGCCAGGGCATTTTTAATTAGACTGCTATCAAGATCTATACTTGACATGGTTTTCATAAGATGAGGTTTCCTCACAGGGCCCAACTCCTCTAACATCCAATTAATATCTTCTTGTTGAGCTTTTGCATTGTCGTCTTGAGCAAAACTGATGAGATCATCTTCAGATTTCTTTGAGTCTGGTTGCTCTATTGCAGATATTTTACCATAGCTAAGCATGTCGTTCCTGGGTGGCTCAGAAAAAGGTTTTATGAGGGATCCCGATCTGCGAGCACGAGCTTTAAGTAGATTTTCTATGTCAGTAGCAGACCACATTCCGGGATGGTCTTCTGAGGATAAGCTGTTGTCCCTCCCACTGACTATGAACTTGCGACCAGTTTTCACAGGTGTTAGCTGCTTTGACTGTGTGATCGCATCTGGATTTGATTGATGTATTGCTGAATTAGAAGATTTTGACACAAGTCTATCTACTTTGGATGAGGTTGAACAAAAGCTGGCATTTCCCACATGTTGTTCCAAGTCTAAATAAGCTGCAAGAGACTCCTGATCTTCCTGAAAATTAGAAATAACATCTGATTTTGCTTACTAGAAACACAAGACAGACTTCCAGATTAAAATATGGGTTACCTCTGGAGATGAATCTCCCTTCCCGACGGCATTCCGTCTTCTTGGCGATGCAAAATATCCAACTCTGCCTTCTAGATGAATTGATGAAGTCTTGGGTACATCTTGTTTTGGAATGGGATTGGCATGAGGTTGCTTTAATGTATTATCAGGGCCAGACTCTCCTGAAAGTTTGGCATCCCCACCAAAGACTTGAGACCAAGTGCCTATTTCTACACTCTGTGCCTTTTGGGAGGGTACTGAAAGGACAAGACGCTGCATAGGAATTTCCAAAGAAGAAGTTTTCAGATGTTGAGAGGCATTCCATTGCTGTTTCACAGTAGACTGCCGTTCCACTCTGTTCAAAGTACGGTGCCTTTCTGCAAAATTCCTTGCTTTGGGTCGATCATTTTTCTCTTTGGACATAACATTCTTTACAGGGCCTTTTCTGTACGGATTCCGCAAATCTTCAGGCTTCAAATTATATTTGACAAGCCCCTGACCCCTACGGAGGAATGGTTTTTTAACAACAGCATTTTCTGCATTGTCTCGCAAACCTGCCGCAAAGTTTCCGGTGCTTGATTTAGCAGGCATATTTGAGTTTCCGGTAGCACTACTCTGACTTGAATCTGTTTGCTTAATTACATCACTGTTTTTCTGAGTGCTTTGTTTGAATTTAAAAGAATCAAGATCTCCTCCATCTCTTGAACGAGAATCTTCATCACCTTCAGGAATTATGGATAGATCATGTTTGTCAGGAGGTGGCAGAAATAAATCACCTACTTTAGATTTATCAGGATTTTGTGACTCATTCTGTAAATCAAATGGGATCAAAGCCAGAGTAAATAAATACACAAAATAATGTTAAAGTCTGAATAAGAATGAGCAATAGAGTGGTGCTTACCTTGTATGGAATATTAATTTCATTTGCATCACTCATAAGACTTAATGCAGAGGACTGAGACTGACTCCGGAAACCTGTTCAGAAGGTAAAATGTAAACTGAATTGCAAAGGAAAAGGAAACTGAAGACATGTGGACACTAAAACTGGAACACACGAATGAAAACTACCTCCTAGATCAGAGTCATTGCCCCTGTCTCCAAGTAAATCCTGATGTCTCCGATGCCATTCTTTCAGACCTTCCCATCGATCCAAGGAAATGACGCCTCCCCCAAGGTAAGATGACATGGTCTACAACCAAGTGAAAGAAATGAAACACATCAACAACTGCATAGTTCAAAAAGAAAATAAACGCAAAAAACAATAACAAAAGAGATTTGTTTTGGGAAACCACTGGAAAATCGGTAATAAAAGTGCAAATTTTAACCAAAAATGAGATTTCAAACAATGACATTAGAGGTGTCTACGGAGGGTGAAAAGAGAAGAACCATCTAAATCTTACTTGGGGAACATAGACCTAGACACATCTGCTACAAAGCTCTCTTCGAAACTGGGCGTTGAATTGGTCGACAAGTGACACAACGAAGGAAAACATTGGTTGTTTACAGTTTTCAGCAGTCCCGCCAATTTCAGAAACACACGCAGTATTTCTCATACTCGAAGCGTTTAAGCGATGTCCAGTACGCCAAAACACTAACTTGAAATGACTGATGCTTTCACATTTTCTATCGTGTTACTCTCTGAAAATGGAGAAAAATTGTTTTCATTCAATAAAGAACGTTTTTTTCATCGATTTTCAAATTCTGTGGTCGATTTGAGGCTTTTCTATGTTTGTCGAAAGTGTAGGAGAAACCACGTTTCTTACGTTGGCAACGGTTATCCATGTTTACTTCTCTCCCAGTTTCCGGTTCGATCTCAAGCTGCAAGCAGTCGTGCGCGTGTGTGTGCGGTGTGGTGCGATAAGCACCAATTAGTTTCAAAACAAATAGGCCCGTGAGGACTCACAGTTCACTATGAGTCGCATAAGTAAGTACCTGTCACGCTCTGTAACTGTTGCGTTCATTTGGCTTCGAATTCAAATCCTGCCGGACATTGCCATGTTAAAACCCATGGCAAGCGTCCCTGGCCGGGCACATGCGGCCCACCATGTGGCGTTGCATTCATTACGAGATTTTCCTATTTAATGAGCCGCGTACCTCAAGTGTTACTTGTTCAAATTATCCCCCTTGAGCGGCAGTCCTCAGTGGTGTTAGTCAGGCAATATTTTTAATTCAATTCCTGGAATTTAAGTGTTTTGTATTTTCCTAACCTCTGCTTCATGTGCCTGTCGTGCGTTCGGTCGGGCTTTTTTTACTGCCTATCACAGCGTCATTCTTGCGCTTGAGTGAAGCATTCCTTTATTTTCTTCCGACTTAACGAAGTTCCTGCCCCGGACAGTCCTATCGGTTTTAAGTTGTGTATTGAGTTGTGTTGTTTTGCTTTGCTTTCAGGCCACTCACCTGGCGGCCGCGGAGGTTTCGGCCGTGGCGGCGGCGGCGGGGGCTTCAAGAGCCCTGGAGGACGTGGAGGGTTTGGCCGCGGTGGCGGCGGCGACCGCGGTGGCCGTGGTGGCCGTGGAGGCTTCGGCGATCGCGGCAGAAGTCCAGGCCGTGGTCGTGGTGGTTTCGGCAGGGGTGGTGGCGGCAGGGGTGGCCGTGGAGGTGGTGGTAAGTTGTCAATCGTCTGTGATGCTTGCTTTTGTCGTCACAATGGAAACTGCTGACACTCTTATCTGTCCAGGTATGAAGGGTGGCAAGCAGGTGGTTATTGAGCCACATCGTCATCCTGGTGTTTTTATTGCCCGAGGAAAGGAAGACTCGCTTGTCACAATCAACATGGTACCTGGTGATTCAGTCTACGCAGAAAAGAGAATTGCCGTTGAGGTATTGTGCTTTTCCTCTCTATAAATGTGTGTGTTTTGACTCAGTCAGCTGGATATTTACTAATTCATATATTGACTTTGGCAGACTGAAGGAGAAAAGGTTGAGTACAGAGTATGGAACCCCTTCCGTTCAAAGTTGGCAGCTGCCATTCTTGGTGGAGTTGATCAAATTCACATGCCGCCTGGCAGTAAAGTCCTGTACCTGGGTGCTGCCTCTGGCACAACAGTATCTCATGTTGCTGATGTGGTTGGCCCTGTAAGTTTTAACTTACCTTTTCTTTTCTTTTTATTATTATCAAATTTTGTTCAAAGTGTGTGAATTTTGACACTTTTTTCCTTTCTTTTGTAGGAGGGCTTAGTTTATGCTGTTGAGTTCTCTCACAGATCAGGAAGAGATCTGTTAAATGTTGCCAAGAAGCGAACCAATATTATTCCTATTATTGAAGACGCCAGACATCCACACAAATACAGAATGCTTGTAGGCATGGTAGACACAATTTTTGCTGATGTTGCCCAGCCAGATCAGGCTCGTATTGTTTCACTCAACGCCCAATATTTCTTAAAGAATGGTGGCAACTTTGTAATTTCTATCAAGGTAAGTAGCATAACTTAAAATCAAATTTACACCTTTTCTGTATTCTCAATTTGTGCCTAACTATGTCGTCTGTTCTCAGGCCAATTGTATTGACTCCACCGCTGCCCCAGAAGCAGTATTTGCTGAGGAAGTTAAGAAGCTCCAAGCTGACAAACTGAAACCCAAGGAACAGCTGACCCTTGAACCTTATGAACGAGACCATGCTGTTGTGGTAGGAGTATACAGACCGCCCAACAAAGGCAGTTAAACATTCCTTTGTTTGCTGAAAAATTAGGTTTAGTTGTTGGTTCATACAGCATTTTGGCTGTATTCAATTTGTCATTGACCACCCGATTTTACATCATTTCAATAGTATACAAACTGATTACTATAATTGTTATTGTGGGCTTACCACACCAGTGGAAATTTTATTAGCCAACACATGGCTTCAGTTTTGTTTAGGTGAAATGTGGTATGGTTTATCCATTGTTCAGAAATTGTAAAATTCATTTTCTTTGTATTTTTGGTGTTTGTTTTTAAACAAGGACACTGCTATCGCTTTGATTTCATGTGCTGTATATGCAACAATTCTATGTCAGTGATGGAAAGAATTGAAGTGAAACAAGATTGTTTTGATTTTTTTTTACCATTACATTAAAGTAACCAAACTTTAAAACTGTGATTATTAATCCTTTCAATATTCCTTGGAGAGGCCACCATTTTATCACCAATGCTTAAGTTTTAGTGGGCTGCTGCTCTGAGATCACAGCAGGCACTCTGGAAGAGACCAGTCATTCATCATAGCTGCTATCAATGAAATTATTAACTCCTGACGAAAGTACTTTCTTCTTGGAAACTTTCAGTGTGCCCAAACGCTCTAAACCAGAAACGTCGTGCTCTGGATTCTTTCGTGAACGAATGGCCTTGGTGACCCGGACGAGTCCGACGGGTTGTCAACTTTCCGGGCGACTAGAGTAGGCTACAGGGTTGCCCTTCGCTCTTCGCCCCACTCTCGCGCGCCGCGTCGCTGCAGTCTGATTCCGAGGGTCGTTTCCGTCGCTCTGTCTCTCTTGCACTCACGGGGCGTTCTTATGGGTGTAAGAAGGACAGAGCGAGAGCGACGAAGACGGCTCTCGGAATCAGTCCGCTGCACTTAGGCTTTCCACGTGGGCGCCATGAAGCCGGGAGAAGCAACGCAGGCCGCGCAGGCCCGGGCCGTGCGAGTCGAGTTTTAGCACACACTGCTGATGGGTCGGGAGGCCACGGGCGGTGCGAGCGGAGTGCCCTGCCCAGCCGAGCCGGCCGGGGGAGCCGAGCCGAATCCTGACCTAAGTGTGTAGCGTCGCACCAGCAGCGTCGCCGCCACCGGCCAGCGTCTCTTTATTGTCTCAATCAAAAGCAAAGTTTGTGGGGGGTGGGGGCGGTGCGCGGGGCGGTGACGAGCCGGTCCAAGACATCCTGCAGCAACCCTTCAGCCCTCCCACTCCCTTCCGGTTGGGCGCGCCAGGGCCAGGGCCCGCCAAGGGCAGCCGAGGGCCGCGGGGCGTGGCGGCGTGTCGGCTGCGGATGGCCTCCAGGCTGATTCCGAGAGTCGGTTTCGACGCAGCGTCTCTCTCGCACTCCTAGGGTGCACCGAGTAGGTGCGAGAGAGACAGAGCGACGAAGACGACTCTCGGCAATGAGCCTGCTGGGCCGGCGATGAGCGGAGTGTCGTCCTGCAGCCTGCAGGCAGGGCGAGGCGGCGAGGCAGGCGAGGCCGCTGACAACATCGATTTTCATTAAGGGCGCGAAGCAGCGGGCGCCGAGCCATTTGCCGCGGCGTTGGGATTTCGCTGGCCGGCGATATAAGACGAAGACGGGCAGCACGGAGGAGGGGCGGCCGGGGGTGCGCGCCAGCGCGGCCAGCACCCTAGGCCGCGGCAATGGCCTCGTTGTGCGATATGATTTGATTTGAGCCGCCCTGGCCCAGGCCTTGTAAGCCCAGGCCTGGCCAAGCCCTGCCAGGCGAGCGAGGCACCGCGGCCGTCGGCCAGCCACCCGGAACAAAAGCCAAAAGCCGCCCCCGCCGAGGCCGCTGGAGCGCGAGGGGCGCGTCGGCCCGGGTTCGAATCCCCTCCCAGCCCTTTCTGTCCGGCTGGCTTGGTCAGCGGTTGAGCACCAGTTCCGCGGTCCATTTCTTTCCTCTACTGAAGAATGCGGGAGAATCCCAAATCTCAAACGCCGCCTTTATTGGTTAGTTGCTGAGACGTAGACAGCTTCACACCTGTTCCAGCGGCGTCCCACCTGCATTTCCAGCAGTCAGCTGTGGACTGATTCCGAAGGTCGTTTTCGGCGCTCTGTCTCCCTCGCACCTAATCGGGACGCCCCATGGGTGCGAGAGAGACAGCGATGAAAACGACTCGGAATCAGTGTGGGCTGGGGAAGGCCGTGGGGTTCAAGTGCGGCGTGCTTGTTGTCTTTCCACCCCTGCTGGGCCCGGCTGGGCTGGGCTGGGCCTGCTGCACTCAGACACACGGCAGGTGGGGCGCCTAGGGCCTAGCTCGAGGAAGAGCACCACTGGCTGCTGCCGGTGCCGGCCAGCAGACTGATTCCGAGAGTCGTTTTCGTCGCTCTGTCTCTATCGCACTCTTGCGGCGTCCCGTGCAGGTGCGAGAGAGAGCGACGACAAAGGACTCTCGGAATCAGTCGACAGGGGTGGAAGGGTGGAGGGGCCTGGCGGGGAGGCCGCCGCAAACTCGCACGGCCGAGGGTGCCGAGGGTGCCGAGGGGGAAGGGGAGAGGAGGATCTCGAAAAGCGCTTCGCCGCTTCGGCGCTTCGCCTCGCGTCCCGTCCGTTGTGCTTAGCGACCGGGCACTGTCAATAGCCAATCCCCCGCAGACGACCTTAATGATGAAGGACGCAAATGACTAGAAGGGGAAGGACGGCGGAGAGGAGAGGGGCCTCCCGGCAGCGGCCGGCGGTGGCGGTGAGGAGGAGAGCGAAGCGGGCAAGGAGGAGGCGGCGAAGGCAGCGAGCCCCGCGCCAAAATGACCGACCGGCCCGACCGGCCCCAGCGCCCGGCAGAAGGATCATAAACCCCCATAGCGTGTGGGATTATCACTACCAGAGCTCCCTGTCACCACTGTCTCCCCCCTCGCACGTCCGCGCCTCCGCGCCCGCACGCACAGCGAGGGCACCCACGCACACACACACACACACACACAAACACACGGAGGTGGCCGGCACATGTCCTTCCCTCGATATGCCCTAAAATTTTTTTACTGCCCGCCACAGGAGCTTCTCCGCGTCCCCGGCCGGCCCTCAGGCCCTCTGGTCCGGCGCGAGGCTGGCCGCGCGGGGCATCAACATCCCCGCGCCGTAAAAGCCGCTTTTATCGACAACAAAACATCAATTAGGCGATTGCTTCCAATTACGAAATCCGGACGGCCATATCCGCGGCCGCGCCGCCGCCGCCGAAGATAAAAAAAAGGAGGGAAGGCGCTGGCCGGAGGCGTCGCCTCCAAAGTCGCCTTTGGCCACTTTACGACGTTATGAGAAATTAAGAGATGCGCTGCTCTTTACTGCCGCTTTTTCCCAGCTTTTGGGGCGTCGTCACCGTCGGCCACCGCGCGTGCGTGGGCGCGTCGCGTAGCTCGCGTAGCCTCGCGTCGGGTCTAATCTTGGTCCAGGCCAACCACACTGACCTCCTGTAGGGCAGGGCGGCGGGGCGCGGAGGGCCTCGCCTAAGTGCTGCGGAGGGTGGACCTGATGGTGGACCCGATGGCGCGGGCCACCGCGGGGCACCGCGGAGCGGAACGCCGAGGAACAATATTTACTAGCTCAAGGCTTGCCTTATTGGTCGAGCCTGTGATTCAAGGTTTCAAATGTTATTAGTTCTTTGACTTTACTGTCTGTTTGTGTTGTCATGGTGTTGTTGTCGGATGAACGGTTTAAAAAGCCACCGGTCTGACGAAAAACAGAATACATACATTAGGTTCACTTATCTTTTTGAAACATTCATGGACTTTGTAATGCAATAGACTCACTTCAAGAAAATACAATTCAGTCAATAACCTATAAAATATTTCTTTGGTTTTGCATATCTGCTGCATTAATTTTTGTTCCAAGTTCACGTCCAAGACACTTTGTCATATCCCACAAATTAAAAGTTCAAAATAAAAACCTTCCAAAACGTTAAAAGATTTAGCAGCTGGTCTAAACGTGTCTAAATGTGCCGTTGCTTTCAAAGCAAAGCCCGCCCATTGCCGCCATTAAGCTTTACACTTTGTCCAACATGCAATATTATGACAAACACGATTCTAAATCACATATGTTGTATTAACTCCTGATGACTATGCTGATCCGCCTCACCGAAGTTAAAAAAAAATAGGATTTCGGAGTCGCTAAAAGTAGCCTTTGCTTTTAGGAGTGTGGAAATCAGCGATTCTCATTATAACACTTTATCTAGTTTTTTGACATACTCAGTCTTTTGCGTCTGGTCAATAAGTCTAGCTTCACAGTATCACATGTGTTTAAATCTTGGTTCATCCAACCATACCTTTGTCCAATGAGCGCGGCTGGGGTCGGGAAGGGTCGCCTTCGTGGAGGGTGGACCTGGGGGTGCCCGCGGACAAGTCATGGTCGAGGAACCGTTGATCTAAGTTCCTTTATCCTGCTATGTCGCAACAATGAATGGATGGGGTGACCGCCCACGCCGCCACCGACCACGGACGGGGCACCTGCCGCTGCCGTGCGGACCTGCGGACTGATTTCGTTTCGTCGCTCTGTCTCTCTCGCACGCGCATGGAACGCCCCGTGAGTGCGAGAGAGACAGAGCTGCTCTGCCCGGCAGTGCGGTTCGTGGCGCCGCGCCACCTCGCGGCGGCGGACGGCGGCAACCCGCTGTGGCACTTCCCTCCGGCTCTTCGTCGCTCTGTCTCTCTCGCACCTATACGGGACGCCGCATGCGTGCGAGAGAGACAGAACGACGAAAACGACTCTCGGAATGAGAAAGAGCAGCAGAAGCGCGCGTGGACCGCTGGACGGCGGCGGCGCGGGGCTGCGGGTCCCGAGACAGTAGGTTTCTATTAGCTCGTGAAATGTACGACCCCCCTCCCCCTCCGCCACCAGGGAGGGCAGTGAGGCTCTGACACGCAACGCCTCCCCGGCCGCGGCAGTAAAAGCGGGTAAATACCAAATCGAAGAAGGGTAGTAAAATTCCCGAGCCCTTGTTAAAAGGCCAGAGCACCTCCCGGATGGCCCGGAAAGAGCAAAGTGCGGTAACATAAAAAAAAGAGCAGTCGGATTGGGGGATGGGGCGCACCCTCGCCGCCCCGCGCGCCCCGCCTCCTCGTTCGCGGTTTTGATTTCACCCCATCGGCCGCGAAGACGTCTTTAGAGGGGGGGAAAAACAGCAGAGAGCCTATTGCGCGGATGGAAGGGATCAGGGCTGTTAACGTTACTGTAACGGTGTATCGCGTTACAGTACCGCGTTACTTCGTTACGTAACGATAACGGTAACTATTACATTTCCAGCGGCAGTATCGTAACGCGGTACCGTACTCAGGCCAGTAACGGCGCGTAACGGCGTTACATTTTACTCGTACATCAGTGTTTTTAACGGGAAGCGCACCTCACGAAGTTGGAGGGTGGACCTGATGGTGGACCCGATGCGCGGGCCACCGCGGGGCACCGCGGAGCGGAACGCCGAGGAACAATATTTACAATGAATGGATGGGGTGACCGCCCACGCCGCCACGCCGCCACCGACCACGGACGGGGCACCTGCCGCTGCCGTGCGGACCTGCGGACTGATTTCGTTTCGTCGCTCTGTCTCTCTCGCACGCGCATGGAACGCCCCGTGAGTGCGAGAGAGACAGAGCTGCTCTGGCCGGCAGTGCGGTTCGTGGCGCCGCGCCACCTCGCGGCGGCGGACGGCGGCAACCCGCTGTGGCACTTCCCTCCGGCTCTGCCGGCAGGCTGATGCCGAGAGTCGTCTTCGTCGCTCGGTCTCTCTCGCACCTATACGGGACGCCGCATGCGTGCGAGAGAGACAGAACGACGAAAAGGACTCTCGGAATGAGGAAGAGCAGCAGAAGCGCGCGTGGACCGCTGGACGGCGGCGGCGCGGGGCTGCGGGTCCCGAGACAGTAGGTTTCTATTAGCTCGTGAAATGTACGACCCCCCTCCCCCTCCGCCACCAGCGAGGGCAGTGAGGCTCTGACACGCAACGCCTCCCCGGCCGCGGCAATAAAAGCGGGTAAATACCAAATCGAAGAAGGGTAGTAAAATTCCCGAGCCCTTGTTAAAAGGCCAGAGCACCTCCCGGATGGCCCGGAAAGAGCAAAGTGCGGTAACATAAAAAAAAGAGCAGTCGGATTGGGGGATGGGGCGCACCCTCGCCGCCCCGCGCGCCCCGCCTCCTCGTTCGCGGTTTTGATTTCACCCCATCGGCCGCGAAGACGTCTTTAGAGGGAGGAAAAAACAGCAGAGAGCCTATTGCGCGGATGGAAGGGATGACGCGGGCAGCAGTTCAAGGAAATGCATTATTTTTTGTTTTGTTTTTGAAAAACAGTCTGAGAAGTGCAGTGTTTTGAGCACAGGTCTTGTTTTTGTTGATGTTGGCCGTTGGATCGGCGGGGCCCGGGTTGTGTAGTACACGCGAAATGAGAGCCACCCTTCGCCGCCCCTCGCGACGACGACGCGGACGCGGCCTACATGTCGTGGCCGGAGACACTAAAGGACGTCCCATCGGACACTTCGGCCCATCAAACCATCAGCCGTCGTCAACCCATCGGCCGGGCCGTCGGCAGAGCAGGACCAGAACGGAACGGAGCCCCGCCCCCCTCCCCTCCTCCCTTTATCTCTTTCGGCCCATTCCACCGCCCTCCTTCCCGGAGACTACCCTGCCAAGCTCAGCCAATTACCCTCTGTTTGCCTGTTTGCCCTGCTACTGCCTGATGGGCCTGATGCGACACCAGCGTGTCGTGCCGATAAGCGGTGCTCCCCTATTGGCTCTATTGGCAGCAACCCCTTCCTTCGCAGTGCAGCAAATCAAACCCTTACAACAAGTCAATTACTATCGATAACACTAGCGGACTAGCAGTTCGATGGGCGCGATGGCAAATAATCGCTCCCTAGACGATTCGGCACGCCTGGCCGCGCCGCCCGAACGCGTGTGTGGGCAGCGCAGGGCACGGCACCCATCAATTGTCGTCACCCCTTCCCTTTCAATCGCTCCCCCATGAAAATGGCAACCCTCGTCGGCCCAGAATGGCAAGCGGACCATGACCCTTCCGTGCAGGGCAAGGGGCAGCAGCGCGCTGATTCCGAGAGTCGCTCTGTCTCTCTCGCACCTGACAGGAGCGCCCCATGAGTGCGAGAGAGACAGCGCGACCCTCGGAATCAGCCTGCAGTGCAGCCGAGCGCGCGGCGAAGCCCCGAAGGGTGCGAAACTGCAGCAGCGGCCCGAGTGGCGAGTGGCGAGCTCGCCGAAACGCTCGCCGGCCTGCCGAGCGGTTCAGAAGGCGCGCCTCGCCGCTCTGTCTCTCTCGCACCCGCACAGAGGGCCACATGAGTGCGACAGAGACAGAGCGACGAGGCGACTCATCAGCATCGCCCGGCTGCGACTCCAATTGCCGAGTGCCGACCACCAGGGGGACGCAGAAACGAATGGGCAGCGCGATGCGACGGCCTCAATGAGATTGCAGGCACGACGCGTCTTGAAATCATTGAGGCCCACCAGCCCAGGAGGACCACCGTCCGAGTTCAGGTAAGCTTACCTTGATAATAATTTTGTCTGCAGACATCTGTGGGTCAGAAGCACGTCCGGTCGTGGCCGTTGTGTTTTTGCTTTGTGTTGTTGTTGTTGTTGTTTCGATGCGGAAAAAGTCAACAAAAACGGCTCCATTTCCATGCCGATCACGGCGCCACACTGCTACAGCACCCCCGGCATGGCAGGCCTGGCAGGCATCGCTGGCATTGACCGGCAAGCCGCGATTGCCGCGCGAATAAAAGCAAGAGTTGCGAAGGAGGGAGGGAGGCCGCTATGAAAGAGCGCGGAAAATAGACCGACACGACACGACACGACGCCGCGCCGCGCCGCGCCTGGCCATGGCCTGGCGGTGCCGCGGACAAGGCGGGGCGATGAATAAAAGAAACGAGCGATTATCGAAGCGTGTTGCGGCCAATAAGGCAACGCGGGGCAAGCGGGAGTGTTTGCGAGCATCGAGTGTTGTGCCAATACCATCCCCCTCCCCCAGGACAGCGAGCCGCCGTGCCTGCAGTGGCGCGCGGCCGCCGACGACGCTGACAGGCTTGCCACCCTTGCGCGGCCGGCCGGCTCCGGCTCCCCGCCGAGCGACCCCGCCATTCCGACATTCGCAACAAATTTACCCGTGTTCATTGATACCCCGGCGACAGCACACTGATTCCGAGAGTCGCTTTCGTCGCTCTGTCTCTCTCGCACTCATGGGGCGTGGTGCGGGAGAGACAGATCGACGAAAACGACTTTCGGAATCAGTCTACAGCGGCGTGAATGAGGAGTCGCGGAGAAAAATGCCGGTTCGCGAAAAGGCAAGGCAAGGCAAGGCGTGCCGCCGACGCGGCGAGTGTTTTTGTTTTCGCAACGTTGGCACCGTCGCGCTGCCGCCTTCGTCAGCCACCTCGCAGACGGCCCCGCGCACTTCGGACTGCCGGACAGGGCAGCCAACCCCTTTGGCCTTTTGGCCCTTTGGAATGCGGGCAGAATTTGGCAAGGCCAAGTGGCGCTTCTTCGGTTTGGGCGCTTGTGCGGAGCGTGGCGTGGCGTGACGTGGCCGGGCAGTGTGCGGGGTGCATAATGCTCCCCGCCCCGCCGCGCCGGCCTGGCCGCCCCAACGTGGCTTGCTCCCAAGGCAATAAAATCGCCCCTGCGCGCCCCGCCACACCCCGCCCCGGCCCCGCGTTGACCGCGCGCCTCAGTGGACACCACTGGACATTCGTCCCTTTATTTTTCCTTTATGTTCCGTGTGGGGGCCTCCGCTCGGCCTCGGCTCGGCCGCCCTCTGCTGCGGGGAGCCTTATATCGCCACCGTGGCGACGTCCACGTCGTGGCGTGCCCCGCCAGCCCCGCCAGGGACGCAATACGGGCTGGTCCGGCGCTTGCATCGGCGTCCTGGCATCCAGGAGGCCATCGGTGCGAACCTGTGTTCTGTTGCTTCTGTTCCAGACGCCACTGGCTTCAGGCTTCGTGCTTCGGGCTCGCTGTTCTGCACTTGGCCTAGCTCGGCCCGGAAGGCACGTTCACCGCGTTGCTGCGACACTGCGAATGCTGCAGACTGATTCCGAGAGTCGCTTTCATCGCTCTGTCTCTCTCGCGCTGGTGGGACGCGTCCTATGGGTGCGAGAGAGGCAGAGCGACGAAAACGACTCTCGGAATCAGTGTGCTGCGCCACTTGTTCCTGCCCGGCCTCGTGCCTTCGAGTCGTTGTCCCCGACCAGGCCAGGCCAGCCAGGCCAGCCAGGCCGGGCCGCCCCAAGTCGTTTTGCCAGCAAGACTATAGTTGTTGTTTCCGGGCTGTCCCGATGCTGTGCTGATTAAAGCCACTACCCCTTCCCCTCCCCCTCTCCGCGGCCGCCCCGCACTATACGCTACACACACGTGTGCGCGGCGGGGCGCGCCCGAGGCGGCAGGTCCGCGGTCTTCGTCGCACTCGCAGTGCGGCGCCGTGCAGAGGGACGAAGACGGCCGCCGGACGGACGGACGGACGGACGGACAGACAGACAGACAGGCGGACACAACAGCCCCGCGCCGCATGGCGGCAGGGCAGGGCTGGGGCGGCGGGGTGGGTCCTTCCCGGTCCATCCCCCGCCGCTGCACTAGTGTAACAGTGTAACTGTCCCGTTCCGCAACCTGCCGAAATCAACCCCCGGCGCTCGGCGCTGCAGCGCTGCTCGACTTGCCGCGGCCGTAAACGGCGAGCATATGAAGGGGTGGGGCCTGCTGCCTGGCTGCCTGCCTGCCTGGCTGCCTGGCTGCCTGCCTGGCTGCGAGGCTTGATTAGAAAGCGAAGGGGATCCGCGGCGGCGAGGCTCTCTCGCCGCGTCTTACCGAGGCCGTGCTTGCCGTGCCCGCGCCGTGCCGGCATCAGCCAGGCCTCCAGCAAACTGATTAAGCGATTAACCGGAAAGAAAAGCCGGGTGCCCTTCCCTTCGGTGCCCTTCGCCCTTTGGGATGCAGCGAGGCCAAGCGGAGCACGAGGGCCAAGACCCACCGAGGGCTGTCCCCGGAAAGGACTGTTCCCGAAAGGGACGCCCTGTTTGTCCTGCTGGCCGGCCGGCAGCGCGACGGGCCTAGGGCGTAGGGCACAACCACTCGAAGGGAAGGGCAAGGGCGGGGAGAGCGATTTAGAGCCGAGGAGTGGAGCGTCGCGGCGGTACACTGCAACAGCCAGACGTCGCCGGCGTCGAGAACCGGAGGACTGCTTTCGATTTTGCGTACTGCGTACGGACAAGTCCCCAAACTGAGTCGCGCGATTTGGTATGTGGGGTTTTCGTTTGGCGTATGGGGCGGGTGGGAGGGTGGGTGGGTGGGGTGGGTGGGGTGGGGGTGGGGTCTTCGGCAAACCCCCTGAAGAATGTTGCGGCGCGCATGACGGCTCTCGCAGAGTAATGTGCGCGGCGCGCGGCGCAACAGGGCGCGGTCGGCCCCGCCATGGCCAGCCCATGGGCAGCCCATGCGCCTGCCGGCGGCGCGGTGGAGGCCAGCCCGGGCCAGCCGGGGCGGAGGAGGCCAGGGCTGTTGGGGTGAAGGATCACTTGAGATAAAGTTCCGATAAAGTTAAATGAGGCGGCAACGGGCCGGCGCCTCCACTCGCCTCCACTCGCCTCGACCACATAGGCCTGCCCGGAATGAAACGATCCGAGCGCCTCCCCCACCCCCGCCTCCCCGCCGCGGTGGTGGACAGACGTCCCTATCTCAGGAGGGCCCCGCCGAGGGCAGAGGGCGGCAAGGACCGGACCGGCCAGCCGACCGGCCGGCCGGGATGCAGGTGACTGCTGGAGGCGCTGGAAGACCCCGACAAGCTTCATGGACCGAATCGGTAGTCAACAATTAATTCCGACCCCGGGACGGGGACGGGGACTCTGGCAGAGGGCGCTCCAGACACCTGCTTCGGAGCGCACCCCGCGCATCCCCCGCCGTCTTCTGAGCGCGGCCGGGGGATCGGCTTCGACGGCGGCCAGCCTCGGCCGGGCGATAGGCCGTCGAGGCCGAACGGCCGATAAATTATCATTTGCCTCCCTTTTCATTACCTGCCAGGCTAAAAGCCGCCGCCGCGGTGCGCGCTGCGCACTCTCTTTATAGCCCATAGACGCCTTGCATCGGGGCGGGGGATCGCCTCGTGTTCGAGTCCAGGCCGGCCACGGGGTCGGCGAGGGTGGCCGGCGCCACCGCCACCACGCCGACGAGCCGATGGACGGCCAGGGCCTCGGCCGGCAGCTCTGTCTCTCTCGCACCCGCACGGGACGCCCCATGAGTGCGAGGGAGACAGCGCGACGAGAACGACTCTGCAGGGCTGTGGCGGTGCTGTGGCGGTCAAGGCGGCAAAGGAGAGCCCCGGCCATCGGGGCGGGGAAAGGAAAGGCAGAGGAAAGGACCCAAAGGGCCGGCAGGGACTCTGGGAAGGAGAAGGGAAGGCTTTGTCGGCCGCCACGCCGCGGGCACGCCGCGGGCCATCCGGCCGTTCGCAAGGTGGCCCTCCAATGGCGGCGCAGCTGTCGGCAGCTGTCGGAGTGTCGCGGCAGCTGAGGCCGCCGAAAGGGTGTCTCTCTCGCACTCATGGGGCGTCCCGTGTAGGTGCGAGAGGGACAGGGCGACCAAAACGACTCTCGGAATCAGTCTGCAGCAAGGAGAGTCACAATGTTGCCGCGGCGGGCGTGGTGACCAACCGCCGCCCCAGTCTCCGCATTCATCTGCCAGAGGTACTTGTAGCTGCAAGGAGGAAGCGAGCGTGGACCCACGGGTCGTCTCCGTCCAAGCCGCCTGAAAGGCAGGCCAAGCGCCGCACTTCGCCTCTGTGAGTAGGCGACTTTTGCGCCCACGTCTATTCCCGTGCGCCGTCTTGCGGCGTCTTGCCGTGCTGCGCGGCGTCTCGGCCTGCTCGGCGTGCTGCCCTTAATTAACTGGGCTGTTTGATCGGACCGTCCGGGCCGCCACGGCAACGCCACGGCCGGCAACCGCGGAGTGGCTCGACAGTAATCCTTACATGTGATTACACGGCGGGGCGGGGCGGGGGCTGCAGGGGCTTGCTCGAAGGGTCGTGCGGAACAGTAGACTGCTTGCTTCGCCACGCGTCCCCCACTTTGTGGACTGTCGTTTGAGGTTCAGGCCTTCCAGCCCCGCGGGCCCCGCCCCGCCCCGCCCCGCCCCGCCCCGCCCCGCCCCGCCACGGCCCGGCCCAGACGACCCTGCCGGCCCCGGGGCTGCGGCGGGTCCGGCCGGCCCGGATGTTCTACAAGGCATTTGCGTGTATCAAACCGAACCCCGTGCGAAGCAGTGCAAGAGGGCCGCACGGCCGCACCTCCCGGACACGGAGACCCTCGCGGGGGTGTTGAGGCGAGGCGGCCAAATGTGTGTGTGTCTGTGTGGGCGTGTGTGTGTGTCGGGGTGTGCCACTTGCCGGTATCGACACGGCATTAGTCGAGGCTGGGTCGGAGCCCCCGTCTCAGCGCCAGCGGCCCCGTGCCGCCCCGTGCAGGACGCGGCAATAACTCTTTGGCTCCGCCTTGGACCCCTCGACGGGGACCCTCGACGGGGACCCTCGGCGGGAACCCTCGTGCCGAATCGCAGGCGGAGTGGCGCCGAACCAAACAGCTAACCCTGCGTAATTATGCCGTGACACTCGCGGTGGGGCCCGTGCGGGGCCGAGCGGGGCCGAGGACGGCCGGCCGTGCCACACAGTGTGCCACACCGAGGATAGCCTCAGCTCCTTGCCGATAGCCCCCCGGCGATAGTTTCATCTGGCGCTATATATATACAAGCCTGTCGGAGCTGCTTGGACCACAAAGGCCAACTTACTCGCCAAAGGCAGCCCCCCACTCCCCACTCCGCGCCCGGCTCTGAGACGCCCCTATCCCTGTCCCTCCCCGGCCGTTTTTCGGCGGAGGAATCTATGCGGCGCGCCTACAGGCGCTGCTAGTGTGAGGCTGCGCAGCGCCGAGCCGCGGACTGACTGCTCCGGAGCGCGCTAGCGCGCTTCAGCGCCTGGAGCGCAGGCAAACCCTCGCACGCCTGTCTAACGGGCTGGCCCATGCTGCAGGCGCCCAGCCGAGCGGGTTGCCTATGCTCGACTCTGCGGGCGCCTGGAACCCGTAACGGAGTAGAGCTTCCCGCTCACTGTAGCGTTACTTTATCGACTGTCGTTCGTTCAGAGAGAGTAAGTGTCCTGGTGCCATGCCTCCTTGGACACCTCTTTTTACCCAGCGTTCTCTCTTTTTGTTTTTGTACCTTTTGGATCTTCTTCTCTTTCATTGTCTTTGTTGAGTTCGGGAGGAAGTTGACAAGTAATAATACACAGTTTTAAGATGTACTATGTTTTATTTAACACACTGAATGGGATAATCATGAAATGATTTATTACAATTATTTGGAACGATTCCGTTCTTTATCACAGTTAAAAATTTGATTGGCAAATGAGCCTCTGAAATGTAGATACAAAGATTAATAATAATAATAATATAATAATAATAATGATAATAATAATAATAATTAGGTAACCGTCATAGACATGACATTTATTTTAACCAACAATAATGAACGAGATAAAAAGGGACATATAGAACCTATTTTCAATATACAGTATTTTGAAAAATAAACAAACAAAATAGCAAAAATTACAATAAACAAAATTTAATGAACAAATTGGTGAAAGCGATGGGAAATGACATAATAGAATGAGTTCTACAAAAATGCGATATGGTACATCTAATCATTACTATCAGTGATTACCTTTAATAGTATTGAATAATTTAACAACATTCACAGTATTTATACTTATATTAACACAACTATCATTTTCCTTCGTTGATTGCACTAAGGTGGGAGAATAGCTTGGAAATGGGGAACAAAGACCGAGGGAAAAAAAGTGACAGGGCAATTCAAATAGGGGACATTATGTACAAGTTGCCGACTGTCTGTCTTGGGGGAGCGGTCTACTTGCAGGTACTTCCTGATATCTCTTATCACACTCCCTGTCTCTGCCATAAATAAAATTAGGCATCTACAGTTGGGCTACTAGGTATCAGACACGATACCAAAACATTAACACTTGAGGAAGGTGGTAATGATGTATAAAAGGTTTTCACAACAAAAACATAATGATAGTATATCTATATATATTTGTTACAGTCAAAATCTCGAGTACAGGACTACTCCACACGTGGCCCATTCATGTGAATTCAATATTCCATAAACTCACCATGAACTAGTCAATGCAAAGAGAGCTCTGATTCCAGTAAATTAACTGCAACATTCATAAATTCAAGATTGGAAGTACTCTTCATTTTGTCTTGTTTAGAACAAAGACTTTTCATTTTCCATTCGTTTGGCTCACCACTTCAGTATCTACATCCCTGCTTCTCATCATTTGGCAGAGTATCATCTACTAAACAGATATCAGTCGTCAGGAAGACAGCCAGCAGGAGGAAGAACTCACCGACAAACTAATTACGAGAGACCAATAGTCAGAAATGACTCAATAAACAAAACAACTATCTTGAAAACAAGAACTTTTTTAACAAAAATAAAAAAAAAAAATAATTATACAACAGGTGCAGTTGTATTTAGAATACAACCGCTAATTACTTTTTCTTTGTACACTCTTCCACTTACATACACCCACCATGTGTCACACGAGTTCACATGTTGAGTTGCTTCCAAGAGTTGAAACATACGTACAGGGAAAATGTACTATTTGGTCTTTGTACATTAAAAATTATCTAACACACGTGCCAATTGCACAAGGTCACAGCTTCATCGCCGGGCGCCGGTTGAGATTTCGCCGAAACGTTCAAAAAACAACCAAGTGCCACTTTGTTCCGGCTTTCCAATCACATGCATCCCCCCTGCAGGCCAAGCTTTGCTTCAAGCCACAGAGGGTGATGGAGTCACTCACACAAAATCTATAAACTAGTATCATTACTATCAACTCCACTGACATCCACGCAACTAAACACAGACACACACAACAGCGCTTCTGATATGACATGTTCTTTTTGAGCTTAGTGCTCGTTTTCAGCGGATGCACAGCAGAAAACGTGCATTTCAAACAAAAAAAATTTTTGGTTTTGTACGATTTCCAACACAATATCAATCCTCCACTTAGTCTTTGAAATTGTGATGCAGTATTGGAAGATCAAGTCAGTTCCCTAGTCTAGAATACTAGGTTGCAATAATTACAATAATGAAAATAAATTACACCCTCCAAGGTCTTCCGTCTTCCATTGATACGTACAGTAACTACGATTTGGTACATTGAGATACATGTGCGAAGACTGGCAAGGCACGCATGTCCGCGTACACATCAGCCATGGCGGTAAGCTTGTACGCAGACATGCATGCCATCAATAGGAGGTAACACACAGCGTAAACTATAGTCAGGCTCAGCAATCAAAATGTCGAGGGAAAAAAAAGAAAAAAAAAAAGGGATTGAAACCTACAATTTAGGTTGCAGCTTCCCATCTCAACAATGGTGAGATATGCAACGGCCTTTCCGCAAACACCTGAATTACCATCACAGACCCTACAAACAAATTAAGTATACAATTAAATATTTTATAAATACTTTAAAATAAAACAAAAAACACTTTTTTCTAAATTGTTCTGGGCGTTCACAGTGGTTTTGACTACTAGACCTAGCTGAGTGCCGGGTCGACGTCCGTGTGGACGTCCGTGTGGACGGGCGAGGAGGTGGGTGACGGCCTCCCGTCCCTGTCCTCGTCCGCCCCGTCGTCCCCGAGGCCGTGCCGCCTCTCCTGGGGCTCGTGGTCGTCCTGGCTGCCCTGCGAGGGCGACCGTCGGCCGCCGGGGTGGCTATCCACGTCCATGTCCTCGGCGTCGTCCTCGGCGTCGTCCCTCTGCAGCAGAGGCGACCCACGAGGCGAGGAGGAGGCCGCCGCGTTGTTCCTGGGCGACATGGCGTCGTCGCTGTCGTCGTCGTGCTCCGCGTTGTAGCGCTCCGCGTCCAGGACGGCGGTGGGCTCGACGCGCACCGTCTCCTCCTGCGAGGACCGGTTCGGCAGCTTGTAGTCGTCGGTCTGCATCACGCACACGCCGTTGATGATGACCTCCTTGTCCTTAGCCTCCTGCCAGTCGGGGTTGACCCACTGGGGCGCGGCGGGCTTGCGTCGCGAGCTGGAGGACCGTGGCGGCCCGGAGGGCGCCGACAGGGCCGACCCCGCCAGCCCCGCCAGCCCGGCCAGCCCCGCCAGCCCCGCCACCAGGGCCGCGTCCGGCTTGAGCGGCGTGCGCCGCGACATGTCGGACGCAGAGTCCTCGGAGCCCGGGTTGGAGATGGCGTCGTCCTCGTCGTCGTCGCTCTCGCGCTTGATGGACAGGTCCAGCCCGTTGAAGTCCTTGGGCTCGGGGCCAGCCAGCCCGGCGAAGCCCGCGGCGGCCGCGGCCGGCAGCAGCCCCCTCGAGATGAGCGCGGCCAGGTTGGCGTTGCCCGCGAAGTAGGGCGGGTAGGGCAGCGGCAGGCCCGCGCCCACGCCGCCCAGGCGCTCCTTCTGCAGCTCCACCAGGCGCTGGTTCAGCAGCATCCTGAAGCGCACCGGGTCGAACGACTGGCTGCTGGGGGATGACTGCTCGCGCGGGCTGGGCGACGCGGGGCTGTGCGGCACCTGCTGCTTGAGCCGCATGCGGTGGTTGTGGAACCAGTTGGTGATGGTGCGCGACGACAGCTGCAGCTCGTTGGCCAGGAACTCGATGGTGCCCACGTTGGGGTACGAGTCCAGGGCGAAGGCCAAGCGCAGGGCCTCCTTCTGCTCCTCGCTGAAGAGCACGCGCTGCTTCTTGGCCGGCGGGCCGGGCGACGTCGAGTGGTAGAACTCGCTCGTGTCGTTGGAGGACGTGTCGCTCGAGTTGTCGCCCGGCGTGGAGGACGCGGCCGAGTTGTTGACGCCCGAGCCGCGGCGCCGCTTGGACGCCTCGCGCCTCTCGTTGCGCAGCGCCTGCAGCCGGTCGATGTTGAGCGGGTCGGACAGCCACAGCTGCATGCGGATGAAGGGCTCGCGGCCCTTGATGCTCAGCATGTGCCACGGCTTGGGCTTGGACAGCAGCTCCGACACGGAGCCCTGCGACAGGCCCAGTACCACCTCGCCGAAGATCTGCGGGAGGACAAGGGACGTTAGCGACTGGCAGTGGACAGCACGCGACGGGGGCACCGTCAGGACCCGGACTTACCTTCTGGCCGATGTTGTTGGCGAGGAGCGTCTCCTTGATCTTGGTGGTGATGGTCTGCGTGTCGAGGTCCGACGTGAGCGCGGCCATCTCGTACACGGAGGGCGCCAGGTGGGGCTGCAGGCCGCGGAGCTGCGACGGCGAGGGTCCGCGGTGCTGGTCTCCACCCGCCGCGGCCCGCTGCTGCTCGGCCAGGCGTTCCCGCTGCTCCCGGTCCCGCTCGCGGTGCTCGCGGAGCTCTCGCTCCCGCTGCTCCCTCTGCTCGCGCTCCCGCTGCTGCTGCTCGCGTTGCTGCTCCCGCTGCTGCTCGCGCTGCTGCGGCGTGGTGGTGCGCGGCGGGCCGTCGTGGGGAAGGTGGTGGCCGCCGAGGCGCGGGTGCGAGGGCGGCGACCCGAGGAGCGGCGGCGGCGGCGGCGCCAGCGCCTGCCCAGGGTGGTGCGGGTGGCCGGGGTGGCCGCCGTGGGGGTGGACGCCGTGGTGGGCGCCGGGGTGCGCGGCCATGTGCTGCAGCAGCGCCGCCTTGGAGTGCGCGTGCTGGTCGCTCAGCCTGCTCAGCATGTCCTCGGGCAGGTTGGCCAGGCGCGAGGCGGCGGGGTGCGACCGCGACGATGGGATCGCTGCAAGCACAAGCACGCTGTTAGGCTGGAGGCGAGTCAAGGCATCGACAGGCAGGACGGCGCGTCACTGGCGCGTCACTCGTCAACCCGCCACAAAGGCATCGCGTCGTAAATCCGAGGCGCTTTGCCGCGGATGGGACGCTGGGACGCCACGGCCCGGGGCGGCGCGACACGACACGGCGCGGCGCGGTGGCGACGCGAGGACATCAACGGCGCATTGTTTCCGTGATATATCGCGGCGCGCCGGGATGCGCGAGACGCGATGGCGATAGGGCAAATAATATTCCGAGCAGTAGCGCGACAACAACAAGACCAGCAACAACAATGGGCGACGGCGCGCACAGCGCCCCGGGGCGCAAAGGTGCGGAGCGCGGAGCTGATCCATTGACTGCCGGTTTGCCATCGCCGCGTGAGACAAATATAAAGTGGCGAAAAAACGCGGCGGAGGCTGGCTGGCAGGCGGGCACTGCCAGGCACTGCCAGGCAGGCGCGGTCTGCTGCACGTGGATGCATTGTCGCCGAGCCATTAATTGATTGCACGTGCTTCTGTTCGCGGGCAGACGGCGGGCTGCGCGCTGCGCGGCTACCGCCCGTGGCAAGCGTGTCGTAACCCGGGAGGGGGAGGGGGTGGGGGAGGGGGCGCGCTGTCCGGACGGTCCGGACGACCGGCTGCGTTTGGCACTTACGTGGGTTGACGCCGTATCCCCCGGTGCGCATCAGCTTCTCGGGGGCGATCTTGTACTGCGAGGCGACCAGCTTGTGGACGGCGTTGTCGTCCTCCAGGAACATCTTCATGCGGATGAAGGGCTCGCGGCCCTTCTGGGTCAGCATGTGCCAGGGCTTGGGCCGCGCCAGCAGGTCGGACACCGAGCCCTGCGACAGCCCCAGCACGTTCTCGCCGAACAGGCGCTGGCTGATCGAGTACTGCGACAGGGACTCCTTGACCTGCAACACGTCACGTCCGGGCTCGTGAGGGGCTTGCCGCGGGGCGCAGAAAGACGACAGGAAAGACGAAGGAAGGAAAGGCGAAACGTGAACTCACTATTTGACGTACCTTTCGCACAATTTCTTCCGTGTTGAGGTTGTTGAACTGGTCGAACTGCTGCTGCGTGATGGGCGGCAGCACGGCCTTGAGGGGCCGCGGGCTCTGCGTCGTGTGCGACGGCGCGGACGCCTGCTGCGAGATGAGGCTGTTGGTGATGGAGGCCATCCTCTGCAGCGGCGACACGGCCGCGGTGCCCGACATGTCAGCGCCGGCTTGGTCTGGTGGCAGAATCGAGTTGCTCAGAGGCGATGCCGTGGCTGCACCTATGAGGACAGCCAAGAAAAACAACATGCAGTTTGCTGTTCTCGCCAGGCAGCCTCACCATCATCCTCATCGCGTTAGTGTACTCACCACCGTCCTTGGGCCTGACGAGCGAGAAGGCGCTGCTGCCGACGAGCGGCCTCAGGGCTTCGGCCGTGGCCTCGGCCATCTCCTTCTTGAGGCGCTCGGCGGTGCTGCCGGCCTCGGACGCCACGCTGGAGCCGCGCTCCGAACCCGCGCCGCGGTCGCCGGCCTCGGACCCCCGGTCGCCGCGCTCGTCCCTGTCGCTGCCGTTCAGCTCCCGGTCTCGGCTGTTCCGGCTCTCCTTGGGCCTCTCCTTGGGCAGAGAAAGATCCTGTGCTTCACCGTTCCGCAGTTGCTCTCGGTGCTCTTGGTGCTGTTGTTGCTGCTGCTGCTGTTGCTGCTGCTGCAAGGGAGAGGAAAGGAAGGTTGCGGTCAGTGTGGCGTAGGTCAGTTAGGCGCTGTCCAGAGCCTCACAACCCCAAGCACCGAGTGGCACCGAGTGGCACGGAGCACGGCGCGCTTGGCCGCGCCCCTGGCCGCGCCTTGGCTGCGCCGGGGAGGTGCTGGAGGTGGACGTGCGGGAGGAGAGGGTGGGAGGGGCGGGAGGGAGCAGAGCAACAGGAGCAAACCGCGACGAGCAGCGTCCACTTGAACTTACCATGGCGTGCGCCTGCTGGGCGAGGGCCTGCTGCTGCAGGGCCAGCAGTCCGGGCAGGCCGACGGGCGGCGGCAGCCCCTCCATGCCGGGGGCCATGTTGAGCTTGGCCAGCTCGCGGTGGTAGGTGTCGAGCGCCAGGCGGATGTCGTCCTGGGAGCGCGCGGCCAGCGGCAGCCCGCCCGCGCCGCCCTCCATGAAGTGCGGGAACAGCAGGCCGGGGAAGGGCGGCTGGTCGCCGGGCCGGGCGCCGGGCAGGTTGCCCAGGTTGGCCGCGCCGCCGCGCATGCTCTCCTCCAGGCGCCGGCCCATGATCTTGGCCAGCTCCTCCTGGTAGATGCGCACCACCTTCTCCTGCGGGATGTCGTCGTTCTCATACTTGCGCACCTTCCGGCTCGGCGAGCCGTCCTTAGGGTTCATCGGGGACGCGTTCTGCATCAAGACCACGGAGGGTGGCTGGTCAGACTGAGTTCGACTGGCCGGCGCCCCCTTGAGTCTCCTCCGGCATGCCGCGGCAGGGAGAAGTCTCAAGGAGCAAGGCCGGCCCGACGGCGGCGGAGTATCGGGACAGTTTTTACTTCAAGTGCTCGGACGCAGTGGTCGACACTCACCTCGCCCCGGTTGTCGGCCGGCGACCGAGAGTCCTCGTTGGAGCGCAGCTCGTCCGGGTTGTGGACGCGCATCAGCTGCGACGCCTCGCTCAGGATGTGCGCGATCCTCTCCTCCGTCATGTCCTGCGTCTCGCTGGCGATGAAGGGCGGCAGGCTGGCTTCCTTGCCTGTGGCGGGGAGAAGGGCGAGGTTAGGGCAAGAGTCCCAGGCAGGTGGATCAAACTGACGCAGAGACTGTCGTTTCATTAGTTCGTTCATTCATTCATTCATTCATTCATTCATTCATTCATTCATTCATTCATTCATTCATTCATTCATTCATTCATTCGGAAGAGGGCCGCGATATCATTCCCTAATCACGGGCGCGGAGTTGGCCCTAGCGCGCCGAGCGGGGCGCTGCCGGGCCAGGGCCGGGCCAGGGCCCGCACCCTGGGCCTGGGGGTACGCCAACTCCAGAACACACACAAGCGATAACGTCCACGAGTCGGGCCTGGCAGGCCTGGAGTTGAAAGTCTAAGCCGCACTCCACTCCGGTGATGCCCAATATGAATGCTTGTTGGTCGAGTTGTTGTATCAGACTGTTTAGGGGCGAGGGGCGGGGGCAGGGGAGATTACCCAGCGACCCGTATACCGCTGCACACACACAGACTCACACACGCCGCTATCGCGCTGGACCGGGGCGGACTGACCGGCAGGGGGCGGGGAGGCGGCGGGGGCGGCGGCGTCGCGTGCCGAACACGGATCGCCCTGCGTGATCGTCCCCCGCCCCGCCCCCGCCCCGCCCCGCCCCCGCCCCGCGCCACGCCCCCACGCGTACGGCGCGCCCAAGTTGAGCGTTCATTAATTCCTGATAAGCCCCAACGCGCTCACAGCCTGTACGTCGTGCCATCCCCTCAAGTACACAACGCGCGCGCACACACAGACACACACACACACGCGCGCTCGCTCTCTCCACGGTCACCGCGCCGCGGCGTGGCGTGGCGGGGCGGGCCGGGGCGCGCGCCTTCCGAACTATTCGACCTACATTAGCGGCGCAAACGGCTGTGGAACAATGGCGATAACCCGGGCCGGCGCCTTCGCCGTGCTTCGCCGTACTCCGCCGTCAGCGAGCGTGCAAAAAGAGACGAGGGGCGGGGCCGCCCCCCTGCGCCGCCAATCCTCGCCGTTTTCACGGCCAACTAGGCCCCGCGGCCGACCAGGGCCCTCGGCGTCGAGTCGCCCTTCCGGTGGCACTGCCCCCGAACGGGCCGAACCCTCCGGGACCTGCGGGGTGACCCCGGCCGCGACCAGTCGCGACCCCGGGCACAAATCTCGGCCCCGGGGGCTTTGGGGCTGGCGGGGCTGGCGGCCTTTGGGGCCTCGCGAGGGGAGGAGGGTGCCGACCGGCGGAGCCATGGCGTAGCCCCGCCCACGGCGAGGCCCCAAACAGGTAGAACTGCGTGCGGGGCTGCGGGCCGGTCCATTCACACTACCCTCCTCTCAGCGGGATAATTATCAGCGATTAGGAATCCTAATCAATGGCAAGTTGGGGCCAAAGTGCCCGCGGCCCGCAGCGCCGCGCCAGCCTGGCGAGGCTCAGTGATTCTCACCTCGGCGCCGCCAGGCCACGCCGTCGGCCAGGCCGTCGCCGAGCGCTGCAGCTACAACGGCGCAGCCCCTCGGAAGAGGAGAGACTCTTTCGTTTCTCAAACTTGGGCCGGGGACACAATGAATGCCTGCGCGCGGAAGACGGGCCAGCTGCACAACAAACTACCCCATTTGTTTTGCTTCAGGCAAAAAACAAAAGTAAGACAGAGTCGGCGGACAAAAGAAAGGGCGCCGAGTGGCCCGGCAGCCCGGCGGCAAGTTTGCAAATGATCAGCGCGCAGTCTCCAATGAGGATAGCAAAGGCTGTGCGGTGAGACAGAGAGGCAAAGAGGGGCGCGCCGACAAATATTTATTAATTTAACTCCGGCAGGGGAGAGAACAAGGAGACGCGCGGGGGAAAAAAATCATCACAATTAAAGAAAGCGAAAGAAAGGAAAGGTCGCGTCTTTCGCCGAGAGCGGCCGCGTCGCGTTTTGTCGTCCAATCAGATAGCGCGCCGGATGGCGGTCGGCGCACCCTTTGGCCCTGCGGGCTGATTCCGAGGGTCGCTTTCGTCGCTCTGTCTCTCTCGCACTCACAGCGTGCCTCGCATAGGTGCGAGAGAGACAGAGCGACGACTCTCGGAATCAGTGTGCTGGAGACTGCCGAGCTGGCCGTCGAGGCCCCGACGCAGGAGGCCACCCTTTGGCGGCGCGCGGCTACGCGGCTCGCTGCGCGGGGGGCGGCCCGTTGTCGACACTAACTAGGCGCACCGAGCCGCCGTCGCCGTCGTGTGTGAGGGGGGGCAACGAGTTGCACTGTCTTGAGCAATTAAAAGTAATTAACAGACGAAAAGCATTAAAATCCGGCCCGCCCCGCCGCCACATTTTGTGTCACGAGAATCCTTCGCGCCTCGGGATGGGCGTCGCAGCGTCGTCGCGACGCAGGCGCGGAGGAGGCGAGGCCGACGCCATCTCGGTCGTGCGGTTGCTAGCCTGCCAGCCTGCGGACTGATTCCGAGAGTCGTTTTCGTCGCTCTGTCTCTCTCGCACTCACGGGGCTGCTCCCCATAGGTGCGAGAGAGACAGAGCGACGAAAGCGACTCTCGGCATCAGTCTGCCGCCAGCCAAAACGAGTGCGGCGCTGAGCTAACTCGCCGTGGCGTGGGGTGCCGTGGCGGCAGCAGATATGGATAATTGTGGCATGAAGTGTAAGCGGGCGGCCGCGCGCCGCGCCGCGCCTTGCCAGCGTTCGCGGAGATCTAGATTCATCGCTGGCGCCGCTGCGCTGCTGGCAAACGACTGGCAAACGCCTGGCATGCTCACTTTTATTTTGCGTCTGGCGGTGCGGTGCGGTGCACGCCGCCATTCTATAGGCATTGTTCACCGAAGACTCCGCGGGCTCAGCGATTTGTAGCGCGTCGCGTCGCGTCGCCGGGGGGCTCGGCTCGTCTCGACGGCCACCTCGACGGCTCCCCCACACGCGCCTTGACACGGATAGAGGGCGGCCCGCGGAAGCCGGCCGTGGCCGTCGTGGCCGCCGTGGCGGCGGGCAACCCTTCGGACGGGCGGGGAGGGCCTGGGGCGGGGCGGGGCGGGGCGGGGTAACGGTTAGTCGAAACTGAGGCGCGTCTGCTGTTAGGCCACGCTTAGGCGTTTCGCTTAGGCGTTTCTCTTTTTAAAACCTCGAGCGAGTCGTTAGTGCGGTGATGAGTAGTGAGTGGTTAGGAAAGCGGTTAGAGCCCTGAGCACCGCGGCGCACCGCCATGCCGGCCCGGCCGGCTAACTTGTCGTGATGCATTGACCACACACACACACGCACGCACACACAGACGCGCGCGGGGTGGCCCGGACAGGACACGAAGACACACGGCGCGCGGCGCGCGATGAGAGAGGCCAATTATGTTGCTTTATGATTTCATAATTAGAAACAATACTCGCCACTTTTAACGACTCTACGGCTTTGTGCGGGACGATTCCTTCGCGAGCGGCGGGGCTCGCTGAGGCTCGGCAGCGCCAACGATATTGCCCGCGTCCACTCGCAGTAAACTCTTTCATTTTTTTTTCGAAACCCCCCCTTTTCAGATTTTTTCCGCTAGCCGCGCGCGTGTGCCGGCCTGCCGGGGCCTGCCGGGAAATGACTCGTTGAGACGGACTTTGGGCACGCCACGACTTTGGCAAACACTCTAAGTCTGCAAAGGGCTTTACTTGGGACGGGCCGATTTCATCCTATCTGACGGACGCTCCGAAAAAAAGTCAAAGGGTTGCGTAATTAGCAACGAAATAATAATAATAATACTGCGGGGCTCGGGAAATTATAAATTGGATCTGCTATATAACATATAGAAAGTTTCCTCGACGACAAAGGAGGAAAGAGAAAAAGAAGCGGAGAAAAACAAGACGCTAAGCCGAGGGGAAAGGGGGGGGGGGAGCCAAAAAAGGGTTGAAACTTTTCGCCGAGTTCCAGCACATCGATTTTATGAAATATGTGGGATGGAATGAGAAAGAGACAAGGGCCCTTCGGAGCGTTCAAGGGGCTGGGCCTTGCGGCTCGCGGGCCTCGCGCTGGGCGCGCTGGGCCAGCAGACTGATTCAGTTTGTCTCTCTCGCACCTACACCGGTCGGCGCTCGAGTGCGAGAGAGACGGAGCGACGAAAACGACGCTCGGAATGAGTCTGCAGGCGGGGCTTCGAGTGGCGGAGCAATCGGCGCGGGACTTGCAATTGGAATCCAGCGTCGGAAGCACGCCCAGTGTTTAGCACTTCCCCCGCGATCGATCCATCCACGCACACACAGACACACACAATCGGAACTACAAAAGTCTAACTATAGTCTACTATTCTACAAACGCCCGACCAGAAGTCTAAACTCCCACAAAATCAACGACACGTAGTAACTCCGCGCGAATTGGTGAGCATTAGGGGCAGGGTCGCCAGATTATTGACAGGGCACAGTAGTTAGATGAAGCCAATGTTAGCGAGCAGTCCCTTTTGACAAAAACGAAACGGCGTTACTGGTCATGCACTTTGTGGAGTTTACACGCGTGGGCTGGCTGCCAGTGTGTCGTACTTACACTTACCCTTCTTGGGGATGAGGCTCTTGAGCAGCATGACGGAGTGCTCGTCGCAGGCCCAGGCGTGCATCTTGCGGTACGAGTCGCGACCCTTCTCCGTCAGCTTGTCCCAGGGCTTGGGCTTGGACAGCAGCTCGCTGACGGTGCCCTGGGACAGCCCCAGGACGTACTTGGCGAACAGGCGCTGCCCGATGTTGTGGATGGACAGCAGTTCGCGCACGCGGCGCGCGATGTTGAGCGTGTCGAGGTTCTGGTTGGCGTACTTGTCCATGTTGTAGCGCAGCATCTCCTGCAGGCGCGCCTCCATGGGGTCGCCCTTGGGGATGAGCGACTCGCCCAGGCGCCCCATCATGACGCCGTTGGGCGTCAGGCTGCGGTCCTCGGAGAAGCGGAACGGCGACCGCTGCTCGTCGAAGCGGAAGGGGCTCTTGAGGGCGTCCGAGTCGCGCAGCAGGTTGCTGAGGCTGTGCGCGGCGTGGTGGCCGGGCAGGGGCACGCCGGGCACGGGGCCCATGAACAGCCCGTTGTGCGGGCCCAGCAGCCCCGGCGCCGACAGGAGGTTGTTGTTGCTGCTCAGCGTGTTGTTGTTGCTGCACAGGCCGCCCTCCTCGGACGGGCTCTTGGGCGAGCCGTTGACGAGCAGGTGCGGCGGCAGGGGCGCGTGGGGGGCGTGCGGCGACGACGCGGGCGTCGTGGTGGTCGTGTTGTGCACGGGCGTGCTGGCGGACGGCGTCGACCTGGGGGGCGCGGGTGAGGCGGACCGCGCCGACCCGGGCCGGCTGCTGGCCAGCGAGGCGCGCTCTTCGTCGGGCGCCGCGTCGTCCGCCAAGTCCGCCGACGGCGTGGTCGTCCCCTTGGACTCATCTGCAGAAGGAGAGGGCTGGCTTAGTGCCTGCGGGGCCTGCGTCTGCTGCTGCGGGGGCCCCGTGGCGCCGGGCGTGGCGCCGGGCGTGGCCCCGCCCCCCAGCCCCGGCCCGCCCGGCCCCAGGCTCAGGATGGTCCGCTCCAGCGACCGCCGCCAGTCGGACACAATCTCCTGGCCGAGCAGGGAGCCGAACGTCTCCACGTTCTGGAGCGCGGAGGGCGGCAAGGGCAAGGCGGGGAGGGGGAGGAGGTGGTTCAGTTCCTTAAGAGTTTGGCCTGCGGAGCCTGTGGACAAGTAACGGCCCGGCACGTCTTAGGCCCGTCTCAGCCAACCCACACCCCACCACACCCAAACACGTCAATGGTCACCAGGCACTGCCAAAGCCGAGAAGCGAACAGACATGAAAAGCAGTTTGGTTTTTAATTCCGCCGGTTTTAAAACAGTCGCTTCGTCAGTTGTTGTTTCATGATTAATTAAAATGATTATTATTGAGCAGAGTCAAAGCGAGCACGGAGCATGCATGTGAGGATGGAAGGGGTGTGAGGACTTCCATGCTAGGGACGGAAGTGTCGGCGAGAGACACAAACAGGGCCAGGGGTTGGGTGGGGTAACCGCGGGAGGAAGAAAGAGAGAACGAAAACCAAATCCCCCGCGCGGCCTATAGCCTAGGACACGATGCGAACTGCGAACCCGAATCTTAATTAAAGCCTCTCGGCCCTTTTCCTCCGCCGGCCGCCTCGCCGCCGTCACGTCGTCACGTCGTCTGCGGCCGCGTCACCTCGTCACGCCGCCAAATTAACGTCACATAACGCGACAGGGCGTGTGGCCGCGTGCGAATCGCCGTCGCTCTGTCTCTCTCGCACTCGCCGGGGCGTCCCGGTGAGTGCGAGAGAGACAGAGCGACAATACGATCCTTTGGAATCAGGTGGCAGGCAGTCCCTGCGGGTGGCGGGCGGCGCCCTCTCGGAGGCGGCCGCTTCGGCGTTACGATGCCGTGCCGCGCCGCGCCGCGCCGATCCGACCCGCGGTGTCGCTTAATTGCCCTCAAGTCGCGCCGCGAGTGGCGCGCCGTGCTGCCGCGAGAGGCGCCGTATCGCCGCGCCGGCCCGATGCCGCCCGATGTCTGTCCTTTCGACAGCACCCCGCAGCCGGCGGCGTAACCGCCGGGTCACGTGACCAACTTTACGCCCCGAGTGCGCGGGCTGCGCGGAGTGCGCGGGCGGGCGGCGGGTGGCGCAACCCAGCGTCATTTCGTTTGCAAACGACGCCGGCGCGGCGGCGCAGTCGCGGTGTTCGAGCCCCCCCCCCTTCCCCTCCCCCTCAATACGGTTCGCACTCGTGTCGGCTCAAGACGAAGACAAGGACCAACAAAACGGGCATTGTAAACCAAGTAGATAAAACGACAAGGAGGGCAGAGGTGGACGGCAACAACAAAAACAAAAGACTCGTGGTGGGTACAGTAACAACAACAACAACATCGCGGAACCCCTGACAAGAGCGCGCTAACTTGACGTGTATTTCTTTTGAGATTTTTGAAGTTCTGATTCGTAAGCGGCTAGAGATAAGGGTGTGCATTGGATAACTAAAATTAAAACCTTTTTTTAAAAATTCGAGTTATCTTGTACATAATTTCTTTTTAAACTCTCAATGGGTGTCAAGTCAGCACGCCCTGCTTACTGTCGCTGACCGAAGCACGCGTCTGGTCTCCTCGCTAGAACGGCGGCGGGCAGGGGGAGGGGGAGAGGCGGCAACCCACCCCTCTCCCCCTCCCCCTCCGTGCCGTGGCGCCGTGGCGCTGCCCGTGCGGTGCGGGTCATCCCGGTAGTTACCTGGCAACTCTTGCTTGATCTTGAGCGCCATGGCGCGGTCGCGCTCCTCCGTCCGGTCGGCGGCTGCTTCCCGCGCCGCGCGCTCGGCGGCCAGCGACAGCTCGCGCGCCCGGTATATGCTGCAACAAAGGACAAGCACGGTCAGTTAGAGACGGCCAGTCGCACAGTGGGCCAGAAGGCCGGTGGAAGCGGCACAAACGCTCGACGCGTTTTGAGCTCCAGTGTCGTTAAACGGAACTCGAAGCGAACGTGTGACCCCACCAATGGATTCCTCGTTCGGCGAGCCATCCATTGGTGGGGTCACACGTTCGGTTCGAGAGGCGAGGACGAGGGCGCCTGACGAGGCCCGGGTAGGCAACGCGGGGGCAGCCGTGCGGGCCGGGCGGCCTACCCTGGCGGCCTGGAGCGCCTGCCGAGGCCCGGGTAGGCAGCCCGCCGCGCGGCCGTGTCGCCGCGTTGCCGACCCGGACCTCGGCAGGCGCCGACGACCGCCAACTCCAAAACGCAGCGCGCCCGCGCGGCCCCTCTGTCCGTCCGGCCGGCCGGCCGGCCGCGCATTCCAGCGGGTCCTCGTCAATCCCATTTCCCGGCGCGGTGCGCGGTCAAGCATCACGTGGACGTGGACGGCGTGCACGGCGTGCACGGCCGCAGACCACAGCGCCAACAAAAGCACGCGCGGCCGGTCCGGTGCCGGTGCGCATCAGTGAGCGGCCAACAGGTGGGGGCAGGGCACGCCACGCCACGCCACGCCACGCCACGCCAGGGCCCCACATCCTGGGCGAGGGAGGGGGCCGCGCCGTGCACGTGCCCGACGTCATGCAGAGGCTGAGCGAGCACGCCGATTCCGGGAACCGGCCCAATCAATTGCGTGCGCGCACGCGATGGCCATTGGCAGGGCGCGGCGCTCTATTGGCACTCGCCGTGCGAATAGCGCGCTGGCGGCTTCATCAAGGCGGCCATCCCGCCTCTCAATAAGCCGTGTCGGCACTCCTGGGGGTCATGAGGGGGAACAGGACGGCGCCGCGCCCCATCAAGAAGGGGGGGGGGAGGGGCAGGTACAAGGGGAGGGAATCAATTCAACATCGAGACCCGCGCCTCGCCGCACCGCACCGCGCGCACAGCGGTCGTGCAAGGCCGCCTCGGCCCGACTGGCCGTCTGAATTATCGGAATCAGTCAAAGTCAAAGCGGCAGTGAGTGAGCGAGGCGCCGATACAAGCCCTTCCCACCCCGGCCCCCGCCTCCCCGCGATCCCCGATCCGAGCAGCTGTTGCTAGTCTGGTCCGAGCGCAGCGCGCCGCGCGCCAGCAGACCGAAGCAGGACATCGGTCCGGTCCGGCCCGGCCGGCCAGCGCCGGTGGTACTTGGCAAAACACCGCCCGCACAAAACGGGGTGCGATATCCCGGGGCATTTCAGTGTGCCGGCAGTCCGTCGCGTCACCCGGGCCGACGGACTCGGCGGGCCGCGCTCCGCGGTCAACGGACTGGCCGTGCGAAGCGAACCGTCCGGCCGTCCGACCAGCCAGCAGTGTGCCAGCACGCCGACGGACGGCGGGATTTCTGGTTGGTCGAGTTCGATTGTCAAATCGACTTCTCGCCACAGCGTCGCCGCGTCCGCGCCGCGTGCGCATTGGCTGCGAGCACAAGCACACGCCTTCCGGTCCGGTTTCAGAGGCGGGAGGGGGGGAGGAGGAATGAATGCAGCCTGTGCCAAAGCCAAAAGAGCGTTGGCAGTGCGCGCTTTGCAATCACGATTAAATACGTCATGCCGTGTTCAGCGTCGCGGTCGCTGTCCCGGCATCAGGCGATAAATTCGATTCGGAATACACATTACCCACACACACACACATGCAGACGGACACACACAGACGGACGGACACCCTTGCAGCCCACCTAAAGATAAATTAAGTTTCCGGCCATCTGCATACGACACCGCAGTCCGTGCCGCAGTCCGCACCGCGCGGGGGAAATATAATTACACACCCCGTCCGTCTCGTCACCTCCGCGACGTCGACGGCGACGGCGACGGCCGACGGCGGCGGACGCGACGACATAAGATTGTCATTATTACTTTTGTTGCGGCGCGGCTCGACACGGCTCGGCCTTTTGTGTGTCACCGGCAATCCGACGGTCGGTGCCATTTCGTTTTCGTTGGGGCAGCGCAGCGCAGCGCGGAGCAAACCGGAACACGTTTTTCATTTTTTTTATCCTCCTCCTCCTCCTCCTCCTTCTTCTTCTTCTTCCTCCCCGCCTCTGCCCCCTCCCCAGCCTTTGAGTGTTGCTTCCATTGAGCGGCCGCAGACAGACACGCACACACGCACACACACACACACGCTGCACCGCTCCGGCCCGTCCGAAGCGTGACGTGCCAAGTACGGCCAATACCCAGGGTCGCGCTTTGGCGCTTTGTCGTTGCAGGCCGGTATTTATAACCACAACCCCGCGGAGTGCCGTGCCGTGCCGCGCCGTGCCGCGCCGTGCGGCCCGATGCCCGATTCGGCGGAGCGGCCCGCGTCGTCGTCGCCAAAACGTTTCGCCGGAGCGCCTTGCTTCGCCTTGCCGAGCCTTTCTAATCCGATTCAGATTCACTTCCGAATCATGGAGCAGCACGCGAGCAAGGCCAGGCCCGCCTCAGGCCCGCCGGCAGACTGATTCCGTCGCCCTGTCTCTCTCGCACCCGTACGGGACGCCCCACGAGTGCGAGAGAGACAGAGCGACGAAAACGACTCTTCGGAATCAGTCTGCTGCACCGCCAATGAGGCGAAGCGAGGCGGCGCGGCGCACACAGTGTAGCGGCACCGCGAGACCGAGGCGTAATCCGCCCTGCCGGCAGATGGGCGCTAAATGGACCGAAATGCACAAAAACAAGGGGAGGGCCTCCGGAGCAGAGGAAGCGCCGCCGCCATACTGTTTCGATATTTAATGCCGCCTCGCCTTGCCTCGCCGCGGAGCGCTTCAGCTGAGGATCGGTTTGTCGCTCCGTCTCTGTCGCACTCGTGGGTCTCTCCGTGAGGGTGCGAGAGAGACAGAGCGGCCGGGCCGGCCTGCCTCCTTCCACTCCGACGTGGCCGTCGAGGAGGCCGGCACCGCTCGGCCGTGAACGAGGACCAGGGCGTCTCCAGGTGCGGCGGGGAGGGGCGGGGCGCCAAGAGGTGTCCTCGAGCAGGCACTTGGGGGCCGCGCCGTGCGCCGCGCGCCCCGACGGGGGACCGGCCCGCCCCGGTCGCCCTAATGACCATCGTGAAGGATGTGTCGCACCACAAACAAACAGCCCGGGTATAGGCGATCCTCGGCGTCCCTCCCTCGCGCCAGCCTCGCCGGGGCGATTCCGCCACCCTCTGTCTCTCTCGCTCTCGCGGGGCGGCCGCAGGGGTGCGAGAGAGACGGCGCGCCTTTGGGGCTCTCGGAATCGGCGTGCAGTTCCTCGTTGTCGGTACGCGCGTTATTTACGAGTGTTTGCATGTAGCGGGCCGCGAGTCAGCCCGCGAGTCGCTGCAACGCCGAGGCGCGCCAAGGCGGCCGCCGAGCCAACGCCGCCAACGCCAACACCGCCGAGCGTCGCAGAGCGCGCGAAACCCCGTAAAACTAAAACGCCGTACGGCCCGGGGCTGCCTGGGGTGACGTCACCCGCCGAAATGCGTCTTAATTCCTTCGGCCTCGGCGAGCTGCTTTCTATTGCAGTATCGCGGGGGGAAATCGCCATGCCCGAAACACGGGCGGGGCGGGGCGGGGCGGGGCGGGGCGGGGCGCCCAGCCGACCCCATCGGCGGCCACGCTCGCCGCGCTCCCACACCGAATTCGGTTTTACAGTGGGTAATGAGTAGCACACACGTGTGCATATCACCGCCACGGCGCGCCAGGCGGCGCGAGGCGCACCACGGCCCGGCGGGCACGCGCCGCGCCTCCTCCGCGCAGCAGCGCTGTCTCTCTCGCACCTCAACGGGACCACCCCATGAGTGCGAGAGAGACAGAGCGACGAAAACGGCTCTCGGAATCAGCCCGCAGTCCGTGTTCCCCGTGGAGCACATCAAGGGCGTCTCGATCCTCCCACGCCTACACCCGAAAAACCCGCGCGCAAAAAAACCTGACTCACCTCAGCTCCCGCTTGATCTGCTCGTAGTCCTGCTGCTCCTGCAGGCGCTGCTGCAGGCTCTGGGCCATCCTCTGCTCGGCCTCGCGCTGCTCCTCCAGCTTGGCGATCTGCTTGGCGGAGCTCTCCTGGAGCTGGCGCAGCGTGGAGCGCAGGCGTGCCGCGTCCTCCACCAGCTGGGCGATCTGCAACGAGAAGGACACGCACCGTCAGCATCGGGATGGTCATCGGCAGCCACAGTGGGTCAGAAGGCCGATGGAGGCGGTCACAATCCCGGACGCGTTTTGAGCTCCAGAGTCGCTAAACACGACTCGAACCGAGCGTGTGACCCCACCAATGGATTCCTCGTTCGGAGAGCAATCCATTGGTGGGGTCACACGTTTGGTTCGAGTCCTGCTGAGCGACTCTGGAGCCCAAAACGCGTCCAGAGTTTCGGCCGCCTGCGCCGGCCCTCCGGCCCATCGTGCATCGGCAGCCATCGAACGGCATTGGTCGGGGGGCAGTGGGGGCACCGTGGGGCGTATCGAGAGCGGCCAATGCAGTGCCGGGGCCCCCGCGGGGCGGGGCGTCGTCGCCGTCCGCGCGGCCCGCCCGCCCCACGCCCGCCACGCAGCCAGGCAGGCAGCGGCGTAGCCACGGCGTAGCCCCCCAAAGAGATGGGAGATACCGCGGCACGCACACACCTGCCGTAATCCAGTGCATCCCGAGCGCGCGTTGCCCGGCGTTGCCTGGCGGCGCGAGGCGAGGCGGGCCGTTTACACAATTCCAGTATAAATCGGCGGGGATACCATCGAGGCCCGCGGCGCTGTCCGCCTCCCACGCCGCGCGGCCCTCGACGCGCGCCGCGCTCCAGGCCGTGCCGTGCCATGCCGCGCCACGCCGCGCCACGCCGCGCCCAATATTTTTCGTGGCGTATTTGTTCTTGCGCAGGAAAGCGCGAACTCACGTCGCCGGCCCGTTGGGGCGAGTAGGCGCGGCGCAGGCGATCCATTGTAAAGGGCGGGGCGGGCGTCGTACACCTTCACGACGTCGTCGACGGCCTCCTCCCCCCCCCCCGCCAAAACTCCCGATGATTGTTGTTGGGCCGCCCCGTGTTCCCAAATAAAGCGGGGGGCCCGCGTGGGTGGAGGAAGTTGGAACGAGAGGGGGGGGGGGAGGGAGGGGGCCGACAACTGGGTGCAGATAAATTACCGTGATCGGGAGGTGGAGCCCCGCACCACGCCGCGCCACGCCACTGCGAGCGCCAAGGCGAGGCAAGTCCCCGACAACAACCCGTGCCTTATCCCCTCGCACCGCCAATCCCGCACGTAGTATCAGCGCACCGAGCGCGGCGGATTCATTTCCAGGGCGAGCCGCTGGCTGCGGACTCGTTGTACTTTTTGGGCAGCAGTTTTTCTTTTCCCTTTTTGCAGTGTGCTTCGCAGCACACTATTAGCCATGCGCGTCGCACTTACTCCTCCACTGCGAGTCCGTGCGCGCGCATAACGCCACCGCCACTAAATAGGCGCCATTGCCAATGAGAGAGAGAGAGAGAGAGAGAGAGAGAGAGAGAGAGAGAGAGAGAGAGAGAGAGAGAGAGAGAGAGAGAGAGAGAGAGAGAAGGAAAATAGAAAAAGGCTCGCGTGGAAAAGCGATTGCGCACTATAGGTAATTTGGCGCCGCGCGGTGAGACATTTGACACCTCCAGCAAGCAGCAGCAGGCGCGGTGCAGGCACTGGGTTCGCTTCGCCGCCCCGCCCCGCCACGCCCCGCCACGCCCCGAGGCCCGCCGCGTCAGCAGCCTACTCTGCAGTAATTAGTGCTGGAAAACCTCAGAGCTCGCTAGCGAGGCTCGTGGCCCATTCACGTGGCGACCGAATCGATGCAGAAAGCAGACGAAAGGGGTGCGCGCCTCCGCCGTGTCTCTCTCTCTCTCGCACTCCCGGGGGCGCCCCGTAGGGGTGCGAGAGAGACGGGGCGAGCGTCCTGGTGGAAATCGGGCCCAGACTCAATCAAGGAAAGAGTAGTCTATACCAGATCAGACGACTCTCGGGTGAAAAGTGGCGAGGGGGAGGGGGGAGGGGGGGATTAAAAGGAAAGCAACGCCTCTCCACTGCTCGGTCAGGGCAATGCCGGCAATGGCGAGCGATTGGCCCGAGATATCCAGAGAGGGCGATTCAAGGGGGGCGATCTGCATTTCTGAATTGGTCAAAGATAAAATCGGAGAAAGAGAGAGACAAAAGGAGAGGAGGCAGTGCTGGCCGACTGAGACGGACGGATGAAAGGGCACAGAGGAAGGTGCGAGAGGGAAGGGTGAAACCCAACCAGCCGGCCGCCCGCCCACGCCAGCCACGGCAGCGGGCCGCGAGCAGGCTGAGCAATAAGTACTAAGGGCGACGGACGAAACAAAAATAATTTACATAAAGTAGCCGTTGAGCAGTATCTTAATTACTGGAGGGTACAGTCTCCATACAGACTTTCATGCATACCTTATAAAAGCATATTTGCATTATTCCTTGGCCACAGGCGCGCCCGGCCGCGACCCAGCGGAAGCCACTACTACGGTACGCACTGCGCGAGTGTGTGAGTGCGCACGTGTGTGTGTGTGAGTGCGCGCGCAATAATGGCTAGAGATTGAGACACCCAGCAGCACAAATTGTGTAAGAATGCATAAAGGCCCCGGTCGGGCTGCTGGCCTGGCTGCTCGGCGCTTGGCAGGAGCAGGGCAAAAGTCTCATCCGCGCCCCGCCACGCCCCGCCATCATTACAAGGCTCACTGATTTTTCGGGCGCCATCAGTGCAAAGATTTAACGACACGGCGCGCGGCCCGGCGTTATCGAAACGGATCACCCGCGGCAAAGTGCGCCAAGGCGGGGCACGGCACGGTTCGGTTCGTCCGTCCGCGCCGCTACGCGAAGAAGATGGCGAAAAAAACGGATAAAAAATGGAGAGGGAAGAAGAAAAAAAAAGCGTGCATGTGTAAAACTGAGGGGGAATAATGAGAAACTAAAAGCGGTGCGGCCGGTGAGAATATGGCGAGTGCAAATAAGCGCCAGGAGGGCCAATAACGACCTGGCCGGCAGGCAGGCAGGCCTCTCGCGAGACTAGACTCGCGAGGTGAGGAGCAACGCCACATTGCCCGGCCAACCCGCGCGATATCGTCTTTTCTCTCTCTCTCTCTCTCTCTCTCTCTCTCTCTCTCTCTCTCTCTCTCTCTCTCTCTCTCTCCTCGATGTCCGTCCGTCCGTCTCTCTAGTATCTCCGTTCTACTCATTAAGCACGCGGGTGGGCAGGACCAGAGAGCTGATGTGAGGGGGGGGGGGGGGGGGGGAGACGCGCGCAACGCATAAAGACCAAACACATTGAACTAACTTCCTCCGTGTATATCTGATCTCTCCGCGGCCGAGAGAGAGAAAGATTCACACACGCACACTAACTCGCTCGCTCTCTCTCTCTCTCTCTCCGCGCTGGGAGGCGAAAAAGGGGTGGCCGCCCCGAGGGTGTGGTGGCAAGGGTGGTGGGGGCGGCGTGATGCGTACCGTCCACGCATCACGCGTATCCGAAAAAGACAAAGACGCGAGAGCGAGAGGGAGACAGAGAGAGAGGAGCGCGTCATCAATATTTCATAAAGTTCCATTAAAACTTAATGGCCGGCTTGAGATACGAATGCGATCGGGACCCCGTCGTACGCGGACGGCGCGGCGCCGCGGCCGGTGGATGCGAGGCTCGACGCGGAGTGGGTGGCCTGGCGGGGCGCGGCGGCCTGGTGCAAGGCGCCGGCCCATTTAAATACGGGCCATATAATAAAACAGGGAAAAAAATGATGAAAAAATGAAATAAATCGAAAATGGACTATGCAAATTGATCCGGGCTGCCGGACGGCGGGCGCGCGGCCAGTCATACACGTCACACTGTAATGTCACCCATTCTCTCATGACTTTTAAATTGGGAAAAAGAAACCGACATCGCGGCACCGCGAATTCCAAGACCTGCGCCTCTCTCGCTCGCACTCGTGGGGCGTCGGGGCGTCGAGGCCTCGGGTGCGAGAGAGACGGAGCGACAGAGCACCGCTCGGCGTGGGTCTGCAGTTGGCCGCGGCCTCACGCAAGGAACGAATCCACGAGATGCAGCCCGTCCCCCACAAGCGGGCCGTCCCCGCGGTGGACTGCCTACCCGCCAGGCGCCGCACCGCCGCCCAGCAGACTGATTTCGTCGCTCTGTCTCTCTCGCACCTAGAAGGGGTGCGAGTGCGAGAGAGACAGAGCGACGAAAACGACTCTCGGAATCAGTGTGCCGGCCGCACCTGCCCACCAGAGGGGGTGCTCGTCCCGGAGAGGAACAAGGAGGCCGTGCGGAGCGAGGGGCGCCAGTGGCGGAGGCAGGCGGCTGAGACATATCAATCTTGAATCCGAGCGCCGCGCGCCGCCAAGTTGGCTGTGTCTACATATCCCATCCCCGCGATCCTCATCACACAATGTTGATTTTAGCCGGGAGATGATCCACCCCCGCCAAAGCCACCGCCGCCGCGGAGGTGCTGGGCACACCTGGCCCGGACCGTGCCACGGTGTACCGACACGGGCTTCAAATAACATCATTGTGCGCGCCAAATACAATACTGCTGGCCGACCCACACACTGCTTCGCGCTTCGCACTGCCGCGAGTGCTGAGGCAGAGCCGATCCAAGTTTGGGCCCCCCTTCCCCCTCCCCCGCCTCGATAAGATTACTACTGGACGCGGCCACGCCGAGCCACGCCGCCTCCAGGACCTTCTCTCTCTCTCCCGCGGCCCGCTCTACTCCGCGCTCCGCCCTGCCAAATATTGAAATAGACGTACATATCGTGCGCCTCCGCATCCGGCGGTCGAACGGCCGACTTCGCCAGGCCCAGATTGGCTCATAGTCGGAGTGGGAACTGGAGAGGGAGAGAGGGGGGGGGAGAGTCTTGCGACACTACCACTCCAGCACTAACTGATCTTCATGCCGACCGAGGAAAACCATTTCCAAGCTGCCAGGCGGGGAGGGGGTAAGACAAAAGCCCACCCCAATGCCTCCAATGCCTTCCACGACCACCAACAGAGTCGATTTCCTACTCCATCGCTGCCGCCTCTACTTACAGGACGTGTATCGAAACGAGCCATCTAGATCAAGTTTCGAGAGCGAGCCAGAGAGAGAGCGAGAGAGAGCGAACACACGCGCCGAGTGAAGGGAGGGTGAAATGTCCCAAACACGTCGTGAGGACAAATGCGGGGGAAACGAAGGAACGGGGGTGAGGGAGAGAGAGGGAGAAAAAGTGCACAGATAATAGAAAGCCCGTCTAAAACAATCGCACAAAACAATAGCCGTAATCAGCCGATGATGGCGATATGGCGGGGAGGGGTTGACATTTTCGGCATCACGTGGGGCGTGGCGAGGCGAGGCGAGGCGTGCGTGGCGGGGAGGCCGCGGTCATGTGGGAGACCGGGCCGCGCTCTTGAGACTCGAAGAGGAAAGGGCAAAAAATAAAATAAAAAGTTTTTCGAAAGATCCGATTTGAACCCGGGCCCCGCGCGCATAACGGGCCGGGCCTTAATTTAGATGGAGCGTCGCGGCGACGCCTCGGCATGAAGGCATCCCCGTGTGCCACCACACTGTGCCCCGACACAAGGCCACATTGTACGCGCACCACGCCCCGCAAGAAGAATGCTAAGGGGTGCTGCGCGGCCCGCGCGCCCTGCCAACCTGACAATGAATTAGTGAAGCAGTGATAAATCTGCATTCGGGGGAGCAGCGGCGGCAGCGCAAGGGGCCTATCGCCCCCCCCCCCCCCTCCCCAGGTCCGCGACGTGGTGCGGCGGGGCGGCGACGCGCCGGGACAGCTGCAGCGCGGCAGTATCGGCGTATTCCGTCACAAATAATTTGACGGCGGCCTCGGGGCCCCGGCGGACTCCTCGTCGGCGACCTTTGACGGCCACGTGCCAAGAGCCATCGCGAACATTGTCCGCGGCCGCGGCTCGTCCGCCAGCAGCGTCCGCCGCTGGCAGCGTCGCCATTTGTTGGTCAGGGCCTCGGGCCCCTCGGGGGGCTCCACGGGGAGGGCCGGCACCCGGGCACGGCGGGGCGGGGCGGGGCACAGCGGCACAGGGCACTTGCATAAGGCATGGGGCTGATCGAGACGTTGTTTGTATAAATAGCCGCACAAAACAATCACGCTTTGTTCCCCGGCCGCTTTGTTCGGCGAGTCACTTCGGGCCGCGACGACGCGCGCGCCGCGACGCGAGACGTATCGCCAATGCGCGTCCCGGCGGCGGCGTGTTTTGTAAATACGCGTCCCGGCCGACGCACGCGGCGCGCCACGCGAAGCCACGGGCACTACCTGTCAAACCGACGCGGCATCCGCGGCCAGCCCGCCCGGCCCGCAAAACCAAACTTATTACCCGGAAGAGAGAGGGGGAGGGGAGGGGGGCCTCATCGCCGAGTTGCGCAAGTCGACGCCCTCGATGCCCTGGAGCACGCCAGGCAGCGCGAGCACGTCGCGCATCGAACACAGTCACAGATGGTATCGCATCAAGCCTGGCCGCCGCGGAGCCCTCCGGTTAAAAATCTGCTCCTGACAGGCGGGCCGCCGCGCCGCCGCGCCGCCGGCCGGTGCTTGGCTGGTCAGCAAGCCGGAAACCGACCACACCCGTAAAGCAGCCGCCAGAAAACAAGAAAGAACCACGAGCGAGGGAGACGAAACAACGAAAAAGTGTTATCAGGCCGGCCGCGGGCCGCGGAGCGCGGAGGGGAGATAGTTTTAGGCCACTCCCCCTCCCTCCCCGCGGCCGCGCGGCTGATCCCCGCGACCCTACGGGCCAACCGGCCCGCTAGCCCCGCCTTCCAAGAAAAAATTATCCCCTCCACTCACGCGGAGAAGAAAGAGAGAGAGAGAGACGGCGCGATGGAAGGAAAAAAAAAGAGTGAGGCGAGGCTCCGCCCGGCGCAGCCCGGCGCAGCCCGGCCAGGAGGTGCTGCGGCCTGGCGGGCAGGACATGCACTACGCCGGCCGGGCGGCCTGCTGCCTTGCCTCGCCTTGCCTTGCCGCCTCGCTCGCCGTCGTCTCGGCACTTGTAGCGCCCCGCGCCAAGAGGCCCCGTCGCGGCTCCGGGTTCGAGTCCCGGCCAGGGCGCTCGACACCGCGCCGCCCGGCGAAGTGGAGCAACGGCACACAGTTCCGACCACCCACATTTAAAAACCAAAAAATATTTAAAAATTTTAAAAACGAGGGACACCGCCAGTGCATCCGTGTAAACCAGCATCGCCTAATCGGACCGCGGCACTTGCAGTGATACGGACCGGCAGCGCCAACGACGCCCAAACACGCAGCACGGCACGGCTCAAACGAGTGACACGCTAGAGGGTCCGCGACGTCCGTGTTGCCGCAGACTCACTCCGAGAGCCGTTTTCGTCGCTCTGTCTCTCTCGCACCTGTACGGGACGCCCCACGAGTGCGAGAGAGACAGAGCGACGAAAAGGACTCGCGGAATCGGTCCGCTGGCGTGTCAGTCGCGACAACAACTGTCAGTGTGACGTGCGTGCCGTACTATCGGCGGCACGTCAATGCCACGTCAAAACTAACTTGACATCGCAAATAACTGATAATGGACCACCAGGAATCATCACGAAATTAAACAGACGCCCGCCAGTCCGCGGAGGCGTCAACAACCAGACCAAATTCACTGTGTTTTCCAAAGGCAAATGGTTGAGAAAAAAATAGTCGCTGGAGCACTTGCCGCGGATTCACAAAGAAACAAACCCCAGCTTGCCTGTCCAGTCGGCCAATTTTGCGCGGACATTGTATAATCCTTTCGGGAAAAAACGCGATGAATGGAAGTAGAAAAAGAGCATCCATCCCCTCGGCAGGTGTTTTCTCACCTGAAAAGAGCGAGACTTGGCTAACTATTTCGGGGGCGGAGCGGGGAGGCGCGTGGCGGGCCCAAAGTTTTTCTTTTTCTGCCCTTCACTTGTTGGACCCACTGGGGGCCGCGCGACTCGTGCCTCCACTTTCAGCCGCCGCGTTTTGTCCAAGTCCGGACCGAAAACAAACATCTCGTCCACGGACCGTTTAGCAAGGACAGTCCGATGCGGATTTTGCCGACCGTAAAAAGGCTCTTCGCCACCCGCTTCGTTTTCAACTGCGCCGCGGTCGAGTTCGGCGAAGTCCGGCGTCGACCGCTCTCGATTCAAAACAGCCGAAAGGGCGACACAGCAGCGGACTGATTCCGAGAGTCGTTTTCGTCGCTCTGCCTCTCCCGCACTCATGGCGCGTCCCGTAGAACGCGAGAGAGGCAGAGCGACGAAAACGACTCTCGGAATCAGTCCGCTGTCCGCGGACACACTGGCCACTTGGCCAACGCCAGCGACTGACGCGTCAAAAGTCAAAACCGACACAGCGTCCCGCTAACGAACCGGCCGTCGCTCAGCACAGTCTTACGTCACGTGACTGACACTTGGGAAAATTTCAAAGTCCGCCGGGGCGCCTTGCACATCACCGCAGCATGCGAGTGGAAACATTTTGGGAACAAAATATGACTCACGACAGCGTGCGATTTTGGCCGGCAGTCGCACTTGCGCGTCGCGGGGAAGACAGGGAAGTCACAGCACTGTCACCGGGCCGACGTCGCCCTCAAGAGTCCCGCACCGGTCCGACGCTAAGTCCCCACTGCACTGTTCACTGCACTGCACTCACCTTAGCTGGACCGCCCAGCGTGGCAATGGATGAACTCGTGTCGAACATGAATGCACACCCTCGGATGGTCCAAGGCTCTCACACCCACAGAGCCTTCGCTCCCGTGGGCCCCACACTCATGTCCGCGTTGTCACTCTGACCGGCCGAGCACACCGGCGGCGACGAACGCGTCCAAAATCACAGAGCACACTCCGGCCATTTTTCCGACCGCACACAAGAACACCTTCAACTTGCCGATAATTTTCCAAAAATCTTCACTTTTCCGACACTTGTTCGGAAAACGCACTTTTTTTCGGTGGAAATCTTTTTCTCTTTCGTAAATCCAGAGGTTTCACTTCACTTGTCACACAGCACTTGTCACGGGTTCACAGAAAAACGGGCCGGTCGGAGTGAGAAGGAGCGAGCGATCCACTTCGCTTCGCTCTTCGTGTGAGCCTCGTCCTCGGAGATCGTGCGGAGCCCTGGCGAGGGGCTAAGGACAGAAGCGGCACCGCTGGAGGATCCCCTCCGACTGACTGACTCACCGCTCGACGCTCTCTCGCTCCGTCCGCCCGCCGCCGCCGCTGCGGCGGTGGTGGTGGCGACGGCGGCGGCGCCGAGCCGTGGCGCGCAGCGTCGCGACGCACCGCGCTCCGCGCACCGCCGTCGCCGCCGCCACCACCACCGCCACCGCCGCGAGGAGCCTTGCCTTCAACCAGGCAGCCACACTCACACCACTCAGATTTGCATCACCAATATGGATCCCATTCTTCGGGCTGCCCGGCGGGTCGGGCCGGGCCAGGCCGCCGGGCCGGCGCGGCAGCGAGAGCGAGGCCCATGCCGACTGCTGCTGCCACCACCGTCTTGGTGGCGGACGGCGGAACGGTGCGGCGTGCGCTCCCCACCCACCCCTCGCTCGCCGCGGCGGCCCCGGCGGCCCGGGCGTGCGTGCGTGTTGGCGGTGCCCTAGCGGTGCCGCGGTGCCTCCGTTGCCGCCACCGCCAGTTTTGTGTCCCGGGCCAGGCCAAGCAGGCCCTGCCGCTGCCCGTCAGTCCGCCACCGGGACTTCCCTGCGCTGCGCTCCAGGATGCACGCGCGTCGCCCGCTCGCATTTTGCGAGTGTACCTCCGCGAGGGCCTTGCAGAAGGACACAGGTCTGATTCCTCCCGACGTCGTTTACCCATCCCCATTTTTCTCACAGCGATTCCCTGGCCGGCCGGTGCCCTACCGGTTCTCCAAAGCGCCTTCGCGGCACTTTCACTCCGGGTGGAGTCCCGGACGGCCGGACGGGGCCGGACGGACAGCCTTGCAGCACGTCAACAACATCGGCGTGCTGGACGCGTCGTGGCCGTCATATCGGGCCGTGTCGCGTCGGATCGGATCGGTTTATGTTCCAGTGTGCCAGACCGGGCTGCTGCTGCTCGCCACGGCATGGCGCGGCACCGGGGGAACCGTTCGAGCTCATTAATCATCGACTCCTGAGGAGGACTTCTGTTCCGATGTCCAGCCTCCCTTCCCTCCAGGGCGTCCCTCCGGGGCGTCGCGGCGAGCGGCGTGGCGACGCGGACGGCCGGGTGGTCGCCCCACCACGCCGCGCCACTACACTGCCACCACTGCAGACTGATTCCGAGAGACGCGTTTTCGTCGCTCTGTCTCTCTCGCTCCAATGCGGAACGCCGCATGAGTGCGAGAGAGACAGAGCGACGAGTCTCGGAAGCAGTGTACTGGAGCAGCAAGAAGAGAAAGGCCGCCGGAGCAATGACTGATGGAGACACTGGCCGCGCACCGCGCCGCTCGGACACCAGGACGGCCGCCATCAAAACGGGCCAATCAAGAGTGCCCGCGGCGACGCGGCGCGGCGCGGCCACCCCCACTCGCCCCCTTTGTTGACACCGCGCGGCGGGACGGCGGCGCGGGTTCGAATCCCGGCCGGGCCGACCCGCCGCGCGCGCGTTTTCGCCGCATCGCCCTCCTCCACGCTCGCAGAATATAATCGCTTCAAGTGCAAATACCTAGCGGCGCCGGCGCCGAGGTTTGACGGCGAGGGTGGCGGCGGGGCACGCGACGACGCGCACGGCCTTCTTGGAGCGCGCGGACTGGCCGGCGCTTTGCATGCTGATGTGGGTGTAAATTCATGCAGTGCGGCGCCGCGGCGGGGAGGAGGGCGGCGACGACGCGGCCGCGCACACTACCCCCGAATCATAGACGCCGCGCCGCGCCGCCAGCCCGCCTGGGATGGAGCTGGAAGGGCATGGAAAATAAAATCGATATGCCGCACTAGCCTATACTACACACAGAATCTGTCTAATTGTCAGTATATACATCTCGCGCTCCCCTCCACGCGCGCGGGGGTGGGGGTGGAGCGGAGGCGGCGGTGGTGGTGGCGGCAGCGGCAGAGGCGCAAGACTTTGGATGGAGCTATATAGTGCTTTTAATCACTCTCGTCTCAAACCCTTCTGCTCCCCCACCACACGGCCACGCCGCCACGCCGCGCCACCCCACGGACCACCTTCTCCGTCGCACGCCGCCGGGCCGCCCGGGCTGGCAACCAGGGCCGGCGGCGGGGCCGCCAGCCTTCCCCTTCTCTCATCAAGCTGTTGCAAGCCTTTCGTATTCGCCCAATAATCAATAATTCGCAAATGAAGAGCACGGCAAGGGAAGGGGAAAACCTGAGGGGGATGACATCAAAGAGCGGCCGGTGCGAGGGAGAGAGGGGAAGGGAGAGAGAGAGAGGGCCGAGGAGGGAGCGGCGAGAGCAGACACCCGGGCAAGGATTAGAAGGTAAAGATATATTGGGAGGGTGGGGGCGTATGGTCGGCATGGGCTGCGGGGCGCTGCGGGGCCCGTGCTGGGGCCCGGGGGTGGCGGACAGGCCGCCGGCCCGAAGGCTTCGCGCTGCGCCTGGCTGGCCCGGCTGTGCGTTTGGCTATGACGGGCCCGTGGACGGGCCGGACGGACGTTGCCGAACGAACGGCAAAGTAGACGTGGCGGGGCGGGCGCGGCCTTTCCGTCCCGCGTCCCGCCGCGTCCCGCCGCGTCCCCGCGTCCGGGCCCATCAGTAGTAAGATAGCGCCGCCGGGATCAAAAGTCCGGTGTCAACGCGCAGCTCCGCTCTGGCTGGCCCGCCCGCCCGGCCCGCCCGGCGAAGCAGGATTAGTTGATTAATCTCGATCGGCCGGGGTCTCGCCATAACAGGAATCGAAGCTAGAGCCGCCAGGGCACTGCGGGCCAGAAGACCGGCGCCAGCGGCCGAAACTCTAGACGCGTTTTGAGCTCCAGAGTCGCTAAACAGGACTCGAACCACCCGTGTGACCCTACCAATGGATTCCTCGTGCGAAGAGCAGTCCATTGGCGGGGTCACACGTTCGGTTAGAGTCCCATTTAGCGACTCTGGAGCTCAAAACGCGTCCGGGATTTCGACCGCGCAAACCCACCGCGCAGCGCTCGTCAAGTCGGGGCGTAATTAGACGCCTCGGTCGAGAATCGCCAAGAATCTAGATGCAGCGTGGCATTGTTTGAGCGCAACGTTCTCTCCCACGGCAAGGCCGGGCAGGGCGAGCTTGCAGTGCAGGTATACGCATGCATGTGATTACGGTGCAGCAGCGCCTTGCCGGCACGCCACTGGCACGCCAGGCTGATTCATTGATGACTGATGATCGACGAGGCCCGGTCGCCTCGGGCCGCCCAGGGGTGCACCGCCACCGCATTAATAAGCCTTTGTTTTTCAACCCTCTTCCTCCCCTGCCCGGCCAGGCCAGGCCGCGGCCAGGCCGAGCCTCCGAGACGAATCTTACCCCCTCCCCTCTCCCTTCCCCGCGCCGCGACGGGTGGACATTTCAATCGTATCTCAAACGACGCCGCGGCCGCCTCGCGCATACTAATGCCGCTCTTAGGTCGAATCAACGCCCGGCGACGCGACGACAAGCTGCGGAAAAACGGCGCGACGAAAAAAAAGGCGACACCGCGCCGGGATTTGAACCCCTGGCACGCTGGAGATACACCTCTAACCGGTGTGAACCCCTCACGTCGGCCTGGCCGGCCTTGATAGGGCCGACACGGGGCCAAACAATCGCCACCTGGTAATCCGGACTGTGGTGGGACGGGGCGGCCGGAACCGCACCCTGATAGCCGAGGTGTGCAGGACAGTTAGTTCCTGAAAGCCAGGTTGAAAGCCAGGCCGAAAGCCAGGCCGAAAGCCAGGTCGAAAGCCAGGTCGAAAGCCAGGTCGAAAGCCAGGTCGAAAGCCAGGCCGAAAGCCAGGCCAAAAGCCAGGCCGAAAGCAAGGCCGAAAGCCAGGTCGAAAGCCAGGCCGAAAGCCAGGCCGAAAGCCAGGCCGAAAGCAAGGCCGAAAGCCAGGTCGAAAGCCAGGCCGAAAGCCAGGCCGAAAGCCAGGCCGAAAGCCAGGCCGCGGAAAGCCTGGCTTTCATCGGGCTTGTCGGAGGCCATCTTACTCTTCTTAACCCTTTTCCAGCGCTACTAATACTCCTACTGAAGGCCCTGACTGAGAGGGGTGCCTGCTTCCAAATTTATGACATTCATTAACTTTTGGGGATGGTGGTGGCGGCGCGGGGGTGGGGGCGGCGCGTCCATGCCACCCCCGCCACGCAGCCACGCAGCGCGGAGCGGCAGAGCGGCGCAGAGCGGAGCAGAGCGGAGCCGAAGGAAAGGGTTGAGCTTAATCAGTCGTATCTGCATATGCCGAGGAAGATACAGACGAATTGGGAAGTCGCCCGCGGGGGGTGGCGGGTGGGTGGCGCCGGGGACCCTCGATACGCACTCACACTCACACACACACACACACACACACACACACAGTGTGACGACCAAACGCACCCCTTTCGGTGTGGCCGCCATCTTACACGCACTCGCCCGCGGTCCGGCTTGAGGTCCGGTCGCGCTGCCGGGGGTGGGGGTGGGGGTGGAAAAGGAGGGTGAGATGGCGCGTTTACGCGGAACGGCCTAAATCAAGGTGGGGTGACACACACCCCTTTTGGCCATTGTTTTTGTTTGTAAAAAGGGCGGGGGTGGTGGTAAAGGGTTGAAAGTCGCATCTTTGTAGCTAATGCAAAATGTCAGCGGGAGGGGGAAGGAGCAGCGGCGCTGTTGTAGTTGTAAGGGGTTGCCTCGGCGGTGATGAGAGGGACATGTAAGTCCGCGCGTGTGTGCGTGCCTGCGCGCGCGCTTGTGTGTGTGTGTGTGTGTGTGTGTGTGTGTGTGTGTGTGTGTGTGTGTGGTTCTTATATTCCGCGTGCGGGTTTTGCTTCTTTGAGGGTCAGCAGGCTTATATTGGCCATTCGTTATCCGGGCCTCGAGGCGCACACGCATAAGGACACGCACACGTACACACACACACACACACACAGCCTCATTAATTGCAAGTAAGGGGGAAAACGTAATGACTATTCTTTTCATTGCAGCGTTGCGAAAAGGAATAAAATTAGAAAACGCGAATCGGGCCGCGACTTATCCGCGTGCGTCCCTTATCCTCGTCGTAAATAAATTACAGAAAATATACACAAGTTTTGAAAACAACACAACATTCCACGCCAAAAAAACCCACTAAAATTAAAAATATCCTCAAGTCTGGGCGCACTAATTATCACTTCTGCTCCTTCCCTATTCCGATTTCGCTCTCTCTCTCTCTCTCTCTCTCTCTCTCTCTCTCTCTCTCTCTCTCTCTCTCTCTCTCTCTCGGCCCGGATTCAATGATCCGTATTCATGCCGCACTTGAGTCTTTCGGCCAAGGAGATTGCCAATGTTGTGAATGCGCTGCGTGCGTCCGCACTGCGGCCAACCCTTTTGGCTTTTTATTTTTCTTCGTCATTTCACTCCCTTGCCCCTCCCCTCCCCAGTGCCAATCCGGGCCGCCGAAGTTGGTAATCGTGGCGGCGAAGGGTGAAGGAAGGGCAGAGAGCGGAGGAGAGGGGGGAGGGGGGGCGCCTTTCGCCTTCCACCATGCGAGTTTCTCATCCCTGTCAAATATCGCGACGCGCTAATCGAACGTCCAAGTCCAGTGGCGCGGAAAGTCTTTGTCAATCTCAATCAACTGGAGCAGCAGCGGCAGCAGCGGCACGGCGCACAGTGGGCCAGAGGACCGGTGGGGGCGGCCAAAATCCCGCGGGCGCGTTTCGAGCTGCAGGGTCGCTGAATGGGACTCGAACCGAACGTTTGACCCCACCAATGGATTGCTGTCCGAACGAGGAATCCATTGGTGGGGTCACACGCTCCGTTCGAGCCCTGCGACTCTGGAGCTCAAAACGCGTCTAGAGTTTCGGCCCACTGTGCTCGGCGCAAATGAGCGCCGGAGACGTGCGTCGTGTAGGTGCCCTTGCCGTCGATGGAAATAACCCTCCTCAAAAGGGGTGGCTGAGGGGTGCATAGCAGCAGCGGCGGCAAAGGACTTCGGCGAAAAATCAAAAAGAAAAGCGTATCGAAACGAGAGAGAGAGAGAGAGACAGAGCCCAGAGGAGTCGGACGGCGGGGAGGAGGGCAAGAGAAAGACTCGAAAAGAAGGCAAAGTTGCAGAAGCGAAAAGTAATGAGCAGCACCGCGTATTATTTCGCCCTTCCTCGGCCTATCTCTTTTTATCGCTTCGAGTCCTTTCGACGAGCAGCCGTGAAAAGATCCCCACAAACAAAAAGATACCCCATCGTCTGATTCGAATAAATAACGAGAATCACCGCAAATAATGTACTATAGTACAGTGTGCAGCACACGCGGTGGCGCGCGGGGCGGGGGCCTTTCACGGCGACGCGTTGGTGTCGCCTCGCTATCGCCGCCTCGCGAGAAATTCAAGGATAGGGTTCACGATAATGAAGGCGACGGAGACGACGAGCCATTTTTACTCATCGCGGGCCTATAGCCTGGCGGCTCTAATGAAGCCTGGTTCACTGTTCTCCCCCGCACGCACACACACACCTACACACGCACGCACACACTCACACACATACACACGCAGACGCGCGCCTTGTTCGCGTATACAGGATGCCACCCACCCCTTTTATCACATTTCCCTGATAAATATCCACATCGCTTGTCGTGGGCTCCTCCTCGGGGCCCGGCTGGCCTGGCTGGGCGAGGCGGCAGCGCGGCGGCTCCGATCCACTTTCTGTATTGCCCCTTACTGCGCCGTGATAAGAACGAGAACGCACACACACGGACAGGTACTACTTATCAAGCGGCTCCACCAATCAGAGCATCGCGACTGTAAAATCCTCAAACACGGCGTGGCGCCAGGGCGATAACCAAGCGTCCCGCCTCGCTAGCCTCGCGGAGGCTGTGACGTCATGACGCGCGAGGTGCGCAGCCTCTGTCTCTCTCGCACCTACACGGGACGCCCCACGAGTGCGAGAGAGACAGAGCGACGGCCCTCGGACTCAGCCTGCAGTCACTGAAATTCAAGTGTTGAGCCTCCCCACGGCGATTTCCAAATGACCCAAAAGAAGGTTTGTTTAGGTATCACCGAAAAGGCGTACACGCATGCACCAAAAAGGCCGCGCACCGAAAAAAAGGTGAGTGCGAGAGGTTGGGGGAAAGATCACCTTCAGCGAAAAGGGTACGGGGGAGACACGCGTCTACGACCATTATTGATTGATTGCGTTTTCGCTCGGTGATCCGCCCGGAAAGCCGGGCGCGCGGTTGTTCGATGCCTCCGACGGGGTGATTAGCCAAATGACGGGAAGTTTCGCCCCCCCCCCCCGGGGGGGGGGGCCCGGGGGGGAAAAAAGGGGGCAAACGAGGCAAACTTTAACCGGGCCGCGCCGGGCCGTGCCGAGCCGCACTAACTAGCCGAACCGCATACGGTGACGTCACCGCCGAAGTAAAGCACTACATAACCGGCGCCCCGCCGCCGAGGCCCCGGCCGAGCTGGCAGCGGCAGACACTCCTCCCTGTTTCCGGGCCAACGGCTCGGGCCACGGTGAGCTATGCCCAGCTTTTAATCATAGTGCAATTAAAATGGGCCGATCAATAGTATTAGGTGGGCACTACTGTGCCGATAGGGCCGCCCAGGCGGGGCTGGCAGACAGCAGGCAGGCAGCCCGGCAGGCAGCCCTTTCTCGCAGGGACAATCAGGGGCCCGCCCGGCCCGGCTGCCACCCTCCCCGGCTAACCCTTCGGGCCCTTCGGGGCGCCTTTCTCTCCATCTCTCTCCAAATCAATCAATTAATATATCGTGCATCCCACCTTCTCCGCCGCGCCACCCACCAGGCTTCGCCTTCCTCCGCGTCCTTCCTCTCCGTCTCCCTGCCCCCCCCCCTCTCTCTCTCTCTCTCTCTCTCTCTCTCTCTCTCTCTCGGGCCAATCCGGCCGCTTCCCTCGGCAATTAAAGCGCGCCCTGATCAATATTACTTGTGTATTTCGCGTCCGGCTCGCCACCTTCATTGGCAGGGGGATGGACGGGCTTACAGTGGTGGCACGGAGGGCCGGGATGGCGGAGTCACCGAGAGGAGGGAAGTCAACGCCAAAATTAAGGCGGGGACGGAGAAGTCACCACTGGGGAAGGGGAAGACACCGTAAGTCAGGCGAGGAAGGAGAAGTCACCGCCAAAAGTCAGGCGGGGAAGGGGAAGTCACCACTGAGGAAGAGGAGGTCACCGCCACGGTCAAAGGTGGCTGAGAAGGGGAAAGACACCCGATCGTCAGAATTGGCAAGGCGGTGGGTACAGTCCGCTCTGCCCTGTGATTAACTGGCCGTGCATGATTAGCAGGGACTGTACCGCCCCTGGTCCGTTCGGTCCGGATCGCCGGCGACGCGGCGCTGCGGGCGCCCTGGCCATCCCCCTGGACGTCTCCGTGGACAAAGGCGGGGGATCGCCGCGGGGCCGCCACGGCCACCGCCACCCCCAGCGCCGTGCCGCCGCTCTCAGGCAGGCTGGAAGGAAGGGGTGTTCGGTCCAAAGCCGGACGAGAATCAATCGGCCAATCGGACGACATTCCATCTTGATTCCAGCCCGATTCCGCCGCCCCACAGTGGGCCAGAAGGCCGGTGGAGGCGGCCAAAACGCTAGACGCGTTTTGAGCTCCAGAGTCGCTAAATGGGACTCAAACCGAACGTGTGACCCTACCAATGGATTGCTCTCCGAACGAGGAATCGATTGGTGGGGTCACACGTTCGGTTCGAGTCCCATTTAGCGACTCTGGAGCTCAAAACGCGTCTAGAGTTTTGGCCGCCTCCACCGGCCTTCTGGCCCACTGTGCGCCCGGGCCTTCAAAGAGAGGGAGCGAGACGGCGCGACCCCCAAGGAGGCGCGGCGGCGCTGTCTGCCTAAACCGCCGTCCTCCTTTAATCCGCCGTGGATTTACTCCGGCACGCTTTTTTCCCAAATTCCGCGCGGCCCATCGTCCTCCCTCCTCGCTCTGTCCTTGTTCCGCGTGGCCGCGTCGCTGCTACTCGGGCCGCGGCCGGCTCGACGGGCACGCCGCGCTGCCGCGCCACTGTGGACTCATTATGGCGCGAGTACAGTCCGTGCAGCACGAGGCTACACGCGTTTTGAGCCCCAGAGTCGCTAAACAGGACTCGAAAACAACGAGCGACCCCACCAATGGACTCCTCGTTCGGAGAGCAATCCATTGGTGGGGTCACTCGTTCGGTTGGAGCCCCATTTAGCGACTCTGGAGCTCAAAACGGGTCCGGGATTTCAACCACCTCCACCGGTTTTCAGGCCCACTGTGCAGTGTAGTGTATACCGCGCAAGATGCAGGCGGGCGCCGCCACGCCGTTTGATGGCACCTGCAGCGGCGCTGTTATGTGTCCGTGGACCTCCACGGCCGTACCGAACCCGTCCAATTACGATTTGATGCATCGGGGGTGGCCTGCCTGCCTGCACACTGATTCCGAGAGTCGTTTTCGTCGCTCTGCCTCTCTCGCACTCATGGGGCGTCCCGCATGCGTGTGAGAGAGACGACGGAGCGACGAAAACGACTCTCGGAATCAGTCTGCTGCCTTGAGGGCGGCTCAAGACTCGCGGGCCCCTTCGGCGAGCCCCTTCGGCGAGCCTTCGGCCCTCGCTCGGCCGCGGCCAACGACACTTCGGGGAGGCCACTTAAGATTCCAGATAAGAATCGCGGGCGGGCGGGGCGGCCAATGAAGGGGAGGAAAGCAAGAGGCGGAAAAAAGAGCGCCGGAAAATCGGGGAAAGGACACATCAACAAACAATTGACATGCCTCGGGGCGGTTTCGAGACGAGAGAGGGGGGGGGGGGGGTAATTAGGGACGGCGCCATCAAACGGAGATTCGGAGGAGATCCGAGGCGGGCCCAACCGAAAACCGGAAAAAAGGGAAAGGAAGGGAGGCATGGAGGGGAGGCTGCAAATCGAATCTTGAGTGGACGACTTGGGATTCGCGACAAAAACACTCTCCAGTCGGACAGGTGCCTTGCAAGGACGCGTGCAGGCGTGCACCTCCCCCCCCCTTTCCCCTACACCCGAATGTAGGCCAGTGAGCAAAATAGACGACGCGCACCCCTAGCCTACTTCGAGCGGCGGCATGACGAAGGGGGAGAGCGCGGAGTAGCGGAGAAAAAACGTCGAAAAAAACAACACATCCTCGCCGAAAAAAAAGCCCAACGCAAGCGACCTTACACAGCGCAACACACATACTAGTACACTGGGGCAGGATAGTGTAGTGTAACGCAGTGCAGCCCAACCCCGTCCCCTCCACATGTCCGTGCGGCCTGTTGAACATGTGCGATGCGGGGCGCGGCGGGGCGCGGCGGGGCGCGGAGGGGCGTACCACGCCGTCGGGCCTCAGCCATCGGAGCCATCGAGCCGAACCGAACGGAACGGAATGGAACGCGGCTCCGAAAAGCTGGTCCACGAACCCGAACCAAACCGATATGGCGCTGCCCGGTCAGCCGTCCTGCCCCGCGGCCGCGGAGTACAGCACAGCCAAGTCTCTCGTTTCCCCTGTTCCGCCCCCGCGGCCCCCGCCCGGTAACGGCATCTCTCTCTCTCTCTCTCTCTCTCTCTCTCTCTCTCTCTCTCTCTCTCGCACACGCAGAGTGTACAGCATCGAGATAACGTGCCGGATCACCATCATTTGCCGCTTCGCTTCGGAATCCGCCACAGAGGTGACGCCCTTGTTGTGCGACAGCGCGACCGCCGCCCCGGTACCCGAGGCTAGTCACCTTGACGACGACGACGGCCGGCTTCTTGCCGGGCCCGCCCGGGTGGCCGGTACCCGAGACTAGTCACCTCCACGACGACGGCGACGACGGCCAGCTACTTGCCGGGGCCGCCCTCGCGGACGCTGTCAATCAGCCTGGGCCCATCCATCATCATGAGCGCGAACGAATCATTTATTGATGAACCGCCCCCTCCCCTACCCTCCCACACCGCGCCGTCCCGCACCCGCATCGCCGGGTAGCCCTTCCTTTTCGTCCTGCGCTCTTCCGCACCTTTTCGTGCTCTGTCACCACGCGGCGCGCTGCAGTGCTGCACCCACGCGTGCCAGATCAATGAAGATCAATTGATCGACAGGCCCGGCCGTTCCATCAACGGACAGACAGACAGACAGACAGACAGACAGACAGACAGACAGACAGACAGACAGACAGACAGACAGACAGACAGACAGACAGACGGCGTTTTAAAAGCCCGGCGCCGCAGCAAGGCAGCGAGGGTGGTTTGGTTTATGACTGCGACTAGACGGCAATCGGTCCAGAGACGATGCTGCCGCGCGGTGCCGCGCGGTGCCGCCGAAGCGGATGGGAGGAGTGAAGGGAAATCAGTTAGTTTCGTGTCGAGGAGAGGGACGTCACTTCCGACGCCGATGTCTGTCTGTCTGTCTGTCTGTCTGTCTGTCTGTCTGTCTGTCTGTCTGTCTGTCTGTCTGGGCGCAGCGGCCGAACAACGCAATGGCATGGGTGATCGTCAGGACACCTCCAGGCCCGATGCCCCCCCCCCCCCACAGGGCCCCTCGCCTGCTTCGCCTCGCTGTAGGGCTCCCTTCCGTCGACTTGGAGTGATTCCAGACGCCCATGGGTGTGGCGGCGTGGCTGGCGGGGCACTTGAAGGGCCAAGGGCGCCGAGGCACGCCGAGGGCCGCGATGGTGCGCTGTCTATGGGGATTGTCATACCAGGCCACACACACAACCGGCCCGCACCAAAAACAACAACGAATTGGCCTGGTGTTTTCGAATATCGACCGACGGACAGGCCGGCAGACAAACAGACAGTCCCTGGCGCTGCTGGCCAGTGGACTCATTCCGAGAGTCGTTTTCGTCGCTCTGTCTCTCTCGCACTCATGGAGCGTCTCGTTTAAGTGCGAGAGAGACAGAGCGACGAAAACGACCCTCAGTCCGCCGCCCAAGGGCCAGCCGGCCTGAGCCGGAAGCTGTAATATCCGATATCGATGACCGGCACTGCTTCCTTCTGTTTATCTTGGTGGAGGTGCGCGGTGTGCGCCATGCGGGGAGTGGTCACGTCACTGGTAATCGGAGGCCGCGGAGGACAAGAAGAAGAAGGAGGAGGAGGAGAAGAGGAGCCACGAAAACACGCGCGCGCCGCGCTGGCCGCGCTCCAGGCATCCACCCCTCTCGTCTGGACGGGTCTGGACCACCCCCGCGCGACCGCAGTGTACGCAGTGTACGCACACCCCTACCGCTCCCTCTCTCTCGCACCACCCTTTCCTTTCAACCCCTCTCAATCACGGATCGGACGGCGACCGGGGCGCCACCTATCGCCCAATCAGGCAACCATCTCAATATCTGTCTGCCTGGCAGGCCCGCGGCGTTGCCGGGCCGCGCGTTGCCGCCTTCCTTCCAGTGCTGTAGTACTCCAGCCTCCAGCAGCACGTCGACGCCGTCGCCGCGGACCGCACAGTGGGCCAGAGGACCGGTGGAGGCGGCCAAAACTCTAGACGCGTTTTGAGCTCCAGAGTCGCTAAGCAGGACTCGAACCAAACGTGTGACCCCACCACTGGATTCCTCGTTCGGAGAGCAATCCATTGGTCGGGTCACACGTTCGGTTTGACAACCAGTTAGCGACACTGGAGCTCAAAACGCGTCTAGACTTCCGGCCGCCTCCACCGGTCTTCTGGCCCACTGTGGACCGCCGCATTTGCATCGGCCTGGCGGAGCTGGCGGTGCTGGCGCCGCCACTGCAAGGGCACCCTGGCGTCACTGTCGGCCTCGATGCCGTCGACGGGGATCGCCTTTGTCGGCACAATAAATAGCAGTAAAGCGATAGACCGAAAAAAGAAAAGGGCCCACCGCGCGCCGCCGCGCCGCCCGCTCCCTGCTGCCTTGTTTCCGGGGGACGGACGGATAGATGGATGGGTAGATGGATGTCGGTCTCCGTTTGTGTTCGACGACAAACAACTTGTCAATAACACGTTTAATAATATTCCCCGCTGCTCACTACACCCCGACTGCAGTGCCTGCAGCAGTAGCGCTGTCTCTCTCGCTCTCGCGGGCAGCGTCACTGGCGCATAGGGGTGCGAGAGAGACGGAGCGAGGAGCCGCCACACGCCGCGCCGCGCGCTGCATATTGCACCTGTCAGCGCGATGTGCAATCGACGAGCAGCGGCGGGACGGCCGGAAAAAAAAGGGGAGCGAAAAGTTTGAAAAAAAAAAAGAAAGTAAAACGCGAGGCATTTGCTTTGCGGCACAAAGGACGCGTCAATAAATACGGGAGGGGAGCGCTTGGCTGTCAATCACGCGCCGAATTATTGCGTCCGATTCGCTGTCTCTCTCGCACCTATACCACGGAGCGCCCCGCGAGTGGGAGAGAGACGAAGGCAGTGCAGAAGGCAGTGCAGTGCCGCGGCAATGCGCGACAATCATAAACCACTTGCACCGCCGCTGGAAAATCGCACGGCCCGGAAAAAAAAGGAGGGCAAAGTGAATGAAGCGCCGGCCGGCCTGGACGGCCACTGTGGCCCCGTCGGCACCACAAAGGGGAGGGGCGTTTACAGCCACCGATTCGCGCCCTATCTGGCGGGCCCATCCGAACCGATCGCCTCCCGCACCGCACCGCCCCGCCCCGCCCCTCGCCGGACGGATTCTTTTTATTTTTTCCCGATTTTGTCGAACAATATCCACCTGTTGAGCGCTGGCTCCCCCTCCGCATGCGGGGCGGGGGCGGGCCGAGAGGGGACAGGCCTGCCAGTGTGTACACAAGGCGTGCCGTCGGTGCCGGGGGGAGGGGGGGAGGGGGAGGGGGGAGGGGAGAGGGTGGGAAAAAGTGCGATGCGCCCCGCGTGGCGGGTTGCAGTGCGGGCGTTGCATTTGTTGTTGTTGTTGCCGCCTTCAAACGCACTCGGAGCTTCCCGCGGCGTAATGAGGCCCCAAGGCCGCGCGCCGGAAGTGGCCGTGGCAGTGCAGGGCAGTGCAGCGGCGGGGCGGCAGCTGCGGGGAGCGGCAGGGCAGCAGACAGGGGCGTCAGCACGAGGAATCGTCCGAGCCGGTCGGGCGGCGCGCGGACAGGACGGACACACGTCGTCACACAGACCCACATTCGCTCCCTGGAACGCTGCTGGAGCAGCACGCCGATCGAGCAAGCCAAGCAGGCCGAACGGCGGCCGACGGCGGCCCGGGCCGGACCGGACGGACACTCGGCCTGGCTGCAGCGGCGACACGTGACACCTGCACTGGTGGCACCGCCACCGTGACGCACTGCAGGGCCTCCGTTCGAGGTGCCCGACGTCGCCCCCCGAAAACTGGCGCACTTCCTGGTCGCCGCCGTGCCGCTGGCCCACTTCGGTTCCGAGACGAGATAAGCCCGCCGGCCCCCGGCAGCCCCATCAGGCCCCGCGCGTGGACCGTGGACCGCGGCGTGGCGGCCCAGCCCGACGCGTCAGCGTTCCGCGTAGGATCGCGCCGTCAGTAGAACGAGTCCGCGAGTCGCTGCCGTCGCTCTGTCTCTCTCGCGCCTACACTGGACGCCCTATGAGTGCGAGAGAGACAGAGCGACGAAAACGACTCTCGGAATCAGTCTGCAGCACGCGTACTTCACCAAGGGCAGCGCGTCCTCTTCAAGGCTGTGGGACGCACAACGGAGTGCAACGCTACACCGCGCGGGGCGGGCTGCGGCGGGGCGGGGCGGCCGGCATCAGCTTCCATCCGAGCGGCTCCTGATCGAACCCCGAGCACGCCGTCAAGGCCGCGGGGGCCGCGCCGCCACCGGAAGCCGAAGCGGCGAGGCCTGGCGCAGCCCCGGCAGACTAAACTACAGGGCGATAACCAGGGCGCTACAAAAATCCGATTGGAAGGAGAGCCGCCGGCACCGCCACAGCAGCGCAGCCAGCCAGATTAGCGCAATCACTGCTCAAACATCCTGAGCTCGCTTCTTGCGTCTCGCTGCGCCGTGCGGTGCGCCGCCACACTGCTACAGCCGTCTGATAAGGACGCCAAGGCGACTCCCATTGGACGCACGGCCGCCTATCAGGTGGACGCGAACGAGTGTAGTGCTTCTCCACTGTCAGCGCCTCTCCGCCCCCGCCGCGCGGCCACTCTCTAGCCCCGCGGACAACTACGCGGACACAGAGAGAGGCCCTGGGAACCCGATAGCCGCGACAAGTCGATCCGCCCCGCGACCCTACCCTCTCGCCATCTCTCTCTCTCTCTCTCTCTCTCTCTCTCTCTCTCTCTCTCTCTCTCTCTCTCTCTCTCTCTCTCTCTCTCTCTCTGTCTCGCTCGCCGAGTCGAGAGGAGTGGAGTTTGGAAGCACATGAGTTGTAGCGACGCCACGCCCGGCGACGCCTCCCTCCGGACTTGCGCCTTTCCCTCCACGGCCGCGGGGTATTAGCATCAGGACCCCGCCCCGCCCCGCCCCGCCCGCCCCGCCCCGCCCCGCCCCGCCCCGCCCCCCCCGCGCCAACCCCCGCCCAGTTCTGATTATCGGTAATCCCTGGGTCGGCTGTCATCCCATTCTCTGTCATCCTCGGTGCCTTCGCCGTCGCGACGCCCTGGCGACGCCCTGGTGGAAAGTTCCGGCGCCCGGGCGGTACAAGCAGCGCCGAAACGAAAGCGCACTGCGAAATCTGCCAACGCGACGTGCGGGCCGGACGGGCGGACTCGAACTACACTGTACTCACCTCATGTTCCTTGGACGCCAGCTCGGCCTCGAGGGCCGCCCTGGTGGCGGCCTCGGCGGGGTGCTGCGCCTGCTGCTGGGGCTCGGGCATGGTGAGCGCGGCCACGGGTCCGTGCGCCCCGCCGCCGCCACCGCCGCCGCCACCGCCGCCGACCGCGTCCAGGCCCTGCTTGCAGCTCAGGCCCGCCTCCTGCTCTGCGAGCGTCGCCCGCTGCAACACACGAGAGAGAGAGCCACACTTGAGACAAAGGTCGCCGGTTCGAAAGCCCGCTGCTTGGGCGTTTTCGCGTTCGCTATCGACGCGGTTCAGCAGCAGCCGGTCAAAGAGATGGTCGCCAATGCGACATTCCACGCGCGGCCCCGCCCCGCCCCGCCGCGTTCCGAGAAGCTGCCGCCGCCGCCTCTGATATCTGGCTGATGAGTCGGCGGGGCGCAGCACAGCTAGGCACTGCGGAACGAGCGAGACGAGACGAGGCCAAACAAAGCAGATCAGCCGGCGTCCTTTCTCGTCGCCAAGGCGTGCACAATTAATTTCAAATAAGACGAGAACAATCGGCGAGCGCCGGGCGATAGAAAGAAAAGAAGACAAAAAAAGATCGCTCACTGTTTACGAAAAAAAAATATGCGGGGGCGGAACTGGGGGAAAATAAGGGGAAAAAATTGCCAAGGAATCGGATTGTTTTCTCCCGCAGCAGCGGCGCAATGCTGTTCCTAGGCCTGGTGACACGAAGCGCGCGAGGGAGACAGAGAGAGGGAGAGAGAGAGAGGCAAAGAGAAAATTAGGGTCGTCTAGACTTTGCAGAGATTCGAACAGACTCGACTTTTCCTCGAAGTCGCCCGTCGCCGCGCCCGGCAAACCAGGGAAAGGATGATATTACGACGGCAACAAGCGGCACGGCGCGGCACGGCGCGGCACGGCACGGCACGGCACGGCCAGTTCAAGTGGCCGTATAATACTCTTTGGGCCCCCAAATGGCGCGCAAACTTCGCAGATTGAAAAACAAAAGAATGTGCGCTCAAGAAAAGCAAGGCGGACGACCAGGCTATTTATAATCGAATTGGTGCCCAGTGTAGCAGTGCAGCGGGCGGCCGGATCCGCGAGGCGCTTCTCCGGACAGAAGAATCAACTTTGAGAATTATTTTGATAATTCGGCGCGCCGAGGCGGCGGGGCCGTGGGGGCGGACAGTGGGGGGGACACTCTTCGACTGGGGACAGGACAGATGTTGATTTGGAGCCAACAAAGCCGTACAAGCAGATAAATTAGAATCAGAGGAAATAAGTAAGAGGGAGTCGAAAAAACGGGAGTGGCCGTCAGTGCCAGACACGCTGCAGGGACGCGTCGCGGACGTCCAAAAGGCCCGTCTAATGATAAAGAAACACGGAGGGAACTCACGAAGCGAGGAATCTGTCTCCGTTTTGTCCTTGGCAGTGTGCGCGCTGCGCGGCCCGCGGGGTGGCTGGCGTTACTGCCCTGCAGCCCGATCGCCCCGAGAGGGCACTCTTTGGCCTGTAGACTGATTCCGAGAGTCGTCGCTCTGTCTCTCTCGCACCTGCACGGGACGCGCCATGAGTGCGAGAGAGACAGAGCGGCGACTCTCGGAATCAGTCCGCCGCGCCTCTCAGTATTCCCGGCATTCCGGCCGATCCGATGCCGAGTCCTGCATTGACAGCGATCGCGCGCGCGCCGCATCGCCAATCACCATTCGCGAAGGAGAAGTAACAACAATCATTTCAGTGCCGTCGAGGGGTTGGCTGTCTCTCTGTCTCTGTCTCTCTCCCACTCACGGGGCGGCCCGCCGCACAGTGGGCCAGAAGGCCGGTGGAGCGGCCAAAATTCTAGACGCGTTTTGAGCTCCAGAGTCGCTAAATGGGCCTCAAATCGAACGTGTGACCCCGCCAATGGATAGCTCTCCGAACGAGGAATCCATTGGTGGGGTCACACGCTCGGTTGGTGTCCCATTTAGCGACCCTGGAGCTCAAAACGCGTCAAGAATTTTGGCCGCTCCACCGGTCTCCTGGCCCACTGTGCGCCGGGGTGCGAGAGAGACAGACCCTTGGGAGTGGCTGGGAGGCCAACAAGGCCGCGTGCGTGTCACTGGCGACGCCACGACGACGAACAAACGCCCGAAATAACGTGGCGGCGTCTTTCAAGCTCGCAGTGGCGCGGCTCGCAGTGGCGCGGCACCGCGGCAGAAGGCGGAATCAGTGACGCGGCGGACAGGTGACGCTCTGTCACGCGCCGCTGCTGCGAGCGCCGCGACCGCCGCGCGCCGCCGCGGAGCGCGACGCACCGCGACGCACCGCGACGCGCATGCCTGCCTGGCCGCCAGTCAGCCGGGCAAGAGGGGCAAATTGCTGTCAAAATCGTCCATCATAGACCGACGGGCCGGGCCGGGCCGACCGGGCCGAGGCAACGACTTCACTTGCCAAGGAGGTTGAGGCGAGGAGGATACAGAGGCGGATCCAGGGCCGGCCCGAGGGGGGGGGGAAGTTCTACTTTTTGCCTACTTACAGTGTGGCTTTCTGCGTACCTTTGAGGCGGCTGTTTAGGGGCCAGGTCGCCGTCGTCGTTCGAGGGCATCGCGTGCGTCTGGAAGGTGTCGACGAGTCATGGGGGTAACGTAGCCACCGCTCACACGGCGCCGAACCTTCCGGGCCGCGACGACCAGCAGACTGATTCCGAGAGTCGTTTTCGCCGCTCTGTCTCCCTCGCACTCATGGGGCGTCCAGTGTAGGCGCGAGAGAGACAGAGCGACGAAAACGACTCCCGGAGACACAGGACGCCCCCGGCCGGGATGGCGCCCTATGAATGGGGACTAAACTACTGACAGTCGTGTGTCATTTCATCTGGAACGATCGCACGAACGCCACCCCCACCCCCAGATAAGCCAACTGACAAGGGGAGCAGTGTGTTCTGTCAGGAACCTCCCCGTCAACCTCTTGAAGCGCGGCCCGGCGTCGCCGCGTCGGCCTGGACCGAACGGAGAACGAACGCACCTGCCACTCCAGACCACAGCGCTGCAAGCCGCACACTAAAATGAGGGAGGCTATTTCCCGTCATTTTTCAGCGTCTGTTTTGTTTCAGGGCTGCCAGGTCTGGAGCGGCCGGGCCGAGGCTGGGCCAATAACCGCGGCCGGTCCATCGACGAGGTGAAGCAGTGCGTGGTCCTGGCGGCCGCACCCTCGTCAAGCCGCGGACGCCGTGGACGCCGTGCACGCCGTGCCGATGGCCGCGCCACCCTCGCCCTTCGGCCCATCCGCCCTTCTCCGCATTTCCGATCGAGCGCCACACGATTTCGGCCCCGGGCGGCCCGGCCCGGCCCGGCCCACCCGGCAGGCCCACCCGGCCGGCCGGCCAGGCGTCCGAGCCGCCCCGCTGCCCGCCCGGCCGGGGACACTGATGAAGCCTTGACTTGGCTGATAAGCAGATTTGCAATTACTTCTCCGACGGGATGCTGCACTGGAGGGGGAGGGGGTGGGCGACGTGGCCGATGACTGGCGCTGACGTCCGGCGAGACGGGGCGCCGGCCAGCCTATTTGCATTGAAAGGGCGTCGCCGTCGTCGCGGACTTGGCGCGCTGCTCGGCCGGGCTGCTTGGCCACCACGCCGAGCGACCGTCCACCGGCCGGGCGCCGAACAGTAGACTGATTCCGAGAGTCGTTTTCGTCGCTCTGTCTCTCGCGCCCCCAAACGGGGCACCCCGAGTGCGACAGAGACACAGCGACAAAAACGACTCAGTCTGCTGGACGAGAACGGCGTCCGGAAGCACGCCTTCCTCGCTTGACGAGCGCCGGCAACTGCAGCGACCCGGGCCCAGGCCTCGGCCCAGGCCGGCCGGGCCCCCAGGGGGTTGTCGGGAACGGTGTCACCGAGGGGCCGTGTCTCTGCTTTGCACGGTGCACGCAGCCTGCACGGCCTGCGCGCTGCACATGGCCGACGAGGTCATCAACAGCTCCAAATGAGGGGCCGCCGATGACGGCGTCGGGCCGGCGCCACCGCCCCGCCGCCTCGATGCAGGCCGTGCGGCTCGCCGTGCGGGCAAAGCGGGCTTCTAGCCGCACCCCCGCCCGGAGACATTACACTCATCACTCACGCGGAGTATTGATGGAAGGCCGTCAGGCTAACCCGAAATCAAGGAGGCACCGCCAGGGCACCGCCAGGGATATCACTGAGATATGTCCCTAATGTCCGTGAGCGGCTCGCCAGGGCTCGGCTCGGCACATCAGGAGGCGGGGGCATCAAACGAGGCGGCCCAGTGCAGGCAGACCCTGCAGCCTGATTCCGAGAGTCGCTCCCGTCGCTCTGTCTCTCTCGCACCTGAAGGGGGCACCCTGTGAGTGCGAGGGAGACAGAGCGACGACTGTCGGAATCAGTCTGCAGGGCAGGCACAGCCAGCCGGCGGTAATCAACACAGAAAAACAGTTGACGAATTCACTTGAGCCGCAGCCCCCCGTTCGACTCGGCGCATCCGGCCTCGCCTTGTCGCCGGCCTTAGTCTCTTCCGCCGCGCTCCCCGGCGACGCCGCGACGCCTCGATCCCCGATCCACCGCGAATTTTCCAGCACGGCGACGACGGCGACTTGGCGGTGGGGGCGCCGCGCCGCCATGCCTTCGGCCAGCCCGCCAGGGCGTCGCACGACGCCGAGATCGGCCGTCCGATCAGCCTTGGGCCCCGGGCCGGGCCGCCACCGGCGTCGCGCATCGCCGCAGCACTGCGGCAGCAGCCACGCCTCGGAACGGATAGATAAATCAAAATTAATTTCTTTCATTTCCGCCTAATTTCGCTTTGATGGTGCCCCGCAAATCCTAATCAATCCGAGATGGAAATGCGCACCCGGTTCCTCCCAGTGCCTTCCAAGTTTTTAATCAATCGCCGGCCGGACAGCCGGAGCTCGGCCCGCTTGTCGCCGGCAGCGCCTGCCAGCCAGCCGGCCGGCCGCTCAACCGGGCACTGCGAGATGCACTGGATGGACATGTTGGTGCATCGACGGAGGCGTGGCGCGAGGCCCGGCGCGAGACTAGCCCTCGGGGGGTGGGTGGGCGTGCACGGCCTGCACGGCGCAGCGCTCAGGTCGGAGGGACGTTTGGACCCAATCACGCTTATTAAAATCGCATCAACGAGCTTGGCACCCCGGGCGCCGCCAGCTCGGCCTGGCCTGGCCCCGCACACCCCTTAGGTCCCCAAGGCAAGCCGTGGCAGCGAGGCGCAGCGCGCAGCCTAGCCTGGGATTAACAGGGGTAATGAGGATCAATCTCTCATACGGCCAAGGTGCACGCCCAGGCACGCCCCGGTGCGCCTCGAAGGTGCCCGTCGAAGGTGCCCGTCGAAGGTGCCCGTCGAAGGTGCCCGTCGAAGGTGCCCGTCGAAGGTGCCCGTCGAAGGTGCCCGTCGAAGGTGCCCGTCGAAGGTGCCCGTCGAAGGTGCCCGTCGAAGGTGCCCGTCGAAGGTGCCCGTCGAAGGTGCCCGTCGAAGGTGCCCGTCGAAGGTGCCCGTCGAAGGTCCCCGTCGAGGGCGCGCGTCGAAGGTCCCCGTCGAGGGCGCGCGTCCAGGTGCACGGCGCCACAGCCCCCGCTGGCGGTGACATTCCCCCTCCTCCGCGGCCTCCGCGACCGCTACGCGATATTTCCGGGCGGAAAGCGGTTCAGCACGGCGCCTGACGGCCCGCCGTGGCGGTTCGGACCGCGGCAGTGCGGCCAAACGGCATTATTTCTCGTCTTTATGGTGACGTTATCTGGAGCACGCTTCAATGAGGCCGCAGAGGCGTCCGCCGATTCGGCCGGCAAAACGGATGACGCAAACGGTTTTTCCTTTTTTTTGAAATCCAAAGAGATACACGCGGAGGAGTTATGCCACGCGCGAGCAGAGCCGCGACTCTTTGCATAAAAATTCGATAAGTCATAAAAAGTCGATTCCCGTCCTGATAGCCTGGGCCGGCCGGCGCCGGCCCTTCGGCCATGGGTGGCAACCCTACAGCCCCACTGCCTGCCCAGGGGACTCGGCCGACGCGGGGAAGTGGTCAGCCCGTCAGCCAACTTGCGGGTGGCCACCCTAGCCGGCCGGCCTTCCAAATTGCCACCTATTTATCGAGCATTGTTGCCTCCAGAGACGCGGGCCGACCCCGCCGAGCCTAATGGGGCGTTTGAGGGACGGGGCGCGGGCTGCGGGTTCGAGTCCCGCCAGATGCGCAGCGTTTCGCGTGTGCCTTTGCAGCGGCCCGCCCCGGAGCGGAGCGAGCCAGACAGGTGAAGAGCGAGGGTGGGGTGGCGGCGCCGGGGAGGGGCAGCGATATGCAGCGGGCTGATTCCGAGAGTCGCTCTGTCTCCCTCGCACCTGCACGGGACGCCCCACGAGTGCGAGAGAGACAGAGCGATGAAAACGACTCTCAGTCCGCAGGTCTCCCGGAGCCCATCAGCCGATTGGACCTCCGGACCGGAGGTTCGCTCCGTGTCGATTTCCGTATTGGAGCGACCCGAGGCCAGCCCGGGCCAGCCGGAGGCGACCGGGCCTATCTGCAGCGAGAGCGAGAGAGCGCGAGAAAGGGTAAAGGGCCGTCCCGTCCGGCACGGCGCCACGGCGCGACAGTCCGGACTCCGGAACACCAATTATCAAGCGATTTTGCCGAAATGAAGCGAGCAAAGCGAGCCCGGTCCGGCAGGCGGCCCATGGCGGGGCGCGGAGGGAAGGCCACGCCGTCGAGTCAGGTTGCACACCGGCGGCGGCGCGGGTTCGATTCCCGGCGAGGCCAGGCACGACGAGACAAGCCTTTTTTCCGTGTGACGCGTCCGATTGCAATTTGGTTCCGTATAGACAGTTTGATGGACACGTTAATAGGCCCAACTTGATGTCCCCGTCATGCCTCCAGTGTGCCTACCGTGTTCCAAGACGCCCTTCTCCCCCTGCGCGCCGCGGCTCGGCTTCGCGTGTGCGCCGAACGTATCGCAGGCAAGAAGAAAAAGAAACGAATCGGGCGCCAATCGATGCCGGGCGATTAGCCGAAGCCATTTCGGGGCAGCGGAAGTGAAGGTGGCCGGCTGGCCCCACACCCGCGCAGCGCAGCCTGTCCCTTACAGTGGCGGCGCCGAAAAGCGCAGCGAGTGCATGCACCGGCCTCAATGGGCCGAACCGGCCGAACGAACGAAACGGCAGCATCAAAGGCGGGCTGGAAAGGGCGCGGCGATGCAGGCTCCAGCCTGGACAAGCTCCTGGAGCGCACTCGCCCTTGCACTCGCCCCGAACGGCAACCGCGGCCTCAGCGCCGATACCCACCCCAAAGAGTCGTCTGTCTCTGTCGCACTCACGGGGCGCCCCGCAGGGGTGCGAGAGAGACAGAGCGACGAAAGGAGTGACGCGGAGAAGCCCACCAAGGCCCTTCATTAGCTGGCCGCGCCAACCGCCGTGCCGACACGCGCCGGACCAGCGTCCACCCCTCGGGCCGGCGCGGCACGCCGCGACACGGCACGGCACGGCACGGCGCGGCAGCGACAACAACCAAGAGTTACATGCAAAATGAGACAAGGCGCTACGAACGGCTGGCAGGGCGAAAGACAATCTTCGAGCCGTCCTGGCGGAGCTGGCAGCCAATTGCAAGCGCTCCGCTGCTGCAGCGCTGCGCCCTCCACTGGGACTTGCAAGTCTTCCGCCCGGTCACCCCCGTGCCCTTCGCCGCGTCGCCGGGCGCGCGCTGGGCGGGCAATTCCGGTTCGGTTTCCCGATGGATGAGAAACAAAAACCCCTGGCAGGCAGCGACTTCCGCCCGAATTATTGAGACACTCCAATATACGATCCGCGAGAAGAAGCCAGAGGCGGAAAACAACGGCGCTGCGCGATTCCGTCGCGATTCCCCGAGGAGCAGCGCCGTTGCCGCGAGGCTCATCTTGTTGCCAGTCTGATCACAACACTCTCAGACTCGGATTCAGATTCGGCGGCGCGGAGCACGAAGAGCGGAGTGCGGGGCGCCGAGGCCGGCAGAGGGTTGGGCCACTTCGAGAGCGCGAACACGTACGTGTGTTCACACACACACACACACACACACACACACACACACACACACGGACGCGTATGCAAAGGGACGTGAAAGTAGCGCAAAGACGACGACGATGTCGTATGGTTCGCGAGGAGGTAAATAACATAAACAATGGGCCCAGCATCACAGGAGGAATAAAGAGGAGACTAAAGGGGTGAGATTGGGGACCGGATCGGCGGGGAGTGGAGGAGAGGGAAAGGGGACCTTTGGTGAAAAGGGTTGAAGCTGCGCGGCGGTATACGGAGAGAAAACTCCCACCCCACCCTCCCCTTCCAACCCCTTGCGATCACAGGGCCATCGGCTCTAATCAGGTCCTGAGACAGGCAACCCCCACTGCACCCCCCACCCCGCCCCGCCCCGCCAGCAGACGACACGCCCGGGGCATCACGACCACCGTTCCCATTTCACAAAGTGCTGTGCTGCGCCGCGCTGCCCCGCCCCGCCCCGCCCCGCGCAGCGCGCGGCCCTTCGCCGAGGCTTTAGTCTCGATCGCCGGCCGATCACCGCCGCCGTGCCGTGCCGCCGTGCCCGCTCCGGGCGATGACGGCGGGATATTTATTGGACGGCGCGGAGATCCGACGAGGACGTCGCACAGTGGGCTGGAAGACCGGTGGAGGCGGCCAAAAATCTAGACGCGTTTTGAGCTCCAGCGTCGCTAAATGGGACTCGAACCGAACGTGTGACCCCACCAACGGATTGCTCTCCAAACGAGGAATGCATTGGTGGGGTCACAAGTTCGGTTCAAGTCCTGCTTAGCGACTCTGGAGCTCAAAACGCGTCTAGAGTTTCGACCGCCTGCGCCCGTCTTCTGGCCCACTGTGTGACGAGGGCGGGTGGGAAATTTGAAAATCCCGGCAGTCGTTGCCATGGTGACTGCGGACGGTGACAAATCTCGGCAACGAAGCCCTGCACCTCCTCGTCGGGGATTGGGTTCCTGAAACGAGGTCGCCGAGACGGCCTTGGCGGACTGCAGCGTCCCGTCCGTCCGTCCGTCCGTCCGTCCGTTCGTTCGTCCGTCCGTCCGAGAGATGCGACAGTGTCAAATCGGCGCGCGTCACGTTACCGCGTCGCGCGGCGTTGCGCGGGCCACGCCGCGGCAGGCCATGGTCACCGACACACATGGATATTTACTGCCACAGGAAGAGCCAATCATCGCGCCCCCCGCGTGCCTCCGTCCCAGGGGCCAATCAATGCCGGCCCACACCGCCGCGCCTCGGGTTCGAACACCAACCAACTCGAAAAAATTATTAATTCACATTTTTATTTTATTTCCGCGGCTTCCTTTGTGCACCTCTCACCGCGTGCAACATCAAGGGCCTGTCGGCCGCCGCGCCACGCCGCGCCACGCCACGCCACGCCACGCCGCGCCACGAGAGCGCGCAAGAGTGGCGTACGTACACAAACAGCCTCTCAGCGACGTTAAGACGACCAAGTGCGTTAATTAACAGCAACCATTCAACATCACTGGCAATCAAACCGAACCGAAGAGAGGCAAAACGCGGAGCGCTTCTGATTAGACGCCAAGGGCCTAACGCGTACACACACACACACACACACACACACACACGCACACACACATTAGCCCTCACGCTGTCATCTCCAGGGTTCCCCTCTTATCAATATGGGACAATCTCGAATCAAACTCCAAAATTTTTGAATGACATCTTTTACGACCGTTCGAGTATACACAAATCCTCTAGCTGTGCATCTCGACAGCCAACACTATACGATGTACAAGAGCAAATACAAATGGAGCGCGCACACACACCGTTTTGCACCGTCTGAGAAGCATTAATTACTTTTCTTCATTGCGCGCGTGTGCGTGTGTGTCTGTGTGTGTCTGTGTGAGCCCTTACAACACACTGGCGACGCATTCTGCGCGGCACACAGAGACAGAGTGAGTGGCAAGCAGAGGGTCTGGGACGGGGCGTCGCGGGCGGGGTGGGGCGGGGTGGGGCGGGGCGGGGGGCGCCGTTGTGTCTTTCAGGCCCCTCCAGAGGCGCCTCGCGATGGATGGCGTCGCGTCTCCCGCTAATTAATCTCACGTTCGATTATTGAAATCCGGGGCGGCGTGGCGTGGCGCGCGCGGCGTGGCGCGGCGACAAGCCATGCGAAAGCTTTGTGTGCGGGCCGGGTGGGCCGGGTGGGCCGGGTGGGCGGGGGCCTCAGGAGAATTCGGGCGAAGCAAGGCTGGAAAGCGAGGCTGGAAAGCAAGGGGATGACGGCTGGATAAAGGGTTGAAGGAAGGCAGGATACAGGCCGTGCCGTGCCGTGCCGAGCCGCGCCGAGCCGTGCGTGCCCCGCGGCCCGAAGCCCGCCAGTTCGTTCGACTCATTCAATGCGACGAATTTACAGAGACGACACGTGCTCCACCCCACATGCCTTATTACGGCTCCAACTGGGAAGAAGGAGGAGGAGGAGGAGGAGGAGGAGGAGGAGGAGGAGGAGGAGGAGGAGGAGAGAGAGAGGAGGAGAGAGAAGAAGAAGAGGAGAAGAGAGCCGGAGAGGGGAAGGAGAGGCAGGAACAGTAGAGAAGATGAGGAGGGAGAATGGAGGGAGTAGAGAGAGGATGGGAAGGAAGAGGAGGAGGAGGAGGAGGAGGAGGAGGAGGAGGAGGGGAGAGAGGCAGCACAGGCCCCGGGGGCGGCGACACCTAGCTTATCGACAAAGTATGAAGGGAAACTTGTGCTCATCGCTGTGATGTTAGCGAGCGGCTTTGGCACTCAGCGACAGAGAGAGACAGAGAGAGAGGCAGGCAGGCTCGAGGGCTCGTACAGAGACGCGCCGCCCTGCACGGCGACAGTCAGCTGATTAAAACTTCCTGTCGCCTGTCGAAGCAGAATCGAGTGTCGTTATAGGCGGGGATGCCCCGCGCTCGGCGTGCTCGGCGTGCACCCCTTTTTGGTCGGCAGACCGAGCAGGCGGCACACGTGTGCGCAAGGCGGACTAAAGGGCTAAAGGGCACTGATTGGCGCAAGGAAGCCGCCGCCCTCGGCGTCCTCCAGGCCCTCCAGGACCCTCCGGGGCCCTCCAGCGCCCTTAGGCCCCGCGAGGCGGCCGCGAGGGCCCCGCCGGCCGCGCCCCCCAGGACCACGAGGCCCCCAGCCAGCGCCGCCACACGCTTTCGGCGCTCCTCTTTAATCACAACCTTATCAAAGGCTTTATTTTCCGGTTTCGTCCCGCTAACGGAGATATCTCTATTGACATTAGCGCCCCCTCCCCCTCCCCCGCGCTGCGTCGTCGCCGTCTCCTATAACCCTTGCTTATCGACGACTTTGCCATCCGCGAATATTTTATACCCCCCGGCGCCACGGGGCCACGCGGGGCCACGTCGCCGTGCCATCGGGCTGGCGGTAGTCCCTGGTAGTCCGATAGAGCCAAAGACAAACAAAACAGGGACGCCCTCGGTCCCCGTCGAAGGTCCCCGTCGAAGGCCCCGCGCCCCGCCACCCTATCGACGACTTACTTTGACGAGGGGGTTAAGGAGGAAAAAGTCGAGGAATTAGGAAATCTGCAGAGTCTAATGACGGCGGGTAAACCGACACCGCCCCGTCCTGCTGCCTGCTGCCCCGCCCCGCCTCGACCCTTTCGTTTGATTTGCATTATTCGCACACGGACCCATCATCTTTCCCCTCCCTTCCGGATTTCTCCCCGAATTTTTATTTTTAATTGCTCGAATGAAATATATATCACATAAAGGTTACAGAGATACGCTGCGGCCCGGCCACACACATAAAGCTGATCAAATATCGCTCTCTCTCTCTCTCTCTCTCTCTCTCTCTCTCTCTCTCTCTCGCTCGCTCGCTCGCGCTTCAAAGGGCAGGCTCCGGGGAAGAAGCGTTTTTTTTCGGCAGGCAGAAAGAATTTTGTGAAAAAAAAAGAGCACGCGCGGAAAACGAAGGGGTGGCCTTCTAATATGATTTAGTGTGACTTCTCATTGTTTTCTGACAGTTTCGGCGGAAAAAAACCGCGCCTCGCCGCTGGCCAAACGCGCGGGGGAGTCGGCCAGAAAGCCGCGACAGCGGTCACCCCAAAAGTAATTGAGTGATCCGGGGAAGTAAATATTACTGAATATTCCGTTCCATCCCGTCCGGGCTCGGCCGAGGGGAAGAGCAGAAAGGAGGAGCATTGTCATTCCAGGTGACGTAAATGTGCCGTGTTTATTTTCATTCATTGATAAAGCTTTTATCCCTTCTTTTCGCCGAACGGAGCCGAGTCGAGTGGAAGGGGTAGGCCCGCCCGGCTCGCTCGCTTGCTTGCAGGTTCGCAGGCTTGCATTGCAGGCTTGCAATCGGCCTCAAAGAGGGCCGAGCCAAAAAGGGGAAAGAAGCTGGCTTTAGGGTCGAGCCGCGCCGGGCAACTCGGCAACGAGTCATTGGGAGATCCGTCAGGTGGTGAACCGCCAATTATGATAATTAACGAAAATTAATTTACGTCGCGGCATGCGGCGACATCGGGGGACACATTTTCCGGCTTTACTTGTGCTTCTGTCCCTCCGTCTGTCTGTCTGTCTGCCTGCCTGTCTGTCCGTTTGTCTGGAAGCCCTTCCCGTGCTAAGCGACTCATCGGCCGATATGCACTGATGACTTCCGCCCATCGGCGAACGGCGCGGGGAAAGGGGGGGGGCTGCCAGTCAGTTTGGCACTGTCTTCCCCCATCACACACACACACACACACACACACACACACACACACACACACACACACACACACACACACACACACACACACACGTTCACTACTGGGATCTGCTGGAGCAGCGCATGCAAAGACAGACACATCGGAAAGGGCGTTCGCGATTTGGAACACGACGTGCCGCATCCCTGCTGCAGACTGATTCCGAGAGTCGCTCTGTCTCTCTCGCACTCGAAGGGCGTGCCGTTCAGGTGCGAGAGAGACGGAGCGACGGAAAACGACTCTCGGAATCCGTCCGCCGGAGCTGCAGACAGACAAGGCCGTGAGGCAGGCCAGCCGACCGATCGGTTCCCCGGCCTCTTGGAGGCCCTGGAGGCCCTCGGGCAGGCCGTGGCGCGCCGGGGCATGCAGCCGGCAGATGTCCCTCCAGGAGGCAAAAACTTGGAGAGGGCGAAACCAGACACATATAGACAAGTCACATGTGGAACGCATTCGAAAGGGCGTCCTCTGGAGCCGGGGATGCGGCCTTCGGGCCTTCGGGCCTTCGCCCAGGAAGTGCGGTATTAGGACCGGCAGGCTGATTCCGAGAGTCGTTTTCGTCGCTCTGTCTCTCTCGCACCTGTGTGAGACGCCCCGTGAGTGCGAGAGAGACAGAGCGACGAAAACGACTCTCGGAACCAGTCTGCTGGCACGGCGGCACGGCACGCCACTGGGACGACATTTGGGGCATTTGGGGCGAGCAGTGCGATCGACACGTACGAAGGACCCGCTTCCTGCCGCTCTGCTTCCTCGCCGCTTCGATTCGACTCGAGTGTTCAAGTGGCCTGCTCCAGCGGCCGCACCGGGCACGCGCAGCCCCTCTATGCAGAGATAGATAGATGCATGGATAGATAGATGCGCGTCTGGCGCACTGTAAAATGCTTCTGGAGAGGCCTGGGCTTTGCCTGGCTTTGCCTGGGCCAAAGAGGCGTTCCGGACAAATCAGGCAACAGCAGCAGGCGCCTGACAGAAATCAGACTACTTGTGGTGGGAGAGGGCCCCACCACGCCCTGCACAGGTTGGCGTCTGGCGCCTGGTGCCCCCGCCCCGCCCCGGCCCGCCCCCCGCCCCCAGTCAATGCGTATAATTTTCCGCCCCCTGTCCCGACGTCGCCGCCCCGGCCTCCCCGCCGCCGTCCCCGGCGAAGCCCTTGTGACAGACAGCGTTCGACGCGGTGACAGCGTGACTCGTGAGAAAGACAGAGCGCGGACACGACCTGCCACCTAATTAGGGGGACCCGGGTTCGACTCCCGGCCCCGGCCGCCCCAACGGGCCCGGCGCGGTGACTCGGCCAGATTCCGGGGGCTTGATCAGCCCTCGCGTGTAAACGGTGGGAGTCGCGCTGCGACGCGCCGCGAGGACGAAGGGCGGGAATACAAAACGGGTGCGGATCCAGGACTTTCCTATAAGGTGTGTGTGTGTGTGTGTGTGTGTGTGTGTGTGTGTGTGTGTGTGTGTGTGGTGTGTGTGTAAAGCAGCGCCAACAGGAGGAAAGGAGTGCTCGTTGCCGACCCCCCAGGCGCACAGTGGCCGAAGACCACCCGACCGGTGGAGGCAGATGAAATCCCGGACGCGTTTTGAGCTCCAGAGTCGCTAAATGGGACTCGAACCGAACGTGTGACCCCACCAATGGATTCCTGGTTCGGAGAGCAATTCATTGATGGGGTCACACGTTCTGTTCGAGTTTCCTATAGCGACTCTGGAGCTCAAAACACGTCGGTAATGCCTCCACTGTGCACGCGCTAATTTTACGAAAGTTTCTTGGAGATTTCGGAAACGATCGAACGCTTGCCTCCGACAGCTGCCGAAGCCAAGTTTTTGTGTGGCTGGTAATCCTTGGGCCGTGCCCCGGCCCGCCCCGCCTGCAGGTTCGCACATACGTTAGCTGTCGTGGGGCCAGGAGGCCAGGAGGGAGCCCAAATGATGTTATGACAGCAGCCCCCGTTCCCATATCCCCGGCGCGTCCCCACTTATTCATAAAGCCTTCCCGGGCGACACGACACTGGCAGGGCGACACGGAGGTGCAAAGACCAAACCGATGTAGCTCGCTAGACGGCTGGCGCTGCTGGCTCTGCTGGCGCCAGCCAGATATCTGCTCCACATAAAATTGGCCTTCCGGTCGGCCCCTCCGCTCCGCCCTCGGGAACCCCAAGGGAACCCCAAGGGAACCCCCAGCAGACCGACTCGCCCTGTCTCTCTCGCACGCACGGGGCGTCCCCGAGTGCGTGCGAGAGAGACAGAGAGACTCTCGGAATCAGTGCGCAGGTCCTCTGGGACCATGTCGTTGTGGTCCTTACGGCCTCGGCGCCGTGACGCCGGGACGCCATCGCCTGTCCGTCCGGCCGACGCGACGCCGCGACCGGATACGGACAGGCGCCGTCCCTCAAACACGCTCAAAGTGACACGTTAACTACCTTCCTAAAACACAGATAGCCACTCAGCGCCATCTAGCGAATCGCTGCCCTCGCTTTGCGATGCTTTGCGTCCCACGCGGTTAAATTTATTTTCCCGGTCCGACTTTTCTCGAACTTTTCCTCGACAGCTGCGCCACGTTGCGCCGCACGGCCTCGTTAGCGGTCGCGGGTTCAACTACCCGCAGTTGCCGATCGCGAGAAGTTTTTTTTTTCGCGGGGCCGGTTTTTAGATCACTTTTGTGCTGCGAGGGAAGGCCGAGTGTGCGCAGTGTACAGGACCTAATCATAGCGATGAAACTCGCCACGCGAAGCTATCAAACTGGACGTACATTGTGAACCTCATTGACAACCGGCAACGTCAACAGACAGTGGAAAAAAATATAAGACCATTAAAAATGACAAAACATTGGCGTGACCGGGATTCGATCTCGTGACATTGGGGTCCTCACCAAGCACGCAAGCATGGGTCCGGCGCTGCGTTCTGGTCGCTCCGACCACCCGCTCACCTGTCAACAGAGAAAAAGAGGACTATCGTCAGCATCATGGCGTGGTGCAGTCACGATCGTTGCGTATGGCAAACTCCTCCCATCACGACGCGCCCCGCCCCGCCCCGACTGGCTGCCTGTCTGACCGGTACGCCCGAGGTACGGCCGAGGTACGCCCACCAGGACCAATCAGAGAGATGCAATAATCAAACAACGCCGTTTATTATGATTCCGGAGGATATGCAATAAGCGGCGGGCAAGTGGGCTCGGCGCTCGCCAGCAGGTAATTGACTCTTGAGGTGGCCGGCCCGACCGAGCTGGCAGGCAGCGTTGCACCGCCGACGCAAACACAGAGGAAAAGCTGCCGAAAAGCACTCTGGTGTGGCCGAGTACGCCCGAGTCGTTCGACGAGCCGCCTCGCAGCGACAGTCGTCGCTCTGTCTCTCTCGCACTGATGGGGCTGGAGGTGCGAGAGAGACAGAGCGACGACTCTCGGAATCAGTCTGCAGCGACGCGGGGGGCTCCACTCCACCGCCAATAATAAAACGCTTTAATTGTCCTTTACGGCCTTCTTGTCCACTGCGCGACCACCGCAGCGGCGCAGCGCTCTGGCGGCGCGGCCACCACGGCCCCGCGGCACCACCGCGCCCCACCGCGCCACGCCACCAGAAGGATGCGTGGGCGCGTATACCTGTGTCCGTCAGGATGCTCGATTTGAGGCGCGGGGCGTGGCGAGCATGGAGCAAGTCAACCGGTCGTGCAACGCCTCGATGCCCGCGGGCACTAACACTCACACACACACACACACACACACACACACACACACACACACACATTTCTAGAATCCCCGTCGATATATTTTCCTGCTTTCCGAGTCGAGTCGAGGCGGAGCTCATCAAGGGCTGCCGCACCGCCGCCAGTGTACCGCCCAGGTGACTGGCGGCCTGACTGACAGACGTATGGACAAGCGGCCGACGGGCAGACGGACGGACGGGCAGACACCGCGGGTAGCAGGCGGGCAGCCAGGCAGGCAGCCAGGCAGCCCCGCCGGCAGTCATCCATACGTCTGCTGTCCGCCGCACTCATCCCGCGGGCGGAAAAATCAAAGTCATAAAACAAGTGCAGCCGGCGGGGCCGCGGTGCCCATTCATACACGCGTTCGGACGCCAAAGAAGCGGCCATGTTGTGAAACACTTTTTTACAGCGAAACTGTTTTTGTTTTGATGAGGTTTTAGTACTTGGACCGCGAACAGGTACCCGAAAAGGTCTCGGCTCAGCACGCGCTTCGTTTCATCCTCGATAAAACGATTTTATACATTCGCGTTGGCGGCGGTTTGCACGCACGCAGCGAGAAGGGATCGCGGAGGAAGACGACGAGTGCCTCAACGAGTACCTCAACGAGTGCCTCAACGAGCACCTCAACGAGTGCCTCAACGAGTGCCTCAACGAGTGCCTCAACGAGTGCCTCAACGAGTGCCTCAACGAGTACCCCAACGAGTACCCCGACCAATGCCCCGGCCGTCAAATCGCCCCGTCATCAGCACCGTTGCGTTCTCGAACAGCCATCGCGCGCGGAGCGGGGAAAAACGGGCTAGCCGCGTGGAGCCTGGTGGAGCCGTCCGTAGGAGAGAGGAGGAGGGGGGAGCGAAAAAAAAGAAATAAAGAGAGCCGCGGCGGAGGCCACGCTAGCGCCGCCCCTCCACCCCCTCGGCCTCGCTTCGGCTCCAATCCGATCGATCGCCGACCAATCAAATCGCGGCTATCGGCTGGCGGCCTGCCTGGCGGCCGACGGGCCGGTCCGACCGCCACGCCCCGCCACGCCCCGGCCCGCGAACCACAGCCAGAGCGCCGCCTCTCGATGCGTGATCGATGGAAAGGGTTGCAGTGGGAGGGGTCAGCGTGCGTGTGTGCCTGCGCGTGGTGTGACTGTGTTTGTGTGTGTGTGTGTGTGTATGTGTGTGTGCAGCCTCCGCTCCTGACCGGCCTCAACGCACGGGGCACGGCTCGGGGCACACGGACCGCCAAGGCCGGGCAAAGAAAGCGACTCCGGGGTCGAGGCCGCCGAGGCCGAACAGCCGGTCGGCCGGCCGGCCGGCCGGTGCGCGCGGTCACCGGCTGACGAAAAAAACAAACAACAACGAAAACAGACTCCCGACCGAATAAAAGCGGACGCTGGCGGCGGGGATCGAACCCGCTCCGCTCGCCTCCGCCGCCGACGGCGCGCACGCGCGTGAGCGAGCCCCATACGGCCGACGATTCCGCGAACAGCGCGCGCGGCCCCGCGCGGCCCGCGTCGTCGCTCTGTCTCTGTCGCACTGGCGGGGCCGGCCGCACGGGTGCGAGCGAGACGGCCCGACACGTTCCGAATTATTAATTCAGCGTGCTCGCGCTCCGTACCGGACGATTGAGGCGGCGAGGAGCGCGGCGTGGCGTGGCGGGGCCTGTTTTTGCCTCGCACCACCATGGACGGCCGCAAGACGCGCGCGCCGGCCTGCCACTCCGTCTCCCTCCAACGCACGCACACGCACACACACACACAGAATATTATTTCATTATCATCGTTATATTTTCAGTCGCATTGTTATTCCGTCTACAAGCGACGCGGCGCGGCGCGGGTGGTGTGCACGCGCACGCACCATTTCACCCGTCCCGAAAATGGACCAAATGCTTTCCAATCCACATCTTCCCTCCATTCCCCGCCAACGAACTCACACACACACACAGACACACACACACACACACACACACACACACACACAGACACACACACACACACACACACACACACACAATGACCCCCGATGATGCGCCCCGGGGGCGTTCGGCGTGTAACGCACGCCAACTCCATAGAGAGACGCGCGATGATCTATTCACTTCCGGCCGGCGAGCGAGAGAGAGACAGACAGACAGGCAAATGAGAGGGGAAAAGAGCAGCAACAATGCGCGGAGAGAGAGAGAGAGAGAGAGAGAGAGAGAGAGAGGGGGGGGGGAGAAATGTATTTGAATCGGATACGCGGCGGGGCATATGCTTCGGCGATTCCCTGGCAATGCCCTGGCAATGCCAGCCAGCCGCGCGGCGATACGAGGGGGAGGGGGAGGCGGGGGGGGGGGCTGTCGGTTGGGGCGTATCTGCAGACCAGCAGTAGCGGCGGGGCAGGCGGGGCAGGCAGGAATGCTTGGAAGACGAACGCATAAATAACGAATTATGATACATGTAATGTGTGTTTTGTGCTCGCTGCGCGCTGCGCGCGGCTCGCCGTGCTTGCTGCTGCCTCTGCCGGCCGCCGGTCGGGATGAAGCGATCGCCATACGCCAATGGGGCTTAACAAACGAATCGTCGGGCCCTGGCAGCCTTGGGCCCCGTCCAGCCCGTCCGGCCAGCAGACTCATTCCGAGAGCCCTTTTCGTCGCTCTGTCTCTCTCGCACCGATAGGGCACGCCCCATGAGTGCGAGAGAGACAGAGCGACGACTCTCGGACCGGGGTCCGGCCAGCCCGGTCGTTCGGACCCGTCATTACATTTTATCTTTCCAGCAACAAGCGGCGCGAGCGGACGAATTTCAGCGGCCCCGCCGCTACACTGGGAACGCGGCGAGGACGTCCAGGACGACGACGAGGAGGACCTCCGGGACCCCCGCGACCCCGGAGATGCGGCCGCGATTTCCCGGCAGCGCGACTGCGTTCCGAGAAGACTCTAGCCGGCGTGGGCGAGGCGGGGCGAGGCGGGGCGGGGCGGGGCGGGGCGTACCACGTGTCGCACCTGCACGGCCACGCCCGGAGCGAGTCCAGCCCGGAGTCCACATCAACACCACGGCCGGTCGCTGCCCTCCCGGACGGAGACTCCAGCCAGCCACTCCAGCAAGTCCAGCAGCGAGTCCAGCGGGACACCGCCCAGCCGGCCCCATGCGTGGCGTGGCGTGGCGTGGTCCGGCAGGCTACTGTGTTGGTGGTATCGCACTTGTATCGGCGCGCGGGAGACAAATAAGCCCCATTCAAACGCTGCGCCGCGCCCCGGCCCTCGCCTGCCCTCGCCTGCCCTCGCCCGGCCGGCCGCTACCGTGGGGGGCGGCGCGGAGCGCAGCGCTAACGCCTGTACCAACATGGGCCCATTCATGGGCTGCTGCAGCACTGCAGCAGCACTGATGGCAATCGGCCCGCCTTACCATGAAGCGATTTGCTCCAAAGAGGCGACCAGGACTACGAAGACCACGACGGCGAGGGTTCGCGCCCCGCAGTGGGCCAGAAGACCGGCGGAGGCGGCCAAAACTCTAGACGCGTTTTGAGCTCCTGAGTGGCTATATAGGACTCGAACCGAACGTGTGACCCCACCAATGGATTCCTGGTTCGCAGAGCAATCCATTGGTGGGGTCACACGGTCGTTTCGGGTCCCATTTAGCGACCCTGGAGCTCAAAACGCGTCCGGGATTTTGGCGACCTCCGCCCACAGTGCTCCTCGCCGCGTGTCCGACGAACGACGGCGACCCCGGCCGGCCCCCGCGGCCCAGCCGCCGCCGAGGGCTCAGCACAAATTGATCCCTTGTTGCCACACTGTATACCGCCCGGCTGCGCATTGGGAAAAGGCGCGTCGGCCGACGTTCCGAGAAACCAAATCAGATTCTTTTCCGCGCCGAGAAAGAGTGTAGTACTTTGTACATGGGCAGGCTGATCCGATACAGCATCGCCTAGATGGACGGACGGATGGCGCTCGCGGCGCCGGCCGTCAGCAGAACGCAAAGAAAGCAAAAAATGGTGGGAGGGGGCAGAAAGACCGCCTCGCCGGCCTGGCCGTTGCACCATACGCAACGCGATTTTAGGCCTCTAGGCTCCGACACTGTCACCTGTCAGCCGGTCCGTCATCCACGGCGACGCGGCGGCGGCGCGGCCAGTCGGGACGGAACGCCGCGACGAGCTGCATTGCAGTGCATTGCAGGGCCGGCCAACAACAACAACAACAACAACAACAACAAAAACAACAAGCGAAACAGAGGAAAAAGCGGCGAGTAGAGACTCGGCCGACCAAAGGGTAGAGGATTTGCCAGAGACATCGATTCGAAACACATCAACGCCACAGTGCTGTGCTCTGTTCGAGATATCGATTCGACCCTATCGCTGGGCCGGGCCCGGCCGGGCCGCCTGGCGGCAGGATGCAGGCCGGCTGCGTTCTGTTAGTCTCAATCGGAACCGATATCGCCGCCGGAAGCCGGGGACCGCCTTCGCTCGGCCCTGCGTGCGGTGCGTGTGAACGCGTTCGAAAAACCACTGCGAGTTTTATTTTTGGCCGTGCCGCGAGGCTGCGCGAAGCAACAGACGACGAGTTGGCCACCGCGCTCGCTGGTCCGATCGAACGCTCGCCTTGCCGCAGTGCTCCGCAGCCAGCGCTATGGAGGTGCTCTAGACCCGGCGAGAGGAGAGGCGTTATCCGAACCACATCGGGGCATCATCGGCTGGAGCCATGGCTGGAGCGCGGCGGCACTGGAAGGGAATGGAATGGAACACATTTTCCAGGACGAGCTGCTCTCGCGTCTCTCGCGACGCGTTCGGCAGTGGAGGAGAGAGAGAAAGAGAGAGGGACGGCACTTTGCGGTTCTCTCATTAATCGCCGACGTGGTGCTTTGATGGATGAAGTAACGTGGAAATTGGCATCAAAGTTGCATGGTGTGGCCTGAGCCGTGGCCTGCGCCGCGGCCTGCCGGCCAGCCAGCCAGTCCGTGGGCATGGCCGAGGCATCAAGCCCGCCCCGCCCCGCCCCGCCCCGCCCCGCCGAGGGGCACGCGGAGAAAACGCTCATTTTAGTCGGATCCCAGTATAAATGCATCGCGGGTATAATTACAGCCTGAACGTTATAAACGAGCTGATATTCAAACTGCGCGCGTTGCTTTGATAGATGCTGCAGCGGCCGCGGCCGTCCCATCACCAGAGGCGCGCCCCGCCCCGCCCCGCCCCGCCCCGCCCCGCCCCCGCCCCGCCCCACAGACCGCCTTGTGAAATCGAAGCTCGGCGCGGAAAGTGTGCCGATCGACGGCGCGAGATCTGCTTTGCATAGATTGGACGGCCATTGTAGTTATTGCGGCGTGCTGCCGCCTTTTTCGCCTTGTTCGTCACAGTCTCGCTTCCAGGTTTTCCCTGCGACGCTCCGCCGGGCCGTGCGCACCCACGGCGCGCCTCGCGTGCCAGCGAGTTTACCACGCCACTCGTAAAGGTGTATCGTATTGGGATAACGGGCACTATGACGTTCGAAACACAAAGCCGCGCTGCGGCTCAGCCAATTGCGGGTAATTCGCGCACTAGTTAATCGTATATAAAAGCATAGTCCGGCCGCGTGGCGTGACCGCGTGAGAGCGCAGCTATAGTCGATTCGACTGTAAAACCGCCTGCGCCTCGGATACGACGGCGGCCTCGGGGGTCACAGGGGCCGTACGGTAGCTCCTCTTTGACTATTTACTGTTGTCCCGATCGGCGGCGCTATGCAGGCAAATCTGGCATCGCCATGCGGCGGTTGGCAGCCATGCGTGGCGCGGCACGGCGAGCCACAATGGCGACCCTGGGAACGGCGCGGCGCGGCACGGCACGGCACGGCACGGCACGGCGCGGACAGTCAAAGACACATCCAGAGCGGCCGTGCAGGTGCTCCATGCCTCACTGGTTCGAATCCAAATTAAAACGTGTGCACACAACCTGAACGCGGCGGCTGACTTGGTTCGTGCCGCGCACAAGTGCGTGCGCCGCGTGGCCCAAAACGACCGGGGATGCGTTTTCGAGGCGCATTTTGGTTGTTTTTGTTGTTTTCGGAAGCGCAGGCGGCGGTCGGCGTCGTCCTGGCGCGGCCGGTGGGCGTCCTGTCCGCCCGGTGAGCGGCAATGCAACCTGCAGTGCCGCAGCGCCGCACCGCGAACCCATTTTTACGACCAGAAGGCCGAAATGCAGCAGGTTGGCACCACGACGCCACTTGCCGCCCAGGCGTGCCACCCTGGCCACCCTGGCCCACACGCGCGACGGAAAAACGAAGCCGCTTTTTGCACGTTTTTACTTTCTTTTCGCCGCTCTTCCGCTTTTATGGTTTTCACGATTGCTTTCCACTTTATTTTTCTCGCCGGTGCGAAACGGTTCGGTTCTGTTGTTGCCCTTTTTTTGCGCTCATTTTTATATTTTATTGCGTCCGAACGCAATCCTGGGCCCGCCTGCGGCGCGCGCGCGGTACCACCCGAAAGAGGACCCGGGTAATTGAAAAATTGTATTTATAAATTTATATCAATTACCCCCTTGTTCGAGAGCCCTTCGGAAATTCGGGACTTGTGGGTCGGCGGGGCCCGAGGCCCTGGCACACGTGGCACGCACGTGGTGTTTTTTTGTTCATGACAAATGGGAGTTCGGCCGATGGCAAGCCGATGGCAAGGCAATGCCCTGTGGCAGGAAGATGACAACGTGCCGCGCGAAGACGAGAAAAAAGAGGCGATCGGGAGGGGGACGCACAGTGGGCCAGAAGACCGGCGGAGGCGGCCAAAACTCTAGGCGCGTTTTGAGCCTTCGCTAAACAGGACTCGAAGCGAACGTGTGACCCCACCAATGGATTGCTCTCCGAACGAGGAATCCATTGGTGGGGTCACAAGCTCGGTTCGAGTCCTGTCCAGCGACTCTAGAGCTCAAAACGCGTCTAGAGTATTGGCCGCATGCGGTGTCCCGAACGACTTTCGAGTCGTCGTCTGGCTCCTCATTAGACCACCGCACTGCAATGCGTGTGCACTGCGTGTGCACTGCATAGCATCGCCGGGCAGGTACTTAGCGACGCTTTGAGACGGCCGCCGCGCCAAACACAAACGGATGAGCAATTTATAAATAGAGCACTTCTCTCTTTTTTCGCGTTTCATCCCCGCCGACCGGCCGGGACCGAGACGACATGACACAATCACGTATTAGTAACAGCTGCCGCTGCAAATGGCCCATCGCCGGCTGAAAAAGCCGAGACTCAGCCGGGGACGACGGCCCCTCAAAGCGGCCGTCGGAAATATTCAATGAAATGACGGCCAAAATCATGGCCCGGCCGTAACGCTCCGAGCAGAGAGCGCAGCCCTGGCGCAGCCCTAAATCAACAATGACTAGCGCGTCACTAGATTTTAGAGAGGCCACGCGGCGCCACGAGCGCACGACAGCGCCTTGCGAGACGCAATAAAAGCGTTTCATGTCTGGGACACACCGAGTAGCTGTGCTCCGATTCCGGGCATGGGGCATAAATTACGGCCAGAGATGCAAAACAGATCAAAACACGACGGCATTTGGCACGGCGCAGAAAAGGGTCGCTTCGGTCGGAGAGAGAGAGAGAGAGAGAGAGAGAGAGAGAGAGAGAGAGAGAGAGAGAGAGAGAGAGAGAGAGAGAGAGGGCGCGGCCGTAAAGCACGAGGCAGTGCTCGTATTTCGGGGCGTAAGTGGCAACGAAAACAGGGCAGCGACTTCCAACACATGCATTATGTTTCTAGGGTCATAATTACCGTTTCAAAGGCAAGCGCGAAAAGCCCCGCGAGAGTCACGAGCCAGAAAGTGAACAGAGAGAGAAGGGTGAGGGGAAGGGGCTACTACATACTCGACACTCTCAGGGACTGTGAGCACGCCGAACATGTGTTCTGAGGCGCCACCTGCATGCAGTCCTGCACCCAGCGAAGATCAGTACACAACAAACTTCCAATAGGGCGAACACAGAGTGCCCTTCTCATGTGCGCGCTCCTCTGTGTGTGTGTGTGTGTGTGTGTGTGTGTGTGTGTGTGTGAGGGTGTGAGTGTGTGAGGGTGTGTGTGTGTCAGTGTCCCCCCCTCCGCGGTTGGCAGCGAGCCAGCGAAGTTGCCAGACACACAGAAGAGTCGATACTTTAGAAGATCGAGGCGGAGGTCACGGCGCGCGCGGCACGAAAAATGTCCCCAGGAATCCGTATCATAGACAGATATCCTCTCGACGATGCCAGCTATGTCCCCCTTCCTCCTGGCGCAACCTCTCTCTCTCTCTCTCTCTCTCTCTCTCTCTAGCGGTGCCGGCGGTCTTGCGGCCCATGGACGCGACGACGGGTGTGCTACTCACACCTCGTCCGTATCAATGACCAACACCTTTCGACATGTTTGATTTCCCACGAGTCATCTCCGGAGCGACGGGCCGGCGGGCCGACGGGGCGCATGGTGGATGGATAGTACTCAATGGTGGCGGTGGTGCACCCGAAGCAGGCACTCTCCGAGCCGAAGGCACCCGAAGGCACTTCGGTGGCCGAAGCGCAGCGGAGCGACGATGAACGAACGGCGCGGCGGCGCGGCGCTCCTCCAAGGTACGTTCTGCTCCAGGGCATCGCCATGAGGTTCGCCATGGCATCGCCGTGGGCACGGCGGCCTCATGAACCGCACTCGTCTTCGACGCGTCTTTGGCGTGTCTCTGACCGTCGCGGCGGCGGCGCGGCGACAATCATAAAATAATTCCGAAGCAATGAAAAACCGCCGCAGCGCGACCACTTCGCTCCGCCGTCGCGCCCGCCTCCTCCAACCACGCCGTCGCGGCGCTCCACCACCACGGCCACTGTCGCGTCGCGTCGTCTCGCCCGGCCGTCCGCGGCGCGACACGGCGCGACGCCCACGCGCGCGGCCGCCGACGAACCGCCTAGGCCGCCTAGGCCCGATGACGATTTTCAATGGGAAGAAGTATACTACTTCTCTCATGAAAGTCATGGGCGACTCTGTGTGTGTGTGTGTGTGTGTGTGTGTGTGTGTGTGTGTGTGTGTGGAATTGGTCCACGCTCCGCCACGCTGCCGCGGCCTTGGCCGTCCCCCATTCATGTTTCAAGGGAGACAAATGCAGGGCCGGAGGGCCTGTGGCGCTGGCACGGCCATTGCCTGCCTTGCCGTGGCGCGAGGCGCAAGTCGTCTTCGTCGCTCTGCCTCTCTCGCACTCATGGGGCGTCCCGTGCAGGTGCAAGAGAGAGACAGAGCGACCAAAAACGACTCTCAGTCCGGCGGCCAACAATGATAGGCAATGACTAGGTGACGGCTACCGTCGGCCCGAGGTGCGGGCCGTGCTGGCCGTGCCAGTGCAGTGGCCCCCTCCAGCGATCAGTAGCCAACGAGTACGCCGTCCAAATCGAATGAGCGAGCGAGAGGCGCGAGGCGGCGGCGGGGCCGGGGAGGCGCAAGAAAAAGAGAAGGAGATATTTCCCTGCCTTCGGCTCCATTCATCATGTGGGCTAGCCTCCGACAAGCACAGGCTCCTGTCCTGCGCGCTGTGCTGCCGTCGCTGCGAGGTGGGGCGGTGGCGGGGCGCGGAGCAGCAAGGCGTCGCTACCGTGGAGCCGGCCGTGGCTTCCAACACATTACGACCAGCCTTCGATGAGCACCGGGGCCAAAATAACTTCATCATCGGGACACCCCGGCCGTGAGTGTGTGAGCGCGCGCGCGTGTGTGTGTGAGTGTGTGGAACGTGTTTCCATCCAGCAGGTGTGAGCGTAATGGCGGGCTATCGATTCTTGCAGTGACGCACGCGTTGTACGGATGCATACCCGCACTGGCGAAGAAGACCCTCGCCGGCTTGGAAGCCCACAGTGCCGAGCGATTCAGCAGAGTCGTCCCGTCGCTCTGTCTGTGTCGCACTCGCGGGGCTCTCCGTCAAGGGAGCGAGAGAGACCGCCCGCGCTTCTGACTCGCTCCGCTGTGCCCCGCTGGTGTACTGGCGTCGTCACAGAGGATCGGGCAGCGCTTGATCGCTCGCTCGCTCGCTTCCGGGCCGCCGTGCCTGGCGTCGCCGGAGCCGCGCTATCTCGCCAGCCTTACCCACAAATCTTATCCGGGAGGGCCTTCCCTCTAATAGCGCAGTCAGGCAGCAGCGGCCCTAAATCGGCGGCCATTTTGTTTCCGCATCAACATCGGGAATCGCCTCCACTGTCATCTTAATCGTCCCCTTCATAACCGCCATCATCGGCACGACGCCGAGGCCGTGCCGGAGCAGGCCGTCGTCTTGATGCTCGATCGGACGGAATCCACCCGCAATAGCGTCTTCGGCAGCTGTTTCGGTGCGCTTCAGCCGCCGACCAGTTTTTCTGTCATCTTCCTCCCCGCACTCCGCGCCGTGCCGCGCCGCGGCAGGACGATCTGCCCCGTTTTTGCGGCCGCACTTGCAGACTGATTCCGAGAGTCGTTTTCCCGTCGCGCCGTCTCTCTCGCACTCGCGGGGGGCGTCGAGGTGCGAGAGAGACAGAGCGACGCCCTTCTCCTTGCCGCGCCTCTCTCGCATTGTTTTGCATTACGGCGATGGATCGGAAGAAACGCGATAAGCCGAAAAAGAGAGGAAAATGAAGAAGAAAGGATTGTGAAGGCCGCGAGCTTCTTGCTTGCTTGTTGCCGACGGACACACGGACGGACGGACGGACGGACAGACGGACAGACAGACAGACAGACAGACAGACAGACAGACAGACAGACAGACAGACGGACGGCCAGCGCCCATTCAAGTCATCACCGGACTGAATGGAGTATGACGTCGCAGCCCCCGAAAAATCATAATCTTCCAAACTCCCGTCTCACGACAAATTTCCACACGGAGAAAAGGAGGGAATAAGAAATCGAATCGAAAAAGACAGAAATGAAAAACGAGAAACAACAAGGACCGTTTTGAGACGCGACCAAATCCGATCCATGTCCGCCGGATAATCCCACGAGCGGTTTTTAATTAGACCCCATTCAAGGACGGTTCGGCTAAAGGCTCCCCCTCCCCCCCCCCATCTCACTCCCCCTCGAGGCCTTCGGGCCTTCAGGTGACACCTGCCGGCGGAACTCTCCTTGTCTTAATGACGAATGTAATGACCCGCCTGTGATCGCCGAGCTGCCCGCCTGCCAGTCACAGAGCGTCGCGGCGCGTCGCAGCGCGCCGCCGGGAGAGAGAGAGGGAGAGAGAGAGAGAGGGAGAGAGAGAGAGAGGGAGAGAGAGGGAGAGAGACGGAGAGAGAGGGAGAGAGAGAGGGAGAGACGGAGAGAGAAAGAGAGAGGGGGAGAGGGAGGCACAGAAAAAGCAGCGCGAGGATAGAGTAGTGGGGCCCACGGACCTATCGAGTCGCCATCGACTCACTCGCGCACACACACACACACACACACACCACACACACACACACACACACACCACACACACCACACACACGTGTGGGCATCCATGGGCCCCCACACGTCCGACTCATATGGGCCATCCGTCTAGATGATGATGGGGAAGGACCGCGACGCTTCTCTAAAACACACACACACATTCTCATACTCTCTCACACCAACACAGGGTATTGGTACGTATTGGTCGATGCAGGGGGCCGGAGCGCTGAGCAGCTTATTGAACAGGCATCTCGGTCAAGCTAAGGCGACTTTACGAACGCCTCAAGTTGGCGGGGTGGTGCTTTTATGGAGGCTGGAGTCTGCTGGAGGTGCATCAGGATGGATCCTTCAAGTGCAGTGGGCCAGAGGGCCGGCGGAGGCGGCCAAAATCCCGGACGCGTTTGAGCTCCAGAGTCGCTAACTGGGACTCGAACCGAACGTGTGACCCCACCAATGGATTGCTCTCCGGACGAGGAGTCCATTGGTGGGGTCACCCGCTCGGTTCGAGTCCTGTTTAGCGACTCTGGAGCTCAAAACGCGTTTTGGCGGCCGGCGCCGGACTTCTGGCCCACTGCGCGGCGCGAGGTGGTGGCGATCGACATGGCACACATCCGCGGACTCGCGGGCCGACTGCGCGGCGCGGGCCTGTTGCCGCTAGAGGAGAGGATGTCCCTCAATTGGCTGGTTATGGCTGTGTTATGGATGATCCGAGCCATGTCAGGGTCCATGCATGCGGGCCCCCCGCCCCGGCGGCCCCGCCAGCCCCGCGTGGGCCCCTGAGCGCGTCAAACTCTGTCAGCACCGACTATTGTAAATCAATATTAAGGCGACAGGGCTGGGCTGGGCTGCTGGCCGATTCCGAACAGCTGATCGCTCCGTCTCTCTCGCACTCACAGGGCGCCCCGTAGGGGTGCGAGAGAGACAGAGCGACTCGGACTGGAGCCGCTGGCCGTAAACGTGATGAATCAATACCCTTTTTCACGACGTCGCGATAAAAATCAATCAGCCGCGGCGTGGCGAAAAACGGAGCGAGCCACTTGGTGGGCGGCCGAGCGGGCGGGCGGGCGGACGGAAGGACACACACGGACAGACGGACAGACCGAGGGGACAGATCGCCGCGATGGATTGCGATTGGGGCGATGGAGAGGCGGGGCGGGGGGAGTGGGGCCCCCCGCTAGTTGAGTTGAGATTACGCAACGAGAACTGTATCGGCTCAACGGAATGAATTTGCCCTTCACAGACTTAATCGGCCACTGTGCGGCGGAGCCAGAGCCAGCGGCGTAGCCCAGGCAGCCAGGCAGCCAGCAGGGCTGCCAGCCCCGCCAGCGCGGCCCGTCCGGGAATGCCAACTGTGGAGACAAGTCGCAAACCGCCTCGGCTGGGCTGGCCGCGGCTGGCCGTCACCGCGGCAAGGCGGCCGGGCCGCGGCGGGCTGCCACACAGTGGGCCAGAAGACCGGTGAGGCGGCCAAAACTCTAGACGCGTTTTGAGCTCCAGAGTCACTAAACAGGACTCGAACCGAACGTGTGACCCCACCAATGGATTCCTCGTTCGGAGAGCAATCCATTGGTGGGGTCACACGTTCGTTTCGAGTCCCATTCAGCGACTCTGGAGCTCAAAACACGTCTAGAGTTTTGTCCGCCTCCACCGGTCTTCTGGCCCACTGTGCGCCACCGCAGAGCATCAGAGCAGCCGATGTGGTCCCCGTCCGCGGGAATCCGCGGGGAGGCGAAGCAAGGCGGAAGGATCGACGACGTCCTTGCTCTGCAGTGCTCTGCCTGCTCTTGCACGGCCGCGGCGGGGCGCGGCGCGGGAACGGGGCGGCCCCGCCGATCCCATGGCACGCCACGCCACGCCACGCCATGGCGAGCCGCGCAAATCCAATCCAATCGAAATGGCGCCAAGTTGGCAACGCCGCTCCGGCATCATCTCCGCAGAGCTCGCAGAGCACGCTGCCTCTCACTCGCTCCGCCTCCGTCAGATCACCTTCCCTCTCACTCGCGCTCCTCCCGCACGATCGGCGAATACAGGTCACCGCCATCTTGCTTTAGCAGACAATTGAGGCTGCGCGCTGCGCCGTCACTTGAGGTTAGAGCAGCGCCCCGCCAGTGCAGTGGCGCAGCGCGGCGCGCAGCGACTCGGGATGAGGCTGGCGTTATGTCGTTAGGTTGAATCGATTCGACCTAAGGCGCCAGGGACACTGTGACAGCCAGCTGCAGCCAGCCAGGCCGGTGGCGTAACCGACTCACAGCGGCGTAGCCACCGCACAGTGGGCCAGAAGACCGGCGGAGGCGGCCAAAACTCTAGACGCGTTTTGAGCTCCAGAGTCGCTAACTGGGACTCGAGCCGAACGTGTGACCCCACCAACGGATAGCTCTCCGGACAAGGAATCCATTGGTGGGGTCACACGTTCGGTTCGAGGCCTGTTTAGCGAGTCTGGAGCTCAAAACGCGTCTAGAGTTTCTGGCCTTCGTAGCTCCAAAAAGCGGTCCGGCGGCGGTTAGGCGCCCCGTCGCACTCGGGCGGCGCGCGGGCGGGCCTACCTGCCAGGCGCCCTGGCCGCCGCATCGCGCACCGGAAGCCGACAAAAGGGGAAAAAGAAAGGCCGCGGCGGGATTCGAACCCACGACGGCATCATCAGGGCCATGAATGGGCAGCAAGCAGCGGCAAGCAGCGGCAAGGGCCGGCGGGACATGAAAATAAACACGCGCCCATCGCTTGATGGATGAGCGTCGAAGTGCGCGGCCGGCCGCCCAGGAGTCGCTCTGTCTCTCTCGCACCCTTACGGAACGCCCCGTGTGTGCGAGAGAGACAGAGCGACGAAAAACGACCCTCGGAATCAGTCTGCTGGCCCAGACATCAGCACGGGTGGACTTTTGAAAAATCGTATCAACTACAAAAAGAGCGGGAAAAACGATACAACAAATAATAGAGGACACAAATGAAAGTCGGACTCCTGTGATGAGCGGCGGAGGTAATGCCCAATTCCTAATGGGTAGGCCGTGCCGTGCCGAGCCGAGCCGCGCCGTGCCAGTGCCGATGGATGCTTGTACGGGGGGCACTGCGTCCCGCCACTGCCTTCTAATGCTTGAATAGCGTGATCGTCCCAGCATCCCAGCCGGCCCGGCCAGCAGACTCATTCCGAGAGTCGTTTTCGTCGCTCCGTCTCTCTCGCCCTCATGGGGCGTCCCGTACAGGCGCGAGAGAGACAGAGCGACGAAAACGACCCTCGGAATGAGTCTGCAGCCCGCCCGCCCGGCAGAGCGGGGACTTGTGCGGTAGCAGCATCTCTTGATCATTGAAGGGGGCGGTGGCAATGCCTCGCCCGATGCCGGTGGAAATACTATCAAGAAAAATCCGGATGCGTTGCTGCTGCCGTTTTTGTTGTGCGGGGAGGAGAAGGAGGGGGAGGCGGTGGTCAAAATGTATCGCCCGTTCCGCCACTAGACCATCTCCTTCCCCGCGACGCCGCACCGCGCTACGTACCACACCGCGCCGGACGCAAAAAAAAAAAAAAGTAATCACTTACGGGCAGAAGTTTGTTGTCCGGCGGCACCGGCGGCACAACTTGAGCAATAACTTGACAGCAACTAATGCGGAAACCTTGTTGCATGCGATACGTCCATTTCCATGGCGTCTTATTGCGAGCTTTTTCCCTCGGCGCGCTTCTTTTCCTCGAAATCGTTTCACTTTTTTCCCCGCTTTCCGTGTCGGTAGTCGCGCGCGCGCAGACACAGACAGACAGACAGACAGACAGACAGACAGACACACACACACACACACACACACACACACACACACGGACACAATGGCGCGGGCGTCTGCTTGTCACAACACACCCCGCGTGGCCGTGCCGCCGTGTCGCGCGGGGTGGCAAACGCAGCAGCAGAAATAGGCAACCTGTTTGGGACATCGCGCTACTTCGCGCCACACCCTCCGACGACGACCAATCAGAGAAGAGTGGGGAGCCGAGAAAAAAAGAGGTCCCCGTCAAGGCGCGCGTCGATGCACCTGCTGGCACACTGATTCCGAGAGTCGTCGCTCCGTCTCTCTCGCACTCACGGGGCGCCGCGTGTGAGTGCGAGAGAGACGGAAACGACTCGGAATCGGTCTGCTGCATTCATCGCGCAGGTGAAGAGCGCCGCCACCGCGACCCAACGGCAAAAACGGGCGGCCCGCCCCGCGCCGCGTCCGGCCGCCCGGGTCGGCCAAACAGATAATCATTTACGTCTTAGGGGCGTGGGTGGGTGGACGACGTCTCCATCACGGCCTCCATCAAGGTGTGCCTCGTGCTAATGACGAACCTCCCCGGCGTCCCCGGCGTCCCGGACGGCAGGGGAGGCGAACAGCGCAGCGCGCAGACCGGCAAAGACAATCAAACGGAAACGAACAGGTTTCGAAACCGCCTTGCATCGCCGTCGCTGCGTGCGCTGCGTTCGTCGGCGAGCCGGTAGGGCTGGTCGAGTTGCTGCAGCCCGACTTCCGAACAGTGCCTCTCTCTGTCTCTCTCGCACTCAGGGGGCGTCCCGCACGGGTGCGAGAGAGACGGAGCGACGGGGCACTATGCTTTTTGGAACCGGCCTGCTCCTTTTCGCACCGACAGGCACCACCGACCTTTCTTCCCGTTCGAATCCATTAGCCGCCCCCGCTGCGGTGTGACCGGAACGCCTGGCGCCACCCCGCCCCGCCCCGCCCCGCCCCGCCCCGCCCCGCCCCGGCGCCAAAATTAAGGGCCGCAGGTACGGATCGGCGTCAAAGACGCAAAGCAGGAAGAAAATAATAATCCGAAGGTGAAAAAAATGATTCAACTCATTAATCACAATTCCTTTGCGACCTTTGCGGGTGTCGAATCGGACAGGCCATTAACAGGGTTGCTGCAAGTCCTATCACAATGTTGTAACACGGCCAAAAGAGCGCGCGGGGGTTTGACGGATCAAAAAGATTTTAATTTTTATTAAAAAGTCGGGGCGTTTCATAAGGCCCCGGAATCAAGAATCAAGCCTTTTCCCGAAGTGAGTCGGACTTGACGCTGAAGGCGGTTTGACGTATTAATCATAACGACTTGGTGTGTCTTGTGCCGCGACTCGACCGGGGCCCCGCCGGCCCCGCCACAGTGGCCCCGCCTCCATGCCACCAGCTCGCCTGCATGCCTGCCTTTTTCCGTCCCAAGGGCTCCGCGCTGTGCTCGCTGTGCTGCGTCGTGCTCCGATAGGGAGAAATTAGAAACAGCTGTTTCTTTTGTCTTTAATGACACGGGGTTAAGTTGTCTTGGCATGGGGTAAGTTCTACTTGACTGCACAGGGGGAGGCGCGGCCGGCCGGCCCGGCTCAAACAAGGAGAAGCACTCCACCACCACCACCACCAGCCCCGCGAGCCCCGCCGCCGACTCGAAGCGATTTGGCGCTCGCGAGAGCCCACAGTGGGCCAGGAGGCCGGCGCAGGCGGCCAAAACTCTTGCACGCGTTTTGAGCTCCAGAGTCGCTGAGCAGGACTCGAACCGAGCGTGTGATGCCACCAATGGATTGCTCTCCGAACGAGGAATCCATTGGTGGGGTCACACGCTCGGTTCGAGTCCTGGTTAGCGACTCTGGGGCTCGAAACGCGTCTAAGAGTTTCGGCCGCCTGCGCCGCGCCGGTCCCCTGCCTCACAGTGACGCCGCCGGTGCCGGTGTCGCCATCTATCGGCAGCGCCATCGACTGGCCGCGACAGGCGTCCCCGCCTCCCACCCCCGAAGCAGCCCCCTCACCTCCGGTCGCTTCTGCCCCATTTGCGTGTTTGTCTTTTGTCTTTGTCGCCCCCTGCACCCACACTGGCAGAGGAAACGGACCCGGAAACAGTGCCGGCGTGCCCGGTCGAGCTGTGCGGCGCTGTGCAGCGCTCGGCCCCCTTTTGGAGGAAAAGTGTGCAAATCGGGGTCGAGCGGAGCACAGCGGAGCGTCGCGGCGGCAAGAAAAGAGTGTCGCTGCCGTCATGCCGCCTGGCCACGCCACTGCGAGCCACGCCACTGCCGCCGGCCGCCGCGGATACGTTTCCAAAACTTCCTAATTCCATTTCCGTCCTTATCTCCGATCTATTCATATCCTGGGGACAGCTGCGTAACAAAAACGACATTAGCGGGATGATGGAAACACGTCTAGTTACTTGTCGCCTCTCTCTCTCTCTCTCTCTCTCTCTCTCTCTCTCTCTCTCTCTCTCTCTCTCTCTCTCTCTCTCGCCTTGTTTCGCCGAGAGGACTGTACATCTCGCTCTCTTTTGTTCGATTCGGCCGCATAAGCCTTTTTCCCTTCACACGCCGCTCCATGGCGTCACGTGAGAGAGAGAGAGAGAGGGAGAGAGAGAGAGAGAGAGAGAGAGAGAGAGAGAGAGAGAGAGAGAGAGAGAGAGAGAGAGAGAGAGAGAGAAGCAGGCAAATAATGTACATCGCAGCAACTACAGTCCCCATCCATCGAACCAACCGGCAGCATCCGGCCGCTCTGTCTCTCTCCCACTCACTTGGCCTGCCGCCCTCTCTCTCGCTCCCACTCACTGGCCGGCAGAAAATCGCGTAAAAGAGATCGTCACGCCACGGAACCAGGTATTGATAGCGGTACACACGCGGGATCATGCAACAATGTAATTAAAGGTGAGTAAAAAAAACAAAAATTAAAAAGGGAGCGCGTATTCTGACCTTGGCCGCGGGCGCAGCGCGATCCGATCGACGGCGACAACGACCCGGGTTCGAGTACCGGCAGATCCCGACCCATCTGGCCAAGGCTGGACACGCCAAAAGCCGCGGCGATGACTCAGAAATGGAATTGGCTTTATGGCCCCTCCCCCCCCCCACTCTCTCCGTCCCTCTCACTCTCCCTCTCTCCCGCGATGCTCGCGACAGAGATGGAGAAGCTTAGGCTGTACAGTAGTTGCTCTAATTGATGGGCGAATTCTGTACACGACGCGTCATCTCAATTACACAGGGTATTGTAATTACTCGCTACACTGCGATAAGTCGCCTAATGATGGGGGCACATATGCGGGGGAGCCGCGAGCCGGTGGCCGCGAGCCGAGCGGCAGGGGGTCCAAAACACAAAAACAAAAAACTTAAGCAGCACAATTATGTCCATCACGACCGATACGCCACATTTTTTATCTCTCTCTCTCTCTCTCTCTCTCTCTCTCTCTCTCTCTCTCTCTCTCTCTCTCTCTCTCTCAGCGCGGCCCAGCACAGTGACACTGCATCATTGCCGCTTGCTGTCATGCAGGCTTGTGCACCAGCAAACAGAACGGCGCGACCACCGGCTCAGTGGGCCAGAAGACCGGTGAACGCGGCCAAAACTCTTCACGCGTTTCGAGCCCCAGAGTCGCTAAACAGGACTCGTACCGAGCGTGTGACCCCACCAATGGATTCCTCGTTCGGAGAGCAATCCATTGGAGGGGTCACAAGATCGGTTCCCAGTGACTTTGGGGAGCTCAAAACGCGTTTTGAGTTTTCGTCCAGAAGACCTTCACCGGTCTTCTGGCCCACTGTGCGCCGTTTCGCTGGTTTTTCTTTCTCCTGCCGCCGTTTCGTGTGTCGTGCGGCGTGACAGCGTTGGACCAATCAGAGCGGCATTACCGCTGCGGCCGCGCCGATGGGCCGATCGACACGCTATTGACATGCGCGTCGAGAGGGTCGCGCGCACCGCACCGCACGCCATGCGACGCACGGAGGGGAACGCCACAAACAAGCCTTTTGTTTTGGGCTTTTATAAAGAAAAAGATAAACATTTTTTTAAAAAAATTATTGTTTGGTTTTCAAAAAAAAAAAAAAATTGAAAAATTAATGCAAATAATTTTTTGGAGAGTGAACTCGAAATTTGGAGAAGACGTAGGCGCAAAACGCCCCGACGTGTTTGCTACACAGGGCGACCGCGCCGGACCGCGCGCTAAAAGGACGTTGCGGTTTGAACCCTCGGCCATTCTTACGCAGACCCCGCCCCGCCCGCCCCGCCCCGCCCCGCCCGCCCCGCCCCGCCGATACGGCAGCCCCGTGGCGGCCCCGCGCGACTCCTCCATAATTCTATTAACAGAATTAAGGGTGACGGCCAGTTCGAGTGACGGCGGGGCGGGGCGGGGCGGGGCGGGGCGGGGCGCACCCCCTCGAGGACGAAAAGTGACCGGGGCGCAAACTTCGTTTGGATTGGAATCGATTAACGGGGCTCACCCTCGTCACCGCGCCGTCCCGGTACCCTCCGCAGCAAACCCTTCGCCGTCTCTCTCTCTCTCTCTCTCTCTCTCTCTCTCTCTCTCTCTCTCTCTCTCTCTCTCTCTCTCTCTCTCGCAACCGGGCCGCGAGAGCGAGAGAGACGGCCGCCGGGCCCGCTGGGACGCACCTGGCCGATATGGAATGGACCGCTGTCACTGTCACGCCGTGAGGTGGAATTTGCATCATGTCGCGGCGGGCAAAGCGAGGAGAGCTCGGAGGAGAGCGAGAAAAGCTTGGAGGAGGGCGAGGAAAGCTGGGAAGAAAGTGAGGAAAGCTGGGAGGAAAGCGGAGAATGCTTGGAGGAAAGCGAGAGAAGCTTGGAGGAAAGCGAGAGAAGCTTGGAGGAAAGCGAGAGAAGCTTGGAGGAAAGCATGGAGGAAAGCATGGAGGAAAGCGAGGAAAGCGGGAAAGCGCGCCAGGAAACCAGATAGTCACACGCGATCAGATCGACGAGTGCCTCTTAGTTGAACAGCCTCTCTGGGCAGGCGAGCCAACGCAACGCACAAACTGCCTGCAGTGCGTCTTGCAGTGCGGTGCCTGCAGCAGCTTGCGAGCGGTTGGCAACACTGCGGCCTTTCACTCAGGTGCATTGATTATCGCCTGTATCCGCACAATGGCATCCCGTAAGTTGGCTACGTGTGCGCGCACGTGCGCCTTGCCGACACACACACACGCACGCGCGCGCGCGCACACACACACACACACACACACACACACACACACACACAGAGGCACATACACGCGCGCACCGGGCAAACGGGCCGATCCACATAGCGCATCAATTATTTCCGAATCTGTTTGCGCAGAAAGATAGCAAAGCATTGCAAAACGCAAGCTCCGTTCGTTCATATGCCACACTACAGCCGCGCGCGGGTTTTTTCCCCCACTTTTTTTTGCACCTGAATGACAGCGCGCTCTGCACGTGTGAAGCTTTCGGTGAGTGTGTGTGTGTTCACGGCCTCCGTATCGGCTCGCTCGCGCGGCCCGCGCGGCCCGCCGCGGGCGTCAATAGGTGTGATAAATTTCTTTTCGAATTATGCACGGGCACACACGGCACTTTTTCCAAGGCAGCAGCCAGCGGGCCGGAGCCGGCCGGACCCGCAGCCACCGCGCCAGCCGAGTCGACGGGACGGCAGGGGCGGCACGGCACCCAGCGTTTTATAATGTAGGGCCCCGCCGGGGCGATTCCGCCGATGCGGCCAAACCAAACATTATCACAGCGCCCCCGCGGAAAACGCCGCGGCCAGCGCGCCCCGCGGACTCATTCCGAGAGTCGCTTTCGTCGCTCTGTCTCTCTCGCACTCGTGGGGCGTGCCACTTGGGTGCGAGAGAGACAGAGCGACGAGAAGGACTTTCGGCATCAGCGAGCTGGCGGCGACCACCCGCGGTAGCCAATCATGGCCCTCGGTGGCGAGGAGGGAGCCCAGGGTGAACCGAGAAGAGGAAAAAGGTGAAAATCGAGAGCGGTGTTTCACCGGAACGCACGATCGGCGCACTTTGACACTCCTGTGTCTTCGGCGGCAGTGCCGTTGCCGTGCGCTCCGCTCTCGTTCGGCAGCAGCAGGGCGGCGGGGCACAGTGGGCCAGAAGACCGGTGGAGGCGGCCAAAACTCTAGACGCGTTTTGAGCTCCAGCGTCGCTAAATGGGACTCGAATCGAACGAGTGGCCCCACCAATGGATTGCTCTCCGAACGAGGAATCCATTGGTGGGGTCACACGTTCGGTTCGAGCCCTGATTAGTGACTCTGGAGCCCAAAACTCGTCTAGAGTTTTTCCCGCCGGCACCGGTCTTCTGGCCCACTGTGCGGGGCCGACCAACCCTTCCCCGCGACGACGCGGCCGACGCGGCGCGCTCTCCGGCAGGATGAGGACCAGCATCGCTTCCTCCGCAATCACAATGCGACGCCGCACCGCGCCGCACCGCGGCCCGTCCGCTGCCGACTCATTCCGAGCGTCGTTGTCGTCGCTCTGTCTCTCTCGCACCTGCAGGGGACGCCCCGCGAGCGCGAGAGAGACGGAGCGGGCGAGAACGCGACGCTCTCGGAATCAGTCCGCTGCCGATTAGATTCGTGCATATTTTATTAGGGAGACGAGACGAGGCCGGCGGAAAAGGAATCGGTTGGGGATCTCGTGATGAGAGGGAGGGAGACGGACGGAGGAGACGCACCGTTCAGACTCTCAGACCTGTCGGAGCCAAAAACGCAGAGCGCCAAGCCTGGCGAAGCCGAGCAGAACACGAATTTGACTTTGACAGCGGCAGCCAGCGGGGCTCGAAGCTCATCGCCTTCCACCATTTTCACTCCTTGCAGAGAGAGAGAGGGGAGAGAGTGGGAGAGAGAGAGAGAGCGCTCGCCAAAAACAGTCGTGTGAAAGGTGAAGGGGACGTCGAGGGCGATCACGATGCCGCGTTGATATCGAGGCCGAATCACGGAATCCCATCTCGCTCCCTGTCCATCTGCCTGTCTGTCTGTCTGTCTGTCTGCCTGTCTGTTCGTCCCGCTGTCCGCACCTTTCGGGTTCGAACCTTCGGCGGGATGCTGAGTGACGCGCGCACGGCAGCGCGACGCACGCAACACGCGCGTGGTGCACTACACTGCCCGAAGCGCGCAGGCGGCCGAAAGGCGCGTTTTGAGCTCCAGAGTCGCTAAACAGGCCTGAAACCGAAAGTGTGACCCCGCCAATGGATTCCTTGTTCGGAGAGCAATCCATTGGTGGGGTCACACGTTCGGGTCGAGCCCCATTTAGCGACTCTGGAGCTCAAAACGCGTCTAGTTTTGGCCGCCTCCACCGGTCTTCTTCTGGCCCACTGTGCACTACTGTCTTCCGCAATAAGGGGCCCCGCGTCACGGGGCGTCACGGGGCGTCACGGAGCCGTCGCAGGGGCGTCACGCGACGCGGGGATCATCCTGGCCGCCCCATAAAAGGGGGCGTCGCCGTCGTCGGCGGTGGCGGCGTCGACGGCGTCCTCGTCAAAAGCAACGACCCGGGCGAGCGCCGGGCGGGGCCGCCGGCCGCCGTCCAGTCGTTAACCGGGATTAATCGGATCTCACGGCCTTATCGGGGATCAAGGATCCCAGGGCCGCCGCCGCCAGCGCGCCGTCGAGGACAGCAGCCCCAGACGCCCGCCGCCCCCACCACCTGCACGGCCTGCAGGGCCTCCGGGAGGTGTGAAATCGCGGGGGGAACAACAAGGGTGCCGGCGGCGGCGGGGTGGGGGCGGCGCGGGGGCGGCGGCGTAAACTTTGTGGGGAACATCGCGGAAGTGTTTGCAAGGGCGCCGCGCTGCCGCTATACGCTGCAGGTTCCCGTCCACACCGCCGTGCGCGCGGCAGTGTGCGCAGTGTGTGCGCCACCCACGACCCACGTCGTCGTGCCGAACACGTCCAGAATGGAGACCGATCATTTCCCCGAAAACAATCATTTACACTTTCAAAGTTTCGGGGCGCCCCGTCAAAACGCAGCGCGGTTCGCGCGGAGAAAAGGAGGGGGCGGGGGAAATCTGCGTGCAATAACGCGAGCAGGCAGCAGCATCAGGAGAAGAAGCAGCGGCAGCAGCCACCGCGTGGAAACGGGGGGGGGGACGTCTTAATCCATAGACTTTACCGGCTGAGAGGAGATTGGGATCTGTACGGGTTTACTGGTTTTCGTCTTAAGGCGCGGGGCGGGGGTGTGCCGGGCGGCCGGGGGGGGGGGGGGGTTCCGGGGGTACACCGGAGGAAGTGCTATACGACAATGAAGGCTCCTCCGGCAAGGAGAGCGGCCGGGGAAAGGCGGGGGTGGGGGCGCCTTAAGAAGCTTCCAGGCTGTGCATCGATATTGCGGCTCGCGTCATAAATATATAGATCCCCGCCGCTCCCAAGCAAGGCTCCGCGAGGCCCGGCCGGCGCACAGTGGGCCTGGAGGCGGCCAAAACTCTAGTTGCGTTTTGAGCTCCGGAGTCGCTAAATGAGACTCGAACCGAACGTGTGACCCCACCAATGGATTGCTCGCCGAACGAGGAATCCATTGGTGGGGTCACACGCTCGGTTCGAAGTGCTGTCTAGCGACTCTGGAGCTCTAAACGCGTCTAGAATTTTGGCCGACTCCGCCGGTCTTCCATCCCACTGTGCGCCGCCCGGCCCGGCCCACCCTGTTGTCTCCACTTCCTCTAGAACCGACCGGCCTTGCCCCGCCCAAGAAGTCTGCTTTTAATATTGCACGCCTTTTATTTATTTATCGAATTAGCGATGGACGGTTCGCGTTCGCGTGACAGCATCCAGGACCATCGAGCGACGTGCCCGCCCCGCCCCGCCCCGCCCCGCCCCGCCCCGCCGCCCAGCCTGGACGACAGGGGACGTTTCACAAAATTCTGCCAAATGTACCCGTCAGAAAAACTAAAACAGGAGGAAAAATCGATTGTTTTTCCGCGAAGATTTTTTTAGCGCGCGAATAAGACGACGGCCTTATTCGCAGCCCTCGTTAAAACTTGAGTAACCCTGCTCCGGGTGGCTTTGTCCCTCATCACGCGCGCGCACACACACACACACACTAACACACGCACACAGAGGCAGTTCCGTTCCCTTTTCAGGCTTGGGGCCATGAGAACATCGAATAATTCGTCATTGCGATTGGTCGCATTCAAAGGAACGGCGCGGCTCTGTGTGTGTGTGTGTTTACGCGCATGCAGATGAGCGCCGCTGCGTGTGTGCGTGTGTTTGCTTGCAAGGGGTGGGGGGCACTACGCCAAAGATCGAAGGGAGAAGGGTGAAGGGCGCGGGGATGCTGGTGGCGGCGAGTCCTCAGACAAAGATGTTTTGTTAAAGGGAGACACAGCGAGACAGCCAAACTCGCGGGGGGGGGGGGGAGGGCGTAAGGCAAGCGGCGTAAGAGCGAGCGAGAGCGCGAACACGGCGTCGCCCAATCATTAGGAGCGCGACATTTGCATCGCTGCAGACTGATTCAGAGAGTCGTTCTCGTCGCTCTGTCTCTCTCGCACCCACACGAAACGCCCCATGAGTGCGAGAGAGGCAGAGCGACGGAGACGGCCCTCGGAATCGGTCTGCCGGTGCACGAGGACGTCGTCGCAGTGCCGCGGGTACAGTACCGACGTCGCCGATCACTCCGCCAGCTCGGCGTGCTGCTTCGCACAGTGGGCCAGAAGACCGGTGGAGGCGGCCAAAACTCTAGACGTGTTTTGAGCTCCAGAGTCGCTAAATGGGACTCGAACCGAACGTGTGACCCCACCAATGGATTGCTCTCCGAACGAGGAATCCATTGGTGGGGTTACACGTTCGTTTCGAGTCCTGTTCAGCGACTCTGGAGCTCAAAACGCGTCTAGAGTTTCGGCCGCCTCCACCGGTCTTCTGGCCCACTGTGCTTCGCCGGGTCCGTCAGACGCCACGGATCACTCACCTGAAACAATGGAAAAAGGAGTCAGTCTTCCCACGACACCGAGAGCATGGCTAGCACACCGTCGGGCCGGCCGACACCTCGCCGTGGAGGTTGCAGGTGGACCAGTGGACCGAGAGTCGCTTTCGTCGCTCTGTCTCTCTCGCACTCATGGGGCGTCCCGTTGGGTGCGAGAGAGACAGAGCGACGTAAAACGACTCTCGGACTCAGTCCGCAGGCCAGGCCGGCCGATGCAAGCACCTCGAGGTGAGAACAGGTGGCAGCGACCCATGCAAAGTACGAAGTACAGCCCGAATCAAAAATCCAATAGTACCGCTCTGGGGTCCCTGCTCATGTGACTCGTCATTTCAATTTGGAATGAAGTAATCGCGGCGCTGAGGGACTCCCCGACGCCCACCTGCCCGCGCAGGCCGTCCAGGCCGTCGCCATGCCCACTCGCCGGCGAAAAAGAAGCCCCAATAAAACTGTGATTGACCGACTTGAGCGACTCGACGGGGACGACGGGGACCGCCAGGGCGGCGATGGTGACATAAACATCTCCGCGCCCCTCTCTCTGTCTCTCTCGCTCGCGCCGCCGTCCCGTCATCGTCGCGCCCCGCTAAGCCCGCTCGAATTGAACATAGAGAGTCCCTCTCCACGCCGCGTTTTCCACGCCTCTCTATCCGCCGCTCACAATTGCATATAAACCACATTTTCTTTGTTGTGTTACGTCCCCCCTGAGCTTTCCGCGGCATTCAGTATCACGTTCCCGACGACGCCCTGCCCTCCTCGCTCCAGCCGTTGACCATCACGGTCACAGTGGGCCAGAAGACCGGCGCAGGCTGCCAAAACTCAACACGCGTTTTGAGCTCCAGAGTCGCTGTAAACAGGGCTCGAACTGAACGTGTGACCCCACCAATGGATTCCTCGTTCGGAGAGCAATCCATTGGTGGGGTCACACGTTCTGTTCGAGTCCCATTCAGCGACTCTGGAGCTCAAAACGCGTCCGGGATTTCGACCGCCCCCACCGGTCTTCTGGCCCACTGTGTGCCGCCGCCGCCAAAGCCACCACGGCGCGGGAACACATTCAGGCAAGCGCGCACATTGACAGGTTGGCGCGTCGGGGCGTCAAAATATTAATTACCAGTGGAGCAGAGAGGGGAAAGGGGAGGGGGGAGGCGATAAGGTGCATCAAACTGGACCTGCTGGGGGAAGCGCAAGCGGACAGAGAGAAATAGATAGTCAGACCCGGCGGCGGCGGCCGGCGGGGACCGGCGGGGACCCAGGGGGCATATGACTCGAGGGGGAAGGCGGAGGGGGGGGAGAGAGGGGCGAGATTGAAAACAGGCTTAACTTGTGCCGGGGGCTTGTTTGGAGCATTTGCATATGAAAAGCGGCCTAAGATACGGCAATAAGTTCGATCAATGTGTCACTCGCGGCTCCGTGACCAGCCGGCGGACGCAGCCGGCGGACCCAGCCGGCAGACCCAGCCGGCGGCGGCGCCGCTTGAGACATTCAATATCTGCACAGGCTTTGCGGTGTGCCCACGGTGCGCCTACAGTGCGGTGCCGCCACAGGGCGCAGCCAGGTGAGCTATGGTCCTCGCAGAACACCGACTGCAGTGCGACACGCCGAGACAAATGCCCTGCAAGTCCCGAGTCGTTTTCGTCGCTCCGTCTCTCTCGCACCTGCAGGGGACGCCTCGTGAGTGCGAGAGAGACAGAGCGACGAATATCAGCCTGCGAGCCTCCCACGACCGCGGCGGCCGAGGCGGCGAGGCGACGAGGAGTGCGTCAACAGCTAGCCTCCCAAAAGGAAACACCTTTCCCATGGCCGTCGGCGGCGGCGGCTCGGCGGGGTCGTCTTCGTGACGACACATCGCGAGGACGAGACGAGACGGCACCCCCGACGACAGGCACGGCAGGCGCGCGGTTGGGAAACGATCGCCCTTGTCCGAAACTAGTTCGGCGCACGCACACACACACACACACAGAGACGCGCGCGCACACACACACACACACACACAGACGCGCACACACACATGCACGCCCACGTGGTGGCGTAGGTGTGATGCTGATGATGATCGAGGCTTCGAGAGGCTCGGCTGGTTGAGCAAGCCTCGCGGGCTCTCCGCGGATCGGGCGCGCGGGCTGCCATCACAGAACGAGGAGTGAAGTGGGAGGGGCAAAAAGGAGAGGGATGAAGCATGTGCAGAATAGACCGAACCCGAAGGCCCGGAGGACCCAAGGCCCCAAACACGGACGGATAGATATATGCCAGAGGGGGAATCACGAGTTGGGTCGCGATATCCGGCGCGGGGCGGGGCGGGGCGGGGCGGGCGGGGGGGGCGGGGCGGGCGAGGCGGGGCTTGAAGGGCAAAAACACGGCCGTACGGCGGCCCTTTGCTTGGGGCAGTTTGGCGGGCGCGGCGGGGCGCGGCGGGGCGGAGCCCTTTGCTCTTGTCGATACGCGCGGCCCCATCACACAATACGGTCCAAACATTTCAAACTGCCGCTGCTGTGCTGAGTTGCGGCCCCGCAGTTCGAGAAGGCGCCGCGCCGAGTCGAGGACGGGAGCGGAAGGGGGCGGCGGGGCGGCAGGGGTACCAACCAAACCAGCACCAAGCAGCGGCGCCAACAATACCAACCTATCGGCGGCTTTGGCCGGCAAGGTTGGCACGCCCGTCGCCGGCAGCGCGTCCCGAACGCCCCCGAGGCGACGCCGCCCAGTGGGCCAGAAGACCGACGACCAAAACTCTAGACGCGTTTTGAGCTCCAGAGTGGCTAAACAGGACTCGAACCGAACGTGTGACCCCACCAATGGAATCCTCGTTCGGAGAGCAATCCATTGGTGGGGTCACACGTACGGTTCGAGTTATTAAGCAACTCGGCACTACTCGGTCGAATAATCGAACAAGCGGTCGATTCAAAAACGTGACAGCGAGACATTGCTCGGCGAACTTCGGCTGCCACCACGCTGCTAAGACACTGCGTGACGGGAGACGCGGGATGACATGAATAGGATTAGAGGCGAGCGAGAGGGGAAGGGGTGGGGGGAGCCGCGGTGCGACAGAGATTGACAGAAACGAGTAGAAGGCTGGAGAGAACAAGTTATTTGGCCTCTTTGGAGACAGTCGCAGCGTCGGCAGTACTGTAGACTGAGTCATTTTCGTCGCTCTGTCTCCCTTGCACCTATACGGGGCGCCTCTCGAGTGCGAGAGAGACAGAGCGACGAGAACGACTCTCGGAATCGGTCTACAGACAGACCGGAGGCCGGAGGCTACAAAAGCGGCTGGGAATTATGAATGGAGGCAGAGGCAGCGCAGACGCGCCATGTTTGACGGAATCATCCCAACATTGGCGGGAAGTCACGAACTGCCTCGGACCGACTCGAGAGTGACGTCACCGACAGGAGGAAGTTACGAGAGGCAGGCGGCGAAGGCGGTGGCGGAGGCGCCGGGAAATTGGCCTGGCGTTGACAAAACAGAGGCGCACGAATCGGAACATGAAATATGCGCGCTGACTACACGCCGCGGCGGCCGCGCGCGCACGCCATGGCGCACGCCCCGCGTATGCAGTGCAGGCAACACGCCCTGCTCTCGCCCGCACGCCCCCCGCCCCGCGCGTCGCAACATTCAATTTTTCAGACGCCGCGGCCGCGCGAAAGACCGTCGCGCCGTTAAAATATGAGTGGCGCGACGCGACGGTCACTGTGTGTGATCTATTGTTGGCGCGGGGGGCGTGGTGGAGGATGGCGCCTTGCACTGCCTTGCACACACACACACCACACACACACACACACACACACACACACACACACAAACGCGACGCGGTGCTGCGCGGTGCAGCAGCACAATCACAGAAACGCCGCAGTGCCAAAGCTCTAAGCTTATTGATTAAGGCCCCCACCCTCGCCAACCCTTCCGACAGACAGTTATAGATGGTGAATATTGTGCTAAACAGTGGAGTACACTCCGGCGGCATGGACATGGCTCTCCCTCCGCCGCTCTCTCTCTCTCTCTCTCTCCCTCCCACGCATTCGCCGGCGTCTTCCCTCTCTCTCTCTCTCTCTTTCCGGCTTTCCGAACCCTCGATCATCCACCCCCTCCCACTTCTGTTCCATCCTTGTATTGAGCCCCCCTCCCCTTTACCCTTCCTCCTCGTCCCGCCGAAAATGTGCCGCAGACGACAAAACCTCCACTGTCTCCAACCCTTGCCGCCCTCGCTCCATCTCTTTCTAATTCGACATCAAAGTTGGACTAACTCGTCCGCTGTCTCTCTCTCTCTCTCTCTCTCTCTCTCTCTCTCTCTCTCTCTCTCTCTCTCTTTCTCGCATACACGCACAGCTTTTCCGTCTTATTAGAGATTCGCCCTTATTGCCGCAACTTTGGCATTCGTACAGTGGCGCGGGGCGTGCAGTGGCGTGTGAAGGGGAGGAGAGAGGGGGGGAGGGGAGGGGAGGGGGGGGGAACCGCCGCGGCCGAATCGTGACTCCGAAGCCCGTACAAATTGGCCCCACAAAGCTGCTGCCATTACCACAAAAACAGTTCGATTAGTGTTTTCATCGGGGGGCCCAAGGCAGCCCAAAGGCAGGCCGGACACCGCTTCCAGAAGGCGAGTCTCTCTCTCTCTCTCTCTCTCTCTCTCTCTCCTCTCTCTCTCTCTCTCTCTCTCTCTCCTTCTCTCGATGACGATCGAGCTGGTAATTGAGTTCGCGGCCGTGGGCGCGACCCGTCAGAGGTGGCGCCACCTGGCGGGGGAGACGGACAACAACAACAACAACAGCAGCAACCACCGGCCGTCCGCCGTGGAATTGGGAAAAAACAACAACAAAAAACAATAAAATAACGAGGAAATCGGGAAGGTCCTTCTCTCCTCGGCGGCGCCGTCGTCGTCGTGTTGAATGTAAAAATTACCCGGTAAGGTGCGGTGCTGGCACGCCACGCCACGCCACGGCCAACCCAATGCTGACTGTCAATATGAAGGATTCGGGAAGGAAGGCCTTCAGGGACACTTTCGGCGGTAAGTGGTTTGGATTATTTGTCTCGGTGGGTGGTTAGGCCTTCGGTCCCCCGGTGATGCATCATGGTGGCGCGCCGTTTTGGGGTTTGGGACTGCCTCCGGTGCCTCCGGGTTCCTCCTTTTGTTTCCGGCAAATCGAAGCAGCGCCGCCGGGCCGCCGGCGCGACGTGTGGCCGTCGCTCCGTCTCTCTCGCACTCACGGGCCCGTCCCACAGCAGACTGATTCCGAGAGTCGCTTTCTCTCCGCCGCACTCACGGCGCGTCCCGTACAGGTGCGAGAGAGACAGAGCGACGAAAACGACTCTCAGTCTGCACGGGGGTGCGAGAGAGACGGAGGGACAAAGCACCACCGGTCGGAAACGGCCCGCCTAGAGGGGCGTCCACAAAAAACGTAACACCCTCCCTCGCCGGGGCCGAACCGTCCGTCTGTACTGCACAGTGCACTGCATGCGGTGCCGGCTGATTTACGCGAGCCAGCCTTTCAAATGTGGCGCATAAAAGCATGAAATTTCCCGGCGCGGACAGTGCAAGCCAACATTCGAAGACGTAAACGTCTGCTGCACTGTCTCGCAGCCCCCACCCCCTCCCCCACCCTCACCCCCGCACGCGCGAGCAAATTTCTGAAAATACCCCTCTGGGCCGCGGCGGCGGTGCACCAGCAGCAACGCTCACTCGCACTGCTTCATAAACATAAATTAGGCCATTTTTCTTCTTCTGTTTTCACGCTGTTTATTTTACCGCGGGGATAAAGCGGCAGAATTTAAACTGCAGCCCCTCCCCCCCGGCCGTCGTCACGAGACGAGCCCCCTGCTTGCGCCACCGCGCGCGCTCTCTCTCTCTCTTTCTCTCTCTCTCTCGCACTGCTGCAGGACCGCTAGGGAATCGCTCCGATGCCCAGCGCATCGTGGTAGACTGATTCCGAGAGTCGTCGCTCTGTCTCTCTCGCCCTCATGGGGCGTCCCCGTATGAGTGCGAGAGAGACAGAGCGACGCGTCTCAGGGCGCGGCGACTTCCCGGGTCAATCAACTTCCAAACACCCCCTCCCCCCCTCGGGGGCCCTTTTTCCATTGCATCCCTTCCGGAGGGATTCTAATTAGCAAATATCGGCATGCCCCCCCCTCCCCCTTTTCCCCCGGCCCTGCCGCGCCCTGTGCAAGCTGACTGTAGTTTCTGCAGCTTTGAGGCCCGGCGCGGCGCGGCCGCAGATGCTGCCGATGGTTGGCGCTGCACCGAGCCATGTTTAGCGCCGTTTATTAAACGTGATGAAATATGAAATGAAGCGACGACACTGGTTGCGACGCATCGGCCCACAGGCACGCCACGCCTCGCCACGCCACGCCACTTTGCACTTTGACGGAAAACGCGCATCCACTGCCACAAACTGAAGTTGTCGCGTTTTCCGATTGGCGTTGGGGCCGTAACTGCCGCGGGCCGCGCCGCGAGTTGCGTGGGTCTGCTCGCGGACTCGACGACGTACGTGTCGTCCCACAGTGGGCCAGAAGACCGGTGGAGGCGGCCAAAAATCGAGACGCGTTTTGAGCTCCAGAGTCGCTAAATGGGACTCGAATCGAACGTGTGACCCCACCAATGGATTGCTCTCCGAACGAGGAATCCATTGGTGGGGTCACACGTTCGGTTTGAGTCCTGTTTAGCGACTCTGAGGCTCAAAACGTGTCTAGAGTTTTGTCCACCTCCACCGGTCTTCTGGCCCACTGTGGGACGCGGGCAATGAAAACCACTAAAAAGAGGCAGCAACACCGGTGCCGCGGGGTCGCTCTGTCTCTCTCGCACCCGTACGGGACGCCCCATGAGTGCGAGAGGGACAGAGCGACGAAAGCGACTCTCGGAACGAGTCCGCAGTTGGCGAGCGCGGCGACGCGGCCGCACGCGCTTTAGCGTGCCAATTGAGTGTATAGATAGGCGGCACGGGCCGGCCGGGCCTTGCGGTGTAGGCAGCCCAGTCTAGCGGCCGAAACGCGCCAACAAGAGCCAAAACAATGGACGACCGATATTGTTGTAACCTGGTTGGGGCCATAACGTTCTTTTTTTCGACTGAAAAAAGTTTAGGTTTAAATTGCTTTGAAAGAAAAAATTACAAAAAATTATTAGCGGCATATCCTCTTCCTGCAATCGAACGGTCCGCACGGCTGGGTCGGAACGCCATGCGGAGAGAGCCCGGCTGTTTGGCGGCGAGCCAGAAAGGGCCCCCGCGATACCCATCTACCCATCTACCGCTCCCATGTAGCAGTGCAGTGGCACTCGCCACTCCAAAGGGTAGCGAAAATGCGCGCGCTATCACACACGCACACGCCTCAGGAAAAAAATCCTTGCGTTTTTTGGAAGCGTGTATTTTTTTTCTCAGGGCAGTCAGTCAGTCAGTGCAAAGAAGGGATATACGTGTTAATAGTGCCCATGCCGGCCAAGAGCTACTGTGTTGCGCGCCCATTGGGCTGCTGCCTCTCACTCTCACACACACAGAGTCGCCTCACACACACACACACACACACACACACACACACTGACAGTGAGGCCGCCCTGTCATTACCGCACATCCTGCCTCATTTTCCCGGTACGTATACTCTGCGGTACCGCTCGCTGCAGACTGATTCCGAGAGTCGCTTTCGTCGCTCTGTCTCCCTCGCGCCCACGGGGCGTCCCGCATGGGTGCGAGAGAGACAGAGCGACGAAAACGACTCTCATTCTAGTACAGTGCGAGGCTGCGAGGTGTGTGGGGGCCTCGGCCCGGCCCTGGCGGCTCCGATGGCTCCGATCGGGGCTCCCCGATGGATGGATGGAAGGATGGACCCAAGTGGGGCCCGCCACGGCCCACACACCGGCCGCGGGGGAGTGATTGGTTTCGGCGCCGGCTACCTGCCTTCCCCTTCTCTCTCTCTCTCTCTCTCTCTCTCTCTCTCTCTCTCTCTCTCTCTCTCTCTCTCTCTCTCTCTCTCTCTCTCTCTCTCTCTCATTGCGGTGCTAATGGTTCCGGGCGGCGCGCGTGGCCGCGGAAGCTAGGGTTGCCGCCGCCGCCGCCTTTTCGCGCCGACGTGTAGGGTTGCCCCTCGTCGTCGTCACGCCCGACCGGGCTAGACCGGGGCAGGCCGGGGCCACCCGCGACGCGCCGTGAGTCGGGATGACGGCGTGATTCGTTAATTGGTATTGACGTATCGATCATTAATGCTCGGGCACGAGCGGCGCGCAGCAACGCGCGGCGGCGAGGAACGACCCGGGGTTCCCGCACGCTTAGGCGTTCGCGCGTAGCGGTGGCGGGGCGGGGCGGGGCGGGGCGGGGCGGGACGGGGCGCGGTGTCGCTCAGAGAGCAGGGCACCAGGGCCCGCACTGCTCGCCGCGTCGGGGCCACGGCGGGGCCGCTGGCCGCAGGGTCGCGGGCTCCGTCGCGGGGCCCATAGAGTGCGCCAATCGCCTCCAGCTGCTCGGGAGGACGACGTCGAGGTCGCGGTGCCGGCGGCGCTGCCGGCACACCGATGCCGACGGCCGCGAGCGTCTCTCTCGCACCTGCAGGGGAGGCCCCACGAGTGCGAGAGGGACGGAGCGGCTCGGCCCGCCGCCTCCACTACACCGCGAGTCCGGGCTTCGACTTGGCCGCGGCCACAATACCTGCGGCCCGGCCTTCCGCCTTCCGGGGACGAATCCTCGAATCACACGCCAAAACTTTTAAATCAGCTTAGCGGGGCTCCGCTGGCGGCCCGGCCGGGGCGGCCATCCAACCCACAGTGGGCCAGAAGACCGGTGGAGGCGGCCAAAACTCTAGACGCGTTTTGAGCTCCAGAATCACTAAACAGGCCTCGAACCGAACGTGTGACCCCACCAATGGATTCCTCGTTCGGAGAGCTATCCATTGGTGGGGTCACACGTTCAGTTCGGGACCCATTGAGCGACTCTGGAGCTCAAAACGCGTCTAGAGTTTTGGCCGCCTCCACCGGTCTTCTGGCCCACTGTGCAACCCCTTGCCGGCCGCCGCGCCAGTCAGACCGAGCAGCCAGCCACCCCGCGGGCCTGCGGGCCTTCCCCCTCGGCTCGTGACCTTTGGAAGCCGGAGCAGTGAATAGGCAACCCGCGTGCAGCGCATCGCCTGGCGTCGCCGACAGGCAGGCAGGCAATTAGACACAACTATTCGATATTACGACCCGCGTGACATTTCACTCGGCCTTACCTGGAATGTTCTTTCTCTTGCGGGGAAAACGCGTTCGGAGGGGGACGGCAGTGTGCCCGCGTGGCTACGCCGCACAGCGGGTCAGAAGGCCGACGCCAGCGACCGAAAGTCCAAACGCGTACAGGGTACAGGGCTCGAACCGAGCGTGTGACCCCACCAATGGATTGCTCTTCGAACGAGGAATCCATTGGTGGGGTCACACGCTCGGTTCACGTCCTATTTAGCGACTCTGAGGCTCAAAACGCGTCCGGGACTTTGACCGCCGCCATCGGTCTTCTGTCCCTCGGTGCGCCGTGCTACGCCGATGCCTCGCTGTCTCGCGGGGATCTTTTCGCCGGCAGGTTGGCAGGGAAGACCCTGGCGACGGTACCGATGGGCCCCGATCAGCCCCCCGCCTCCCCCTGCCCCGAATCCAGGTGCCTGCCATTGCCAGAGCGACTTACTAATCCTTTCTCCCCCCCCTTCTCTCACTTCAACTTTACCGGTCTTACCCCCCTTTCCCCTGCCGCTCTCTCAATGACGTTCCCTTGTATCGAAACCCCACGACAACTCGACTGCCAGCTGCCTGCCAGCTCGGGCTGCGCGGCCGGCGGCGCTGGCGGCGGTCTGGCGCTTCTACACGGCTCCGAAGTCGATACTCGGATGTTCCAGTCGATGGTTGCGGTTCGTCCTCGCCGTGCCCCTGCCTTCACCTTGCAGTGCAGCAGACGCCCCGCGCGTCCCGGGTTCGAGTCCCCACACCGCCCGGTGTACTTCCAAAGAGTGTTACAACGTATAAAGAGCAACGCCCCCTCCACTCCCCCCGCGCCAACAGATCCGTTTGGCGCGACGCGCGCGGCCAACCGCTCACTTTTTATTAAAGAATGATTGACTTTCACCGCGAAAAAAATATTAATATTTTATGAAGCTGCTAATATTGACAAGCGAGGCATCAAAGCCGCGTGGTGGCCGCTGTGATGAAGGCGGCGGCCGGCCGCGGGACGTCCCGCTGGAAAAGTGAAAAAAAAAAAAAAAAAAGGCTTGCTAAAAAGCAAAGCGGTGGACAATGCGGAGATAAAAAGAGAAACAATAATAAAAGCACGCCACGGATGGGTAGCCTTTAAGCCGCGCTGTCGGTGTGGTATTGACTTCTGGCCGGCCAGTGCTTTGTTTCCGCGTCGCCCCGATTAATCCGCTCCGCGTTTTAGAATCACTTTGCAGCTTCCCTTGATAGGGTCCTCGCCCGGGGCGCGAATATCGAGCAGTGTGGGCGCAGTGAGGAGCGAGGCAGTGCAGCGGAAGTAACCTGGCCATATTGAGCGCGTGTGGACCACCTACTGTCATGATGCACTCACAAAAAATAAAAAAAATAGAAAATCTAAAAATTAAAAAAAATGGGGCTTTGAACCCCTGTCCACCCACAAGCACTAAATTCATCACTAACACACACCAGTCGAGCGGTCATTGTCCAGCCGTACGCGGTGCGCCACTTCAATGCTTGTTGTTGGCTAATTTTTTGCATCATGATCGTATACTTTTTTTTCGCGAGATTTTTCACGGATGAATGCGATTGCGCGCGGGGGCTGCTGCTGCTGGCCTGCTGATGTCCATACTCTTTATATTGTTTTCCTTTCCGGAGGGGAAACACGCCCCTGCTCGTGTCCACACACACACACAGCCAACGTGTGATCATACGTGTGGCTAGTCACGGCTTTTTTATGTATCGGGGAGCGGCGCCACCGATTTTGCCGGCAGTGGGGCCTGGCCGCGTGCGGGTGGGAGAGAGAGAGAGAGAGAGCGGGACAGCGGAGGAGATATCCGGGCGGGGGTGGGAGAGAGACGGCGACAGTGGAGGCACCTGGTGAGGTTCCGCGGCTGCGTTTGAATTTGGCGCGCCTGCTCTGCATCGGCGCGCGGCGTGTCGGCTTCGCGACGCTCTGCGATGCGCCGTTCCGAATTCGTTTGTCTATTTTTCCACCTGGCAGCCCAGCCCGTGCCGCGGCACGCCACCAGCAATACGCCAAACCAGACGGATAAACGAAAAGGAATAAATTTTGGGGGCGCCCGAGCGCGCGCGTCTGCATTTGATGGGCGTAGCATTATTAATGAAATCAACGACGGCGCCGACCTAGTGGTTATTCATTACACACACACACACACACACACAGACACACACACAACACCACACACACACACACACACACACACACACACACGTGCAGGCGCACGGCGCCAGGCCGCATATTGCGCGTGGTCAGTATTCGTGCGGAAAACGTGACTTTCGATCAATCAACCAAAACGATCAATCAATCAATCAATGCGGCACGGCAAACAGGCCGACCGGGCCAGGAGGCAGGCCCGTCACAAAGAACACTAGGGCACGGCAAAGAAATAAAAAAAAAGACCAAGGGCAATCATTAGCTCTGAAGTCAATCAGTCCCTTTCCCTCGTAAAACGAACAAATTAAAACTTGTATATTTTTTATTAGTTTTTTAGTAAATTTCGTTAAATTTTAAAAATTGAATTAAATTTGACTAAACTTAAGTATTTTTAATTAATTTTCATTTGCAAAACTAGAATTTGTTAATCTTTGTAAGCTGCTTTAATTAAATCTTAAATTAAATTGAATAAATGCAGCTTACAAAGATTAACAAATTCTAGTTTTGCAAATGAAAATTAATTAAAAATACTTAAGTTTAGTCAAATTTAATTCAATTTTTAAAATTAAACAAAATTTACTAAAAAACTAATAAAAACTATACAAGTTTTAATTTGTTCGTTTCACGAGGGTTGCACGAGGCGAAGCGTCTTCCCGTTTAAGAAACAATGGTAAAACCAGCAAGGGGGAGAAAAAAAAAGTGGACCACCGTAACGGATTGTCGAATCCTAATCACCGCGCAACCCTTCGGCGGCGGCCCGAAGTCCCACCGAAGTCGCCCCGAAGGTGTCGGGCCCCGTCGGGCCGAACCGAATCAATCAATCACAAATCATCAAAATCACATTAGGAGCACACCTATACCACCGGTCTACGGGCACCGCCTGTCTATACACACGCCGTGTACACGGAAAGCCACAAACATTTTGCCCCGAAAATTAAAAAAAATCCGGGCCAAGCCACAACATCAAAGTGCGAATCTGACGGCGGCCGTCATTGTCAGCTCACCACTCAAATTCGTCTCTTTTTCGCGCCCCACCCCACCCCGCCCCACCCGCCCGCCCCGCCCCGCCCCGCCCCGCCCCGGCCGTATCAAAGCATTTTCTAAATCAATTTCCCCGAGCCGCCCTTGTCTTGCGGCCCGGCAGCCCAACTTTTATCACACAATGTGGCATGTATTAGCTTTTAATATATATTTCGGGCTGTAAAGTGCGGTATCTGCGGCCGGCACGGCACGCCACTGCAAGGCACGGCCGTGGTAGAGCAAATCCCCTTTACCGTGCCGCACAGCCCGTAATATTAAAACGCCTGCTTTTTTTATATTTGTTATAAATATCGCATGGGGCCCCATTTGGGGGCGTGGGTGGGGGTGGGGGGCTGCACGGTGTAGTGGCCCTTTCCTTTTCATTGCTACGCCACTTCCGCTCCCCCTCCCCTTTTTCGCGAGGCCCCCGCGGACTGCTCCGACTCGGACTTACCCCCCTTGTGCTTCATAGCGGTAACAGTGTGAAAATGGCGCCAAAATTCGAACGCGAACTCCGCGCGCGGTTTGCAGCGAAGTCGACCGACGGCACGGCGGCGGCGCACCGCACTTGGAATCCATATCCTTCCTCGCCGTGCCGCCAGATTCGCAATATCCCGGGGCCATCGACGAGGCCGCGGGGACCGCCGCCACGCCCGCCACCAGCACACTGATTCCGAGAGGAGCTTTCGTCGCTCTGTCTCTCTCGCACTCGCACGGGGCGCCCCGCGAGTGCGAGAGAGACAGAGCGACGAAAGCGACTCTCGGAATCAGTCTGCAGGGCGGCCGCCACCCCATCGCTTGCCATCGCGCCGCGCCGCCCATCGCATCGACGACCTAACTTTGCTGATTAGGAGCCCATAGTAGTACGGCATGGCGTTATGAAGGTGCGGCGGGAAAACGGCGGGGGGGGGGGGCTCGCACCGCCAACGGGAACGCCGGGCCGGGGCGAGGTGCCACGGATAATTGACTGATTATTTCAGATCGCCGGACGCTGGCGACGACGTCAACACCGCGCGCCCGCCGCAGCGCCCCGCTCAAGGTGGTCCCCGCCGAGACCGCCCTCAACAATGCGGCCGTCGGCCTGGCGGGGCTAGCCAGCGGGGCACCGCGGGCAGGGCCTTGATGGCCACATCGACGCCGGGCCGGACTCCGGCAGACTGATTCCGAGAGTCGTTTTCGTCGCTCTGCCTCTCTCGCGCCTTCACGGGGCGCCCCACGAGTGCGAGAGGGACAGACAGGGACGACGACGACTCTCGGAATCAGTCGGCGGCGGACGACACCGCCGGCCATTCGGACGCCACAATTAGCGACTGTAAACGGCCGAGATATCGGATCGCGTCCGAGTGCGAGAGAGAGGGAGACACCCAGTTATGCCCGCGCGTCGAGGGAAATTTACACCGGCCGGCCGGCCGGGGAGTTGCGTGTGGCGATATTATGATGTCAAAACGGTCCGTTTGCGACTTTACAACCCGAGGGAGGGGGAGAGAGGGAAGGGGGGGGGGAGCTGATCACCCCGGCGGGACACGCCCCGATCATACGTTCATTATCACTCGTAACCGATACTTTACCGCGTCGATGCGGCCAATCCTTAAAAACGAAAAAGAGGTCAAAATAAAACTGTCTCCCCCTTCTCTTTCGTGGTGGGCGAGCCAGCCTGTGTGTGTGTGTGTGTGTGTGTGTGTGTGTGTGGTGTGTGTGTGTGTGTGTGTGTGTGTGACGAACGATAATGCACGATTACAGTCATTACCTGATGGCTCAATATCGCAGGGAACAACACAATAACGCCGCCTTTCCTTTGTCTCAATGACAAAAAGCATTCAATACTCTTCAAGAGCCTCTATGCAGTGCATCGGCAGGCCCCGCCAGACGCACAGCTATACAGTGGAGGGCGCGCCCGATCCCCCCCACGACGCTTCGCCACCCATTCGCGCCTTCGTTCCCTTCCGAAGGGGGGCCGATCGGGATCGGGAGCTTTCTGCAGGCGGCAGCGGGCCAAGCCGACCAGTCGTTTTGTCGCTCTGTCTCGCTCGCACCGTTACGCGACGCCCTGCGAGTGCGAGAGAGACAGAGCGACGAAAACGACTCTCGGAATCAGTCTGCAGGAAGAAGGCCAGAAGGCCCCTACACTGCGGGATCTCCTACTCCTTGGCGTACTTGGCGGCCTCTTCCCGTGTGTGTCCGCGACGCCGCCGCCCCGCCCGGTGGTCCCGGTGGCCCCGCCGCGGCCACGCCCGCCCGTTCTAGCGTCCTAACTCTAACGCCGCGCTAGAGCCACTGCGCCGCCGGCTTTGGACTCGCTTTACGAGCGGCGGGGCACAGACGCGCGGAGTGGTCGCGCGGAACCGAACCAACAGAGAGAGAGAGAGAGAGAGAGAGAGAGAGAGAGAGAGAGAGAGAGAGAGAGAGAGAGAGAGAGAGAGAGAGAGAGAGAGAGAGAGAGAGAGAGAGGCCGTGGCGCCGCCAACAAGGTTGCGCCGATGCAGGCTGCAGATTTAGGGCCGGCAAGCGGCTTCAAATCGCGTGGCTTCAAGCTGCCCGGCCCGTCCGGCCGTCGGGCGGTAAACACCGCGTACTTTGATTCGCGGATGCGGAGCAGAGCAGTGCAAAGCGGTGCAATGCGGAGCGATGCGACCTCGGGGAAGATGACCCCGAAGCAGCCACACTGGTAAGCGCCAAGTTGCGGACCACAGTGGAGGCGGCCAAAACTCTAGACGCGTTTTGAGCTCCAGAGTCGCTAAATGGGACTCGATCCGAACGTGTGACCCCACCAATGGATTGCTCTCGGAACGAGGAATCCATTGGTGGGGTCACACGCTCGGTTCGAGTCCTGTTTAGTGAAAAGTTACGCATCGAGGAGGACTTCGTCGAAGACGCCGGCCGACCTGCCCTGCCCCACTGCACTGCCTAATGGATCCCTCGGCCCGTCTCGGCCGCGCCCCACAGTGATGGGGCGGCTGGCGCCAAGGACGCGCAGAGCAGACAGCCCCGGCCAAAACAAATGGACGAGACAAAAGTGCAAATCCGCGAGCAACGGCCGGGCGTGAAAAACAGAGCAAACACACTAGAATTATAAAGACATTACCGCAGGGAAAGGAATCAGCCGGAGGAAGACGAGAGGGGAAGAGAAGGAGGAGGAAAAAAAAACAGTCTCCGAGAAAACAGATGATGCGCTATGAAGGGAAGGCGGCAAGTCTGTACTTATTATCGAATCAAGCCATTCCGGGGCCAAAAATCTTTGACGCTGATGTATCGAATCGAAGGGCGACCGATGGCGCTCTGATGACTTTGGGCGGACAGACAGACAGACGCAGGTAGACATTAGTACTGATGGCGGTGCTGCACTTGTATCGAGAGATGCCGATACATTAGGCCGAAAAATAGAGAAGAAGGGGGGATGGCGCGCTGCGCAGTGGGTAATCTCACACCAAAATCAATTTCCGCTTCCACCTTTGTCGGCCGCGCTGCGCGGCGTCTCGGGCCGCCGCCGCACCGCCGTCCCAATGATCCGATGACTGACGGAAATTCACCTGGAAAGGCTTCGACGTCTTTGTTGCTATAACTTCCGTAAAAGCAGAAGGGCCGCCCGATTTTCCGCGTCACTGGGGCAGATAAGTGATAGATTCGGAGGACGGGGTACGAGACGGCTCCGGCGGCGGCGGCGGCCCCAGATTTGATCAAATAAAAGCGATTGTTTCCGCACTGTAGGAGGTCGATCGGTTTTTCAAGCTCTTGAAGGAGCATTAAGATCTCAATCGACAGAGTGCCCGCCGAGGCGGTGGCGGGGCGGGGGCGTCGCGTCTCCGTTTTACGTCAAAATACAGCGTCACTACAACCAACTACACGACTAAGCTAACTACACACAAAAGCTTCTGCCCCGCTGCAAAAAAAAGCGAAGTCTCTCCGGACGACATTCTCGTTCGCAGAGCGTCATGCCAGGTATCGACTCTTGCAGCGGGAGGCGGTTACAGCGTTACAGTCAGACGGACATGACGTGGCGAGGAGCCCGCACTTTTTTTTTCAGGTCAAAACGTGTTTACGAGTTGCAAATTTTTTTTCCGTATTTTTTTTTTCCTCTCTTTCGGTCCTTACCTGTTGCCAGAACTGCTCGAGTCGGTACGACGGCCGGTCTGGCTGTAGGGGCCACTCCATAGGCGAAGACAGCAACTTGTGCTGCTCCACGTCCATGCTCAAAGTGCGTCTCTGTCGCGTCGTCGCGTCGCGTTGCGTGTCCGCGTCACTCGGTCGTCACTCCGTCGTCACTCCGTCGTCACGCGTCCGCCTCGGACCGACCCGCCCGCCCCGCCCATCTCCACCGTGCAAGGGAACCTACTCGGTGCCGGCGACTCCGCGCTGCTGGTCGGCGTGCTTCAGTGTCGCCCGGCCCTGCAACAGAAACAAGGCGCCGTCACAAACCACCGCCAAACGGAACCGCCGCACAGTGGGCCAGAAGACCGGTGGAGGCGGCCAGAACTCGAGACGCGTTTTGAGCTCCAGAGTCGCTAAACAGGGCTCGAACCGAGCGTGTGACCCCACCAATGGATTCCTCGTTCCGAGAGCAATCCATTGGTGGGATCACACGCTCGGTTCGAGTCCCATTTAGCCTCGAAACGCTCCGGGATTTAGACCGCCTCCACTGGTCTTCTGGCCCACTGTGTGCCGGCATGGTTCATGCAGCGGGGGAATTTGCCGAAAAAGACCCCCCCCCCCCTTCTGTGCACCTTAGATCGCGGAACCCAAGGGGCAGTAAAATCCGAGGTCATCTTGATCCTCTAAAATTTCACTCGGCGTAGGGATTCCCGTGCGGGTGCAAGGAAAGGACGGTCATGGCTCTAGGAAATCAAAGGTGAAAAAACCGGCGTGGGCCAGGATCGAAAAATCGGCTGGATTAGTTAAATCAAGTTATAACGGGACCTGTGGTAATGCAGAGGTCAGTTCGAATCCTGCTGAACGTCCTGGCTGCGCTGCCTGGGAGGCGTCAGCCCCTCATCTAACGAGAACCGTGCCGTGAACTGAGAGAGGGTGCACAATCGTCATAAAATTAAAAACATGGCAGGACGGTGGTCTAAGGGTCGCCGGCCCCTGGTTAGAAACCTAAAGGTTTGAATCACAACGAAAGCACGCTGAATTCATATCTGTACTCAGAATTGAATGGCCTTACCGTTGTCTCACATTAAGCATGACCAAATAGCAATTTTCGGGATAAAGCGTAAATTTCTATCCTGGTCCAGAGCGTTTTCACCTGTTTTTTTACTTTCTCATGGAAATGACTGACCATTTCCTTTGGCCCTGGCACTAAACATGTCCTACGCCGAGTGAAATTTTATGAGGATTCCAAATATGACCTCGGATTTCACCTACCACCTCTGGGTTCCGAGATCTAAGCTGCACAAAAAACCTTTGCATGCCGTTTTTGGCAACAGAGTTTCCACCCGCTGGTTCATGTATGAATACCGATAGGGAAGTCCCAGTGACCCCCCCCCCCCCCCGGGGCGCTCCTCAAAGATCGCTGCTCCAGCAGACTGATTCCGCGAGTCGTATTCGTCGCTCTGCCTCTCTCTCTCGCACTCATGGGGTGTCCCGTGTGGGTGCGAGAGAGACAGAGCGACGACAACGGCTCTCTCGGAATCAGTGTGCAGTTACCGGCGTTAGCCGCGCGGAGACGAGACATCGGCCGCGGGAATTCAATTTTAGAAGCAAGTTACTTTACGCGTGACGGTCGTAACTGCAGCGCGCCGTTCGAGCCAACTTGCTGCTCGGCGCTGCGCCGCGCTGCGCAGGTGGAGGCGGCGGCCCCTTCCTGCTTCGCGCAAGCCGCGCGCACAATCGGCCCGAATCCCAATTAAAACCGGGAAAATTGGCAAGAAGGTGGGCCGGGCCGTCGCCGTGCCCGTGGTAGAACCTGGTCAAATTTATAATCGGAGCGAGAGAGACGGGCCCGCTCTCATTTCGACAGGAATCTAGGGCCATTAAACGTCGCGGGGTCGGTGCGGGCTGCAGGCGCATGGCGGCTCCGCGAGAGCGCGGGCTAAACTGTGTGGAACACTAAACTGCACGGCCGAGTCGGCGGCGACGCGGGGACGCCGGTCCTGAGAATGGCCGGCTTTGTATCGGCGGGGCTTCGCGCGCTTCGCGGCTTCGGATCGGGCGGCGGGCAGCGGCGCGGCCAATCTAACTGAGGCGGTGCGAACGAGCGCCTGCACGGGGTCGACGACGGCGGTGCGGTGCGGCCAGCACACTGAGAGTCGCTTTCGTCGCTCTGTCTCTCTCGCACCCACACGGGAGGCCTCGTGAGTGCGAGAGAGACAGAGCGACGACTCAGGATGCTGCGGCCCGGGGCACCGGGGAGCCGGGGAAGCGGGAGGAGAGAGGCGGCCGACGAAAAATACGAAACGACCTGCCAAACGAGCGGCAACAGGACGCGGCCGGACGATCCGCTACCTGTCATCGTCCCCCTCGACGCCGCCCCGCCCCGCCCCGCCCCACCCGCCCGCCCCGCCCCGCCCCGCGCCACATCGGCAGCGCCTGTCAGGACGGCAGGATATGCTCGCAAACTCGTCGCAAGTACGCCGCCACGCCGCTACTTGTCGGCGGGGACGTCGCGGGGGAGGCGGCGGCGCGGCAACGGGGAGAGAGAGACGGGGAGGGAGGGGGCTCATGTGCAGCCTTTGGTATTTTTGGCCGCTGTCCCATCTCCCATCGAACTGCGTGCTGATGCTAAGCTCATGTCTGTACAAGAGGGCGTCCTCTCGGTCCTCTGCCGCCGCGGCGCCGCCACCCACAGCCTCTTCGGCAAACTGACGGTTCGTTATTTCAGTCTATTCCGCGGGGCCGCGGCGGCGCGGCGGCGCGGCCGTGATGAGTGTCGAGCGATTCCGCCGCCTCTCGCTCCGTCTCTCTCGCACTCACGGAGTGCGTCGCAGGGGTGCGAGAGAGACGGAGCGACCGCGGGCCTCGCTGCACTTTGACGTTCCGCACGCGGCCGCGACGGAGCATTGACAGCGCGGCCTGGTCGCGAAGCACGGCGTCGACAGCGGACGCCTTCGAGACAAAAAATAACGCCGAAGTTCGAACCCCGGGCCTCCACGTGCGACCCCGTGCGCCACGCACGCCGATCCATCAGGACACCCCGCCGGCCAGACCGCCAAAACAGTGGGCCAGAATACCGGTGGAGGCGGCCAAAACGCGTTTTGAGCTCCAGAGTCGCTAAATGGTACCCAAACCGAACGTGTGACCCCACCAATGGTTTGCTCTCCGGACGAGGAATCCATTGGTGGGATCACACGTTCGGTTGGAGTCCTTTTTAGCGACTTTTTGGCCGCCTATATCTGGCCCACTGTCGGCTGGCCCACTGCAACAAACGCTCGAACAAACGGCAAGCGCGGGGAGCGCTGCCAACTCGATCGCCGCGGCACGTCGCGCGTCGCCATCGCCGACGTCGCCGACCGGCTCGAAATCGAGCGGAAATCGATCTATTTTAAAAATAAAGGCCGCCGGCCGCCGCGCCACCCGATTTAGGCCGGCGTCATCGGCGAGGTTAGGGACGCCGTCGACGCCGTCGGTCGCGGTGCCGCGGCGGCGCGGGCGGGGCGACATGTGACTTGCATGTGTGGCGGCGCGGCGGGCGGGGCGGGGCGCCGCAGACAATGAGGGCCGTGCTTGCGGGTGGTCGCGGGGCGTGGCGTGGCGGGGCGTGGCGTGGCGTGGCGGGGCCCGGCGCGGACGTGGCGATAAACTTGCTCCTGATGAGGGCACTATGCGACACGTACGCGGTGCGACGCCGCGTTGCCGATCACCCACCAGGAGGAGGGCGTCGATCCGCGAGTCAGCGAGGCACCGCGCCGTGGATCCATCCCACCGACACACACGGCACCTAGCGGCCCGGCGGCCCCGCGGCGGCCCGGCCGGCTTGCCTTGGGGGGCCTTGGGGGGGACCGGGCGCACGTCAGCGTGACAAATGCGGGAACCGAAGCGCGCTTTGATTTGGGACCAAGAATAACAACGGAAAAGCGGGGCGATTCCACCAAACACGACGCGTGGACGCCGGGGAAAAAACACGCGCCTCACGCGCCGTGTGTGTGTGTGTGTGGTGTGTGTGTGTGTGTGTGTGTGTGTGTGTGTGTGTGTGTGTGTGTGTGTTCGGTCGGCGACACAGAGCAGAGCGCACCTATTTCCGGCTCCGAATTCATCATGTGTCATAACGCTCTATCTGGAGCGATCAAACACGTGTCCTGCGCGGCGTGGCGCGGCGTGGCGCGGCGTGGCGTGGCGTGGCGCGGCGTGGCGCCTCGAGCGTGTCAACCCCTTGGGGTCCCGCGTCGGTCCCGTACCGTCCCGGACAGACCCGTATCGCCCCGGCAGAGCAGCGTCACGCAACGCGCCTCGCCTCCGATCCACCCAATATACTAGTGTGCCGCTGTTTCTCATCCTGCCGAGTCCCACACGTCGAAAAATAAGGGAGGGGGCTTCCGGGACGGCTTATTCAGTGCCTTCTTAATACCGCCGTGCTAAGCCCCGTCTTCCGCCTGCCCGCCGCCTTCCACTATCGACAGCTTGAGCCCCTCTCGAAACACAATACCAGACAATACGGCCCCGGCCGGACGGGCCGAGCCGGGCCGAGCCTCGGACAGAGCCGGGCGGAGCGAGAGAGAACGCATGTGTGGCTCACAGTGGTCCAGAAGACCGGTGGAGGCGGCCAAAACTCTAGACGCGTTTTGAGCTCCAGAGTCGCCAAACAGGGCTCGAACCGAACGTTTGACCCCACCATTGATTTCCTCGTCCGGAGACACTGGTAAAACTAAAGCGTAGTATTACCCACGGTTTTCCAGCGTAATCTGTTTACGCTTGAAATCAAGCGTAACAGGCTCATTCGCCTAGATTTCCCCTATCTAATGCATGGAATTTCCAGAGTATGCTTGATTTCAAGCGTAACGTCTTCAAGCGTACTTATCTTGACTCAAGCATGAGTTACGCTTTGTTTACCAGTGGAGCAATCCACACACGTTTGATTCGAGTCCCATTTAGCGACTAAGGAGCTCAAACGCGTCTAAAATATTGGCCGCCTCCACCGGTCTTCTGGCCCACTGTGCGGCAGACTGCAAGTGGGGGGGGGGGGGGGGCATGGAGAGCAACAGAGGGCGTACGCACGGCGGCACGGGGACATGGCCAATCGGCCAATCGCGAGTTGGCCCACGTCCAGGGGCACGTACACATTCTTTCAGTATTAAAGTTTAGACAGAAAACCGTATTTCAAAAAATATGTGCCATCATTTATCCGCGTCGGACAACACCGAGCCTGGCCTGGCCACTGGGCTGCGCGCACACACACACACACACACACACACACACACACACACACACACACACACACACACACACACACACACACACACACAGAGGCCGGCTACTAGTCATTGCCCTGCTTGTTCACCTCCCGCTCGGTACATTCATCTTTACTCGCGGTCCCGCATTAGCCAGGCAACAGAAGCTGTATTGAAAAGGGTTGCCGGGTCGGGCGGGCCGCCACCACCACACTGCCGGGGCATGGCTCATGCATGAGGACCGGTAGGGAAGTCCCAGCGAGGTTCCCTTTCGCGTCCCCGCCCCAGCCGCTGCTCCTCCAAGATCGCTGATGCAGCAAGGAGACTGATCCTGAGCGTCGTTTTCGTCGCTCTGCCTCTATCGCACTCACGAGGCGCAGGTGCGAGAGAGACACACAACGACTCTCGGGAATCAGTCCACTGTCGCCCGATGGCCCCACGCCGTTGGGCCCCGCGCGGGGCTGCTCCTCCCTTTGCTCGTACTTCACCGTTCTGTCACACAAAATTCCTTGGCACTAATTTCCCGGGCAATTTGGAGGGAGGGGGGGGGATCTTGCATTTTTTCCTCTCGCTCCTTCACCATGGATATTTTAATTAACTTTTTTTTTTCGTCTTCCCTCCGTGCTTCTATTGAGCAGCATAGCTCGGAATCCGCCGGCGTCGCGCAGTGTAGCGCCACGCATATCTCAATTACGAATTAATACTTTATTATTTCTTAATTGCCGGCTAATTTATCGGAGACGCTGACGATGTCATTTGTTTGGCGAGAAAAAGTCAGGCCCTCTTTGCAGAAAAACGTAAAGGAAAAGAAAACAGACGCGCAGGCGGCGGGGATCGAACCCGCGACGGCGGGGCGAAGGCACTACACAGAAGGCCAGCCCCCTCTAATCCAATTGGCCGTGCTACTACACCTGTCCACTCCCAAGGGCCCTCGGCAGGGCGCCGCAGGGCGCTCCCTTCGCGAGCGTAATTACCTGGAACAAACAAGAAACACAAATCGATTACACTCGATGAATCGATTCGGCTATTAGCGCCATCGGTGTCAGTCACCGACGGCAACAACAACAACAACGTCGGTGTGAACGCGGAGACCAAGGGCGAGATGCACCGCGAGTAAGCCGAGTGGCAATTGATTAATTCAGCCACCGCAGGGCGCGCTGCCGCAGTGTCGCGAGAGGACCAAGGTGAGGGCGGTCACGACGCGGCCAGGCAACGCCAGGTAATGCCAGGCAATGCCCCCGCCACGCCGCCGCAGACTCAGTCCCAGAGTCCGTCCCTGTCTCTCTCGCACCTGCACGGGACGCCCCGCGAGTGCGAGAGAGACAGAGCGACGAACACGACTCTCGGAATCAGTCTGCTGTGCCACCAGTGTGCCGCCGCTCCAAATGCACGCGGTCGGCCGCGTTGGCCAGCTCGCATGAGTAATGGGCCAATGACAATTACCGGCCAAACAGACAAATGCCCCTGAGCTTTAATTTCCAATTGAGCCCCCCGCGGTGGTGGAGGCACGGCGGAAGGATTGGGGGGAGAGGGGGAGGGGGGAGGGGAGGAGGACGAGGAAGGAGGAGGAGCGAAAGGAGAAGGGATCGGCAATATTTCAATGTTCTCCGATTCAGGAATTTAAAGACGGACCCATCCGTCATCATCGCGCGCATTCATCAGCGGAGAGAGAGAGAGAGAGAGAGAGAGAGAGAGAGAGAGAGAGAGAGAGAGAGAGAGAGAGAGAGAGACGCGAGACAAGTGCGGCGAAGGTGACAGCGGCTTCGGCTCCGAGGGATTACGCCGTTCAATCGCCGAGCACGACTTGGAGCGGGCGGGGCTCCGATGCCGAGAGGCGTTTTTGTCGCTCCTGTCTCGCTCGCTCCTGCAGGTGACGCCCCGCGAGTGCGAGAGAGACAGAGCGACGAAAAACGACTCTCGGAATCGGTCTGGCGGCTCGGCTCGATCCGCCAGCCCGCAGTCGGCGCGGCTGGGCTCGGCCGTCCGCTCGGCTCGTCACCGCGGCACCGCAGCGCACCGCGGCGCCGCCATCGACGCCAGCGGTCGGCTATAGAAACGTAACTAGATCACGAATCCCAAATCACAAAAGGAGAATGTTGCTTGCTTGTACAGAGGGCCGCGTTTCGTGATGGCGCCGCCCGCAGCCGGGAAGCCCGGCGAAGCCTCAGATATCTATCGGGGAAAACGGCGGAGCGAAGAGGACCCGACCGCGGAGGCGATCCGATTCGTAATTTGGAGGCGCTTCGGCTGCAGACCGATTCCAAGCGCCGCACAGTGGGCCAGAAGACCGGTGTAGGCGGCCAAAACTCTAGACGCGTTTTGAGCTCCAGAGTCGCTAAATGGGACTCGAACCGAACGTGTGACCCCACCAATGGATTCCTCGTTCGGAGAGCAATCCATTGGTGGGGTCACACGGTCGGTTCGAGTCCTTCTTAGCGACTCTGGAGCTCAAAACGCGTCTCGAATTTTGGCCGCTCCACCGGTCTTCTGGCCCACTGTGCGCAGCCCGGCATGGCACAGCGGCGGCTGAGGTGTCAGTCCGAGCGGGGCCGCCGGGGCCCTGCCGCCACACCGAAATAGCGTTCGCTGACGGACCATCCTTCGTGATCGAAATCTACATTCCCGGCAGAGACAATGACAAACCGCGCCGTGTTTGGGGATCGCCGGCGCGCAGCCCAACCCTTGCCGCCCTACGGCGGGCGGCCCGATGGGTGGGCGGCGGCACAATTTGTTCCCTTTACCGCGCCGATTACGCTCCGGACTCATTACTATCGCCACCCGTCGGCCAGACCGCGGGTTCGATCCCCGCTCACCGCCGCCCTATTTTTATTTTTTTCGGTTCCGATTTCTTTTTTTTTTTTTTTCACCAGTCGGGTACCGGAGCGTCATCCGTGCCACACATGTTTACTTAAGCCCGTCCGTAACGCCCGGACGCTACACTGCCAAACAAGTCTCTGCCAGGTGAGTGCGCCCCGCTGCAGACTGAGAGCCGTTTTCGTCGCTCTGTCTCTCTCGCACTCTCGAGGCGTTCTTGTGGGCTCGAGAAGGACAGAGTGACCGGGGAAGACGACTCTCGGAATCACACAGTGGGCCAGAAGACCGGAGGAGGCGGCCAAAACTCTAGACGCGTTTTGAGCTCCAGAGTCGCTGACTGGAACTCGAACCGAGCGTGTGACCCCACCAATGGATTGCTCTCCGAACGAGGAGTCCATTGGTGGGGTCACACGCTCGGTTTGAGTCCCATTCAGCGACTCTGGAGCTCAATACGCGTCTAGAGTTTTGGCCGCCTCCTCCGGTCTTCTGGCCCACTGTGAATCAGTCTGCAGCCGCTGTGCACCTGGCCGAACCGCGGCGAGCGAACCGTCGGTGAGGTGACACCGTAGGCCCGTTCCGTTTCGGGGCCAAAGGTGCGCGGGACGACAAAACGCCGATTATGACGTTCTGTCTCCCTCGCACTCACGGGGCGTCCCGTACAGGTGCGAGAGAGACAGAGCGACGAAAACGACTCTCAGTCTGCGGGGCGCGGCTCGGTGAGGCTCGGCGGGCTTGGACGCTGGATCGAGTTGCCGGGTATTAATCGCCGATCGGTACCTGTCGGGCATCGGTAGCGAAGGAATGTCTCTGCGGTCGGCCGAGCCGAGCCGAGCCGAGCCGGAGCCGAGCCGGAGCCGAGCCGGGGCGCAAAGGCGTGAGCACCAACACTAGCAGGTGTTGATTGAATGTCACGTCTACGGAGCAACTTGTAAGAGCTGCGTGTAAGCAGGTGTCTGCCTCTGTGTGTGTGTCTGTGTGTGTGTGTGTTAGTGTGTGTGTGTGGCACTTCGATGACGGCGGCGCACCGTCCGAGTGGCCGAGATGGCGACAGCGTGTTCCGTGTTCGGATAAATAAATGTCGGCCCGCTTTCCGATACACCGTATCGGCCCCCAATTTTTCGACGCCACTCCAGTCGGTCCGGGGCCGCCGGCCGCCTGGCCGCTGCGGGGTGGCCCGGCCGCCGGCCGGTGCTGTCGACTGATTCCGAGAGCCGTTTTCGTCGCGGTGTCCTTCTCGCACCCGTACGGGACGCCCCATGAGTGCGGGAGAGACAGAGCGGCGGAGAGGACTCTCGGAATCAGTCTGCCGAGGCCGGCTGACGCGCGGTCACCGGGATTTATTCCTCCGAGCTCTTCGATCCGGATTGGCTGCCATATTATTAGTCCGTGTGAGGTCGCCGGGCCGACGGCGTGGCTGGCAGTGTGGTGGACTGGGAGGGAGTGAACCAAATCGGCTTGGTATTTCGCCTTTCCCTCCCTTTCCCGATAGCGGCCCGTCGGATCATTTGTTCCCATCGAACTGAAAGACGCCGCCGGAGTCGGAGCCGCGCCGCGCGCCGCCCCGGCCCGCCACGCCGCCGAGCCGCGCCTGCACACTGAGAGTCGTCTTCGTCGCTCTGTCCTCAACGCCCCGTGAGAGCGAGAGAGACGGAGCGACGCGACTCTCGGAATCAGTCCACAGCGTCGTGCTGACATTTATCCGAGTGCTCCAGATCGCGGCGACGACCAACTCTCTACCAGTGCCGTGACGCGTCCGAACGCCAATCCACTGCCGAGGCAGGGCCCGGCCGCCACGGGCGACACCTCGCTCGCCGCCCACTTGATGCAGGCCCCGACCGAGCCCGCCCCTGCAGACTCATTCCGAGAGTCCGAGAGGACAGAGCGACGACTCTCGGAGGCAGTGTGCCGGCCCGTGCGCCTCGGCAGGTGAGCATTACGCGCGTCCATCCGTCCTGCAGCAGGGCCTACACTGCAGTGCCTGCAGCGGGTCGGTGCCGCCGTCGTCGCTCTGTCTCGCTCGCACTCGCAGGGGCGCGCCGCGGGGGTGCGAGAGAGAGGGGCGTCCCGAGTCGCCCGACAGGTAATTACTAAGGCATTCCTGCAGGACGCCGTCAACGCCCGGCCCGCGGCCCGGCCGATCCGCCGCCGGAAAACTCGTGGAAAAACTGGCGCCAAAGTCTAACGAGCCGTCAAGCACTGTTTGCTCGTCACGTGTTGCTCCGGGAGGGGGGGGGGGGCAGAAAGGCAGCCCCCTAAACGGGCGCCACACACGCCACGCGAGTCAAAGCATGTGGGTAGTCGCCGCCAAAAGTTTCCAAACACAGCGGCGGCGCCTACACCCACGCAACCCGCCTGGCTGGCACGCCACCCGATCGATGCTGATTTCCTTACGACCCATCGAGAGAGTGCGAGAGAGACATCGCCTAATAACCATATTTAAGTCGTTTCTTTATGGCATCATGCAGTGGTCGGCCAGGGGCTGCCGGGGGCCGAGGCCGGTCAGTCGGGGGCGCACAGTGGGCCAGAGGACCGATGGAGGCGGCCAAAACTCTAGACGCGTTTTGAGCTCCAGAGTCGCTAAATGGGACTCGAACCGAACGTGCGACCCCACCAATGGATTCCTCGTTTGGAGAGCAATCCATTGGTGGGATCACACGTTCGCTTCGAGTGCCATTTAGCGACTCTGGAGCTCAAAACGCGTCTAGAGTTTTGGCCGCCTCCACCGGTCTGCTGGCCCACTGGCGCACGAAGGACTGCGAGTCCATTCTATCGGCCCTCCGACCCTCATCCCCTTCGGGTCGGCACTTCGGCCCTTAGGGTCGGTGGAATCAAACCGCGAGGGGCTTTTTTTTTACACCCCAACCGGCCAGCAATCGAATGAGGCCACCACACTGTTATCGCGGTGAAATACTAGCCGCCCATTTTGAATACAGAAATCCGCGGCGGCGGAGGAAGGGGGGGGGGGGGGAGGCTTAAGGTCGGCGTCGGAAGGCGGCGCGGTGTGGCGGTTCGACGGCGTGCCTGGCCGCGCCACCCCGGCGAGGCCGTCGAGGCCGTGGCGTTTGACAGGCGATCGCAGTGCAGGCGACCCAATCCCCGCCGCCCCCAATATTTTCACTTTTATTATTTTCACCGTAAACGTGTCAAAGCCGCGCGTCACCCCCTCCTCGCTGAAAGGGACTGAAAGGGGTTACTACACGACGTCGACGACGTCCTCCCCCCGCGCCTGCCGCCGCCACGCCCTCCTTCCCCGCCTTTTTTTAGCATTTCCATGCAAGTGGGTATAACACACGTGCACCAGCCACGCGAGGAGAAGAATGCAGCGACGATGATAACCACCACCAGCAGCAGCAGCGCCGCGCTGCAGTCTGCGGTAATAGCTTTCCAGTGCAGACAGCGAAAACAAAAACATTTAAAAAGTGAGAGGGCAAAACGGGCGGGCGGGGCGACATGCCCCGAATGCCGGCGACTGTCTGTCTCTCTCGCACCCGCACGGCCCGCCCCACGGGTGCGAGAGGGACAGAGAGAGAGAGGCCTGCATGTGGCGTGACGCCATCCTCCGCGGCGACGAATCGAAAATACGCGCGCCTCACTTTTAAAAGGGCTGGCCGCGCCGCGCCGTGGCGAGCCGGGCGGGGCGCGCCGCGGCGCCGCAGCATTTTTACGTGCAGTGTGTATACTGCGCGACGCGATGAATGTCAACTCGGCATGCACCCCGAGAGAGAGAGAGAGAGAGAGAGAGAGAGAGAGAGAGAGAGAGAGAGAGAGAGAAGGGGAAAAAAAAGGGGGGGAAAAAAAACCCCGTTCAGTGTTTACACTCATTCCCCGAAGAAACGAACCCCTTGCCATTCGGCCAGTCTTATCCCCGTATCTGGCCCCGGCTACGCCACTGCTACGCCACTTGTAGGCCGCGGCCCCGCGGGTCGCGGAGTCACGGAGTCGGAAATAGCTGCAGCATTCGTCACCGCGGCGAGGCAGGAACGGGGCCGACCACCGATAGCTGATACCTTATAGGTGGCTATTGGCGACGGCCTGACTGCCTGGGGGTGGGGGTGGGGTGGCCGCAAGGTGGGGAGCGTGCCGCGCCAGCACACTGCTTTTCCGAGAGTCGTCGCTCTGTCCCACTTGCACCCATGCGCGACGCCCCGCGAGTGCGAGAGAGACAGAGCGACGACTAGCGGGCCCAGCCGGACCTCGCGGTCGGTCGAAGGGGCCGGTCGGGGGGATCGCCGGCGTCGCTGCCTCAAATGAGCTATCGACATGCCATCGCCGGAAGTTCTCAAACTTCGATCACTCAAACCGAAAGGCCGACCCCTACCAGTGGTGCCGCGCTGCCGGTGTGCTGCCGTGCTGCACTACACTTGCACACCCCTACTATAGTACCCGCCGCACCGGCCGCTCTATGGCCGCGCCAGGCCGCGCGCTGCCATACAGTCGGTGGTCCGAAACGCCTTCATTTTCACACATTCATGTAAAAGAGCCTACCTTTATGGCGCTCTGCCCCTTCTTTCACACACACACACACACACGCACACACACACACACACACACACACAAAGTCAAAGTCAAATCACTAGGCGTGGTGAGGGAAACACCTTGGTCGGTCGGGGCCGGGGGGCCGGGGTGAATTAAAAAGTCTAAAGGCAATATGAATACAGAGTGGGCCGGTAGCAGGGCAACAACGGGGCGCGCGAGATCTATATGAATCTGTGCGCGCCTGCCGTCCATCATAGGGAAAAGAAAAAGAAAAGAAAAAAAAAGAAGAAGAAAAAAGAAGAGAAGAAGAAAAAGAAGAAGAAGGGGAAGAAAAGAAAAAAGAAGAAGAAAAAAGAAGAAAAGAAGAAGAAGAAGAAGAAGAAGAAGAAGAAGAAGAAGAAGTCTTTCCCAAGGGTCAGAAGAAGACGGAAACGGCCGATACAGCACTATTGTCCTGAGGATATGGGGCGCCCTACCGGGCCCTGGTGACATCATCGTTCGCTAATGAAGCACCGTTCCCTGCCAAGGCGAGCCAGCCGAGGCGGCAGTGAGCTTGGGATAGGCCTAGCGCCAAAGCCAAGCACCTGCCAGCGGCAGCGGCGGCAGTGCGGTCGGCGGGACGGCGTCGCTCGCCTAGGCCAGTCAGTAGACATACGGTACACATGGCATTCAAGGCATAATTGAAAAGAAGCGCGACGTCCTACAAGAGGGACGCAAGGAGCGCCACTGTACACTGCGGATGTGGTCAGCCACGACAAACTATATATCCCTCCCCCTCTCCTCCTCCGCTCCTTTCGCTTCTCACAAAATTATTATTTCATCGTGTCATTTACTGAGGCGCGGGTCACCTGCCCAGCCACCCTGCACGAACGCTGCTCACACACAAACACACACACACACACTGAGAGAGACCTGCTGGGAGAAACGGAGGGAAGAACGAGTCAGTGGACTGTCAGAACCGAACTGGTGAAAAGAAGAAGACCACGACAAGGGGAAAATACCAGAATCGTCCAGCGGCAAGGTCTCGTTGACCAGCTTCAGGTGCAACGTAATACACAATGCTCGAGCACGCGTTTGTGCATAATGGTGACTCGAAAAACAGTAATAATAAGGAGAGAGAGAGAGAGAGAGAGAGAGAGAGAGAGAGAGAGAGAGAGAGAGAGAGAGAGAGAGAGAGAGAGAGGAGAAGGAGTTCGGTTGCTCCTCAGCTCGCGGCGGCGAGGCCATGGCGAGGCGGCGGCAGGTGCACGCGGCAACCAGTGTGGTGCCATCTGCCGGCCGTTAGACATACCGACAGCCAATCATTATCCCGCCACTATCTCGCTCCCTCTCACTCGCACGCACGCGGACGCCCTCGGACGGACGGGCCCTCGTGACGTTCCGACTGATCGGCACACTACTTTTCCTTTCCCAGGCCAATACACTTTGCATTTTCTGCACTCTCCGCTTCGTCCACTGGCCGTCCGCGCCGGTCGGTCTGTCTGTCTGTCTGTCCGTCCGCTTGCCGGATGTGCTGGTTCGAATGACAGCCGATCGAAGTGTTATTACAGACGGCACCCATTAGTACCCAGGGGGAGCGCAGCGGGAGGAACGGCCAGAGAGAGAGAGAGAGAGAGAGAGAGAGAGAGAGAGAGAGAGAGAGAGAGAGAGAGAGAGAGAGAGAGACGGAGCGACTTTCAATAATAATCACCCCCGTCCGAATCGCCCTGATCGGTCGTATGTTGTGTGCCGGGGGAGCGCGCACCGCGCGCACACACCACGCCACCTGCTATAACACTACTTGCCGGACACACACACACACAGTGTCACCGCGCGTGCTTAACGAAGAAAACACACGCAACCCCGCTACAGTGTAGCGCCCGACGGACTCGAGGTAGGCAACACCGCGCCGCAAGGCCCGCCCCTTTCTAGCCTTAAAAGACTCTCCCCCTCCCCCTCCCCTCCGGCTTGGGCCACGCGGGCGAGACGAGGCGAGGCCACCGCGAGGAAGAGCGGAGTCGGAAGCGCGCGGTTCGTCGCCCTGTCTCCCTCGCACCCTCACGGAGAGCCCCACGAGTGCGACGGAGAGCGACGCAACGGCACGCGGATCGCATAGCCAATGCCGTGACGGCTTAGCGACGGCCCCCGAGGCTGGCTGGCGCTGGCTGGCGCTGGCTTGGCGTGATGTCGCCCGGAATGCCTTGGGCTGACACCGCGGGGACACGAACAAGTTGGGAAAGCGTAATAATAACAATAATAATAACAAATCAATAGTGTCGGTCGCGGGATTAGGGACGGAGACAGCCTTCCCCCGAAACTTTGGGAATTAGTTGTTGGTCTTGTCTCGGCCGCGGGGCCGCGGGGGCGGCGGGGGCGGAGCGCCGCCGGATTATTCCAACTTCTAAAAACGAATCGGTTCGAAAGTCGCGTCAGTCAGCCAGACGGCGCGACGGAAGGCTGGCTGACATGCCTCCATTCTGGCATTCATTACTTGCTCGGGACCAAGTACCGCCCGCCCCGGAGGCCCGGAGGCCCGGCCCAGGGCAGCCTGGGGCATGGAAGGGGAAGGCCGCCAAATATAATCATTCCCATGACGGCGGTGGAAAATAAAAATCGAGCTGTTTGAAAACAATCACTAATCACGCGAGCAAATGCAGCGCTAAAATCACACATCGACCGCGGCGGGGCCGCTACACTGTGACACGGCGCGCAGGCGAAGCAGGCATTGATTGACCCCCACACGTGTTGCAGTCCGGCGTTACACCGCTTTTACAGCGGGCCGTAAAAAAATCGGGCCATCGCACCCACACACAGTGGGCTAGAAGACCGGTGGAGGCGGCCAAAATCCCGGACGCGTTTTGGGCTCCAGAGTCGCGCGCTGACTGGAACTCGAATCAAACGTGTGACCCCACCAATGGATTCCTCGTTCGGAGAGCAATCCATTGGTGGGGTCACACGTTCGGTACGAGTCCCGTTTAGCGACTCTGGAGCTCAGAACGCGTCCGAGATTTCGACCGCCTCCACCGGTCTTCTAGCCGCGCCAAAAGAAAGCCAGCGATTTGTTTTGGGAAACTGAGGGCATTGGAAGCGGGCCGCCGCGCGCGGTGCAGGCGGTGCACTGCAAGTCCGCTGAGGCCGGCTGAGGCTTGCTGAGGCCGTCAGGCCGTCACGGCGAGCGCGTAAGGAGCATAAAAGAACTGGGTCGGATGGAAGGTATAAACGTATGAGAAAAGCCCGCCGCGATGCCTATCTCTCGCGTGTGGAAAAATCTATTGTGGCGTTGGCTATTTCATTAGCGGGGCGGGGGAGGGGATACAGCCCAGCCTGCCAGCTCGGCCTGCCCGGCGCGGCGAGGCGAGCGTGGCCGAGCGTGTGCGAGCGTGCGCGGGCAAGGCGAATACCGTTCGGTTGGACGGCCCGCGGCAGAGCGGGCGCGGGGCAGCCATAACCTCGTCACCTTTCACACACCGCATGCTAAGTCAGACGGACCGCCGCGCCGCCGCGACGCGACGCAACAGCGGATGAGCTATACCCCGGCGCAGTGTCTCTGGAGCACGGGGTAGCGCCACCGGGCGCCGCCCCCACCCGCCGGTGCCGGTGAAACAACCCCCTCGCGGCACCTTGGCCGGCCGAGCCGAGCCGGAGCGGAGGGAGAAAAGGAGGGGGTGGGGGGCGCTCGGAGGGTCAGCGTCAGCCCTACTCCGTCAGCGGCGGCAGCGGCGTCAGCGCGGGGAGTCTTGTCGCCGGAATGATTGCGCGCCGCGCAGTGGGCGCAGGCGGCCAAAACTCCAGGCGCGTTTTGAGCTCCAGAGTCGCTAAACAGGACTCGAACCGAACGTGTGACCCCACCAATGGATTGCTCTCCGAGCGAGGAATCCATTGGTGGGGTCACACGCTCGGTTCGAGTCCCACTTAGCGACTCTGGAGCTCAAAACGCGTCTAGAGTTTTGGCCGCCGGCGCCAGTCTTCTGGCCCACTGTGCACCGGGTGCTCAAGGACGCGACGCCACTCGCGCTCCTGGCGCCTTTTCTCACATATCTCGCGACGGCACGACGGCCAGCCCCGCGCGCAAAAGCAAAACTCGGCGCGCCAACAATGGAGGGCTTGTTCAATGGTTGTTCACATGATTGTTGATTGCCTGGCCGGAGCCGGCCTGCACCGGCCTGCACCCGATCCCTACGAAATGCCCCGCAACAATGCGCCATAATCATTGCTATCAAACGCGCGCGGGAAAAAGACGGAACCAACGTGATTGAGCCGTAGCGGCCTCTCTCTCTCTCTCTCTCTCTCTCTCTCTCTCTCTCTCTCTCTCTCTCTCTCTCTCTCTCTCTCTGTCCGGCTGGCTGCGCCCAAATCGAAATCATAATGAAGAGGCGGCCAGATCATTAAAAATAGTCGAATGGCGAACGGCCCGGCCCGCCTCGCCAAGTAAATGTTTCGTAGTTTACCAAACAGCCGCGCCCCGCGAAGCCCCCCCCGCTCCCCCGCGCGATTAGAAGCGGCACATTAAGTTCGGATTCCGATCTCGCGACGACCACGACGAGCAGGCACATCCAGTCTTCGAAGGCGGGGCGCGCGGGCGGGGCGGGGCGGGGCGGGGCCACACCGGCTGCCAAACGTGCTCGAAATAGCAGCGTCGCAGCACCCGACTAAATCAAATCTCAGCCGTCCTCTCGATCGGCCCAACACAGCCGCGTGCGTGCGTGCGCCACGCGTGTGCAGCACGCCGCCGAGGCACGCCGCCGTGGCCTCGCGCACCAGAACCCGGCGAGGAAGCCACCGCGGAAATTGAGCCGTGTGTCGCCTGGGCCGCGCACCCCGCCCCGCCCCGCCCCGCCCCGCCCGCGGCGCGATGCGGCGCGTTTCCCCGAAAACAACACCCAGCTGTCTTTCGCTTTATATCGTGTATTACGGCTAAAAATAGCGCCTATGACGACCTCGTAAAGCTTTTATGAAGAGGAGGGACACTTGCGATCGCGGGGAGGAGGAGAGGCCGCTATTAGAGTCGAACCGAAATAAAGCACAGATCACTGGCGTGACGTCACTGGCCGGAGCAGCGGGCCGACGAACGCGGAGCGCGCGGAGCCAACGGAGGCGCGGATACATGGCGCACAGTCACTGCGGGGGCGGCGGCCAAATAGGGGGAAAGTGACGGGCCGGACAGACGGGCAGGCAGACACTCGGGCAGGCAGGCAGCCAGGCAGGCAGGAGGGCTTCAACAGGACAGAGAGAGGGGCCCAACTGACAAGTGTCGTCGCTCCGAGCCCCGCCCTAAAATGGGTCAGATCCGACAATTTTTCTTTTTTCCGAGCGAGACGCAGGGAGAACGGCGCGGCCCTGCGCGCTGCGCGTCCGGCCCCCAGGCACCGGGGGCCCCGACGGTGCAAAACGCCCCCAACGCCAAGTGGCCGCACCGGGGCCGGACGCGTGCAAACGCCGCCAACGCCAAGCTGGCCGGCACCGCGGCCACCGGGGCCCGACGCGTGCAAACGCCGCCAACGCCAAGCTGGCCGGCACCGCGGCCACCGGGGCACGGCGACGTGGTCGGCAGCGGCCAGTCGCGGCGGTCCAACGCCGGATCACTTCAGGACGACAAAGTGCCGCCGTGAAACACGCGCGGCCAATACAAGGAGAACGCCGGCCACCCGCCGGGCGCACCGGAGTGGTCCGGCGGGTCGACTCCGTCGCTCTGTCTCTCTCGCACACTTACGGGACGATCCATTGGGGCGAGAGAGACAGAGCGACGGGCGCAGTGCGTGGAATCAGCCTGCTGGACTGCAGCCACCAGCCGGCCAGCCGATAGGCCGCCGCGGTCCCACGCGCCTCGCTGCAGACCGCGCGCCAGGACGGCGGCACGGCGCCACGGTGGACTGCGTCGCCGCACTGCGCCAAAGTTTCGGCGTGCGCTGCCGTTGCTTCCGCCTTGCCGCCATTATGCACCCCTCGGCCGCCACATCCGTCAACACCTCGCCGAGGCCCGCGACGAGGCCGCCTTGGGGGAGGCCGCATGGCCCGCGCTGCGGCGCGCTGCGGCGGGGCGACGGGGTGGCCGAGGCGAGGCACTGCTCCGAGCCAGCCAGCACTCACGCCGGGTGAAAGACCTCCGTGAGCGTCCACGGAGCCGCGGCGGCCGCGACGCTGGGGCCCTAACTCGCGGTAAACCGCGGCAGGGCGCGCGGCGGACCGGGCGGCCGGCGGTGTCACTTCGTGTCACTTCGTCACTTGCAGCACTGGCACATCACCACAATGTCACTTCACTGGCACTTCACTGTCACTCTGCAGCACTGCGTGGGGCGTGGGGAGCATGTGGGGACTTGCACCAGGTGGGGTCCGGGGGCCCCTTCGGGGACGTGGGGGCTCCGCATGGGGCATGGGGGTTCCCGGTGGTCACGCAGAGTCCGGTGCGGGGCACCGCGCGCAGAGGCGCCGGCCGCGGCCCAGCGCGGGGACGGCCGGCACGACCTGCACGGCGTGCTCGGCGATCGCGGAGGAGCAGGTGCGGCGGCAGGTGTTCTCGCACATGACAGCCGTCATCCTCCACCCGTCCAGGTGACACTCGGTGACACCCCTACAGGTGGACAATCTTTACCTTTGTGCGACAAGCTCGCTCACTTGGCCACGCCTCATGGCTAAACAATCACTGCGGTGCACACGCGCGCGTCGCGGTGCGTCGCGGACTCGGCGCCGTGCGGCCTCGCGCCTCGCGAAGGCCTCGCGAAACACACGGGACTCGGTGACGCTACGCTGTAACGCTTGGCGCGCTTGGCTCTCGCTCGACAAGCGGGCTGACTGCGACTGTCGGCCCATGCCCAGCTGGAGGCGCGCGTCTTCGACACCCCTGTCGCCGTCTCGCTCGCACGGCCGGCGCGCGGGGGCCGCCGTCCCACTCGCACCGCGCTCGCCCCCCTCGCCGCGGCAGCCCGCCCCCCTGCGAGGCCTGCGGGCCGCCAGCGGGCCGCTGCGGGACGCCCCCACTCTGCGAGCCTCTGCGGGGCGCGAGGGCCCCGCGCGCCGCGGCCAGTGCTGCCGCCTGGTGGCGAATCCGCGAGACGCGAGGCCGCTCACCGCGTGGAGGGGGGCGAAAGGCGGGACTAAGCGGCCAGGCCCGGCCAGGCCCGCGAAGCAGTGGGGGGCAGCCCGGACTGTCGCGGCCGGCCCGAGGAACGGCCGAGCGAAGCGAAGGGCCGAGCGGAGCGGAGCGCGGGGCCCAGGCGCCGCGCACACCGCCGGCCAGGCCCTTCAACGGCTTGCATCATGCACCGCGCGAGCTGCCCTCGCAGCCCTCGGCCAGCTGAAGGTCAGGACGCCGCCGGCGCGGCCTCGATCGGAACCGCTTCCTGCAGCACCCCGAGCACCGCACCTGCCCGGCGGCCCCACACCCATTACCCACGACGTGTCGCCGCGCCGTTCAGTCCGACGCGTTCGCCGTGCTCCGCCCAGCACGCGCCGCGACGCGCTCCTCGGCGTACGACGCGCACGTTGCGTGCGACCGCTGCTCCATTGAGTTTCCGCTGCGTTGCGTCTTGAATGGAACCCCCTCCCCTCCCCTCCCCACAGGTGGCGGTAGTAGGCCAACCCGGCCAACCCCCGCAGCAGGGGGAGGATTTCAGGGGAAAGGGGCCCAGGACGCCGCCGAGGCGACGCCTTGCCGACGCCGTGCCCATGCCCGGCAGACTGCCGTGTGCGTCGCTCTGTCTCTCTCGCACTCATGGGGCGCCCCGTGTAGGTGCGAGAGAGACAGAGCGACGGAGCCGACGGCTGGCCGTCGTGGCACCTGCCAGCCTGCCGCTCCCCGCGGCGCGTGCCCGCCGCCTCGGCCGCCTCGCGTCCAACACACGCACGCACTCCTTGCGGTCAGGGCGGCCCGGCCGACGCCCGGCCGACGCCCGGCCGACGCCGGGCCACGGAGGCTCGGGTTCGAGTCCCGGCCGCGCCGGCCGTTTTCCGCCGCGACCCTCATCGCGCCGCCGCGGCCCGCCCCTCCCGTTTTTGCCGGCTTGTCTTGCGATGGTGCGTCCCCATCCGATACACTACGACACGACCACCCCCTCGGCTTCTTGTGGCCGTTGTTCAATTTGTCCCCCCTTCCCCCCTCCCCTCCCCGCGCCTCGGCTTTGGGATTGGAACAGGATTAGGCGGGCTTTTATCTCGAGTCGATTCCACGCGGAAGAGCGGCACCGCCTTGGCGGCCCTCGGCGGCGCCGCGCCGAAAACCCCAAACAGTTGGGCATTTTCGGTGAGACACTCGACGTGTCGCGCACTGGTCTGTGGCGAGTGCGTTTTCACTGGCCCCCTCCCCTCCCCCGTTTTCAGCCAGCACCAGCACACTGGTTCCGAGAGTCGGCTTCGTCTCTCTCGCACTCCTGGGGCGTGCTTACGGGTGCGACGGAGACAGGGCGACGAAGACGACGCTCGGAATCAGTCCGCAGCTTTCTTGCCGCGTCCGCCGCTCCGCCGCTCCGCCGCGCCACGCCTTGCCGGGATGCCAGCGCTCGCCGAGAGTTTTCCGCTCCGCTGCATACCCCGAGCTGGCAAGTCTTCCCTTTCTTGCGTACAGCTGCCAAATGTAAATGACAACAAACGCACCTTTGTTTATTTGGAATCTCTTCTCATTTCTCCTCTCTGTGTCCTTCCCCCCCGTCGCCCCCTTCCCCCCGCAGACGCGTCGCGGCGCTAAACGCGCGCTAAGCGACGAAAAGTGTGCCATCTAAAAGCGTCGCGCCCAAAGCTGATGTTTTGAGAGAGAGGCGCAGAAAAAAACGGAACCGAGTCGGAAAGGAAATAGACGAAGGCGCCCTCGAGGGCGTGTGGGGGTAGAGGGGGGGGGGCGTACCTGTCTCCCCCAAAGTCTCAACGCGGAAGGCGACACTTGCTTCGGACGTCGTTTTGGGGCGTCGTTTGGGGCGTCGTTTGCGCACTCAGCACCGCGGCCAGCCAGCACACTGGTTCCGAAGAGGCGTCGCTCTGTCTCTCTCGCGCCCGCACGGCACGCCCCGCGAGTGCGAGAGAGACAGAGCGACGAGAGCGACTCTCGGCGTCAGTCCGCCGGGGCAGAGAGGCACCGCCAGAGGTTCAGCCAGCCGCGGATACGCCATGAATTCGGCCGTCGAGGCCGTTTGTTCCGCAAGCGACACTGTTTGTCTGAAATTACCGGCCGCTAGATTTCAAATAAATTGGCGGGAAAAGAGCGCCCCCTCCCCCTCCCCCCCAGGGGTCCGCGCTCCGCGCCAGCAGCCTCCACCTTTTGTCGCTTTTTCCGCCAGCAGCGCCGCCGCCGCCGCGTCGAGGTTCGCGTCGTCGTCGCCGCATCCCCATATTTCTCGATTTATTTCGTGTTTCGCGTTTTCGCGTTTGAGACGACGACGACGACGACGACGTTTTGTGGGCGCAAAGTGCCGCCGGGTTATTTCCCGATTAAATTAAGGGGGCCGCTGCTGGCGACAGAGGCTACGTACACACACACACACACACACACACACACCACACACACACACACACACACACACACACACACAAACACACACACAGGCACACAACACAGGAATGCGTTTAGGTAAATCAGACAGAGAGGGCTGCCAAATCATTAAGGGGGCTTACACGGCGAGCGGGGCGCGCCGAGTCATACCGCGAGAAACCGATCCGCGGCGACATGACACGGACACGACACAGCACACTGCTAAGCGGTGTGGGCGACGTGCGCTTCCGCCCTGATTTGGCCCTAGTCCACGCCGGGCCGCCGCGCCCGCGGCGCACGTGGCTCGAGCGCGAAAATGCATCAAAGAAAACACGGTGATTTACAGACGTGTGCAAGAGGACCCCCTCGCACATCGGTCACCAGAGTCGCGGCAGCGACGCCACCTTACGACCAAGGCACGACTCTACTAGAAGTAGAGAGTCCCGAAGTACAACACCGCTATTGGCGGCACCGCTTGGCCAGCCAGCACACTACTGATTCCGAGAGTCCGTAGCTCTGTCTCTCTCGCACTCATGGGGCGTCTCGTACAGGTGCGAGAGAGACAGAGCGACGAAAAGCGACTCTCAGTGTGCTGGACAAACACGCACGCGTCGCCCGACATAGGCCGCGCCACCGCCACCCCCGCGCATTAAAACGTTGAACGTCTCATTAACATGCGGTCGGTACCTTTCTCTCGATGCGGTCGAACCAACCTCGCTTCCGTTTCTCGCGACGCCACACACACACACACACACACACACACACACACACACACACACACACACACACACAACCGTGGTTCGGCCAGCACGACGGCCAGCAGACTCATTGGTTACAGATCATAAAATGAAGTCTATCGGAGAGCAAGAGAGAACCCGTTTCGTGAATAAAGAGCCTTGCATTACGACACCACCACACTGTGGGCCTCCTTGTCTTTGCAGTGCAGGAGCCTTCAATGCGACAAAACTGATATATGCAAAGCGAGTTATTAGCCAAGAGACATTAATTAAAAAGCAAGTCCAAGACGCATGCAAATCAAACTGTAGACTGATTCCGAGAGTCGCTCTGTCTCTCTCGCACCTGTAGGGGACGCCCTATGAGTGCGAGAGAGACAGAGCGACGAAACCGACTCCCGGAATTAGTTCTCTGGTCGCCCCGGACCTTCGGAACGGGGAGGAACAAGGGGCCGCGGACCGCCAAGAAGGTCGCCGCGGTCGCCGCCGACCATAGCTCCGTCCTTGTCACTCCTAACGGACTGCCGGGGAGTGCGAGGGAGACAGCAGGCGTTACGTAATACGTGGACGAACCGCGTGGCTGAGTTCACCCTACTAAATACTTTCGGATATGGTAATTAATTAAAATCGACGGTACGGTGATGAATGTGATACTGATTCACATGGGAAAGAAAGCCTTACTTTGTATCAAGTGCGCACATTAAAAGCACGTGGGAAAAATGACGACAGTCATCGAACCAGGCCTGCCATCTGGATCGTAGAAACCGTGGTTAATTCATCCACGCACAGAAAATTATAAAACCTTTGTTTCCTTGCAAAACGGACTGGACTCTGGACGCCAAAGCAGCGCCGTAAAACTCGAGCAATCGCGTAAAACAATCGGATGGACGCCCGTCGAACAAAAGCCAATAAGGCGGGCCTCCACTATAAAAACGCGAAAGGCGTCACACTCGGACGAGCCGCCGTCGAGTTTGCCAATTCCGAGTCGAAGCCGCGTATCAGAGTGCACGCGGCGGTGGACGGCTACCTGTACGGCACGCCCCGCGAGTGCGAGAGAGACGGAGCGACGGAAACGACTCGCGGTGGAGGGCGGCAGGGCGAGGGGGATGGAAGACGTCGAGGTCGCCGTCGTCACGGGGTTGGTTGGAAGCCGCCAGCGGACTGACTCCGAGAGTCGTTCTCGTCGCTCTGTCTCGCTCGCACCCATACGGCACGCCCCGTGAGTGCGAGGGAGACGGAGCGACGAAAACGACTCCGCAGCCTCATTTCCATAGCCGTGCGTGCCTCGCTATCGTCCGCGCCGCTTTATGCGAGTTCGTTAGCGGGTTATCCGCGATCCGATTTCTCGTGACACTGCTGGCCCCCTCTCCTTCGACCCCCTCCAGACGCCACGGCGCGCCGCCCTCCCCGCGGCCGCCGTCAGACGGTGTTACTTTTTCGGAGGGGGTTGCAAGTACATAAGTCGTCATGGGACTGCCCGCCTCTACAGTAGAAAATTATCGAAGAAAAATTAGTGCATTTCAATGCTACGAGAAAAAAACAAACAAAAAAAAACCGCAACTGAAGTCTTGTTACGTCACGGCAGAAATGGTCCCCGGTTCTTCCAGGAACTCCCTGAAAATCACCTATGTCCTTTACTGGGAAACCCATAGAAACCATTATTTTACCGGGTTAATATTTACAACAACAACAACAACAACAACAACAACAACAACAACAAACAAATACTAATCATTTTACTCTAGAGCTTTGCTCTACTGCCAAAAAAAAATATATGAAAACTCGCCGTCACTACGTGCTTGCATTAATTGCCGCGATGTGACAACATTCCCCGCCCCGCATGCCAAGCCCAAGATTATTGATTGGCTTAGGTAAAGCCGAAATAAAAAAATTTAAAAAAAAAGGAACTGAATGGCGGGCATTGTGCGGAGCGCACGGTGGCGGCCAAAACAGATACGGAAAACTTCATTGTAGGCGCATACATTAGCAGATCACCTACCCTTCTCGCTCCCCGATACCGCTCACGCACACACACACGCACTCATTTCCATAATTCGTGTGATTAATGAGTCGGGGCCGTAATGTATGCATCGAACGCGTCCCATCGATTTCTGGGACGGAATAAGCAAACCATAACCGCGCGCCAGCTGTGGCAGTGGAGTAACCTGACACGCCAAACACGCCATTGTGATAAAAATAATAATTTGCCTCTTAGCGCGGGATGATCCGCGAGCCGGAAACAAAAACGAAGTCCGCCGGTGGCCGGGATCGAACCTCGAACCCGGCGCGCCTAACTGAAATGCCAACTTTCCCCGCGGTTACCGCCCCTCGACACACGAGCTTCTTGATAGCGTGGGGGCGCGCGACCGGCGGGGGGGGGGGGGGGGGTCTGTGTGCACTGCAAGGCTACTGGAAGTCTGGAAGGAAGGCATTGTATTGATTATAGGTGAGCAGACCACCTGAGCCTCATTTGCATCTGGTCGCATGACCGCTCTGCCGTGTGGGCCGCGCCGAGCCCCGCGCAACCCCCCGCCCCGGGGCCCGCCCCCAAATCGGCGGGGGCCGAAAATCCCCGACCAAGGCGTCGTGCGCGGCCCCTCGCGGTGCAGACGCCAGGGACAACCGCGCCAAAAACCAACTCGCGCCGCACGCGAGAACGCCAGTTTAGCGACTCGGCCGCCCCGCCCCGCCCCGCCCGCCCCGCCCCGCCCCGCCCCGCCTCGGCGCCCCGCGTGTCCGCGGCCTGCCGTACACGTCGATTGATATCTGAGGGGTATGCTAAGCAGGTGGGGCACGGCCCGCGGGCTGATTCCGAGGGTCGTCTCTGTCTCTCTCGCACTCATGGGGCGCCCCGTATAGGTGCGAGAGAGACAGAGCGACGAATACGACTCTCGGAACTGGCCACCATGACGAATGGGCCTAAAAACGAATGCAACTAAAATCGTGCGTGCTTGGAGCCGAAACACTTTCATTTCAAGTTCTGCAAGTTTCAAAATTTCCTACGAGAGGCCCTACACTGCTTGACGGCATGATCGAGTCTGGGATTCCGCCCCGCCGTCCAGATTTAAACCCCAAGCCACAATGTGCCTCCCCGCCCCGCCCCGCCACGCACCAGCGGCGCCGTGCAGTCCGCGCACTTCCGCAAACACGATGAAGCATCGCGGGGCGGCTCGCGTGACGCCGAGTGCGGGGGCGGGGCGGGGCGACACACGCCTCACACGCCACACGTGTGGAGTACCAGCGGGTAATTAAAAAAAAGTTTAACGCCCCGCGGTGGCGGGTGTCGAACCCGCGAACCCACGCACGGCAACCGCGGTTCGATCACGGGCACAAAGTCACCTTGAGAGGGGCGCCCTCCTCTCAAGTTGTCACGGGGATGACCCTGATTCCGAGAGTCGTCGCTCTGTCTCTCTCGCACCTGCAGGGGACACCCAACGAGTGCGAGAGAGACAGACTCTCGGAATCAGTCTGCTGGTCAGCTGGACTCAAACCTCCGCTTCCTCGGTGGCGCCGCAAAGGTCACGGGTCAAGCGAGAACCGCGAGTCACTGCATAAATCGAGACACGCCTGGTATCGATTGCCGGAGAAGACCTTGACGGGTTTCCAGCGCAGCGCCGGTGATTTTATTTTTAAACCCGGTAAGTGATTCGATAAGGCGGAGAGCTCACATGTCGCGGCGGCGGCGAAGCGGAAAAGCAAAGCGACCGCAGAAAGCCCCCGCTGCAGACTGATTCCGCGAGTCTCGCTCTGTCTCTCTCGCGCCGACAGGGGACGCCCCATGAGTGCGAGAGAGACAGAGCGACGACTCTCGCAACCAGTGTGCCGGTCTCGCGTCCGCGCGCGCCGAAGGGAAACCTTACCGCGCCCAAGACGGGCAGGCCGCGCCACGCGCGACGCCCCGCGCAAATCAACGTCGCTCCGCAGACTGATTCCGCGAGTCGTCGCTCTGTCTCTCTCGCACTCGCGTGGCGTGCCGTCAGGTGCGAGAGAGACAGAGCGACGACTCTCGGCCCGCTGGAGGAACCACGACGACGACGCCTCGAAGAAGACGACAAAGAGCGCAAATTGTTGTTCGGGACTTGGCCTGCCTGCGCCGCCAAGGCTGCCAACCTCGATAGGCAGCATGCGTGATTTGATTACAGTGGGGTCTAATTGGCTCGCGGAACACAATTAAAGGGCCTGATTATCGGCGGAGGGGGCGGGGCGGGACGCTTGACAGTCTTGCCGCGGCCCCAGGAGCCCCCGCAGCCCCCGCTCCCTGAATTCGCTAATCGGTATTGGGAGAGAGGGCAACTTTGCGGGCGGCGGCGCGCGGCGGTGGCCGTGATGGAGACATTTTCGCCAAAAGTTTTGTGATTCCCGTCCTATTCTTGCTAATTCCGCGGTGGCTGCACTGCCGAGTGATTTTACCGGGGAGAGGGAAAGGGGTTGATGGCTTTATTGGCGCCCCGGAACAGATGACGATAATGAATCTTGATGACGCAATGAACAAGCGGCGCGGTAACGAAGGCTGCTGGCTTTTGCCCAACACACTTTTCGTCTACTTTCGCCACCAAACCCCAGCAATTACCCGCCGCGTGCGACAACCCGCGGACCGGCGGGGCGGCCAGCGCGCCACCAGAAAGGGGCGGTTAATTGTTTGTGCACACCTGCCTTTGTTTTTCTAAATTTTCAAAAAGTTCTGTAACAGACCTAAGGTCAATTTATTCGTATTTTTTTTTTTAAATACCGAGTACATGAAATTTTTTTATTTACTGTGAAGGTATAAAATTGTCAGCTCTACGGACTTTTATCAGCTAGTGCCCCCGAGGGATGGACAAAAAATCGAGAAATTACCGTTTTTGCGAATTAAAATGTATTTTTTTTTTTTGCGATATCTACGGTGTTCTCGATCTTCAAGTTGTTTGCCCTGCAGCTGTTTGTTTCCCACACACGATGGCGTGCGCGACTCATTGACCCATTATCGGCGATCAAACTTCTCGGCGCCCTGCTCCGCCTGCGGACTGATTCCGAGAGTCGTCGCTGTCTCTCTCGCACTCACGTGGCGCCCCGTGCAGGTGCGAGAGGGACAGAGCGACGAAAGCGACTCGACCTGCTCGCTCGCATGCACGGCCCCTCTTGTTTGCGGCGGCTCGTTGGCGTGCCTCTCCACTCAATCGCCTCGGCAGGCAGGGCAGCCCCTGCATGATTCACACTACACACGTCAAACGACGCACGAACACCGTTAGCGGCCGATCGGGAGGCAGGCCGCCACACTTCAGCGGCACTACACACTAAATTATGTTTCACGGCAAAGGTAGCGCCTGGGGAGGTTTTCAGGCCCGCCCTGGAAAAGGGGTCTATGTTCCAGGCAAGGAGAAATCACTGTGAATTTCGGTGTTCAAATCCAATGAATTTCAGTCGAATTTCGGTCAAAATTCGATGAATTTCTGAATTTCAGTCAAACTATGATTAATTTCAATCGAATTTCGATGAATCTTAATGAGTTTTAGTGAATTCTACAAGTTTGATGAATTTCGGTGTACAAATTTGGCTGGAGTTATTTCCCCTTAGGACAGCGGTTCTCAACCTTTCTCGGCTCGCGACCCCAAATTTGTAGCCAAAAATTTCCGCGACCCCCAGGAAAAGTTTCGCGACCCCACGGGACCCCTCCTTTAGCATGCCACTGCGTTTGATCCGAGGCGGGCATTTTGCTCCCTCAACGGGCAATTGGTCTTTGGACCTTCCTTTAGCATGCCTCTGTTACGGAGTGCGATTATCAGTCTTAGTTTGGGAGCAGTATTGTCTCAAAGTTGGCCAAAACGCTCAGAAATGTCTTTAAAAAATCATGTTTTGGGTCGATTTTAAGCAGCCACTGCGTCTGATGCAAGGCGGGCATTTTGCTCCCTCAACGGGCAATTGTTCCTTGGACCTTCCTTTAGCATGCCTCTGTTACGGAGTGCGATTATCAGTCTTAGTTTGGGAGCAGTATTGTCTCAAAGTTGGCCAAAACGCTCAGAAATGTCTTCTAAAAATCATGTTTTGGGTCGATTTTAAGCAGCCACTGCGTCTGATCCAAGGCGGGCATTTTGCTCCTCAACGGGCAATTGGTCTTTGACCTTCCTTTAGCATGCCTCTGTTACGGAGTGCGATTATCAGTCTTAGTTTGGGAGCAGTATTGTCTCAAAGTTGGCCAAAACGCTCAGAAATGTCTTTAAAAAATCATGTTTTGGGTCGATTTAAGCAGCCACTGCGTCTGATCCAAGGCGGGCATTTTGCTCCTTCAACGGGCAATTGGTCTTGGACCTTCCTTTAGCATGCCTCTGTTACGGATGCGATTATCAGTCTTAGTTTGGGAGCAGTATTGTCTCAAAGTGGCCAAAACGCCAAACATGTTTTTAAAGACATTTCTGAGCGTTTTGGCCAACTTTGAGACAATACTGCTCCCAAACTAAGACTGATAATCGCACTCCGTAACAAGGCATGCTAAAAGGTCCAAAGGACCATTTGCCCGTTGAGGAGCAAAATGCCCGCCTTGGATCAGACGCAGTGGCTGCTTAAATCGACCCAAACATGATTTTTTAAAGACATTTGCTGGCGTTTGGCCAACTTTGAGACAATACTGCTCCCAAACTAAGACTGATAATCGCACTCCGTAACAGAGGCATGCTAAAGGAAGGTCCAAGACAATTGCCCGTTGAGGGAGCAAAATGCCCGCCTTGGATCAGACGCAGTGGCTGCTTAAAATCGACCCAAACATGATTTTTTAAAGACATTTCTGAGCGTTTGGCCAACTTTGAGACAATACTGCTCCCAAACTAAGACTGATAATCGCACTCCGTAACAGAGGCATGCTAAAGGAAGGTCCAAAGACCAATTGCCCGTTGAAGGAGCAAAATGCCCGCCTTGCATCAGACGCAGTGGCTGCTTAAAATCGACCCAAAACATGATTTTTTTAAAAACATTTCTGAGCGTTTTGGCCAACTTTGAGACAATACTGCTCCCAAACTAAGACTGATAATCGCACTCCGTAACAGAGGCATGCTAAAGGAAGGTCCAAAGACCAATTGCCCGTTGAAGGAGCAAAATGCCCGCCTTGGATCAGACGCAGTGGCTGCTTAAAATCGACCCAAAACATGATTTTTTTAAAGACATTTCTGAGCGTTTTGGCCAACTTTGAGACAATACTGCTCCCAAACTAAGACTGATAATCGCACTCCGTAACAGAGGCATGCTAAAGGAAGGTCCAAAGACCAATTGCCCGTTGAGGGAGCAAAATGCCCGCCTCGGATCAGACGCAGTGGCTGCTTAAAATCGGCCCAAAACACGACCCCAGCTACCTCGCCGCGACCCCTTAAAATTTTTTCGCGACCCCACTTGGGGTCGCGACCCTAAGGTTGAGAACCACTGCCTTAGGAGCCGCCTGGCAACGCCTCGTTCTATGCTTTCCGTACGGCTTTAGATGCTTTTGCTAAAAAAGCTAGAAAAAGTGCATCAAAAATTACAACAATTTTTCATGACAATGCTAAACACCTTTCACTAATCTAGGTTTTTAAAATAATGTACCCAATTTATGTTCAAAGTAATACACCTGAACGAGTACGGCATCAGTTTGGAACAAAAAGTCCTCAGGCATTTTAGCGTGTACTAGTGCTGCGCGCACAGCAACTTTGCCACTTTATTTCCCCCGCGTATTGTTTTCCTATTTCGCCAAAAAAAAAACCAGAAGCGACAACGCGGCGGGTCGCCCGGTGCTGACCACGACATGAACACGACATGCGCGGCGCACTGCACGGCGCGACACACACAACACGGCGCCAATTCATTTTTAATGCGGGTAGTACATTTCTGCGAGAGGGTGGCACCGAGGCCGCGCCGCCGCGCCCTGCCTTTGAGTAGCGGCACTGTTTGTTGGGGACCGCGCGTTGGAAACACACGGCAAAGACGAGCATGTGCAGTTAAAACAGCAGACAAACTCATTTATATGAATACGGTTCGCGCTGCGGCGGCGTGGCTTGGCGCGGCCAGGGCGGCGAGCTAGCGACGACTGCTCGTCTAGACGGAGTCGCTTTCGTCGCTCTGTCTCTCTCGCGCTCATGGGGCGTACTCTGTAAGTGCGACAGAGACAGAGCGACGAAAGCGACTCTCGGAAGCAGTCTGCTGGCGGCGTCGCGGCGCGCCGAGGAAGGGGTGGGCGCGGCCGCTGCGCGCAGAACAATAAGAAACATCTTTCCGAAATATCGGAATAACGCTCATCCTCATCCCTTGGCGCGCCTTGGCGGCTGGGCGGGGGAGGCCGGCACCGGCGTGCTCTGCAGAGCGGCAGCGACCCCCCGCGAGGCGCCTCGCCCTCGCAGCACAGCCATTCCGAGAGTCGTCGCTCTGTCTCTCTCGCACCCATGCGGCGTGCCCCGCAAGTGCGAGAGAGACAGAGCGACGAGAGCGACCCTCGGATCCAGTCCGCAGAGCGGCAGACGGGCGGCGAAGTGCCCACAAGGCGCTACAAGTCAAAGTTTCGAATGCGGTCGGCGGGGCCGAATCATTCCTGCTATTCCCGCTTAGACAAAGGCTTTCCAGCCCCTTGATCAGACTAATAACTTGGGGATAAAAGTCCTTATTGCTCTTTCCGTTTGCAGTTCCGCCTCTCCCAACTTTATTTATCCCCGGAGGAGGCCAAAGGTGCAAAAGCCAGCGAATTCTTCCCCGACTTGGAGCGGAGAAACAAAACCGCCAAGTTTTTCGCGTCGAGTTGAGCGGAATTGACGCGTCACGTGGACACGGACGTCCTGGACCTGCAGACTGAAAGTCGTCGCTCTGTCTCTCTCGCACCTGTACGGGACACCCCATGAGTGCGAGGGAGACAGAGCGACAACTCTCAGTCCGCAGACTGCGGCCGCGCGGCGGTCCGCTCTGTCCATCAATCCCATACATCCATTCCGCTCCATCCGGGACACGTCCATTCACGCCTCCGAAGCGAGCTCCGAAGGGACCCCGCCGTGAGAAATCGTTTTTACTCTCATTTTGTCTCAAACGTTTTTACGAGCAGTCGCCCGCGCGCCGACAACCGCGCTGCAAGTGTACCGCCGCGCACGTGAGTGTGTGTGTGAGAGAGACACAGAGAGAGAGAGAGAGAGAGAGAGAGAGAGAGAGAGAGAAAAGAGAGAGAGAGAGAGAGATGCCAATTTCCACTTTGAACGCGACGAGCAGCAGGAAGCGGAGAGGAAGGCGGCTGTCAATGAGTGCGCGGGCGGCTGGGCGGCTGTGCGCGCGGGTTCAAACACTGCCGCCGCCAGAATAATAACTGTAAAATGAATTTCTCCTGTAAGATCACGTCCCTTGTCACTCGCTTGCTTCGCTCGCTTTGCTGCGAGCCATTCGTCACAGCCGTACGCCCCCCGGCACGCCAAACCGCAGGCCCCAGCTGACGCCCTCCCCCCCCCTCCCTCACCCCCTTCCCATCCGGACCGATGTGACGCGGAGCTACGCGGAGCGAGCTAGGCCCCGCCGGGGATCGAACCGCAGCCATCAGTCAGCCATCAGGGAGGCATACGTCACGTGGGACGGGCAATCGCACCCCGGGGGGGCGGGGGGGGGGCGGGGGGCGGGGGGGGGCGGGGGGGGTGGGGGGGGGGGGGCGTGGCGGGGCGTGGGGGGGTGGGGGGGTGGGGGGGGGGGGCGGGGCGGGGGGCGTGGCGGGGGGTGGCGGGGCTGGGGGCGGGGGGGGGTGGCGGGGGGGGGGGCGTGGCGTGGCGGCTCCACAGCAATCTGTTCATCTATTCGATTAATAACGCGCGAAGCCCACGGGCGGGGACGCAAAGGACGCCGTCAAACAGTCCCGCGGCACAGCAGCCAGTCGGCACACTGATTCCGAGAGTCGTTTTCGTCGCTCTGTCTCTCTCGCACCTATACGGACCGACCCATGAGTGCGAGAGAGACAGAGCGGAAACGGGGGAAAATCCCGCACCCGCCGCTGCTAGGGAAGGGGCCTCGAGAGGGGTTTTCCCAAAACACCCCCTTTTCCACCCCCGCCTGCCCCCGGGCCCCCCCGGGCGCCACGCTCGGCCACGCCACTACAAGTCCAGCCAGGTGCAGCGACCAGACAAGGACCCCACCGGGCGACTCGAGGGCGCTCGGCGTCGAGGGGTGCCCCACGGTGCCCCCCCACGGTGCCCCCAAACCCCCCGAGCAATTGCCTTTCCGAGCGCCTGCACTGCGCACCGTTTCTAAAAAGAAACGGTCGCCGAGGCGTGCTTGTCGGCGTGGCACCGCGCTTCAGCATTGGGCAAGCAGACTGATTCCGAGAGTCGCTTTCGTCGCTCTGTCTCTCTCGCGCTCGTGGGGCGGCCCCTGTGGGGGCGAGAGAGACAGAGCGACGAAAACGACTCTCAGTGTGCCTGCCGTGGCCCCAAACGCGGAATTTGGGGCGCGAGTTGCAGCGAGCTGACGGGGCCGGCAGGCCAAGACAAGCAGGCACGCCTTTCAATAATCGCGAGAACAATGGCTGCTCCGCTTGCACGTTCAAGTCAATAACCCACAAAGTCTGCAAACGCGCCCCGGCCAGCCTGGCGCGGCCTGGCCGCAGCCAAATGCGCCATTCGGCCGACACAGCGTGACACAGCGCGGCCCGGCAAAACGCGGCCGCAGCAGCGGCAGTCCTTGGTTCGACTCCCTGCGCCGCCCAGTGGGCCAGAAGACCGGTGGAGGCGGCCAAAACTCTAAACGCGTATTGAGCTGCAGAGTCACCAAACAGGACTCGAACCGAACGTGTGACCCCACCAATGGATTGCTCTCCGATCGAGGAATCTAATGGTGGGGTCACACGTTCGGTTCGAGTCTCATTTAGCGACGCTGGAGCTCAAAACGCGTCTAGAGTTTTGGCCGCCTCCACCGGCCTTCTGGCCCAACGTTTCCCTTGTCGTACCTACACTGCGCTGCGGCCGACGGCGACCGCATTCACTCCGGGCGGCGGCACCGCGCAGCACCGCGACGTGGGGGACGCGCCTCGCGACGCACCTCGCGCGACGATCGAACGAAAACTGGAAAATATCGGGCTGGCCGTCGCATTTTGCCATTCGACCGCGATCTAGTCGCCGAGTCAGCAGCGCACGTCGTACAGGTCTCAATCACCGCTCGATTCCGAGTCAGCGAAAGCGGAGCCCCGCTGCCAGACAGGTGTGTGGGGGTCCGCATTCGAGCCATCGGTGCCGATACCTCACAAACGGCGACAAATGTGACATATAGGGTGAAGAAAAAGGCTAGCTTGCAGACTTATAGAATAGGTTGCTTTTAAAGTAAAGGTATTAACTGCTATAAAGCAGAAATCTTTTAGTAAACACGTTGCTCTTGAACACAGTGATTTTGAGAGGCGTTGTTTGCGCGATACCCCCAAAATATATATCTATCCACAAAAATGGCTCCTTAATTCTTTATTTCTTTGGTTTTTCTTTAAGAATAAGAAAATCTGGACACAAGAAAATTTATCGATGCGTGAAAAATAGTTTTGATCAAGAAAAGAAGAACTTTAATTTTTTCTAGATCCAAGAAGTCATTTTTTTTTTTTTTTTTTTGGGGGGGGGGGGGGGGTAAACAACATCGACTCGTGTGCTAGGTTCGATTCCCGCCACCGGCCAGGCGAGCATTCTTTTTTATTTCGGCGAGTCCTCGCGGCACGCGCCCGGCCGCTCAGCGTCGAATCCCGCGGGCCGCAGCACACGTATCACTTTTCAACAACAATTGGCGGCCGAAGTCGCCGACGGCGACACAAACGGGAACGTGCGCGCAGCGGAAAGAACACCTCCGCCTCGTCCGTGAGACAATCGATCTGGCGCGGAACTGGCCACCTTTTTCGGCGGACAGTTGCCGGCTCAGCCGTCGCAGGCGCGGCCAGGCGGAACTCCGACCGAGCGTTCCGCGAAACCCACCTCGACGTTTTTGTGCGCCTCAACACCTTCGCGGCCACCTTCAACAACTTTGACCGATCGCTACTCGATCGGCCTGCTGCCGTCGGCGAGACGGGCGAGAGTGTGCGAAACAATGCCCGCTGGAAAGGGCTCTAAATGCAAGGAACTGCCCCTTTTTTAGCGCACGCCGTTCAACGGTGAGGTATCGGTGTCCCGTCTGCGCGGCCGACGCGCTCCCTTGCACCTGTCTGCGGGGTCACCTTGCAGCTTGCAGCGGGGAACATCGGCAGCGGGAAGTAGTGTTGTCCAGCGGACCGATTCCGAAAGCAGTCGCTCTGTCTCTCTCTCTCTACAGGGGGCGCCCCACGAGTACGACAGAGACAGAGCGTAGGATTGTCCAGGATTGTCCAGCGCGTGTCCACCGACTCGAGTCGGGATCAAGTGACTCGACTTCCTGGGCCCCCAGGCACCACCCACACACGGAGGCACTACACACACACACTCACACACACAGACACACGCACATACACACAGAGGGCAAAGGAAACGCCGCAGAGGGGCCACTTTTCGCGTGTCTGTGTGAGCGGTCCAGATATTAGCATCTGATACGGAAGCGCCATGCAACCCGGCCGACACAGAAGCCCTGCATAGTAGACCGATATCGCCCCATCACCGCCGCCCTCATCGAACAGATGCCCAAACATAAAACCAAACGGGTATAAAAACGCCCAGCCATAAAGCGTCCGCCCGCCGGCGCTTCAAGTGGAGCAGACTCGCGGCATATAAAAAGACGGACGCACACACGTTGCTCGATTTATTGACATCCAGCAGAGGGCCGACGACGAGAGCGACTGTCTTGTCACGCTGCTGGTGGCGTGTTGCACACGCTGCACGCTCACGCACGGCCGACCCCACATTTGCATCCAGTGCCGATGGAGCGTGAACATCCTGTGTGTGTGTGTGTGTGTGTGTGTGTGTGTGTGTGTGTGTGTGTGTGTGTGTGAAGGTTCGGCGGTATCGGTGGAGGCCGCGCGTCGATCGTGATAAGGCGCTCTTCCCCATCAATAGCGTACGAGTTGCATACGGAATGCCCGTAAAACGGTTTTACAGGTATCGCAGTCCGGCCGTGCCCCGGCAGTGCCGTCCCGTCCCGCCGCCGCGCTCGCACACGAGGGAGACAATGGCAGCCTATCGGCGGCGCCCCATCGGCCCTTCGGCCCTGCGGCCTCCGGGGCGACCTTCGCCAGCCCCCCGGTTTCCAGTGTTTCAGAGGTCCCATAGCGTTTCAGTGTTTACAGGTGTTCCAATTGTTCCAGTGTTTCAGTGGCTCCAGTGTTCCAAGGTTCAAGTGTTCCAAGTCTTCCAGTGTTCCAAGGTTTCCAGTGTTCAAGTGTTTCCAGAGTTCAAGTGTTTCTAGAGTTCATGTGTTTCTGGAGTTCAAGTGTTTCAAGAGTTCAAGTGTTTCCACAGTTCAAGTGTTTCCAGAATTCAAGTGTTTTCAGTCTTCCCATAGTGGCAGTGTTTCCAGTGTTCCGGTCCTCAGGGTGACCCAAACGCCGCGTCCTGATCGACAGGTCCTCGGTCCTCATATCTCCCGATCGGGTCCCAAAGAGACGAGTAAACGCGCACAAGCAGTCGACCGATCGAATTTGGACGGGTGCTCGAGTGAGCCCTCGGGTGAAATATATTTATAGTGCCCGCGCCAGCCGTGATAAACTTTTACGAGGGCCGCCTTGATGACGTCCCCGGGACTTCGATCGGCCCTATCGACACCGGGGCTGCCCCGGCTGCCTTGGCGCGGGCCTGCAGGTGGGCAACGGGGTTGGCAGTGTCTCAGGCCAGCGCCTGAAACAGTCTTTTCCACTGGAGTGCGGTGGAGAGAATGCTCCAACTGGCCCAGGCAGGCCCCTCCACCGAGGCAGCGGCGTGGCCAGTCCCGCGATATTCAAACCCGGCAGCCACACAAACAAACCACCGATCGCCGCGCGTTTCCCGCGAGTCCGGTGCCGTGCCGTCTCGGACAAATTTACTGCTATGACGAGCAATCAACATTTACCGCAGGGGTTGCCCCTTGCGAGTGAGAGAGAGGCGGCAGCAGAGAAAGCCGCCCGACGGGCCCTGCTGACTCTATCACGGCGTCCAGTGCGGCCGATAAACACTGGCCAATGGCCAAACTTCCTCTCCTGCAATAGACAGCTTTGTTTTGATCAGCGGGGAGCCGAAGCCGTTCCGGGCCCAGACTTATGCCTCTTGGACAGCGACTGGGTGTCACGGTGACGTAGGACGCGACCACCTGGTGGACCAGCGAGTCCCGGCAGCCAAATTTCGTCAATTCCATATTTTTAGTTGATTCTTTGACCGTAGCATCACAGGAACGACGGCGGTCCTCGCATCGCATCGCCCAGTCGTATTATTCAAGCTTGAGAGACAATTAAATCGACGCCGTATTTTTTTCCCATGCCTCTAGACCCACCTGTCTGTACCGTACCTTGAGCCGAGCCTTCGGCAGGGCAGCCCCGATCGACCGAACGACGTACGGGCAGGCATCAAGCGCGGCGCGGCTCTCCAAACGATCGGGTGCCGCCTTTCACATGCAAATCATATCGCGCCGTGACCTGCAAGGCCTGCAAGGGACGCCGCTCCGCGCCGTTCCGTCCGGGCCTCGTCACCATGTTGTTTTAGGAGGCGACGAGCTGATCGCGGGGTTAATGTGCGAACTCCGCCAACGGTTCGGATTAAGGCAACGATGCCGGCTTGGCGCGCCAACAAAGCTAATGAGTTGCATCACCACGGCCGGCAGCTTCTTCTTTTTTCACTCCTCCCTAAATTTCAAACCGCGCCATTTCCTGCTGTGCGAAGCCGGGTGAAAAAAACGTATCCGGTAAATCAATTTTGCTCTTTTTAAGAAAAATATTAGATGCCGTTTTATTTTGCTCCATCCCGGAGGGCCCTTCAAGCGGGGCCGACAGTGTGCGACACGCACGCCGTGGATGGCAGGACGAGTTTCATTGACGGCCACGCCGAAGCCGAAAGGAAGTTGTTCAGCTCCTACCACTTTTCATCTCAAGTTCAACCACCACGACTTAGACCACCCCTGCGCCTCGTGTAAAATCCACCTTAAGTCAAAAACAAAAGAAATAGGTTGAAGACGTAGATCCTTTCGAACTAAATCGCGCGAAATCAAAGCAAATGGCGCGGACCTGGAAGTGCGATTCAAGAGTCTGCTGTGACGACGGGGGATGACTCTAATAGACACAGGTAGCGAAAACAACCCCCTCCCTAATTCGACTCGCACCCTCCCGAAAAACGGCGAGGGGAGAGAGATCCGGCCCAGGCACACGCGACCAAAAGACAACAAACAATTGTCTGCGAAATCTGCGCAAAAGGCTAGAGTCAACCCCTTGGCCTTTGCCGGGCACCCTCCCGAAACTGCGCGCCGGGTCAAACCCGCACGACAAGCCGCGCGCAACGCCGCGCTATTTTTTGTGGGCCACACCCGGAAGGGTCGCTTTTTATTTCGCACCCATCCTCGGACGTACAGGTCCCCCAATTCCACACACACACACACACACACACACACACACACACACACACACACCGCTCCGTTTGCATAGTAAAAGTGACTCACTACGACAGCGGCTACAATGCAGGTCGACCTATTTGTAGTGCGGCTAATATGTGAAGTGTTGACGTTTTGCGATACTGCTCTACTTATTTGGGCAACACGCGGACAGGGGGAGGGGCGGGGCGGGCCGCCGGCTTGTCCTCGGACGGAATCGCGAAGTTTATGTGTGGTGCGACCTCGACCGACTTGACTGAATTATTGGCAGCGTTTTAAAATTTTCTGGGTCACTGGTTGCGTTTGATTTTCACTTCCAGTGGTGTCGAGAAGTTTGTGCAAATTTGGTCATTTATCAGGCCTGGAGTCTAGTCTTGAACTTGAAAAGATCATCCTGCATTCCACACGGTAAATGAATCCAACGTACACCATTCATTCATTCATTCATTCATTCATTCATTCATTCATTCATTAATTTTTGCAGAGTACCGCCCGGACGAGGGCATTTTGCGCCAGGTCGGCACACAAAGCGGGAGTCCTGCGTGTGGGAGGATGAGGAAGTCAGAGATAGGGTTAGGGCCCATTCAATAACCTGTTCTATCATATATTGCCCGGCCGCCGCTAGCGCGATTATTTTTTTTATCTCTCCAACTGTTGCGCAGGTTTGTGTACACTGCGGGATGTTTTATGCATGGAATACCAATATCACTCCGAGCGCGTCTCCCCCGCACATAGAGCCCATCCCAATCAGCATTCATCTTTGCTAATACCACTCTGCCGTGAGAACACGTGTTTGCCCAACGTTTGCCCGCCCAATGTTATGGGCGGCCTGCTCCAATTTTTGCAAATCAGCTGGACTATTCGCGAGGGGAGGCGGCAGTCCACTGGCCGTTCGTCGGCCGCCAAACGGCATGCAAATTCAGCAACGGCAAGTATCAAATCTGTTTTTCCCAGGGTGGGGGTGTGCGCGCAGTGGCGCGGCCAAAGCCGACGGCAAAGCCAGGTAGCAGCGCCTCGACCACGTCCTGCAGTCAACCTTCCCTGATTTATGTACAGGGTGATCCGGCGCGCCGATCCGGCCGGTCACAGGGTGTGTCGATTAACGTGCGGTCCCAGCCACCCTTCCATTAAAAATTCTCGGATGCGTCTTATGAGAAGCGGAAGAAAGCGCGTACACTGCGACAAAACGCGTCGCGCAGCCACCCACAGCCCGGGGCCTGGCCGGCGACAACTTATTGACTTGAGAACGCCACGCCATAAAACAGAGGGCCACGAGGTCAATTGGCCATCATTGCTCGGCCTCAATGGACGCCGGAAAGTGACATGTGACATGCACCAAACTGATCAGCAGTTGGGCCATCATTACCATCAATGAACATTCCAGCGGCAAAACCGGATACGGATGCTGCGGGCAGGGCCGAGGCGGGGCGCGGCCGGCCTGATGAAATTCAATTGATATCTGCAGATGCGCGCCGCGAGGCGGTCTCCGCGAGGGAGAGGCGGTCGCCGCGAGAAAACATTAGGCCAAAGGGTTGAAAGGAAGACGGCCTGCTGCTCAAGGGGTCCTCGGGCTCCTTGGAGGGGTCGCTATCAGATCGAAGGCCGAGCCGATGCATCTCGCGGACGGATTATGGGTGGGAAAGAAGCAGAGCGGCGACGGCGTTTGAATCGGACCGCCCGCAAAAATTTTATTCGGTTTCACAGGAAAAAGTACGGAGCAGTACATCCTCAACGTAAAAAATTCAAATTCTTCATTAACAGCGTAACGAAATTGTGCATCTAAAATTGACACGTTTTGCTGATTTGACACAACGAATCTTACTGGTTATTCAGTACGCACTTATTATTGCGTACTTGTCAAGTACCCACTTTCAAGTGAGTGGCCATCAGACAGAACAACCTATTTTCAATGGGTTTTCCAAGTGACTTACGCCCATATGCCCAACGGCTGCTGATATGCTTGTGCGTAGCACGGAGTCAGGGGTCAGAGCATGCATTTGTGAAGGTGTACTTGCTGAGTGTTTATTTATAAGCGTGTAGTACTTGCAAGTACGCGTTGCTGTGATCTGAGTATACAGTTTGGTTCTGCTAAAATAAGTGATCAAAAATCCAAAACCAAAACTTAGCTCCAATTACTATTTAATGTGGTCCAAAATGACGGTCTGCGATCGGACCAAATCACACTGCCGCCTATTTTAGCCGGTCGTGTTACAAAACACGACACTTACGCAAATACGGGGCCACGCTCTGCGCTCCTTGCGAGAGCAGCAGCATCAGCAGCTGGATGCTGCTGGGAAAGGATGTAAGGGGATGCGCTCCACATCGTATGGTAATGAGCCGATCCGGTGCACGACGCCTTGCACACCTCGCGGTACTTCAATCACAATCAGGTTTTATTTTTTTTTGTGTGGCATCGCGGCTAATGATTTCCGTCAATCAAAAGACCGCGCCGAGTGTGTGTGTGTGTGTGTGTGTGTATCCGCTGACCTCTCCGCTGCCCTCTCTCCGTGCTGCTGGACCAGACAGAGGTCGCGCATGTTTTAGGTGACGCGCTACACCGTGAGAAATCGAGTCACATGCGTGCTTTTGACACAGTTTCGACCAGAAATGCGCGCGCAAAGTGCAGCGGAGCGGCCTAGGAACAACCTTGAGCAGTCAGCCATAAGACACAAGGTGTAACTGGAGTCACCGTCACACAACACTAACCAGCCGGCCGTTGACAGTGATTGCGTCACACACAGTCACGCTCGGTCACACCGGGGCAAGGTGGCCCGGTCACACCTACGCCCCGCTACGCCCCGCTACGCGAGACATCGCCCCACTTGGTATCGTTACGGGGCGGGGCGGGCAGGGCGGGCAGGGCGCAGCAGGCTGATTCAGTGACTCGTTTTCGTCGCTCTGTCTCTCTCGCACTCGTGGGGCGTTGTTATTGGTGCGAGAGAGACGGAGCGACGAAGACGGCGCTCGGAATCACCCTGCAGGTGATGTGATCGTCGATGATGCAGGACACAAACGACGCCCAGGAGTGTAACGCGCCCGCACTTGCAGTGTAGAGTTCCGGCAGTCACGCCTGCTTGGCACCGCTAGCGAGGTCAGGTCGCACGAAACAGAAAACGATCACTCTGTCGCAACGAGTAGAGCCATTTCGAGTTTTTCTTTAGTCTTAAGGATTTAAAAAGAAAACAATTTTAAAATTTTGAAAAACTGTCAAATGTTTTCTTAAACCTACGGCAAATTGAATTTTTACTGTGCAAGTTTTTCAGAATAAACTTCTGAGGAACTGACGTGAAATATTTTTTTTAAAAAGCTGTGAAAACAGCATTTTCAAATCCTGTCAAAGAGCAACTGCTCCTGTCTGAGGGCGTGGCTGCTGCATTAGGTAACATTTGACGAGAGCGAAAGGGGCGGGGCGCCGGGATAGGGGCGCGAGGTGTTGGATCAAATTAGATTCGACACGTCGATTCGAGCGCCAAAGCAGAATGCGGGCGGAGCGGGGGCGGGAGCCGCCCCAACCCCCCCGGCGGCGCCCGCAGAGACGGAGATAGATAGAGCCCACAACTTTCCTCTATGAGAAAGTCTGGAATTTATGTCGAGTCCGCGCGGCAGAGCTACATGCAGAAGTGCTACATATTTGAGTAGGCGAGGCAAGCCCCATCACACTTTATAGGGGAAGATCCACCACTCCGCCTACCGTCTATCTCTCTCCGGCGTGAATATTTTATGTGCGGTACAAATTTGCATATCCCGTGTCTTTATTGACGTGGATGCTTCTATCTCTCTCGCGCGCTGCGCCCCTGGAGTACCCGTGGCCCGCCCCGCCATGCCCCGCCACGCCCCGCCACGCCCCGCCATGCCCCGCCACGCCTCGCCACGCCCCTGCCGATCGGCGCGACCGTGTCATCCCAGCATCCTTGTAATTACCGCGGGGCGGGGTGGAGTAGGGCGGGGTGGGGCGGCCACGATACCTCAGGATACTGAATTGTTTGCGCTTCCTGCGCCTTGCTGCGCCCTCCCGGGGCCGCGACATCCTGGCAGGGTGGGCCAGAGAGAGACGGAGCCTTGTAAGGGTAGCGATCACCCTGCCCCACGCCGTAAAGACAGCCCTGCCAATTAAAACATGAAAATTAGTTCCCCTTTCACTCCCTCCCCCCGCCACATTCTCGCCTCAATGTGTCGAAGGGCCTAAGCCGGGCCCCGGATTTGCGCGGCCGGGTCCCTGCGGCCTGCGGGGGCCACGACCTCTGTAAGCCGGCCCGGTCCGTAATTGAAGCTGCCCAATACGCCATTTGCTCCAATAACGTCTATGGAAATGAAGGCCGGCCGCCTGGGAACGCGGCAGAACGCGTTGCGACGCGCGGCCCAGGTGATGGTCCAGCGGGACCAGTCACACCGGATGCTGAGCGTGCATGTGTGAGTGTGTGTGTGCGGATGCGCGCCGCGACGCCCGGCGACGCCTCAAGCAGGCGTTACTTCGATCAGCTTCCGCTCCGTATACTAATTCAGACAAGGGTTGCCGACGGCGACGCCTGGCCGGACCGGACCGACGACGACGCCGCGACGACGCATACGCGGACGGCCATTCGTTCCGCCACAGTTTGCCGTTCGGGACGCGTACAAATGTCCTGGTTTAGCATGTGGCGACGCGGCTCTCCCAGAGCCTTCGCTGGAAATGGATGGCAAATTTCACGATGCCAGCGTCTTGAAATGTGACAGACTCAACGGATACTGTCGCGTTTGAAAATTTAAATAAGACCGATGCTGGCTGATGAGTGATGACCGTGCAGTTTATCGGAGCAGCTTGTTTGTCCTACTTTTTTGTCTTCCTTGTTTGACAATAGTAATTCCTTACCGATACCTTCGGATGGTCGCGCCGGTCCCATAACGCGAATCCGGTTTCAACGCTAAGTACCATCAATTCAAAACGCTCTTCAGTGAGTTTTTTCACACATTGTTCCCCTACAACTGGCCTCTTTTCTAGCCCGTTTTTCCTCCAGTTTTTCGTTGCTATTTTGACTGGACATCTAGCCCTGTTTACCCCGGCCGCTCCTCCCTCTGTCCGGCTTGCCGCGGAGAGTACAATGCCATAGTGGTCCAGAGCAGCTTCCAGGACCGGATACGCCGAGACGGCCGACGCGGCGGAGGGGATGCACAGTCGATCGGCTGCTCGGCCCACTTCCGCCTCGCGTATGCAAATCCGGTGCCGCTCCGCCGCTCTACGGCCGCGGGGGTTTTGTTTCACCCTTCTGAATGATGTCTGTCACGATGGAAACGGCGCAAGAGTGATGGGGCAAACAACTTTGAATTTTCGACAAGTTTCGCGCCGCATCTCCGAGACGGGGAATTGTATTCGAACGGCCACATCGCGTGGCCCGGTTCTCAAACCGGAATGACGCCAACAGTGATATCACCCGCTGTCTCGCATCTTTGATGTGGGATCGTGTTCTTTTTTTCCGTTATTTGCGTTTGATGATGACGTTGATTGTGATTTATTACCGGTGCTGCGCAGCGTGTGTCATATTTAGATCAGGACGAGTCCAGTTGCAGCATCTCGGGGGTTGCATCCGTTTATCTCCTGCGAGACCGGCTCCAATTTAATTCGGGCGAATAAATATATGTGCAAGGAGTTCCATTTCCGCTTATCGGGAAGACGAGCCAGCGTTCCCATCATTTCACATTCCTCTTGAAACGCTTCACGTGCAGGTGCTCTTGGGCGATGAAATAGGCCAAGTACGCGAGACACACCCCCATAAATGCTACCCAGGAACAGGCTGAAATCATACTGCATCTGAAGTTGCGGACAGGTCACGCATGGTCTAATTGTTAAGCTGACTTGAACTGCTGAAGGTCTACAGAGGTTTAGCAGAGATGATCATGAAGGTCTACACAAATGATCCGATGATGATGATGATGATGATAACAGAAGACTCTCGACGGGTTACGGGTACAACAGACAATTTAGAATGTATGTCCACTCAGTTTGGAAGGCTGAAATATTAAATTTGAATGTTGAAATTTTGAGTTTACTGGGTTTTTTTTTTTTACAGAATAGAAGCTCAAGAGGATACATGGATTTGCCCCGAGGCTGAACAGTTTGGCGAGATCCCACACACCCAGTCTGAGAACAAGAACCTGACGATCAGACTGACGCCGTTCGGCCGGCCACGTCACCATCGATCCTTGCTCCAGACATTTGCATGCAAGGACGACACGGCGACAGCCATTCCATCCGAATGGCCTATTGGAACGGACAGGAAAACCATTACGCAGGGGAGGCCGAGGCCAGGCCAAGGAAGCTGGCTAAGGAGATGAAGGGTTGACGCTTCGTCCTGTGGCGAATCCCCCGACCCCTTTGTCCCCAGCATGCTCCTCTTCCTCTTGATATGCAAAATTAATAGTCGGAATCGATTCGAAGCTCTATTCAGCGAGGAGTGTTGTGTATTTTGAAACAGACTGCTTTTTGCAACGCGCCGGGACCGTTGTACCTGGGTGTTTGTATGTGTGGCCCTGTCAATGAGTGTGCGGTTTTTCTTCTGGCGTGTCGTCTTGGTCCTTGTTGCTATGCCTCCCGCAGCATCAACTTTTTATTGGAAATGAAAATCAAATACTACACCAGGTGAACATGAACAGCTGTGCATTGTTTTCAGAAATGGATAAGCATTCAGGAAAAAAAACAGAAGAAGTAAGCACAGAAAAGTAAAACAAATAGGTTCTTATTCTCGGAATCAAGATGCAGGTGCTAGGTTCTTCAAACCAGCTTCAATCGGGTCAGATTCGCAAATTTAAATCCTGAGACCTCGCAAGGCTGCAAAGCGGGGGCTTTCGCGGGGACACCTTTCAGAAGACGTTAAAGTATTTTGCATGGGGAACAAGGGCTAAGAACCCATTCCAAATACGCCACGGATCAGTGAGGTGCGGAGCGTCGCGGCAAATGAATCAAGGAATTATCATAAGCGAAAAGTTCTTCGGTTCCCACAGCGCACTCCACGCCAGCCCCCGAGTTAAAGGATTAACATTGACACACTGTAACGTTCGAATAAATATCGACATTTGAATATCGACTCGTGTGTCATCCCTTCCCGAGGAGGGAGGGGGATCGCAAATGTTGATACGACAGGTATGCGAGACGGTGCAAATAAACGGGCCGCGGAAAGGGTCGCGAGGATTATTGTGAGCAATGGGAAGATGGCCAAATAGAAAGAGAAAAAACGGCGGCAGAATGGATGAGGTGGTGAATGTTTGCATACTGGGCCATGCCACCACAACACGCCGCACATAGACTATCCTGCACTACAAAAAAAAAAAAAAATCATTTTTTCTTTGTTGGTTTTTTCAATGAAGATGCAGTTGCGATATAAAAATGCGAATAAGGACACAAACAAAAGTGACCATCTTGACCGGAAAATGATTTCCGCGGGCACACGATATCGCTCAAAACAGCAGCCCGGCGACTTTCCCGGCCGCGTCCGCTCAACACAAACAAAACGATCCTGATGATCGGCACGTTTCCACCTGAGGGCGTCTCGAGTGGGGACTGAATCTTAACTAGTCTCTCTCGGCCGTTCACCTGGCTGGAGAAAAATGATCATCTACTATCGATAGGGCCGCCTCTTTGCTTGACGAGCGTTTTATTTACCCACCCGTTCAAATTTATTTCCGAAGACAAAGGCCGGGCCATGGGAAGTGCGTGGCCCCGTCGCCCCTCGATATGCGCGGGCACTTCACGTCCATCACTCCAGCCTCGGGCAGCCTTCCGCGTGGTGCAGCCACGATGCCCGAAACAAAAAGCGAGGGACTACACTGCCGCCTCGGTGTTTGTTTGCTGCCATTCCAATGCAGGCCACGGCTGACCTCTGGCCACGTCGAAATCAGCCGGAGGTGGGCAAAACGCGGCGCTGGCGCGCCACGGCGGCCGCCTTGGACCAGCCAGCACACTGTCCGCAGACTGTCCGAAGGCTTCCGGAGGCACTCGGCCACTGCGAAGGAAGTGGCGTTGGTCCGTGACGCAACTTGTCCGGCCAGTGGCGGCGGCCGCGGTGGCGTAGCCAGTGGCGCAGCCAGACGACTCTCTTCAACGGACGCTACAGGAAACTTTTGGCGAAGCGGGCCCGGTTCTGAAGCAAGGCGGGGAATCGGGCGTCTGATCGATTGATTGACGGGGCTGCACGCGTCGCGTTGCGTCGCGTCGCGCCGGGGAGGCCGCTCAGGTGTGACTAACGAGAGCAGGCTGACGAGCCGAGCGGGCCGGGGGCAGCCGGGGCAGGCGGCGGGCCGAGGCGTCGGAGCCGAGCCGGGGCGGGCAGGGCGCGGCGGGGCGCGGCAGGGCGTCAGCGCGCGCAGGCCTCCGGGGCGCCAGGTGCACGCCAAGGAGTCCCACCAAGTCGGGGCGAGCGAGTGACGCAGCGCGACGGCACAGCGACAGCGAGGTGCCCTGCAAACAGAGTCCGCGTTTCCAGCCCGAGGGGGGGAAGGTCAAAATCCCGGACGCGTTTTGCGCTCCGAGTCGCTGAAAGGGACTCGAACCGAACGTGTGACCCCACCAATGGATTGCTCTCCGAACGAGGAATCCATTGATAGGGTCACAAGCTACGTTCGAGTCCTGCTTAGCGACTCTGGAGCTCAAAACGTGTCCAGAGTTTTGGCCGCCGGCGCCGGTCTTCTGGCCCACTGTGGGCTGCGCTGGGCTGCGCCACTGGCCCGCACCTCGTCTGCGCTCCGCGGCTCCGCGGCTCCGCCTGCTCCGCGCACTCCGCGAGGCGCTCTATGGAGCGTGTCGGACGGACCGACAGGCTACACTCTCCGGGGTGTAGCGAGCCGGGCGGTGCCGGCGGAGCCTTCTCCTGTCAGGCAAATCGGCGGAAGCGATACTCGAACTACACGGGACGTCTTCGAAAGGTACTCATGTGTGTCGAGCCGTGCCGTCCGGGCTGGCGGGGCCGAGGCGGCCGAGGCGGCCGAGGCGGGGCCGCGGGGCCCGCAGCACGGCGTCAGCACGACGGCCTCCAAGGTGGCCGATGACCCGCGTGTGGGAAATCGACCGATTGTACCATTTCCTTTTTCGGGCCCCGTAGTAACTCCATCCGTACGGGCTTGGCCGTGCTTGGCGCATCACGCGGGCAGCACACTATGGATGGGCTTGCTGTCCGACGCGGCGAGGAAAGGGACTCGTGTTTTTTTGGGTCCGTTTCCCTCAGTTTTCAAGGCTTTCCGTCATTTTTTCGTCGTTAGCGTGGAAAGTCGATCCGTCCAATTCCCCCAATGAGGCCGCAGCCCGCGCGCAGGCCGCACAAATTGAAAAATTGGGGGTCCAGCGTCGCATGCCTTGTCGATCAGTGAAACGCTCCGCCCGTCAGACGACGCTGCAGACCGCCAAGCTCCATCAGACATTAGAGAAGGCGACTTCGGTCCGCTTCAGCTGGCCTGACGACTGACTGACTGACTGTATGCAGGCCATCAAACTCCCCGCACCACCCACTAGATACCTCATTAAACGAATTTAAATGACCAAAAAAAAACAACAACAAAAAGCACAAAGTCCGGCGGCCGTCCTCCGCCGCCCACTAACGGGGTCAGGGCGCGACGGAAGTGCATCAGGACCGAAAAGAACGGAAACTCGTCTTTGGTCTCAAGAGGTCTCGGTCCCCGCCGTGCCCGCACACCCGCCGCTTCCCACGGGCGACCACACCTGTCCAGCACACTGAGAGTCGTGGTCGTCGCTCTGTCTCTCTCGCACTCAGGAGGCGGCCCGTGAAGGCGCGAGGGAGACAGCGCCTCTCGGCATCGCACAGTGGGCCAGAAGACCGGCGGAGGCGGCCAAAACTCTAGACGCGTTTTGAGCTCCTAAGTCGCTAAATGGGACTCGGACCGAACGTGTGACCCCACCAAAGGATTGCTCTCCGAACGAGGAATCCATTGGTGGGGTCACACGTTCAGTTCGAGGCCTGTTTAGCGACTCTGGAGCTCAAAACGCGTCTAGAGTTTTCGCCGCCTCCACCGGTCTTCTGGCCCACTGTGCGCCGGACGGAACCACTGGAGCGCAGCGCCAACGTATCGCCCCGGGTTCGATCCCCGCCGCCGCCTCGGCCTCCTCGGCCTGCCGGGGGAGGCACCACGGCACCGCCGTCACGGGGCGCGCGCCAGTGATTGATCATCGAGTGACTGCGGATAATTCAATCCCGCCCTATTGGCAGCCCTTTTCACGGCTCGTTCTGGTCGTTGGTCTTGGGCCTCGGGGCTTGAGGCCGCCGCGGCCGCCGACGACGTCCTGGCCGGCCTGCTGCAGACTGTGAGTCGTTTGCGTCGCTCTGTCTCTCTCGCACTCACGGAGCGTTTCGTACAGGTGCGAGAGAGACAGAAACGACCCACGGAATCAGTCTGCTGGTGCCCACCTTCCGGCCTTTATAATTCACGCCAAAACGCGCGCGCTGTCGGACTGTTTGTTTGGACGGCAGGAAATTGATGTTTTCTGGAGTAAGACGCAATCACGAAAAATAATACTTTTCGTAATGAATGCCAAAGTATCCCCCTTTGTAAATCAGGCCACGGCGCTGGCCGGGCCGGGACGGCCCCGCCTCGGCCGCGCCGCCAGAGAGATGGAGCCCTAAGATCCACTTCTTAATCAACTTTCCTAATCAATGATTTCATTTCGCCTCGATTCAAACGGATAATTTTATGCTGCGACTTTTGAGCTGAAGTCGCCGCGGCGTCCCCTCCCGCCCTATCCGCGCAGCGGGAGCCCTTTGGGACACAATCCGAATTAAAAGTGCATAATGACGGAGAAAAATGCACGCCTTTTAGCCGGGGCCGCCGAACAGGGCGAGCCAAATATCGTTTCTCAAAATGAGCGGGAGACGAAAAAAAACCGTACGAAAAGTGCTCAGTGACCTCCCACGGTGGGCCAGAAGACGGGGAGAGCCGGCGGCCAAAACTCGAGACGCGTTTCGAGCTCCAGAGTCGATAAACAGGACTCGAACCGAAGGTGTGACCCCGCCAATCGATTCCTCGTTCGGAGAGCAATCCATATTGGTGAGGTCACACGTTCAGCTGGAGGCCCCACTTAGCGACTCGGGAGCTGAAAACGCGCCCGGGATTTTGACCGCCTCCGCCGGTCCTCTGGCCCACTGCGCCTCCCCGCAAACCAAACAGCATGACACTCCTTCGGGAACCCCCTTCCGGCCCGCAGATGACCGGAAGCAGATAGAGAAAGGAAGGGGAGGAGACATCGAGCCGGGTTAAAATAATTAAACAACATCGCGTCACCTGATGGACCTGATGGCTCGTGTGTCCCGCAGGGCCGCAGCACGTACGATGCCTTATCTAGGATTGCGTTATAATTTCACTTTCATCAATTTCCGCTTATTTTTTGGCTCTCCTTTGTGTCTCCTTTATCGCCGTCCGTCGCGCATCATGGAGCGGCGGCCTATCTTCCTTTTGTGTCTCCACCGTTAATTACCAGAGTAGAGTACAATCGGCCGGTCGGCGGGGCCGCCGGTACGGAGTACGGATCGGCACGGGGATCGGTCCTTGCGCCCCAATTTATTTAAATAACATTTTTAATGTCGTCTGCTGGCCCTGGCTCGCGCCCCCCCGCGGGCCAGACAGAGACAAAGCGGTCGCGACTGCGAATCGATGATGAGCGAGAGAGACAGGGCGACAACAAATTGACGGCGATTACGGCGCCGTGTCGTCCGTCCGGTCGGTACCGGCGGCGGCGGCAGCGCGGCCTTCGACGCCGAGGCCGAGGGCGATACCTCGAGAGGTGGTCAAAACCCCGGACGCGTTTTGCGCTCCAGAGTCGCCGAATGAGACTCGAACCGAGCTTGTGACCCCGCCAATGGATTGCTATCCGAACGAGGAATCCATTGGTGGGGTCACACGTTCGGTTCGAGTCCGACTCTGGAGCTCAAAACGCCGTCACCGCGGCGCCCACAGTGCGCCGCCTCCAAGGTAGCTACGCCACTGCTCGTTATATCGCCGAGTTCGCCGAGTGATTGGCGATTCAAGATGGCGCCCGTTCCGCCCGGCTGCCCATTGGCTGCCCGGCTGGCCCGTTGGACTGCCCGTTGGACTGGACCTCACCGGAACACTGAGTCACCCGCAGACCGGCCGATATCCTCGACGCACAGTGGGCCAGAAGACCGGTGCAGGCGGACAAAACTCTAGACGCGTTTTGAGCTCCAGCGTCGCTAAACAGGTCTCGAACCGAACATGTGACCCCACCAACGGATTGCTCTCCGAACGAGGAATCCATTGATGGGGTCAAACGTTCGGTTCGAGTCCCATTTAGCGACTCTGGAGCTCAAAACGCGTCTAGAGTTTTGGCCGCCTCCACCGGTCTTCTGGCCCACTGTGCGACGCCTGCAGCAAGGCCTGCAGCCTGCCCGGACTCGGCTCGGCCGGCACGGCACCGCCAACACGGCCCGGCTGCGCTCGGCTCGACGCCGATGCACTTGCAACTTGCGAAGCCGCGGTCGGGACGCGTCGGGACGCCGAGGTGCTACACTGATAAAGCCATTTGCACGGACGGTCCCCGCACTGGCCGCGCACAGCAAGCGCAGAGCATGCCTGGGTTCACGCATAGGGTGAGGATCAAAATTTACTTTTTTGAGAGTCTGCTAACCCTGAAAGATGATGAAAATAGTAGTCTAATTCAGGTGTGGGTGGCGACGCCCCCTGCTGCACTGCAGGCGCCGCGACCTCTGGCCTGCAGCAGCCGAGTCAATGACTCTAAATACGCGTAATGCGAAAAGCCTGCTCACACACACACAACACACACACACACACACACACACACACACACACACACGTGTGGCCGCAATTGAGCGCCACGACGCTCTAATGAAGGCAAAGACCCGCATCTCACGGCGACCGAGGCCCGGCCAGCCCAGCCCAGCCGAGCGATTCAGGAGAGTCGTTTCCGACTCTTTCTGTCGCACTCATGGGGCTCTCCATAGGGGTGCGAGAGAGACAGAGTGACAAGCTGATCTTCTGCATCGCTCGGCAGGCCAGCCCTGGCCAGACGGTAAAGGGTGAAGCCTTTGGCCGATCGCCCCCAAAGCAAGAGAGCAATGGCACTTATTACGACCAGCTTACAGCGCACAGTGGGCCAGAAGACCGGCGCCGGCGGCAAAACCTCTAGACGCGTTTTGAGCTCCCGAGTCGCTAAACAGGACTCGAACGAAAAGTGTGACCCCACCAATGGATTCCTCGTTCGGAGAGCAATCCATTGGTGGGGTCACACGTTCGGTTCGAGTCCCATTGAGCGACTCTGGAGCTCAAAACGCGTCCGGGATTTCGACCGCCTCCACCGGTCTTCTGGCCCACTGTGCAGCGTGCAGCCCGTGCAGGGCTTGCAGCAGGCCCCGGCTCGGCTCGGCAGCCCCCCTGCGGCACGGCCCGGCTGCCCGGAGGCGCCAGTCGCTCGGCTCGTCTCTCAGCTCGTCCCTCAAACCGCAGACGCAACGCAAACTTTTCGATTAACGCTGAGGCGCGCCGCGCCGATACTCTTCGACGGGGATTAATTACATTCTGAGGTCTTTCGACATGGACGCGCCGCCGCGCCGTTGCCGTTGCGAAGCCTGGCGCAGCCGCCATCGCGACTTATCCAAGCATTTCGGGGACAGAAAGACAGTACCGGCTTGTAAAACGAAAAAGAATAATTTTAGATCGCGGTTTTTTTTTTTGCAGTGGAGTCCGCGCGTTTTCCAGTCGGTTTCCGCGGCACCTGTTCTCGAACCATGAGCCTCCCATTCACGGCGTGCCATAGACAGTCCATTCACATCCCAGGGCGCCTCTAACCCGTCCGTCCATCCATCCGCCCGGCGGCGGGCAGAGTCCGAAACAGCGCCGCCTCTCTCTCTCTCTCTCTCTCTCTCTCTCTCTCTCTCTCTCTCTCTCTCTCTCTCTCTCTCCTCTCTCTGGGGTGCGACTGCGACGGAGCGATGCCCCGCGGAAGCGCGCTCGGCAGACGCATCGCTTTGTAACGAATCGGCCAATTACGTGCGCAGTGATTGGCCGGCCGGGCCGCGACTGGATTTGATTAACTCCGTGCCTCCGTTTGATTGAATGGGATCAATCTCCGCGCCGCGCGCCAAAAAAGGGCGGCAGCGCCGCACGCAGCAGGCCGAGAGTCGTCGCTCTGTCTCTCTCGCACTCACGGCGCGTCCCGTATGGGTGCGAGAGAGACAGAGCGACGAAAACGACTCTCGGAATCAGTCTGCAGGGGGAACACTTTCGCCGCGGCACGTCCCGACCCGACGTTCCCCGACGCGGCATGCACCCTGCACTGCGAGTACGTAAGTACGGCACTGGGGCTCCTCCATATGTGCACGCCGCGCCGCGCACGCGCAGAGAGGCCGCGGGGCACGCCGTCAGCCTGCCGCGGGGGTCAGGGGTCGGCTACTGGGCTTTACCGGTCATTAGGGGCGCACACACACACACACACACACACACACACACACACACACACACACGGCGAGCACCACGCAACGCAACCTCACGACGCGGGGGCCGCCGCCGGCTGCATAAGACTGATCTCAAGAGTCGTTTTCGTCGCTCTGTCTCGCTCTCGCACTCATGTGGCGTCCCGTATGGGTGCGAGAGGGACAGAGCGTCGGAAAGAGACACTCGGAATCAGTGTGCCTGCAAGGTTTGTGCCTCGGCAGTCCATCCTGGCAGTCCGTCCAGGCAGCGGCAGGCCCACGCCCACTACCGCGCGGAGCGGAGCGCGCTCGGAGCGGTCGCGTGAGCTCCTTATCGTCTAGGGTTGCCACTCGCACAAAAATGCTGCAAAAGAGAGGGCACAAAAACAAACCGTTTCGCACACTGCAGTCTTGTTGCGCACCCTTGCCGCGGCGCGCGCCGCGCGCGGACAGCAGGAAGTGGTGCCCCCCCCCTCCCTTTCTCCCTCGCCAGCGGGATTTCAATTCAAGGCCGCCGCTGCACGTCTCAGCGAAATGGAATCACGATAACACGCGAATATCTTCGAACCATCGCAATGAGCCGCGCGTGGCTGCAGACCGACAGGACGACGGACAGACAGACGGACAGACAGACAGACGGACAGACAGACAGACAGACAGACAGACGGACAGACAGATGGACAGACGGACAAGGGGGCTATGGACATAGGATGGAAAGGGGGAAGTGTCTCCCGCAGGCGAGGCAGTCTCCTGATGAGAGCCGCGCCACGTCTCCGTCATCGCAGACACCCACCCACACACACACACACACACACACACACACACACACAGCACACACACACACACACACACACCACACACACACACACACACACACACACCGACTGAGTGACAGAAAAAGAGAGAGAGACAGAGAGAGAGAAAGGAGAGATGTCGTCTTTCGTGACGTCATGCACGGCTGGAATAATGTGACAACAAAATTAGTGGCTCCCTCCCCGGATTATTACGGGCCGACTCGTGTACCCGCGAAGAAAGAAGAGCCCGATCGGGAAGAGAAGAAGAAGAAGAAGAAGAAGAAGAAGAAGAAGAAGAAGAAGAAGAAGAAGAAGAAGAAGAAGAAGAAGAAGAAGAAGAAGAAGAAGAAGAAGTATACCGCGGCGCGGGGGTGCGCAATCGACGGATCGTCAATGACAGGGCTACCGTCGAATTATCGTCGAACTGTGTGTGTGTGTGTGCGCGCGCGTATGTGTATGTGTGTGTGTGTGTGAGCGTAGGAGTGTGGGGTACGTGCAAGAAGACAGGCCAAGCCAGCCAGGCAGCCGTCTTGGCCGCCGTCATGCATCACTTGACCGCGGAGAGGGCGACTTTGAAAACGCGGCGCGGGCGGCGCGGGCGGGAAAGGGAGGCGAGGCGAGGCGGGGCCGCCTGACCGCACGGGACGATATAATGACCACATGTATCGACAGGTCGCTTCCTTCTTCCTTCGGAGGAGTCGGTGGGGGGGGGGGGTGAGGCGGGGTGAGGCGGGGCGCGAGGAGACGGACAGCGGGCCTGCGACGAAAATAACGGCTTGTCACCAGCGACCTGCTGCCGCTGTAGCTTGCTAAACATTGGTACGCGCGGACGCGGACACACACACACACACACACACACACACACACACACACACACACACACAGTGTGTGGGTCGTGGGTTCGACCCCCGTCCGCCCCTTTTAGTGTTAATTGGGCAGGCAAATCAAGAGAGCAAGCGAGCGGGCTGCTGGGATAAGGAAAGGGTTATGGCTATGCTCATCGCCTGACCCGTATCCCCGGCGTCCAAAAGGATATTGATGACTTCAGAGCCCTGCCCTGCATGTGTGGCGCATGCACACTGTATGCTCGCGCCAGCAGATTGAGACTTACTAGGGAACGGCTGTCACTGTGACGACTGCGACGGCTAACCTCACCGAAGATCGACATTTTCGCTAGTACAAGGCTGATTCCGAGAGTTCGTCGCTCTGTCTCTCTCGCACTCGTGGGGCGTTCCGCGCAGGTGCGAGAGAGACGGCAAAACAACGACCCACCGTGCCGGCGTGGTTCGACCCCGGGCCGCCCGTTAGTGTTATGGGCAGGCAAATCAAGAGAGCAAGCGAGCGGGCGCTGGATAAGGAAAGGGTTATGGCTTGCTCATCGCCTGACCGTATCCCGGCGTCCAAAAGGATATTGATGACTTCAGAGCCCTGCCCTGCATGTGTGGCGCATGCACACTGTATGCTCGCGCCAGCAGATTGAGACTTACTGGGAAGCGGACTGTCCTGTAGACGACTGCGGCGCTACTGCGAATTGATCGACATTTTCGCACTCAGGCGATTCCGAGAGTTCGCAGGCTCCGACTCGTAGGCAGTTCGCGAGGTGCCGAGAGAGCCGTCGACCACAATCGGACTGCAGCTGCGCCGGCGCCCAGTGACTGGCCGGCGCCCGCCAGGCCGCCGCGCACCGCAGCGTGGTCGTCTCTCCGAATGACACGCCAGCACGGGCGCCCAGAAGACCAGCCGGCGCGCGCCAGAACCCGTCAGACGTCGTTGTTGAGTCCAGATCACTATTAATGAAGGACTCGACCTTAGCGGTGCGGCGCCACCGAATGGATTGATCTCCAGACGAGGACACAGTGGCGAAGTAGGTCAAGGTCGAGCTCGAAGCCTCATACTAACGACTGGACGCTCAATGGAACGCGTCTAGGTTTGCACGCCCCAGCCGGCATCTGGACTCCAAATGGCGGCGCCCTCCCTGACCGAGCGGCGCGGAGCGGTCAACCGCTGGACCTCCTGTCCGCATAAGGTGCCCGACGCACAGTGGGCCAGGGGGCCGTGAAGGCGGCCAAATTTCTATAGACGCTGAACCGAACGTGTGACCCCACCAATGGATTCCTCGTTCGGCGAGCAATCCATTGGTGGGGTCACACGTTCGGTTCGAGTCCCATCCAGCGACTCTGGAGCTCAAAACGCGTCTGGAGTTTCGGCCGCCTCCGCCGGTCTTCTGGCCCACTGTGCGGTTCCCGGCCGTATTTGGCCGCGGGTATCGGCGGCCCAAGCCGATCGCGGACTCTCACGGCGCGGCCTGTCTGTCTGTCTGTCCGGTCGTCATCCGAGAGTCTGTCCGTCCGCTCGCTCGTCCGGCCGGCCGGCCGTTGCGGCGGACAATTGAAAAAGGAGACTGCTCATTTAGATGCTTCGATTGCGATAAACAATTGACGCGGCGGGTCAGAGGCCGCGGGCTGGGGGACGGGGAGGGGGAGGGGGCACATAGACGGGGCTTCCGGTCGGCGCCGACGTCATCGACAAAGGCCTGCCGCAAATTATTCTGGTACGTCCCAAATCCGAGTGGTGTACACGCGTACCCGCAGCAGCAGCAGCGGCGTCGAGCCCGCCGCCGCGTCGCCGCCGAGGTGCTGCTGCTTCACGCCTCACTGAGGGCGGCCCGCCACGCCCCGCCGAGCAGCCAAGCCTAGCGCGGCGCCTCGCCGCCAGAGCGCGCCAGCTGCCGCGCGCCGAGGCTGGCGAACGCAACCCGTTCAAAAGTACCCTTCGTTGCGGACACCATAAGCGACACCGTTCCGAGCGGGCTGCTGCGGCGGCGATGCGGCGTCGAGGTCCTCAGTCTCGCCTTCAGTGCAGTCCGAACCGAAAGGTGCAGAGCTGCTTCACTGTTTCCCTGCAGACTGAGTCGTTTCCGTCCCTCTGTCCATCTCGCAGTCATGGGGCGTCCCGCACAGGTGCGAGAGAGACAGAGCGACGACTCTCGGAATCAGTCTGCCGATGCACCTCGCCGACGTGGCCGCCGCCCTTTTTACGCGCGTATTGCGTGGATTCGCGGAGTGACGGCCGTCTGCCGCCTGATTCCGAAGCACCGCCTCGCCGCTCTGTCTCTCTCGCACCCCTACGGCACGCCCCATGAGTGCGAGAGAGACAGAGCGACTCGTCTGGCGAGGAAGGCGTCAATGAGTGCTGTCACTCCGCGGCGGATGTGCAGAATGCGGCATGACAACGCCGCCCAACACGCACACGCACTCGTCCGCGTCGCCCGGCGCGTTTGACACCGCGAGCCCGCATGCAGCACGCCGTCCTAAACACCGCCGGCCGACCGTTGGGGAAACAGAGATGATGCGTGGCGGTCAGTCGCTCATCGAAGTGCCCGGTCGGACGGCCGACCACCTGTAGACCGATTCCGAGCGTCGCGCTGTCCCTCTCGCACTCGTGGGGCGCCCCGTGCAGGTGCGAGAGAGACGGAGCGACGTGCTCACGGCGGCGCGGTGCGTCCCTCCTTGCACCTGCTCGCACGGAGCAAGGAGCGTCGCGGGGCAGCGGGCAAGGCCGGCAAGGCCCGAAGGCAGAGAGAGAGAGAGAGAGAGAGAGAGAGAGAGAGAGAGAGAGAGAGAGAGAGAGAGAGAGAGAGAGATAATGCGCTCATTGCTTGTTATAATTTCCGTTCGCTCGCCCTGGCCATCACGCGGGAATCTTTAAACGAGATAACGTCACCAATAATACGCAACGACAAAATAGTTCTTCGAGAAAAGTGCTCTTGTCTCTGCATAAGTCACATTTTTCGCCCTGCGAAATATATGCAAGAAAAAGGAATCCCTTTCCGCGCAGAAAATCAAATACTTTCCGGATTTTTGAAACAGAAAACAAAGAAAATGACGGCCTTTCCTCCATGTCCGTCCACGGCCGGCGAATTTCGCGGCCCGCCTTTGGCCTGGCGCATCTAAAGAGCGACGGAAAGCGGCAACAACTGCTGCGCTGCGCAATGACGGCGCCTCTTCGATAGCATCCGACATCGCCGTCGTCCTCGGTTCCTCCGGTTTCCTTGGTTCCCTTCCCCCGAACGGGCCCCGAACGGGGTCACGCTGGGAAGTGCACTGTCCTGTCCGCCGCCGCGGTGCGCGGCCGCGCAGCCGCGCCTCGGACATCGGGCGGGCCGGCGCCCTTTCCCGCCGTTCTGTCATTCGCGTCTACGCCGCACAGTGGGCCAGAAGACCGCTGGAGGCAGTCCGAACTCTCGACGCGTTTTGAGCTCCAGGGTCGCTAAACTGGACTCGAACCGAACGTGTGACCCCACCAATAGGGCCCGTGCACCGCTGGAGGAAGAACAAAAACTCCTGGTGGGCATTTCCGCGCGAGCCTTCAAACTGGGACCCAGCTGGGGGTGCCTGTTTGTTGTATTTTATTTTTACCGGTTAAACAAAGTGGCTAAGGATCGCGGCAGGTTGCGGGTCGGTTCACAAAATTGGAAAGGAAACTGTAGTCGACTACGCCGAATTAAGCAAAATAAGTGAACTGTCAAGATAGTGCAGGTTAGGTTGACTAAGAGTTTCCTAGGTCCCCATGAACTGCCGCCCGTCGCTGCTGGGGCAAACGAACAGCCTTTTGTTTCCGATAGGTCCCAAAAGCCTGCGAGTCGGTTTATAATTTAATCACATGTAAATGGCTGGAATCCAGTCACTCTCAAACGCGAACCGAGACCATTTCATTCGCGTGCTTCGCCCCAGCCAAAAGGGAACGTATGCGTCTAACCGCACCGTTTCGAGATCCTGCCGCACGGCACTCGAACCGACGTGGTGGCCCACCATTGGATTCCTCGTTCAAAGCGACCCCTTGGAGGGGCAAACACGTTCGTTCGAGTTCCGTCCAGCGACTCTGGGCTCAAAACGCGTCCAGGTTGGACCGCAACCCTGTCGACGCGAACGTCTCCGGCATATTTCCCTCTCCCTTTTCGGGGTCCTTCCTTCTTTTACTTTCGGGTGCACCTTCCCTTCTCGCCACCGTGCCTCACCGCCACGGCTTCTCAAAAGTCTCGACTCGGAAAATAAAATAAATAAATGCAATAACTGCAAGAAAAGAGATGCGGAATCGCGGTTGCGTTTCCCGCGACGGCACTCACGCAAATTCCTCTCTCCGATCGCCCCCTCCCCCTCCCCCGCCTCGCGGCACGCACGCAACGCCAACGACGTATTGAAGACGCCGGCCCTTCTATCCACATCTCTCTGAATTGCTTTTATTATTTCAATCTTTCCCAAGCCGAGCCAGGCGAGCCGAGCGTGCGGGGCGCGGGGCGGGGCGCCTAGTTCCCATATGCGCGACGCTTACAATCGTAACGCGAGTAGTAACGACATGCCTCCCCCGCCGCGAGGCTACGCGAAGCTACGCCAAGCCGCGCGCAGCGCACCGCCGCTTCCGAAATATAAAAACATTTATTAAACCAGAAAATATCCGGCGTGTGTGAAGCCTGCTCTACGGATGTATAATTAGGGCGTTGTAATGATTGGCTAATTAAAAGTATTCTCGGACGGGCGGCGCGGCGGCGCGGCTGGCTGGGCGCGCAGAGGCGTCGTTGACTGCACTGTCATTGGACTGTCGCTGGCTGCCAACGACTCCCTTATTCTCTTTTTTTATCTGCCCATCTCGCGGAAGAAAGAGAGAGAAACTCCTTTTCCAGGTGGTGCATGGCTCGGATAATGACAGAAACAACACGATGCGCTGCTCCGCGCCGCGATAGTGGCGAGACAAGGACAGGGGATTCGTTCATTAGGCTGAAGACGGCTTTCGCGGCGTCAACCGTGCCGGGCAAGGCGACGGCCAACTTGCCGCCAACCCGCGGTAACTTACCTTCAGGGCGATCAACTTACCTTTGCAAAGATCTAACTTACTTCAACGGCGATCAACTTATTTCTACGGTGATCAACTTTCCTTTACAAAGATCCAACTTACCTTAAATCCTGCAAAGGTGAGTTGTTCACCAGAGGTGAGTTGGCACTAAAGGTAAGTTGGCACTAAAGGTAAGTTGGCACTAAAGGTAAGTTAGCACCAAAGATAAGTTGGTGACCAAAAGTAAATAAAAGGCTACAGTAGACCAAGAATGAGCCTCTGACGGGAAGTTAGGGCGACGGAACAGGAGTTTAATCGTAGTAAAGGTAAGTTGGTGAGTCAGTTGATCGCCTTAAAGGTAAGTTGGTCGCTTTAAGGTAAGTTGATCGCCTTAAGGGTAAGTTACTCGACTTAAAGGTAGGTTGATCGCCTTAAAGGTAAGTTGATTGCCTTAAAGGTACGTTGACCGCCTTAAAGGTAAGTTGATCACCATCACCTTAAAGGTAAGATCGGTTGGCGGTGGGCTGGTCGTCGGCTTGACACTGACTCACCTCACGGACACGTTACACTTGTTCGACGGCCACCTCTCCTCCGGGTCGGCGACCTCGCGCCTCCGCGACATCCCGGTCGTCGTCGGCGAATTCGTCCGGCCGGAAACGGCGCGCGGTTCGAGCAATAAGGCCATCTTAATTACACCGACGGCGATGGCAGCGCGCACCGTGACGTCATCCCAATTCAAATATTTTATCATTTTTACGGCGGAGCGGTTTATGGCGCACTGCATTAGTGCGCATTAGTGTCGCCGCCCCCGCTATTCGGAGAGCGGTTCGGAGTCGGCGCGCGCCACGTTTGGGCAATAATGGAGGAAGCGCCGGCGGGCACGCCCCGATCCGGCAGCGTTCGACTCCCTGGGCGGCTGCGGCCAACACTCTAGACGCGGTTTTGGGCTCCAGAGTCGCCAAACAGGACTCGAAGCAAACGTGTGACCCTACCAATGGATTCCTCGTTCGGAGAGCAATCCATTGGTGGGGTCACACGTTCGTTTCGAGTCCTATTTAGCGACTCTGGAGCTCAAAATGCGTCCGAGATTTTGACCACCCCCACCGGTCTGCTGGCCCACTGTGGGGCTGGCCTGGGACGTGGTGAGGCCTCGACGACGCGAACCTGGAGGAGGGCCGCCACCAGCATCACCACCGCCGTGGTTTGAAATGTGACCGCGCTCGCGCGCCAAACGCTAAACGCACACGCGCGCGAAAAAGGAGAAGCTACAAACGCGCGGGTATGTGGCGCTTGTTTTAGACGCCGTTACCCGCCGTAAACACGAGACCGCGCGCCACGCCACGATCGCCGATCAGCAAGCAGGTGGCCGACGCAGAGCGGGCCGACGCGTGCAGGGGCATTAGCACACAACCGAGAGAGACAGCAAAAAAGTACGGAAAAATTACGCAGCTCAGTGACTTAGTTATCGAAAAGGCATTTAAAGCCGCCGTCGACACACAAAAAAATCCGAACGTTTTGGCAGCGTGTTTGCCCCCGAAATAGCCAACCTCTGCCTCACCTGTTGAGTCCTTTTGTCGGGACCCACAATAGGCAGCCTAGAGTGCATGCGCTGCTGCCTGGCACGCTCACACGCTCTCTCTCTCTCTCTCTCTCTCTCTCTCTCTCTCTCTCTCTCTCTCTCTCTCTCTTTCTCTCTCTCGCACACACACAATCACGTACGCAACCACCTCATTACGTGCCATTACGGTATTGACCGCCGATACCCCTTGCATTAGCAGTGCGCACGCTCCACGGCCATGACGGTAATATTGACTCGCCGATACTCCGGGCACTTGGGTCGTCGTTACCCCGCGTTTTAAGCGCCGCGCCGCTTGCCAGCCGCGCTCTCGAGCAACGCGTGCGCTTCCGAGAGGGCCGAAACAGGTGTCTTGCGGCTCAGGTGTCGTTTACCCCGGCCAGCGTGTATGGCCCTGAGAGAGAGAGAGAGAGAGAGAGAGAGAGAGAGAGAGAGAGAGAGAGAGAGAGAGAGAGAGAGAGAGAGAGAGAGAGAGAGAGAGAGAGAGAGAGAGAGAGAGAGGTGGGTGGAGGTGTCCAACGCCGGGACGGAGGTGACAGTAGCACCGCGCGAGCAACGCCGAGAACGCAGGAAGCGCGACAATCGCAACCCGCAACGCCAACAATCCAAGCAACGCCAGCAACGCCCACAAACCAAGCAACGCCAAGCAACGCCAACAAATCCAAGCAACGCCAAGCAACGCCCAACAAATCCAAGCAACGCCAAGCAACGCCCAACAAATCCAAGCAACGCCAAGCAACGCCCAACAAATCCAAGCAACGCCAAGCAACGCCCAACAAATCCAAGCAACGCCAAGCAACGCCCAACAAATCCAAGCAACGCCAAGCAACGCCCAACAAATCCAAGCAACCCCAAGCAACGCCAACTCCAAGCAACGCCAAGCAACGCCCAACAAATCCAAGCAACGCCAAGCAACGCCCAACAAATCCAAGCAACCCCAAGCAACGCCCAACAAATCCAAGCAACCCCAAGCAACGCAGGCAGCGCCAAGCAACGCACGCGTTGCGCAAAGGCAGGGCGTGGCAAGCCGTCTGCCTGTCCTTCCGTCCGACTGTCCGCGGCCTGAAAAATGATTGGCTCTTACCTGGCGCGTCAAACGGATCGAGAGGGCCGAGAGGACCGAGAGGGCCGAGAGGACGTCCCGGGGGCGTGGCGGCGTCGGTGGCGTCGCGACGCCATCAGGCGGACTCGCCTAGTGAAATCACGCCGAGGCCCATTGGCCCATTCCTTCCCGTTCCGTGCCTGGCCCTTGGCCTGGCCTCGCTTTCAAGGCACCTGCAGCGGGCCTGCAGCAGAGAAACGGCACCGAATCAGTCAAGGGCTTCAAAATCTCAGTGCCAGTGCAATATTATCAGGAAAACACGGACGAACAGTGGATCAGACTGGGTTCCAACAGCCACGTGTCGATGCACTCCCATCCCCGATTTTCCAACCCTCTTCGCGACGCATTCTCTCCTCAGGACTAAACGGGGACACGGAATCCCGGTCGTCGTCGCCGCCTCCCTCAAAATCGACGCAGCATCGCAGCATCGTTGCTCAGTGGCCAAAACGACACGGAATAAAAGAAGCGGGGGAAAGAAAGCAGAGTCATAGGCGTTACTGACGAGCTCCTGGCGGGGAGGGGGGAATGGGTCACCCCATCAAGAGGCATCAGGCCGCTCATCTGCCGCTTCCTCCCAGGTCGCCGGGCACACCTTCCCATTTTTTCCCATCGGCCCAAATAAGTCACGGGTCATTACTGACAAGTCCGACGACTATCTCGCCGCAGTGTAGTGGCAGTGGGCGGAGAGACAGGGGCTGCTGACCCCCACAGTCACCTGCGACTGACCCGAGGACGTCACGACCCCGCTGCACAGTGGGCCAGAAGGGCAGATGGACGACGGGCGGATTGAGCCTGGCCGTCGAGGGCCGGCCGGGCCCACGCCGGCCCCACCATGTCGTCTGCTGAACCGACCGACCGGCCGGCCGGCCGCCGACCGGATGTGCCATCATTTGAATCAATTGGCGGCCAGATTGTTTGTCTATGTGTCTGCCGCCGGTCGGGGGCCGGTCGGGGGCCGGTCGGGGGCCGAGAGGCCGAGCAGCGTCCTGGCCGCGCCGCGCCGCCGAAGGCCGAGGCCGCGCCGGTCACGTGGCCGTCGAGCTCCAGGTACTGGTACTCGTTGGCGGCAGCGGCGGGCACCGCGACGACGACGCGCGGGGCTGCCCGTCGAGGACCCAGATGCGACGGCTGCTGTGCTGCGGCGCCGAGGGATTCCGCATCGCGGTGTCGTCGCCCCGTCTCTCTCGCACTCACGGGGCGCCTCGGAGGCGTGCGAGAGAGACAGAGAGCGCTGTGCGGAATCAGTCCCCCGGGAGTGGCAGGACACATTGATTGTGACTGATTGGCCGGGATTAGGCGGTGCACGTGGCACGGCGTGGCACGGCGTGGCACGCCACTGCAAGTCAGTGGCAGTGCAGGCACAATACCTGCCGATTACCCCTTCCAGCCTCCAGCGGCGCGCTGAGCCTGGCGAGGACGGCGACGAGGAGGCAGGAAGGCGCTCCATTACCACTCGACGTGACAGCCGCGCGGGGCTCAGGGACAAATCAAACCGCCAGCACCGCCAGCGCCGCCGGGGGCCGGCTACATTGATTGATTGCGTGGCGTGGCGTGGCGGGGCGTGGCGGGGCGTGGCGGGGCGGGGCGGGGCGGGGCGGGGCGGGGACAGGGGCGGGCAGGCAACCCGCTGCGCGCGCCTGCTGAGCGGGTGGCCTACGCTCGTCTCTCCAGGGGGCCGAGTCAGGCAGCCCGGCGGCCTGCCACCGGCCGCTCCGGACTGCACGCTGCACGCTTCCTGGCCGAAGGCCGCGCGGACCCCGCCGTCACCGTCACGGCCTCCAGGACGGCGTTCGGGATGCGCGGGCTCAAGATGGTCGTCCAATTGGTGCAAAACTACAATGGAAATGACTCGAAATTTTGCGGCGGCCCCGGAGGACGGCCGGCCGGGGCGCAGCAGAGCATGGCAGCCTTGCAGGCCTTCCAGCACACTGATTCCGCGTTTTCGCCGCTCTGTCTCTCTCGCACCCATACGGGACGCCCCACGAGTGCGAGAGAGACGGAGCGACTATAACGACTCTCGGAGTGAGTCTGCAGGCCGGCGACGACGTTTCCAAACGCCGTCTTCGGCGCGGTGCCGCGACAGGCGGCGCTTCGGCGCTTCCCGCACGCGGACGCCGTGGACGCTACACCGCAATCGCGGCCTCCATCTGCACACGGAGCGCTAATTAAACTTTTACGGACGGTATTGTTTTCGCGGCGTAACTTTGTTTAATATCGCCGCCCATCGTTTTACCCGTCCATTCCGGCGGCCCCTTTTTATTGGCACGTGTACCGCTGTGGCGTACACTGTACGGCGCGGGCCGTGTGCGGCCGCGCCCACGCTTCGCCGTGCTTCTCCGTTCGACCGGTCGGTCGCGGGTTCGAGACCTGCCGCCGGCCGGCCCAGTTTCCGCGCAGCGGCAGACTGATTCCGAGAGTCGCCGCTCTGTCTCTCTCGCACCGATACGGGACGCCTCGTGAGTGCGAGAGAGACAGAGCGACGACTCTCAGTCCGCAGCCTCCAGCGCGGCGCCGCCTCGGACTTCTTGCTTTCCACGGCCGCGGAGGCGCGGTGGCACTGCCCGCCGCGCGACTCGCTCTGTCTCTCTCGCACTCCCGGGCGCGCCCGTAAGGCGCGAGAGAGACAGGGGAGTCTGGCGACGCTGGCGTGCGCGGGTTGACCCTAATGATGACCGTCACGGGGAAGCGGGCGAAGCACCGCGACGCGGCCGAGACGCGGCCGACAGCGCGACGACGCGACCCTCGCTGCTTTCTCCAGTGTAGGTGGGTGTGCGCGACGCCGCGCGACGCCGAGCGACGCGCCAAAAACGGCGCCAGAAGAAGCGGCGGACAAATCGACGGCGGAAGCGGAGGCACCAGCAGCACCAGCAGCGCGGCTGGATAAAAAGAGCGCCGCCCCGCGAAGCATTCGCGAAGCGAGCAGCGGTCAGGCGACACGACGACGGCGACCACGACGTACAGTGGGCCAGAAGACCGGTGGAGGCGGTCCAAACCCCAGACGCGTTTTGAGCTCCAGAGTCGCTAAATGGGACTCGAACCGAACGTGTGACCCCACCAATGGACTGCTCTCCGAACGAGGAATCCATTGGTGGGGTCACACGTTCGGTTCGAGTCCTGTTCAGCATCTAGGGTTCTGACCGCCTGCGCCGGTCGTCGGACCCACTGTGGGGCGACTCAGTGGTCAACCCTTGCCGAACGACGGCAAAGCAAGCCCTGCGGGGCTCCAGATTCCAGGCGCCCAGATCGGACAAGCTGTCCGTGGGACGCGCCCGGCGCCCCGCCCGCCCCGCGACCCCCACCTGCCCCACTACACCTGCAGCTGCGGCGACGCGGCACCGGGCCGGCGGACTGGCCGGCGGGTCGATACGCGGACGGGCCCAGGGACAGGAGGGACAGGAGGGAGAGGCTGGCGTACAGTGTATGGACGCCGCGTTTCCGCGGACGGCTATTGTGTCGAGGACGCCGCCGGTGTGGCACTGCAGACCCATTCCGAGAGTCGCCTTCGTCGCTCCGTCTCCCTCGCACCCACAGGGATCGCCGCAACAGTGCGAGAGAGACAGAGCGACGAGAACGACTCTCGGAATCAGTCCGCTGGCGGAGAGTCGGGGGCGATCCACGCAGCGGGCAGCCAACCTGCGTCCATCCCCTGCCCGGCCCCACGTCAATCCCCACACACAGTCAGACTGATTCCGTCTCCGAGAGGCGTTCCGTCGCGCTGTCTCTCTCGCACCCAAACGGGACGCCCCATGAGTGCGAGAGAGAGCGACGAAACGGACTTCGCGAATCCCATCCCTCCCCCGATCCGATCCGATCCCGTCCAAGCCGCGCGCGTCCGCGGGGCCGATCCCCTCCCTCGGTTGCTGCACCGGAAAATGGCGCCGGGGCCGGCCGATCCTAATGACGGCGAGGCCTTGTTACAAGAACCGAATCCAAAACTGCGCTGCACACACAAATGATGATTACGGCCCGTTTTTTGTCAGTCAGTCGTCCGCCGGCCTCCGCGGCAATCAAACGACGGCCAACGAGACGCGCGCGTACACACACACACACACACACACACACACACACACACACACACACACACACACACACACACACACACCTCACGGCCGCGTAGACAAACACTCTTTGAGCTGGACCACCTTCGACGGCGAGCTCCTTCCTCCCCGCGAGTCAACGGCCGCGGCATCGGCGACGGGCTGCTGTCCGGTCGCTCTGTCTCTCTCGCACTCATGGGGCGTCCCCTACGGGTGCGAGAGAGACAGAGCGACGACTCTCGGAATCAGTCCACTAGTACTGGACGCAGGAGAGAGGCGGCGCCCCGATGGCTCATTCTGGCCGCCGCCGCCGCCGCCGCCGCCGTGGTCGCGCTTGGCTGCAGAACGTCATCGGATGTCATTTTATACCGCCGCTCTTGTTGCTGGACGTTGCTGCGTTGTTGCTGTTGTTGTTGCTGTTGTTGTTGCTGTTGTGTTGTTGTTGCTGTTGTTGTTGTTGTTGCTGGTGCCGCGATTGCCTACGACAACGGGTACATTGTCAATCATACCGCGGCCGCCGTTTTCCCCATCGGCCTGTCGCGCGGACGGGCACAGCGCACAGTGGGCCAGAAGACCGGTGGAGGCGGCCAAAACTCCAGACGCGTTTTGAGCTCCAAGGGTCGCTACAAAGGGCTCGAACCGAACGTGTGACCCCACCAACGGATTCCTCGTTCGGAGAGCAATCCGGGGTCACACGTTCGGTTCGAGTCCCATTCAGCGACGATGGAGCTCAAAACGCGTCTAGAGTTCTGGCCCACTGTGCAGCGGCGCGGCGACGCGACCGGGACCGCGCGGGTCACCGTCACAGCGCGTCTCGCCGGAACCGAAAGGAAAGGGACCTTAGTTCGGCGGCCGCGACAGATGGAACCACCACCAACAAAAATAAATAAACAAGAAATCGGCGACCGGTCCGGTGGTGCCGTCGGCGACGCGACGCGAGGCCCCCGCGCGGCAGGACGCGCCGCCGCCACGGTTCACCGCGGAAAGAGCGAAATAAGAGCGATTTTCTTTTCTCCAGCAGCGCGACCGCCGCGACCGCCGCGACACACAACAAGAAGAACGTCATCCGCATAGACGGGCCGGACGGGCCGACGCCAACAATCGTACGCATGGCAGGCATGGCAGGCATGGCAGGTAGCACAAGGGGCTCGTGCTGCTACAGTGATTGCGCATGCGCTGCCGGCGCGGCGCAGCCTGGATTCGTCAGTCAATGTGTTGACGTTTGTATGGCCGAAGCCGGCCGAAGCGGTCGCGCATGGCTGCCCCCCGCAATGACAACACATCGAGGCCCGCGTGGCCGCGGAGCCGCCGCTACCGCCCCCGCCGCCGCCCCCGCCAGGCCATTTTTCATGCCAGACTGACTTCGCTGCTGCGCTCCGCGACAGCTTTCCAGCATTTCATTTTTCTGCTGCCATTGGCAGGCCGCGGTTCGGCCGCCGCGCCGCACTGCCCGCCGTGGACCACGGGTCGGCCTGGGGGGCTGCTGCAGTGCTGCAGACTCCGAGTCCGTTTCCTTGACTGTCTCTCCCGCACCGATACGGTGCGCCCTGTGAGTGCGAGAGAGACAGAGCGACGAAAACGACTCTTAGAATCAGTCTGCAGCAGTGCCCGCTACTGTCCCTCCGCAACTAATGAAGCAACTTCTTTCAGCAACGCGTCATTGTTGATATTTCCATCGCTTGATGGGCGGACTCCCGGACAACGAGCAGCAGCCAGGCTTTCGCGTCCCGCGAGCCCTCCAAGCAGGGCAAAGAGGTGGCGGGAGGGGCACAAGACGGTGGCAAGGGGCAGACGCTGCACTGGAGTGACGCTGGAGTGACATAGGACGTGACGCTATTATAGCAATGCCACTGGGCCAGCTAGGACGCTGGAGTGCCTGGAGCGACGCTGCAGTGCACGCTGGAGCCTGACAGTGAGGACCGGAGTGACGCTTAGTGACGCTAAGTGCCACTGGGAGCTGGGTACGCTGGAGTGACTGCTGGAGCGACGCTGGAGTAACGCTGGAGTGACGCTGGAGTGACGCTGGGTGACACTGGAGTGACGCTGGGGTGACGCTGGGTGACACTGGAGTGACACTGGAGTGACACTGGAGTGACACTGGAGTGACACTGGAGTGACACTGGAGTGACACTGGAGTGACACTGGAGTGACACTGGAGTGACGCTAGAGTGACACTGAGTGACACTGGAGTGACACTGGTGACTCTGGAGTGACTCTGGAGTGACTCGGGGGCATCGGATGCCCATCCTGGGGCCGGCGAGGCTCGCGGCGAGGCCGACGGCGGGGCGTCGCGGGGGTGCGGGCGGAGGCGGCCGTCGACGGGCACCCCGACGTATGGAAAGGCCGTAAAAGGCACACGCCGTGCGTGAGGTGCGCCGCCCGCAAGATGGCCGCTCGCTTGACGATGACATCAAAAGGCGAAAAAGCAACAACAACGCCAAAATAAAAGGCTTGCGGCCGAATAAAACCCAACTTGACGACGCTTCGTTTCCGCCGCTCGTGAAACTGCATCGCGCAACAAATGACGATCGCGACGCAGAGAGAGAGAGGATCGGGCGGACGGACAGGCGGACAGACAGACAGACATACGACGGGACGGACGTAGGTTCAAAGGTCACCCTCCGGGCACAGCGGCGGACGGACTGGCCGACAGACAGACAGACGCGGCGGCTTTGTTGAGAGGCCACATCCTCTGTCATATTCCAATCACGCTCCGCGCATGCCGTGCTGTGCTGCCCGTCCGTCCACGGCGTCCATGCCGAGTGCTCTGGAACTTCCAGTGGCGTGGAGGGCCCGGAACAGCCAGGCAGGCCGGCACACTGGAAGACTGGCTTCCTTCCCGCCACGCCCCGCCACCCTATCTTGATCAGTGTCGCGCGCTCCTGGATCCCCTAGAAACGCGTCAGGAAGTTGGTAATTAAGGCGGCGAAAAAAAAGAAGGAGAAGAAGAAGGAGAGGAAGAAGAGGACATCGGCGGCGCCGCGTTGGTGTTGTTGTTCCCAGGCCATCGAGTGTCACATAAATCGCGAGCCAGGGAAAAGGAAAAGAACGAGTGCAAGAGCTTTGAGGGGGTTCGCCTGCCTTCGCCCGTGACGACCGGGGCCTTGGGACTGGGGGGTGGGGGTGGGGGTGGCTCCACAGTCCACGATAGCTTTCCAGTCGTCCGTTCTCGGCCAAGTCGCGGCCTGCGTCGCCGTTCCGCCATTTTCGGGGGTCCGCGCTTCGCGGCCGGAATCCCCAAAGCCGCGCACGCTTATGGAGGACGGAAGGGGCCCTGCCCTGCTTCATCCCAATCCCGAATGTATCCGGAGCCGCGACGCGGGGGAGGGGGAAGGGGGCAGTGTCGAAACACAATCCGATACCCCTTCCACCGCCCCGCCCCGCCGCGGCTCCGGTCTGCGACACACAACTCTGCGCGATTTTAAGCACATCGCCAAATAAATCTCGACACTCAGTCGGAGGTCCCCGCCCCGCCCCGCCCCGCCCCGCCGCGCGCTCAGTTCATCTCGTTTGTCTTGTCCCAAACCGCACAGCCCCTCCGCAGCGCCCCGCCTCCATCTTGGTTTCCGACTTATCCGCAGAGAAATGTGTTGCGGGCTGCTGGCCAGAAAGACGGCAGGGCCGGGCCAGGCCGGGCCGGGCAGCACGCAGCAGCACTCGCACGTGTGATTGAGGGGGCGGCCAACTGCCGGCCGGGGAACTGGCCCACCTCCCACAGTGGGCCAGAAGACCGGTGGAGGCGGTCAGAATCCCGGACGCCTTTTTACCTCCAGAGTCGCTAGAAGGGAGTCGAACCGGACGTGTGACCCCACCAATGGATTGCTCTCTGAACGAGGAATCCAATGGTGGGGTCACACGTGTGGTTCGCCTGTTTAGCGACTCTGGAGCTCAAAACGCGTCTGGAGTTTTGACCGCCGCCGCCGCCGGTCTTCTGGCCCACTCGGGCTGCCCTCGGCAGCCTCAGCCAGCCCCTGGCGCCTCCGAGGAGGTGGCCACAGCGTCCGCCAACTTGCGGCAGCCAAAGATGCATCGGGGGCGTCGCCCTGCGTGGCCCCATTTGGTCCACTCGCTCGAAGTGCTCGACGTGGACTTGGTCCCCGAGCAGGCGGGCGGCGCGGGCGCCATCAATGCCTGGCCGGACCCAAGTCCCGGACCGTCGCCATGGCAACGCGTGGCAACGCCGGACGCGCCACTCCATATGGGAGAGCCAGCCATCCTTTTTGCCGTTCTTTGTACGAGGGGGTGGCGTGGCGTGGCGGGTCAGCGCGAGGGGGGCCGGGGGGGTCCGCGGTCGATACCAGCGTCCCGGCCGTGTCACCCATCCGCTTCGATTCGGACCGTTCGGACAGGACGCCGGCGTGCCGGCCCCGCGGCCCGTCGACGGCCACCTGCGGTCCGCGTCCACGCACCGGACTTGACCGCCGCACCAGCGCGCCAGCCGCACTCGTGGAGCCGCGACAGCAGCGCGCCCCGCGGCGATGACGGGTAGTGACGGGCAGCGACGCGAGCGCTACCCGCCGGCGGAGCGCTGAACTAGCGCCGCGAACCTGCACTGCTAGCTGGCGGGCTGGCGGCGCGCGATACGATTCCAACCCTTTCTCCGAGACTCCCGGAGACTCCAGCAACATGGCGCGCATGCCATCGCGTTCCATCCGTTCCAGCGGCGCGCGGCACGCGGCACGCCCCTCTGGAGGCCCCTCTCCGGCGCGAGCCGAGCACGCGGGGCCTCGCGGGGCCCAGCCGCGCCGGGCCGAGCGGGCCGAGCCGAGCCGTGGCGCCGCGGAGCCGAAGCCGAAGCCCCACCCGCCGCCGTGCCGCCGTTCGCCTGCCGATACGCAGCGATTCCCAATACCCTATCAGGTGCGCGTCTCGGCTCGGCAGCGCTCGGCTCGGCTCGGCTCGGCCCGCTGTGCGCGCGACGCTCGGGCCGAGCGGGCGAGGCGGGGGCGGGGGCCTCTCTCTCCTCTCTCTCCGGCCCGCGACGCCCCCGCGCGCCGCCCCACGCCCGCTCACTGACCGGCGCCGGATTGGATATCGACGGCCGCGTCGGGGGAGGGGAACGTCCTCCCTTTTGCGTCCTTTTCCCCGGCCACCTGGAGGCAAGCCTGGAGGTCCTGGGGGGAGGGAGGCCCCGAGGTAGGGCTGTGATTGGCGCATCGAGAGCCGATCGGCCCCGAGCAAGGCGAGCGCCCCCACCGGGGCCACCCCGCCGATAAACGGGACCAGCCCCGCCCAGTTCCAGGCAGCCTCGCCCCCGCCCGGACTCGAACCCCGGCCCCGGCCCGGCCAAGGCCGCGCACCGCCCGCCGATAGCATTTTCCACCTTTCCGCCCAGAAACACGGCGCGTTTGTGCGGCGCCCGCCATTCCAACGCCTCCTCGATTATTCCGGCAGCTCAAAGCCCCGAGGGCCGCGGCGGGGCGGGGCGGGGCGAGGCGGAGGCTAGACCCGAGGGCGATACGCTTTGTCATACATTGCATTCCTGCTTTGATATAAGCGATAAAAACCTCGTTTGAGCGATGAAAGAGCGCCGGCCAAAGCAGCCGCGGGGGTGGCTGCACCTTCCGGGAGGTCCTTTGCCCGCGGCGCCGCGCACCGCCCCGCCACGGCCCGCCACGCCACGCCACGCCCTGGCCGTGCAAGAGTCCTGGCTCGCCTTTGACGCGGTGCGTGCTTTGCCAGCTTTGGCGTTCAGGGAATTCTCAACAAGACGCCGTGTGTTACGTGTTCGGCGGGGCAGCCCCGGGTAGGGCCAGAGGGGCAGAGAGAGAGAGAGAGAGAGAGAGAGAGAGAGAGAGAGAGAGAGAGAGAGAGAGAGAGAGAGAGAGAGAGAGAGAGAGAGAGAGAGAACACTGAGAGAGCGAGACAGACAGCAGGGGAGGTTCTCCCGCGTTCTGCCGGCTCTGCCCCTCGCTGGCCGGCCCGCCAGTTTATTCCCGTTTTATGAAGCCTTACCTCTCGGCTGCTGGCGGCACTGCCGTCGAGGCGATCTTCCCCCGTCACCGGCACGGCCAGCACGGCAGCCACGGCCTCGGCGCCAGAGAGCTGCCCGGCGGGGAGAAAAAAGCTTCACTGCTCCCTCCACTAGCCAACGTACACGCGCACACATAGATACACACACACACACACACACACCACGGGGTGGCCGTGCTTCGTCAAACACTTGGTTGGCGGCGTCGGCGCGTCGCGGCGAGTCCAGCCCGGCCGTAGAGAGCGCCACCGTATGGGAGGCAGGGAGTGCCGGCAGACAGCAGGCCCCAGATTTTCGGAAAGGGGGTGGGGGGAGGAAGGGGGATTGCAATATCTATAAATTCCCGTTTCGTGTAATGCGGTGGATTTCTGCGGTGGAGTCGAGGTTTACCCCCCTCCCTCTTTGCCCCCGCGCGCGGCTAGGGGCTCACCCCTTCCCCTCCCCCCCCCTCCCCTTCTCCGGGACCGCTTCGCCAGACATTAAGGGCGCATTATGTGACTCTTATCTCACATCTCTCTGTCCCTCTGCCGCTGCCGTGGCCATGCCGTGGCGCCGATACAGCATCTCCTCATCTGCATACGTGGTGCCCCACGCCGCGCCCCGCCGGCCACGCCACTGTCCGCCGCGGCCATTTCCAGGCGGGACAGACGGGGGTGCCAGCCAGCCACCGCCAGCCAGCGGGGTGGGGTCCGCCAGTCCGCCAGCCGTGCACTGTCACGGCGCGTAGCTGGGCCCCCGATGCCGCGATCTCGAATCCGAAACCAGCCACCACCTCGACCGCGTGCTCCACGCGCACTTCCCGGGGGCAACTTCGGCCGCGCCACTGTAGGCTGTGCACCTGCCCCACCGGGGCCCTGGGCCTGGGCCCCAGGCCGGCTCAGGCCGGGGCGATTCCACGGGGCGCAAGGCGGTTCGAGAGGATAAAACAAAAATAAAAAATTGGAACAAGTTTCCTCCTTTGCCATTGTCTTGCTCATCCCCCGCGCCCCCGCACACGACGGCCAGCCCAGCAGCCAGCCAGCCAGCCAGCCAGCCCTCATTCAACGTGGAAATCACATTTGAAATGAAAGCTACCGCTGCAAGCCGGCGGCGGCGGGGCGGTACGGTACAGCACGCTATGGCATGGAACTGCGGCAGCCGCCACGGGCAGGGGGAGGGGAGGGGGAGGATTCGCCGGCTCTAGTGGGATTAAAGGCGGAAAGGGATTGAGGGCACACCATGGACGGGCGAAGGGGTTGGAGAAGGGATCCGATTTTGCGACGCAGCGCGCCGCCGTCAAGAAGCAGCGAAACATTCCATGCGGGACTGACGCTCCGCGCCCCGCCCTGCGACGCCAACGCACAGTGGGCTAGAAGACCGGTGGAGGCCGTGAAAACCCCGGACGCGTTTTGAGCTCCAGAGTCGCTCAATGGGACTCGAACCGAACTCGTGACCCCACCAATGGATTGCTCTCCGAACGCGGAATCTATTGATGGGGTCAAACGTTCGGTTCGTGTCCTCTTTAGCGACTCTGGAGCTCAAAACGCGTCGAGAGTTTTGGCCGCCTCCACCGGTCTTCTGGCACACTGTGCGACCTCCATCGGGCACCCGGGACCGCCACCTCCCCGACGACCTCCGCGGCGACCGCCATAGGTAGAGCACCTTATCGCCAGAAAACAAAACAAGGCCATTCCGCCATGGCCGCCCGGCCGCCCTGCCCTGCCGCCATCGGAGCGCAGCGGTCTGATTCTGGCATCGCGGGGAGAGAGAGGGTACACACGAAGAGAAAGGGGACCGAAAAAAAAATGCGGGAAAAGGAGCGGGAACCGAGGGGAAAAATTAGGGGACGCCACGGACATCTGCGCGTTGTCGAGCCCCGCGCGCGCCGCCGCCATATTGGACGGAAAATACACGAAGACACGACCCGCGCGCTTCTATCATCTCGAAAATAATAAGAAAGCCAAACGCAGAAAGAGAGAGAGAGAGAATGGAGGGAAAAAAGGAGGCGGGGAGTAAGGATCGGGTATAGCCTGGGAGATAGGCAGCCAGCGCGCTGTGCGGGGCGGGGTGGGGTGAGGTGGGGCGGGGCGGGGCGGGGCGCGGCGGGGCGGGGCGGCAGCGAGGTCAATACCGAGCAGCAGAAGTGGTCGCGAACAATAAAATATAACAAACGGGGAGAACGGGGCGCCGCTGGAAAGAAAAGACGCTCTCTCTCGAGTGGGAGGTGAAGGGGCCGGGTGGGGGTGGGGGGTGCGATTGGTGGGGGGCGGCAAGGGGGCGGCGGGGAGATGCGCCATCAATTTGCAGCCTGTTCACAAGACGAGAAAATATTCAAGTCGAAATGGCACGGCAGGTGAAGGGGCCGCCCTGCTTGGCCCTGCTTCACCGGAGTGGCGCCACCACTGCAGCGCCCCAGCCCTCCGCCGCCTGTTCCCAGCAAGGAAAGGGCCAAGGGCCCAAGGGCAGCAGTCCAGGCCCAAGGGCCCCAGGGCCCCAGGGCCGGCACGCCGCAGCCCGCTGGACCCGCTGGACCGAAGGGCCACGGCAAGGGCCAGCCCAGTCGACTGATTCCGAGAGTCGTTTTCGTCGCTCTGTCCCTCTCACACCTTGACGGGATGCCTCACGAGTGCGAGAGAGACAGAGCGAGGGAAATGACTCTTGGAATCAGTCTGAAGATCAAGACATCTAGGGCAGTGGTTCTCAACCTTAGGGTCGCGACCCCAAGTGGGGTGGCGAAAAAATTTTAAGGGTTCGCGGCGAGGTAGCTGGGGTCGTGTTTTTGGCCGATTTTAAGCAGCCACTGCGTCTGATCCGAGGCGGGCATTTTGCTCCCTCAACGGGCAATTGGTCTTTGGACCTTCCTTTAGCATGCCTCTGTTACGGAGCGCGATTATCAGTCTTAGTTTGGGAGCAGTATTGTCTCAAAGTTGGCCAAAACGCTCAGAAATGTCTTTAAAAAATCATGTTTTGGGTCGATTTTAAGCAGCCACTGCGTCTGATCCGAGGCGGGCATTTTGCTCCCTCAACGGGCAATTGGTCTTTGGACCTTCTTTTAGCATGCCTTTGTTACGGAGTGCGATTATCAGTCTTAGTTTGGGAGCAGTATTGTCTCAAAGTTGGCCAAAACGCTCGGAAATGTCTTTAAAAAATCATGTTTTGGGTCGATTTTAAGCAGCCACTGCGTCTGATCCGAGGCGGGCATTTTGCCCCCTCAACGGGCAATTGGTCTTTGGACCTTCTTTTAGCATGCCTTTGTTACGGAGTGTGATTATCAGTCTTAGTTTGGGAGCAGTATTGTCTCAAATTTGGCCGAAACGCTCAGAAATGTCTTTAAAAAAATCGTTGTCCCTGTTTTGGTCAACTTTGAGACAATACTGCTCCCAAACAAAGACTGATAATCGCATTCCGTAACAGAGGCATGCTAAAGGAAGGTCCAAGGAACAATTGCCCGTTGAGGGAGCAAAATGCCCGCCTTGAATCAGACGCAGTGGATGCTTAAAATCGACCCAAACATGATTTTTTAAAGACATTTCTGAGCGTTTTGGCCAATTTTGAGACAATACTGCTCCCAAACTAAGACTGATAATCGCACTCCGTAACAGAGGCATGCAAAAGGAAGGTCCAAAGCCCAATTGCTCGTTGAGGGAGCAAAATGCCCGCCTCGGATCAGACGCAGTGGCATGCTAAAGGGGGGGTCCCGGGGGGTTTCGCAAAACTTTTCCTGGGGGTCGCGGAAATTTTTGGCTACAAATTTGGGGTCGCGAGCCGAGAAAGGTTGAGAACCGCTGATCTAGGGAAAGGCGGTTGGGTTGCCTACCTGCAGGGCGCGAGGGCTTGAACTTGAGCGGCTGGACCGCAAACGCTGCTTCGCCGCGCTTTGCCCTGCACTGCGAAACGTGACAGCGAGAAGACCGGTGGAGGCGGCCAAAATTCCCGACGCGTTTTGAGCTCCAGAGTCGCTTTGCAGGCGTCGAACTGAACGTGTGACCCCACCAATGGATTCCTCGTTCGGAGAGCAATCCATTGGTGGGGTCACACGTTCGATTCGAGTCCGATTTAGCGACTCTGGATCTCAAAACGCGTCCGGGATTTTGACCGCCTCTACCGGTCTTCTGGCCCACTGTGCAACGGGCGCCCGCAAGTGGTTCCTTTGGATTTAGTTCGGCGTTCATTGTTCCGCGCGCCACCCGGCGCCACCCCCACGGCCCCACGGCCCCTGGGCCCTCGGCGGCCTGAGCACGCAGTGTAGCGGGCCGGCGCTGCACGGCGACGGTTTCATTTGCGTACAATCCCATTTTTTGCCTCTTTTTGTTTTTCTCTCTCTACCTCCTTTTAAAACGACCCGCGAGAAGTCCGGGGAAACAATTGAGGGTCGCTGCTGTTCTGCGCCACTCATTCTGAGCGACACACTGTGACACGGCGTCGCGGCGCAGCGCCGCGCAGCGCGGCCGCCGAGCCCCGGGGCGGCCCGAGGAGGGGGCGCCACACATTTTGGTGCTTCAAACGGAATCCGAGCACAATAGCCTCAAAAATGTTACCTTTCCGCGCGAATGCACCTGCGGCCGCAACGCACGGCGTCGTGGGGGAGGAGCAACGACATGGGCGTCGGCCATCGAGTTCGACGACCACCCCGGACGACGACATCAACCGCCAGAGGACGACCGACAGCCACCATGGCCAGAGGTTGACGGCCACCAAAGCAAGTGGTTGACGGCCACCTTGATCGACCAAAGGACAACGGCCACCATGGCCAGAGGTTCACGGCCACCATGACCTTCCTCAGCTTGACGGCCACCATGGCCGCAACCACCAAGTTCGACGGCCACCCCAGGACATCAACCGCCCCAGGACGGCGGCCACCACGCCCAACCTTACAGGGAACGACGGCCACCCCCGTGCAGGAGGCGACGGCGACGCCGAGGGACGACATGTGACAGGTGGGCGGGGGAGTGCAGGGGCATCTCGAGACAAGCAGCGCATCGCGGAGGCAGGGCAGCCCCGGGCAGCCCCACTCGGCAATCCTCCTTGCCGCCCGCCGCACCCCGCCCCGCCCTGCCACCCCGCCCGCCACCCCGCCCCGCCCCGACTCTCTGTGATCCCCGACTCTCTTTCCTGGGCTCTATTGATCCCACATGTCAACCCGGGGCTGCCGGGGGCTGCCGGGGGCTGCCGGGGGCAGGGGGGCGGCGCGTGGCGGAGGGGTAAAAAGCACTCGCTGTGGGGGCCGCGCGGGGGGCGGGGCGGGCGGCGGGGGCTCGGAAGGGGCAACGCGGCCCCAGGGCGACGCGAAGGGGGAGGCGAAGGAGAGCAAGATGGAAGAGCGCGGCGGGAGAGTGAGGTACAGCGCCGGCGGCGAGGGTGGCGGCGGGGAGGAGACACGAATGGACGGACGGCGACAGAGAGGAGGGCGTCCATGACGTCGGCGAAGAAAACAAACGGGAAAGCCCTTCGGACGCAGCGGCGCTGAGCATGCGTCACCCCGTCCACCCCGTCGCCCAGGAGAGGGGGTGGCTCGCTGTCCGGCCGACGCCGCGGCGTCCGCAGCGTCCGCGCGCCGCAGCTGCCCGAACCAGCCGAACGCCAACGCCGCCAGGCCGCCAGGCCCCGCCAGGGTCAGCGGCGGTCATCCTGGGGCCGGAGCAGGGCTGTAAAATTGCGCGTAAAAACAGGGAAATGACTCTGGCGTCCGCTGGGCGGGTCAAGGCCGCCTAGACCGTCGGGCCGGCCGGCCCATCCCCAGAGCCACGGAAAATGACCGGCGGATCCCCCCTGCCCGCCGCGCCCCTGGTCATTCTACTTCCGCCTGCCGAGGGGCGAAGATGCAGGGGCAGCAGACTGATGCCGAGTGTCGTTTTCGTCGCTCTGTCTCTCTCGCATTCATTAGTCGTCCCGTGCAGGTGCGAGAGAGACAGAGCGACGAAAGCGACTCTCGGTCTGCAGGATGGCGCCAAGGGCGAGAGCGCAGGGCGGCGGGGCCGCGGGGCGAGGGCAAGGCGAGGGCCTTCCGGAAAACAAGTTGTTTGTCGCGTCTGATCGAGAAGATGTTTGCGAGGTGGCTGCGTCCGAGACCTCGACGGCGACCTCTGGCGGTGTCATTTAGTTTCCCCGCGCCGCCTGGCGACGCCCCACCCCCTCCCCTTTCTCATCCAAAGGCGCGCTGTCGCGCTCGGCTAGCATTCGCGCAAACACAGACTGACAATCCTAACCAAAATCAAGGTCACCAACGCCGCGCCGCGCCTCCACTGGCAAACGCATTTTCTGAAGTATTGCCTGTGACACGACTTATCAACTGCCAAGAGTACGAACCTCAAATATCGGTGACAAAACTCACCGAAAACGTCACGCATTGTCGCAGCATTGGGTTCTTTCGCGGCACACTCACACGCACACTGTCAAGCAACGCGTCACTTGAAACTCGGACACAGAACAAACAAACGGTAAACACAAAGGTACGTAGACACAGTCGATCGGTACCGGCGCCACAGACGAGAGCGGACACAAACGACACGTACATACCCGCCCGGCCGGCGCGGCGGCAAAACAACAAACAACAACAACAGACAGCGGGCGACACTAGCAGCGCTGCCAACCTCCGAAACGCGGGGCGAGCGGCCAGTGCAGCCAACAGTGTGCCGTGCTTCTTCCTCATTGGCCGCGGCATTAGTCTCCGGCCTTTCCGAATCAATTTCCCCTCCTCTCCGCGGAGCCCGAAGGCCCGAATGGCTCCAAGCACTTTCCAGTTCATTTCGACTTCTCGCTCGTGCGATTCTAACCTCTCTTACGTAATGAGCGCCGACCGCTCGTAGCGAGGCCGATTCCGAGGGTCGTTCTCGTCGTTCTGTCTCCCTCGCACCTGTGCGGGGCTTGCGGGACGCCCCGTGAGTGCGAGAGAGACAGAGCGACGAAGACGACTGGGCAGGGAGGGGCCCAACTTCATCCATCTCTCGCGGTGGCGTGCGGCCCCTCACGACCGCCACGGCCGCCACGGTGAGGCACTGCTTCACCTTCTCGATCGTCTGACCGATTGCCCTTTTAGACGGGCCGAGCAGGGGAGGCTCCTCGAGACAATGAAACGGTGCCATTAGGCCAACAAGACGAACACACGCCACGCGGCGGGACTGCGGGACGGGAGGGTCTCGAGCCAGGTTAGCTCATCGCGGGATTGCGAACTAAGGGAGGGGGAGGGGGAGCGGGAACGCCGACCCGCATGCGACGCGTTATTCCGGCGATACTCCCCGCTGCGGCGGGTGAGGCCGTTCGCGCGCGGGGTATTCGCGATTTGTTCGAGCGCGGCGCACAGTGGGCCAGAAGACCGGTGGAGGCGGTCAAAATACCGGACGCGTTTTGAGCTCCAGAGTCGCTCCGAATCGAACGTGTGACCCCACCAATGGATTCCTCGTTCGGAGAGCAATCCATTGGTGGGGTCACACGTTCGGTTCGAGTCCGATTTGGCGACTCTGGAGCTCAAAACGCGTCCGGGATTTTGACCGCCTCCACCGGTCTTCTGGCCCACTGTGCGGCGTGCCGTGCCGTGCCGGATGCGCATCGCGGTCGGGCTGTGGGCGGATCCGCGGCGCGGCCGCGCATCAACCCTTTGCCGTGTCTTTGCTGCGCGCTGCTCGCTACTCTAAACACTTTGTCTTGTCCGAGACTCCGAGAGGGACGGCCGGGACGCCGGGAAGGCAGGGGCTATCCCTCCCCGAGGGCCGCACCGCACCGCCACGCCGGGCCGCCGCGCACCGCCGCGCCCCACAAGATCGCCTCAAGACGGCCCGGCCCTTCATGGCCGTGGCCGCGGCGCCCCGAGGCAAGAAAGGGTTCCAGGTGGGCTGCTGCCCGACCGCGCGCGCCGCCCCGCCCCGCCACGCCCCTCCCGGAGATAGATGGCAGAACTCTCTACCAGTGGTGGAGCCAGTCGCAGCACTGAGTATAGGGGATCGCCGGTACACTAGACAAACACATTTGGGGAAAAATGTGGAGGGACGTTAACGAAACACGAGGACGATGCGCCGTTCCCGTTCAACCTTTGATGAGCTTGAAACTGTAGTGTCTTCAGTGTGTCCACTCCACTGTGATTCCGTCGGATTCCGTCCACCTGACGCGCCGTCCCTCCGTCGCGGTGGTGCGGCCTGCTGCAGAGGGGGCTGCGGGCCCCGCCTCGCCCGCCCCGCCCCGCCCGCCGACCGTACCGGCCGCTTCTTGCTATTTCACAGTCAATGTAGCAGGGATGCGATTCGGATACAGGCTGCCTCGCCGCCCCGCCTTGCCGTGCCCCGGCGGCGCTGGCGGCGCTACTGCCCGGTAGGGCTGTTTGTTACCGCTAACGTCTCGACGACCGGTCCGGCCGGAACCACGGCAACTCGCAGCCCTTGCGAGGCAGTTGCGTGGCTTGGCGCTCGCGCGTTACCTACCCCGCCCGCCCCGCCCCGCCCCGCCCCGCTTCGGCATCGGAGTGCTTCTTGCCACCTAGGCCAGCAGTGGATGAACTGGCCGTGATACCCCTCCCACTGATCCTCCTCCTTGTCACCGTCATCCCCATGGCCAGCACTTTGTGACGGTCCCTCTCCGCCGCGGGTTCGAATACCCGCACCGTCTCGCCAGTTTTTTCCCCATCCCCGTCCAGTCAGCCGCTGCAGGAGAAACGACAGGTGGAAACAAACCGCCGCGCAGCCAAAGCAGTTCATGAGGTCGACGGGGCGCCAGGCAGCACACTGATTCCGAGTCGCTGTCGTCGCTGTCTCTCTCGCACTCATGGGGCGGCCGGTAGGTGCGAGAGAGACAGAGCGACGACTCTCGGAACCAGTCTGCAGGGCGGCAGGGGGTAGCGACGGGGGGCGTCGGCACCCCCGCGGACTGAGCGAGACCTCTGGCTTCCCCGCAATATAGTACACAACTTCGGCAACTTTACGAGATGGATGGGGTCCACGAGGGAGGGGGCGGCCGAGGGGGCGGCAGGGCGCGCGGCGGTTCGATAGAAAAAATAAAAATAGGGGAAGGAAGAAAGGCGGAAGAGAAAAGGGAAGAGTGTCTTGTCTTGGCGGAGAGTTTCGCAGGGCCGGCTGCTCGGCCTGGCCGCTCGGCTGGGCTGCCTGCCTGCCTGCCTGCCTGGCTGCCTGCCTGCCTGCCTGCCCTGCTGCCTGCCTGGCTGCCTGCCCTGCCTGGCTGCTGCCTGCCTGCCACCGCCCTTGCCCGGCCTCTGCCTCCAGCACCGGTCTCAGTCACCTCCCAGACCTCTCTACTGCTTCCGCCCTCCTTGCCACTCCTCGCCATTATTCCCCTTCGCTTCCTGCCTCCATGCCCCTCCATGCCCCTCCATGCACCTCCATGGGCACTGCACGGAAAAAATTGAACCGGGCAATAAGCCTCTATACGAGAATGAGAGAGAGAGAGAGAGAGAGAGAGAGAGAGAGAGAGAGAGAGAGAGAGAGAGAGAGAGAGAGAGAGAGAGAGAGAGAGAGAGAGAGAGGGAGAGAGAGAGGTGGGAGGGGGCGCCTGGTGGGGGCAGGGCCGCGCCGCTCGGCCCCAGCCGCCCGCTCCGATTGGGTATTGGAAAGCTATCGAAGGCCCCGTCGCGCCGGCGCGGCTCGGCACGGCCCGGCGGCGGAGCGGAGGGGGCTCGCCTTTCACCGTGCTGGCCCGCAATTGGCTATCGGCTGCCAGTCACCGACTGCCAGCCAACGCCCCGCTCTGCGAGAGGCGCTACCCTTTGCGAACCACCCAGCGGGTTGGAGGGCGTGTGGTTCACTCTGCAAACTGAAGTGTGTACAGTACACTCTTATTAGAGCATGCTTCCAAGTACACTCTAAAATAGAGTGTACATTGCATGTACACGCTAAACAAGAGTGTACCTTGGCAAGTACTCTTAGGGTGGCCCATGCTTTTAGATAGGACTAATCGAGTGTTTTTTTAGCGTGTACTTGCAAGGTACTCACTCATTTAGCGTGTACTTGCCAGACACACTCTATTTTACCGCGTGCCTAGCAAGTATGCTGTAAATAAGAGTGTACTTGGAAGCATGCTCTAATAAGAGTGTACTATGTACACACTTCAGTTTGCATATGCAAGAGTCGCCATCGGATGGATATTTTTCGAGCTACTTCTTCACTTGGGAGATCTGCTTAGAATTTCAAGACATTTCATATTCCAGCCTGAGAAGGCTTGGTTTCGAGGCGGAGCTGGAACAATGGTCTGTGCAAAACGGAAACATGTGTGTGTATCGTTCGAACGAGAGGTAACCCAAAAATATTTTTGTGTGCGATGATTGTGATTTCTGGCGAATTCACCTCACATGTTGCGTTGCCTACTTATACTCGGTTTTTCCACCTGAATGTGGAAATTTTCAAATTTTGTTCAATGGCGTGGGAGGCTGTTCTTCCCTCGTGTTTAGAACGACCCAACTGTTTCACGCGACTCGAGCACGGCCCCGATAGTGGGGACGGGCTGGAACCGGTTGGCCGCCTGGCCGCCTCGCCGCCTCGCATCGACACCAATACCGATGTCTCGGCGTAGCGCATTCCGATGTTCGATGTCCGATACCCGGCCGTCGGTGCAGCCCGTGCAGCTGGACCGGTTTGTCTGGGGCACTGCCGCTGGCTGGAGGCTGGCTGGAGCCGCCCGGACGGGTAATCGCTTTCCGATAGCCAATCGGAGCAGCCTCCAGTGCCCCAGCCGCTCCAGTGCTAGAACAGGTTTGAAGGTCCGAACGGCGGTCCGGTCCGAGGGTGGGGCTCCACGCTGCGCGGCCCGGCGGCCCCACGGCGCTCCCCTCTCCTCTGGCCGCTGCCGCCGCTGGCCGCTGCCAATACCCGATCGCCTTCGACCGCCCCCACCGGGCGCCCCCACCACGCGATAGGGGGTCACGGCGGTGGGGGCCGGCCAGCCTCGGCCAGCGCCGGACGTCGCGGGCCTCGCGGGGACAGCAGACAGGGGATGAGAAATTGAGCGGGCGCCGGCGCGGTCCCGGGGCGCCGCCCACCGCGCCAGTGCCGCCCACGGCGAGCCACGGCGAGCCAGCCAGCCCTGCCGATCGGCCGATGGAACCAATCGGCGATCGCTCGGCCGCCTCCGGGGCCTGGGCGGGCTGCGCGGGCGGCGCGGCCTGGGGGCCCTCGATGGGTGGGGCTTAGCCCCGAACGGAGCCCCTCTCTCGCCCGCTCCGGCTTCGGTTCGATTCGGTGCGGCTCTTCGCGATGGCAGGGAGGAAAGGAGACTGTGCACGCGGATACACCCCCCACCCCCACCGAGCCCCAACAACCACCCCGACCCCCCGGCCCCCGCAGGCCCCGGGCTGCGAGACAGGAATGTGTAAGTTTCGGGCGGAGCGAACGAACGAACGAAAGGAGACGGAATGGGATTGTGATGCTGCCGGCCCGGCTCGGAGTGCTCGGAGCCTGGCGGAGCCTGGCGGAGCCTCGGAGCGCCTGGAGGGTAGGCACTCCCGTTGCACGCCGAAGCCGTCGCGTTGCCTATGCTGAGAGGTAGAAAGAGAGAGAGAGAGAGAGAGAGAGAGAGAGAGAGAGAGAGAGAGAGAGAGAGAGAGAGAGAGAGGGGGAGAGGAGAAGAGAAAGAGAGATGGAGAGAGGCGGGGCGGAGGGGAGGGGGAGTGGGGAGGCGGGCGTGAAAAAGGAATAGACGTGTGCGCGTGACGTCATCGAACGCGAGAAGTGGGAGGCCGGTGGGGCGTGGCGGGGCGGGCGGGGCGCGGTGGGGATGGCTCTGCGCCTGCTCGATAGGCAGCCCCCTTCAATACTCGCAGCCAATACGCGATGGAGGGGAGAGAGAGAGAGGGCCGTGGCGACCGGTGGTGTGTGAGTGAGCGTGTGTGGCACCGCCATTGCTGTTTCGGCCCGAGGTGGACGCTGAGCTTCGGCGCGAAGGGCGTATCGTTACTGTACCTTGTAGTGTACCGCCCGCAGCGAGGCAGGCAACCGCCACACGATGGGCCAGAAGACCGGTGGAGGCGGCCAAAACTCTACACGCGTTTTGAGCTCCACTCGAACCGGACGTGTGACCCCACCAATGGATTGCTCTTCGAACGAGGAATCCGTTGGTGGGGTCACACGTTCGGTTCGAGTCCTATTTAGCGACTCTGGAGCTCAAAACGCGTATGGAGTTTTGGCCGCCTCCACCGGTCTCCTGGCCCACTGTGCGCCATCCGGCGGTCCTCGCAGCTTCTCCGCGATGCTCTTCTTCTCGTCGGCCGCGGATACGTAACGCACGGAGACGCGGCGCGGTATAGTAAGGGGCCGCCCGCCCCGCTCTTTCTCGTGAAAAGGGCCAAAAGGGCCGAAAGAGCCGCATCCAGGCGAAGCTCCTTAATGACTTTGCCGAAACGGAACGGCAGCCAACGGCAGCATAGCGAGACACTGACGACGCCAGTGCGTACATGCGTTGGCGAGCTGGGCGGGTGCACACACACACACACACACACACACACACACACACGAACACACACACACACACACACACACACACACACACACACGCACACACACGGCAAGAAGTTGATCCAAGACAAAGGTACCCCCAGTACACTGCCGGCTACAGTGCCGTACCGGCTGGCTGTACGGCTGTACCGCGGACGGCCCCGGCCCGGTGGGCCCCACGGCGGCCCGGGCGGCAGCGGGCGCGGCAGCGAGCTGCTCCTCTTGTGCGCTCGTTAAAACTTCAAAGCCTCCGGCAAGCGAGTGAAGGATATGCCCCGCGGCAGTGGCCCCCGCCCCGCCCCGCCCCGCCCCGCCACGCCGTGCACACGGTACGTGTTTGAGGACTCGGACGAATAAATCATGCACATCGCACGCCTTCCACAGCGCGTTCAAAGGTTGGGCGCGCGGCAACGCGGCAACGTGATACGTACTCGGAATGTCGCCGAAAAGGCACTGCCGCCGGGCGGAGCGGGGCGGAGCGCACAGTGGGCCAGAAGACCGGTAGAGGTGGCCAAAATCCCGGACGCGTTTTGAGCTCCAGAGTCGCTAAATCGGACTGGAGCCGAACGTGTGACCCCACCAATGGATAGCTCTCCGAACGAGGAATCCATTGGTGGAGTCAGACGCTTGGTTCGAGTCCTGCTTAGCGACTCAGGAGCTCGAAAACGCGTCTCGATTTTCTGCCGCCTCCACCGTTGCTCTGGACCACTGTGCCATGGCCTCGCCGACCCACCAGCCTGCAGACCTTGACGGCGTGCCCGGCAGCGAGGCCGCCGTCCGGTCCACGCGTCTCTTTTTAATTTTTAAGACTCCAAAAAATTGTTTCGGCGATTGGCCGTGCGAGGCGAGGTGTCCGCCGAGGTGTCCTCGCGAGGGCGTGTCCCTCGGAGAGTCACCCCGCCGCCTTCAAGGAGCAACAAAAGCACCCGCGACTGTGCGCTCCTCTTTAAAAGTCATAAAAAATGGAAACGACCCTGCCCTGGTCTGCCCTGCCCTGCCCGCCCTGCGCGCCGGCTTGAGGGGGTTGAGCCTCCTCCAAGGAAGGGACCCTGGAGGGACTCGCTGCACACGGCACAGTGGGCCAGAAGGCCGGTGGAGGCGGCCAAAACTCTAGACGCGTTTTGAGCTCCAGTGTCGCTGAACAGGACTCGAACTGAACGTGTGACCCCACCAATGGATTCCTCGTTCGGAGAGCAATCCATTGGTGGGGTCACACGGTCGGTTCGAGTCCCATTTAGCGACTCTGGAGCTCGAAACGCGTCCGGGGTTTTGGCCGCCTCCACCGGTCTTCTGGCCCACTGTGCACGGGAGGATCTGCCCCCGGTGATGCGTCGACGCGCCCTGGACTTTGAGTCACTCTCCCTCTCTCTTTGTACAGGTATTTCTAATCTTTCCAGTCGCTCTTCTCTCTTTCCACGCGAGTCCAAGCTTCGCAGTGCTGTCACAGCGCGCCACGGTGAAGCTTCGAAGCTCCGCCACGCTATCGAAGTGCCCCTGCGCCGTGCTGGCGGCCTGGGGGCCTGGGGGATGGCCACGGGGCGAGGACGGGGTGCGGCGGGGTGGCGGGGCCGCGGAGGGGGAGGGGGAGGGGCGTGGCGGGTATCAGAGTCCACGCGCATCCCCCCTGCGCAACCGGCACACACACCTCTCTATACAGCGCGGTCCGGCGGCGAGCTCGCTAGCGGCGCCCCCGATCAATCGAACCCCCCTCGCCCCCGCCGCCCCTACTGCCACCCGCCGCCCCCTGCCGCCCCCGCTGCCCCCACCGCCCCCGCCATCCCCTGCCGCCCCCATCTCCGACAACGCCCGCCGCCGCGCTCGCCGCGCTCGCGTCCCACGACGCATTTTTCTCGTGAATCGAGCGAAAGGCAGCGAGCGAGAGGGGCGGGGAGGACGCTCCGGGACGCGGAGGAGGAGGAGGAGGAGCAGAAGGAGCGAAAGAAGCGCACAACGAGATAGACGGATCGGCGGGGAGGGGAGGGGGCACGGGGGCGGGGGCGGGGTGCGGGGCGCCGCCTGCAAAAAGGAAGAAAAAGTGGCGCGATCGGCGCCGCGCCGTTCGGAGAGGACGGGGGAGAGCCAGCGACAGGCTGGGGGTGGCCGCCGTGCCGCGCCGTGCCGCGGGGCCCTGGCCGCCTCGCCTGCCAGGCCCTGCCCGCCAGCTCGCCGGGGACGAGAACCGCCAGGGGGAGGCTGCGGCGGTGCTGCCAGGCAAGGGCGGCGAGGCCCCCGCGCGACATCCCATCTGCTCTCCCATTGGTCGGCGCCTCTCGTATTTTTTTGCGGGTCGAAGCCCGATCGGCGAACGAACGGTGCCGAACGGGAGGACTTGGACGATTGGAGAGCGCTTCGGAAGGGGTGGGGCCTGGATGGCCCGGATGGCGTGGATGGGGCCCTCTGTGTGGGCGTGCGGCGCGGTCGGGCGTGGCTCGGGCCGGACGGGTGTGGCATGTCGCCGGCGGCACCCAGCACCCCCAGGGCGCTCAGGTGTGGCTGGCTGGCCGTACTGACCGCCGCTCACTTTGAACTGCCTTTCGAGTTCTGCTGACGAGTGAGGTGTATTCCCTGTCCAGTCTCGGAACATCTTTCCCACCACAGAGCTTCCGCACTCTTAAATCCTTACGAAGTATTTTGAGCATACATATAACAAACTAAAATACTTTGTTATACGAAGAAATAGTTCGTAAATTACGAAGTATTTTCTTTGTAAGCTTACGTATGCTCAAAATACTTTGTTATACAAACTACTTTTCTTTGTAAGGCCCAAAATAGTTTGTAAGGTTTTCTCAGTCCGATGTTTCCGAGAGTTTCCCAAGTGTTCCCAGTGTTTCTCAGCCGCCACCAAAACTGGCCACCCGGATCCACTTGTGCTGCCGCTCACAGCGAGTTCACTCCTCCACCTTCGGGCCTTCGGGTGTGTGGTCTAAGTACCGAGTAACAGGTCCTCGCGAGGCCTTGCCTCCCCTCCGCGCTCTCTCCGCTCTCGGGGGCCCAGCCCTGCACCTCCGCCGCCGCGCTGCCAACATACGGATCTTCGATTTTTCCATTACAACCCCCACCCTGCCCCCGCCAGCCCTGCGCCCCGCGCGGCCCCGCGCGGCCCCGCGTGGTCGTGGTATCCATTCCGTCTCTCCACATATCATACTCTCGACCGCAGAGCAGGCAAAGCCCTCCCCTCCGCTTCCTATATCTTCGACCTTCCCCCTTCTTTCTTTCCGCCGCTCGGCTACCCCTTCCGCCCCTCCCAACCCCTTCCGCCCCCCGCCGGGGCTCTCCCCCACCCCACCCCCTCGGCCGTTCGGCCCCCGAGCGTTTCACGACATCGAAAGCGTCGTCCCCCCTGCGATCGCCACAAAAACCCGACCGCAGTAAAACTCGCCCGGAAGGGGCGGAATTTGTGTGCATTTGGCTGCCAGGCACGCCGCCATCCTCTCGTCTCCTCCTCCTCCTCCTCCTCCTCCTCTCTCTCTCTCTCTCTCTCTCTCCTTCTCTCTCTTCTTCTTCTTCTTCTTCTTCTTCTTCTTCTTCTTCTTCTTCTTCTTCTTCTTCTTCTTCTTCTTCTTCTTCTTCTTCTTCTTCTTCTTCTTCTTCTTCTTCTTCTTCTTCTTCTTCTTCTTCTTCTTCTTCTTCTTCTTCTTCTTCCAATTCCTCTTGTGGTCCTCGACGGCAACGCCCTGGCGACCCCCACGCCCTGCACGGCCATCTGGCCATCTGCCCTGGAAAATATGGCGGCGCCCTTACGACTTCCACGCCGCCCCCCGAAGCCCCGCCGAGGGCCCCGCGGCCCCGCGGCCCTTAGGTGCCGATTGCCGGCCGCCCTCCTCTTCCCTCCTGTTTTCTCGCTCCCTTTCTCTTTTTTCCCTTCGCCGCGGCCCCCGTATAGAAGTACTTCCTCCCTCTCTGTCTCTCCAGAAGGCATCTCGTTTATCCCGACGTCGGCCGACCAGCGCGACGCGCGACCCGGTCGCTTGGCCAGCCGGCAGGCAGTGCACAGCGGACTGATTCCGGAATCAGAGTCGTTTTGTCGCTCTGTCTCTCAAGCGCACTCATGGGGCGTCCCGAATAGGTGCGAGAGAAACAGAATGACGGAGACATTAATCGCAATCGCAATCGCCTTGGGTAGGCAACAAGAATGACACTCCACCTGAAGGTAGGCAAAATTTGTGCCGCCACCGCCCCCTCCCCCCCCGAAAACAATCCTGGAGCCGCCCCTGCGCCTACGTGCACAGCGGCACACTCGAACGCGACCCAAGCTATGGCGAAAAGTTGGACGAGAAGAGAAAGAAAACAATTGGCGCGCTTTTCTGGGGCGAACTGGAACAGCCGCGCCTGGGCCCGCCCCACTTCCAGGATTCCGGGATCCCGGGGCGCGATGCAGGCGATGCAGGATACAGGTGGGAAATATGGAGGGACCGGCGAGGCGAGGGGATGGTCTCCTTGCTGTGCACGCCCAGGCAACGCCCAGCAACGCCCAGGCAACGCAGTGAGTGAGGAGATCGGTAAAAGGGAGGGGAGGCTGGGCTGCCAGCAGCAGACTGATTCCGAGAGTCGTTTTCGTCGCTCTGTCCCTCTCGCAGCTGCGTGCAGGGCCCCGTGAGGGCGAGGGAGACAGAGCGACGAAAACGGCTCTCGGAATCAGTCCGCTGGGCCGGCATGGGTGGCGTAGTGCAGTGGAGGAGCGGACAGGTGTAATGGGAGCACGTACGGCGCCAACAAATATGCGAGAACAACACGGAGCGGCAGCGGGAAGGAAAAAACAGCGCCAGAATTTCGCCAGCTTCGCCGCCCCGACGCTGCTCGCCTCGATGCTCCCCGCCACCCCCTCGCCTCCGCGACCCCCGTCGGCCTCGTCACCCCCGTCGCCTTCCATATGCGCGGGACGCGCTCCAAGGCAGTGGCGGAGCGGAGGCCAGCCCCCGGCTGTGGTCCATTCAAACTCGCAATTTATCGGGATGGGATCTGGAATCTAGTGCGCCACCGTGACCGCCACGACGACGACGGCGTCCTCGGGGCCCTCGGGCTCCGGCCTGTTCGAGGTTCGAGGGGCTCAAGTCAGTCCACATGCCGCTTCTTTGCCGCCCCACGCTGTGGCATCGACCCCGCTGCCGCCCTCGCTGGGAAAATCTCCTTCACCCTTCGGAATCCCCCGATCCTCCCCGATCCCGGCTCGGAGCGTTTCCTTGTTGGCCCCAATCCTGCCCCCCCCCCTTCCTCCCTTAACGCGGGCGTGATTTGTGTACAACAGGCACAATCTTCCCCGCCACCCCTAAAAGCTTTTTTCATTTATTACGTCACACGGCTTTCCGGACGCCGAACGCTGAAGAAGATACTGATTTCGTGAGTCGTTTTCGTCGCTCTGTCTCTCTCGCACCCATGCGGGACGCCCCGTGAGCGCGAGAGAGACAGAGCGACGAAAACGACTCTCGGAATCAGTCTGCCGTTCGGTCGTTGCGTCCCGGTGTGTCCCGCGGCATTGCCCGGCACTGCCACTCCTACACTGCGAGGACGGCAGTTTCTTCTTCCAGTAATTACACAGCGATATCCTCACGCGCGTGCCAAGCGCCAGGCCGTGCAGTGCACCGTGCGTGGGGGGACAGAGGAGAGAGAGAGAGAGAGAGAGAGGAGAGAGAGAGAGAGAGAGAGAGAGAGAGAGAGGGGGGGGGGGGGTCGTGCGAAGAGAGACGCTTAGAGTGTCGTGGCGCTTAAGGACTGACTGGAAGGAAGGGCACACTGCGAGGACCAACCCCTCGGCCAATAATCGTTAACCGAACGGCCGAAAACACGTCGCCGCCGACCGAACGGAACGAATCGCACGCCGGGGGACTCAGGACCACGGCGGAGACGACCGCCACCACGACCATGACGAGGAGGACCACCGCCATGGCCATGATGACGACGATCATCATCACGAACGAGAACGGGCAGCAGCCACCACCGCCACGACCAGGACCAGAGCGAACTCCACCACGATCGCTGGTTGCCTTGACAACGGCCTTGGCGACCACCACCACGAAAAGCACCGATATTTCCGGAGCACCCGCACAGGCTGCTGTGCCGAACGAGAGAGCCTCTGGGTGGCGCCGCGTCTTAGGGTGGATTATTTTGGAGGAAGCACAAAGTCCCGGAGGAGGGGGGTGGGGGAGGGGGGACGCGACTCGAAGAGGAAAATGAGGCGATAGACACGAGGCGCGCCACGCCAAGCGGTGCCGCCGGGCCGAGCCGGCACACAACGAGAATGGCTATTTTATCTGAAAGCGTTGGAATCCCCATCAGCCCCACCCTCGCCGTTCCCTCTCTCTCCCTCACACACACACAAACACACACAGCGAGGCGTGTCGTTGCCTTTAATTTCCTGTTCGATATGTCTTTCCCCGTCTGCTCTCTGCGCGTTAAGACAATAGGGGCATTCAGTGTGCGCAAGCTTCGTCCGGAATAGTGCGGGGGAGGGAGACGCCAGACGGCGAGAGCGAGAGGGAAGGGCGGCCTCCGCGTCCCGTGTCCACTTTGTTCTTGCACAGGTCCGTCTGGGGCCCGACTCGGCGGGGGAGGAAGCGCGCGCGGCAGTGCTCGGCGCAATGAACACTACCTGCCGAGTACTCCGGACCGCCACCCCCTTACAGTGGGTCGTCTTAGCCCGGTGCAGTCCCCGCGCCACAGTAACACTCAAGGGGTTGCCGGCCAACGATTCGGCCGGGGCGTGGACAGGACAGTGTGTCTGCGCGCTAAATACTGCCGCCGTGCCGCGCCGTGCCGCGCCGTGCGGGGCCATCGTCGTCGGGGACGTGCCTCCACGACGGCGGCCTCCCCTCCGCAATCTCGTCCTCCGGCCCCGCCTCAAATTGACCGCCAAACCCCATCGACAAACAATAAATGTCGCGGCCGAAACGAGAAAACAGGAGTCCGGGCGGCGAGGCCGCCTAGGCTCCCCCGGCCGAGCTCCCCGAGTGCCGAGCCGAGTCCGCGGTGCCATCAAGACCACCCTGCGCCCCACCGCCCCGCCGCCACCGCGCTATTGACATCATAAACCAGGGGAATATCGGGCGCCAACAAAAATCCCCCACCGCCTTGCCGCCTTGCCGCCGCCACCGCCTCGCAGTGCGGCGGCGGCGCCCCTCGCGTCGCCGCTTCTTCCGCGAAGGGTGCGCGCCGACGCGGTGCTCGCCGCGCTGACCAAGAAGAGCCTAACGACCCGGGCAGCGGACTCTCTGTCTCTCTCGCACTCATGGGGCGTTCTAGTGGGTGCGAGAGAGACAGAGCGACGAAAACGACCCTCGGAATCAGTCTGAAGGGCGCCGTATCATCGCGCGATGCCCCCACCTGGAGCGGAGCGGGCAGACCGACCCAACGGGGTGGGCGGCAGGATTAATCGGTGGTCGCAACGGATTAATTCCGTGAACCTCGCATCGTCTAGCAGTGCAGTGCAAGGTACAGCGTCGTGGGGAAGACCACCGCGGGCGTTGTTTCGACGCCCACGCCGAACTTCCCGCTGCAAGACACAAAGAACGTCGTCCTAACTCGAAACAGAAATCAACAAAAAATACTTGCGTCACGAATTCACTTGAAGGTATCAAGTGAAATACAATTATTGCAAGTCAATTTTCTCGGTTTAAGGAACGGCTTTTTGGGCTGCTGTCCTGTGGTGCGGGGCGGTGCGGGGCTGACTGCGGCCTCGTTTCCACGACGCGCTGCCCACTGGCGGCGATATCGGTGGTGGTCAAATAGTTTGCCGGGGCCCCGGTGGGGCTCGGCGGGGCGGAGGCCGTTTGAGAGGCCGGGGCCAACTGATTAGACACATTGAGCGGGCCACCCCCGGGCCGCCCCGTCCCCGGCCTCGGCCACGGCCACGGCCTCTGGGGTCAAGGAAGCAGGCGAAGCGGCCGACTGACTCCGAGAGTCGTTTTCGTCGCTCTGTCTCTCTCGTACTCATGGGGCGTTCTTATGGGTGCGAGAGAGACAGAGCGACGAGGACGAGCTCTCGGAATGAGTCTGCAGGCGCAGCGAGGGGCCGTCCGGTAATCCGGGCCGAGCATCTACTGGACCGACCGGCCTCTCTTCTCATTTCGGGCCGAACTGCTGCAGACTGATTCCGAGAGTCGTGTCCGTCGCTCCGTCTCTCTCCCACTCATGGGGCGTCTCATAGCGGTGCGAGAGAGACAGAGCGACGGAAACGACTCTCGGAATCAGTCTGCCGGCCTTCAATGCGGTCGCTGCGCTGCTGCGGATTTCGTGGCTCTTCCCTTCGCTTCACGAAATATTTACAGCGCCGCGTAAGCCTGCCTGGGAAGTCCCCTTCGACCTGGGCGCCAAAGCCTAGCGCAATCGCCGTCCTCGTCGACGCTTCCTCGGAATTCCGGACAAACTCCGACAGAAATCCCGAATCGTAAGATTGTCCTTCCGTGGGCTTCCCCGTCATGCGAGCTGACAGTCTCTGGACACTGTCAGCCAGTCACGGGTCGGACGGGCCTCTGGCCGCCCTCAGCCGCCTCCAGCCTCTGGCCAGGCGCGGGGTGCTGCGCGATGCGCGTGCCATGAAAGTTTAAAAGGGACAGTGCTGCCATGGCCCGCCCCCCCGCCCGCCCGCCCCCCGCCCCGCCCCCCCCGCCCGCCCCGCCCCCGCCCGCCCCGCCCCGCCCCGCCCCCCCGCCCCGCCCGCCCCGCCCCGCCCCGCCCCGCCCCGCCCGCTGGAGAGCCATACAAACGGAGGCTGCGCTGCCGCCGCTCCCCCGAACAGATCTCGGCTCTCGTTGCGAAACAAATATCGCCGCTCCATGCGCCGTGCTCCATATTGCATGCCGCCGAGACCGGCCGAGACAAAGGCGGCGCGCGACATTTACAGAAGGCGCCGAAAACAAAGTCTGGAGAGCAGCTAGCGGCGATTGCGCGATGCGGGGCGACGCCAGGCCGGGAGGCAAAACAGACGGAGCGCGCGCAGCGGCGGCAGCGGCCCCTCAACACCCGCCGCCCCCGCCGCCCCCGCTTCGGCCGGTCGGACAGCGTCCAATAGGCCCCTGGGGAACTATCGGCCCAATCTGATGGTAAAGCCACCCCGCCCCGCCCCGCCCCGCCCCGCCCCGCCCCCCCCGCCCCGCCCCGCCCCGCCCCGCCCAACCCCCGCCGCCCCACCCCACCCCCCGCCCGCCCCGCCCCGCCCCACCCGCCCCGCCCCGCCCCACCCGCCCCAGCGGTGCACCCCCCCGGGGCCGCGGGCCGGGCCTCCAAGGGGCAGGCGGCCCGTTCAATATCCCGCTATCTCCGATATGACCTATTCTTTCGCAGCCGAGGACTCGCTGCTGCTGCGCCTTGGCGGGCCTAGCCGGGCCTAGCCAGGCGTGGCCGCGCCGCCGACTCGACTTGACCCTTTCCCCTACACCGTTCAATATAACAAGCAGGCAGCCCTTCGCGCAGCGCCCCGCGGCGCGCGGCCCGGGGGAATAGGACGATTGGGAGGCCCAGGCCGGGGGAAGGGCTCAATTGATTCCGCGAGACGCCGAATAGAACAACAACAACAACAACAAAAACAACAACAACAACACAACCAACAACAAAAACAACAACAACAACAAAGAAACAACGTGCGCTTGTGATGCTTCGAAATGTCACTCCGCGAGACAGAGCAAGGCCACAGTTAAGTCGAAACAGCGAAAAGTCACCCAAAGTCGTGATTTCAGCTGACTTCAGGCGGGGACTGCGTCCAAACCAAACCATGCCGGGAACTCTGAAGGGAAGGTGTGGTTTTCGGACCTCCCTTTAGCATGCCCTTTTTGCGAAGAGTGATTTCTCGCCTTGGTTTTGGAACGACGTTGCCGCCAAGCTGGCCACTGCGTCCAATCTTAGCCGGCCAAATCGTCATCTTCGGGGGTCTTTCCTTGCCCGGCTGCGTTCAGGTTCAGAGGCGTCTTGGGCCGCTGTGGCGACGAGCGCGAACATGGTCGGGGAATGTATAGGAGTGCCCTCGACCTGGAGGGCGCTCGTGCACAAGAGTGCCCTCCCGGTGGCGGAGCGCGGACACCCCGCCCCGCCCCGCCCCGCCCCGCCCCGCCCGCCCCGCCCCCCCCGCGCCTCCACACTCTTCTCTCCATGCAGCCCCCTATCACTGCAGGTATGTTCGGCGAGACGGTGGCAAGGCGCCCGGGGCGGCAGACGCGACCCGCTCCAACTCGGCGGCCCCGGGGCGGGGCGGGGCGGGGCGGGGCGGTGGCGGGGCGAGGCGGGGCGGGGCGCTGCACGCCTGACACGTAGGCAACACCTCGTCTTGTCGTTGTCCAGCCCCGCCACACCGCGCCGCACGGCCACGCCAGACACTGTTCCATTACCAAGTCCGTCCAACACATCGCCCAAGTTATGCCCTGAAGTTATCAGCGAGTTATCGCAAGTTCTCGCCCCTGTGTGCGTGCGAGCGTGTGAGTGTGTGCGTGTGTGTGTGTGTGTGCGCGGCGCTTGCCAACTTGAGATGATCCGGACGGGGCGTGGACGGGGGCTCTTTCAGGTGCGGGCCGGCAGGCAGAGCTGGCAGCCAGAGGGGTTGGGAGGAAGGGATCCAAATGTACATGCAGCCGATCGGCATTGGGAAACCGACACCCGCGACGCGCGGAGAATTTTCCAGAGCAGGAACGGGAAGCTGCAGGCCATCCCAAAGTAGAGCAGCCCCCCCCCCCACCCTCTGCCCTTCGTGGCAGCCTTCTTGTCCTGCAGCAGGGATATCGCCGCCTGCATATCAATGTGTCGGGGCTGCCTGGCTGGCTGGCTGCGGGACAGACGGGGCTGGCAGGCTGGGGTAGCTCTGCGGCCCCACCTAGCGCCGTGTCGACGTAAGTCCACCGCAAAAAAAGAGAAAAAACAAGAGGCAGAAACGGCGATAATTTGGCGCTGCAGTGTGCCGGAGGTTGGCCGGAGGTCGGCGTGGCGTGCCAAACACTCCGCCCCATTATTCCATTATTATGTCGTCGGCGCACGCTTTCATTCTTTCATTACTTTCGTGACTTCTCCTTTCAGTCCTTACCCCTTTCTCTATACATTTTCCCTCGTTTTTTGTTTTTTCGTTTCTTTGCGCGGCTCCCCGCCGCGGCCCCGCAGCGATCCGCTCGCACGCGTCCCGCCAACAACAACAACAACAACATTATTTTTCGGGGCCGCGGCGACCGGCTCGGCTCCTCCTTGTAGTACAACGGGGTGGCTGGGCTGTCTGGGGCCGAGCGGAGGTCTGCGAGGGGAGGGGGAATTACTTCGGCTGATAATTAACCCGCGGCTCGTGGCGGCACGGCAGCGAGCACCACGAGCACCGCGGGCACCACCAGCACCGCCAGCACCGCCAAGACGTCCACGTCGGTCGCCCTCGACGGCAACCCTTCGGCCTCGCCGTCAGCGCCCCGCCGCGCCGCCGCCAAGCATCATGCAGGCCTTGGTGCAGGCCTTGGTGCAGGCCTTGGTGCAGGCCTTGGCGCAGGCCTTGGTGCAGGCCTTGGTGCAGGCCTTGGTGCAGGCCTTGGTGCAGGCCTTGGTGCAGGCCTTGGTGCAGGCCTTGGTGCAGGCCTTGGCGCAGGCCTTGGTGCAGGCCTTGGTGCAGGCCTTGGTGCAGGCCTTATGGTGCAGGCCTTGGTGCAGGCCTTGGTGCAGGCCTTGGTGCAGGCCTTGGCGCAGGCCTTGGTGCAGGCCTTGGTGCAGGCCTTGGTGCAGGCCTGGTGCAGGCCTTGGTGCAGGCCTTATGGTGCAGGCCTTGGTGCAGGCCTTATGGTGCAGGCCTTGGTGCAGGCCTTGGTGCAGGCCTTGGTGCAGGCCTTGGTGCAGGCCTTGGTGCAGGCCTTGGTGCAGGCCTTGGTGCAGGCCTTGTTGCAGGCCTTGGTGCAGGCATTAGTGCAAGGCCCTGGTGCAGGCCGTGGTAAGGCGCCCTCAGCGCACAGTGGGCCAGGAGACAGGCGCCGACGGCCAAAACTCTAGAGGCGTTTTGAGCCCCAGAGTCGCTAAATGGGACTCGAACCGAACATGTGACCCCACCAATGGATTCCTCGTTCGCAGAGCAATCCATTGGTGGGGTCACACGTTCGGTTCTAGTCCTGCTTAGCGACTCTGGAGCTCGAAACTCTATGGGCATCTGCGTCGGTCTTCAGGCCCACAGTGCAGGGTGGTCGTCTCCCACCTGTGCGTGCACGCGCGCACCGTCCGAGCGCTCACCGGGTGGCCGCCCAGCGGTGCTTCCTCTCTCGCGCTCCTGCCGCGCTCCGAGGGGGTGCGAGAGAGACGGGGGCGGTCTTTGGCACGCCGCCGCGCGCTGCCGCCGGCCGGCGCGAACCGCCACCAGGCGCGTGCGAGTGTGGGAGCGCGACGCACGCGGACCACACATCAGACGCCGAAAACGAACCGGCGCGTCGTCAGCTCGCCGCGGACGCGGAGGAGGAGAAGGAGAGGACGGCGCAGCACGGGCGTGTCCTCATTATATTCCGACGTTCCTTCTGCCTTCTGCTATATATATTATAAAACAAGGAAAAACGCCCCACAATTATAATTGTTTTTTCGCCGAGGGGACGGCGGAGGGCAACTAGCTTCAAGTGACGTCACTCACGAGTCCGGCCCGTCTTGTGACATCTCATTCGTATTTTTATTGTGCGCCATGATTTCTCTCTTTCTCTTTGTCTCGCGACCTCGTCAGCCCAGCCCTTGGTACGTGCTCAAATACCCGTCCCCGCTGCGCCCCCTCCCCCTCCCCCTCCCCCTCCTCCTCCCCCTCCCCTCCCCTGCCTCGCGTCGTGATGGCAGGAACAACAACCTCTCGTGGAGGGACATCTGCAGGCGTCTCCACGGCGAGCACCTTTGTCACCATCTGATTAAGCACGAGGTGCAAAAAAAAAGTTAAAAAGAAAAGGATTGGCGACGCTGGGGTGTGCTGTACCGTCTGTCTGTCCTCCGGGCGTATCTCTCGACCATCCAGCCCTTCTTGGAGGCCACTACACATCGGACGTACTCACGAGCCGACTCTGAGATTTCAAACTCTTCTCGTTTTGATCCTCATCTGTGAGTCATCAGCGCAAACGACCGGTATAACGCTCTCTGCCCCTATGTCCGAACTCAGGTTCTCTCTCTCTCTCTCTCTCTCTCTCTCTCTCTCTCTCTCTCTCTCTCTCTCTCTCTCTCTCTCTCTCTCTCTCTCTCTCTTTCTCTCTCTCACACACACACACACACACACACACCGCGGGCGAGCTTACGCTCCAGCTTCCATCCACTAAGACAAAGGGCGCGTCCAAACTCCCTTCGAGTAATTATCACTGATTTTCCTGTCAACTCGCATCGGGGCCGCGACGCTGGGCACACATTTACATACAGTGGGGCTGCCGCCGCGCCGCCGCGATCGCCCTTCATCCCCTTTCACTCGTTGCCCTGCATCCGGACCCAATTAGCATCAATTAACGCCTCCATTTCTTTATTGCGATTCGCGGCCTTGTTCGACGCGGTCTCGAACCGCACCGATGCGAACGGTGCATGCTGTCTCTCTCGCACCCGTGGGGCCTCCCGTAGGTGTGCGAGAGAGAGAGAGAGAGAGAGAGAGAAGAGAGAGAGAGAGAGAGAGAGAGAGAGAGAGAGAGAGAGAGAGAGATGATCAGGCGACGGTCGGTTGGCGGCGGTCGGTAGTGCGCGCCTGCCCCGCGACGCGTCACGTGACCCGCCAGTGCCGTGACACGCCGCGTCCGTGCCTGTCTACGTCTCTCCGCGCCTCGCATCGCCTCGCGCTGAATAAGTAATTAAAAGGCATTGTTTTGCCGGAATAACGACTCCGATGCGATGGAACACGTCGCCCCCGTTCGCTTGTTTGGAAAGCGCGCGCAGAGCGTCGAGCGAGGAGGCCGCTCGCTGTGAAGCCAGTGGGTGAACGGGGTGAACACACGCAGTCGACTGGCGACCGGGACTCGAACCTGACGTGTGACCCCACCAATGGATTGCTCTCGGGACGAGGAATCCATTGGTGGGGTCACACGTTCGGATCGAGTCTCATTTAGCGACTCTGGAGCTCAAAACGCGTCAAGAGTTCTGGCCGCCTGCGAAGGTCTTCTGCCCCACTGTGCGTCGCACTCCGAACACTTCTTAGTCACTCTGTCCGTCTCGCAGCCCTACGGGACGCCCCATGAGTGCGACAGAGACAGAGCGACGAGGTGGTAGTGTTGGGACCCGGCCCTGGACGCGCTGCTGGCGATAGCCAGCCTGTTCAATAGCGGAAGAGCCGGGGCGTCCTCCCCCTGCCGGCGCTATGACCACCACACCACGGCGCTACGGTCTGCGGCACTACGGTCCACGGCAAGGCCTGCTGCAGCTAAGCCAGGGCCGGGCGGCGGGGCGGCCGGGCCGTGGGATTGCCACAGCGTTGTCCAATATCGCAGAGCAACAGCAGCACCGCGCCGGCCGGCCGCCAAACCACACGCACTGGGCGCACAGCGACGCAGCGACGCACGGGGTGGCCAGCACACCGCATCGATGGCCTGCAGCAGGCCGGCCAGTCGGCCCTCTGCGGCTGCACCCGAGGGGGCGTCTCTCTGTCTCTGTCACTCTCGTGCGGCGCGGCGTGCGCGGGGGTGCGAGAGAGACGGAGCGACGACTGGCCTGCACGATGAGAACGCCCGCCCAAAGAGCTTCCACTCTGTTTCGACCTTCAAAAACCTACCCCCGGCCAACGGCCAACCCCGCGATGGAGGCGTGGCAACACGACGGGGGCATCCACGATACAGCCAAGACATCCACGCACTGTACCGCCTTTTTATTCAGCACAGGCAAACAAGCAGGGGGCAAATGACTGCATTCATCGACAGGTCGCACGCCCACACACACACGCCCCCCCCCCCACACACACACACAACTACGCGGGTTGTTCACACAAAAGGCGGCCCAATTTCACACATCCGCACATCGCCATAATAACAACGCCGCGACACGCCGAAGCGCCGCCGCTGCGTGGCGTGGCATGGCGTGGCGCGGCCGCCCGGTCGGGGGCAATCTCAGCCACGCACCGCCCTCGCCGACCGAACGGACCGAACCGAGGCTGGCGGTGGTCGCCGCGGAACGGCACGAGACGCCGTTGCTGGAAGGCGGAGCGTTTAACGACACTAGAAGTCTATAGCCCGGCGGGAGGCGAGCCAGGACGAGCCAGGACGAGCCAGGACGAGCCAGGACGAGCCAGGACGAGCCAGGACGAGCCAGGACGAGCCAGCGCGGCGAAGAAGAGTATGACCGCCTTGCTCACCCCTACGACGCCACCCCGGAGATGATAAGGCCACTTAGGCCCCACGGCCTGGCTGCCTGCCTGCCTGTCCGCCTCATCACTACAGTACTGGCTGCCAGCCCCGCCTGGCCGCCTCGGCGAACAGAGACAAGCCGTTGGTTGTAATTACACTTGTTAGGGTATTGCCACTGCCGCTGCATGTATGTGTGTGTGTGCGTGTGTGAGAGAGAGAGAGAGAGAGAGAGAGAGGAGGGGAGAGAGAGAGAGAGAGAGAGAGGAGAAGAGAGAGAGAGAGAGAGAGAGAGAACACGCGTAATGGAACAATCCATTCGGCGCGTTGTTCTTGCTGTTGGTGTTGTTGTTCCGAGGAAAGCGATCCGAAACGAGGAGGGGCCGCCACCTCCTCCACTCGGAGTGCCAACTCAACGGGAATTCAGACTTCAGCGTCTATATCTCCCACGGCTAGCGCTTTCCGAGTGTCGTGCGCAGGATGACTTAATTTTCGTAATCGATTTCATAATCATCTTTCTCCGAGTTCACGATGGATATACGCGTACCGTTTCCAAACGTAACGGCACCTAAAAATTGAAATATTCTCTCGTTGAGTTGGCGCTTCCGGCCGCCGTTTGATGAGGTTTCCGGATCGCTCGTCGTGCCGGTTGCACAATCGGCGACGCCTCTGCACGCTGCACTGCAAGGTGCACGTCACGTGGTCGCGAAGGGCGGCCGGCGGCACGTAGCTCCAACACGTTGCGGCGGCGCGCGCCGGCAGCACCGATTCCGAGAGTCATCGCTCTGTCTCTCTCGCACTCACGGGGCGTTCCGTGTAGGAGCGAGAGAGACAGCGCGATGACTCTCGGAATCGGTCTGCAGTGCAGCGTCCGGGCCTGGCCGCAATGCAAGGCGGCCTGGTTCAGCGGAAGCACCTCCAGCTCCAGCACCTCCAGCACCTCCAGCACCTCCAGCACCTCCAGCACCTCCACCTCCAGCACCTCCACCTCCAGCACCTCCAGCACCTCCAGCACCTCCAGCACCTCCAGCACCTCCAGCACCTCCACCTCCAGCACCTCCAGCACCTCCAGCACCTCCACCTCCAGCACCTCCAGCACCTCCAGCACGAGGCCGTGTCGCCGGCAGCGCCGGCAGGACGGCTCCATCAAGCCGAGCGATTCCGAACAATCGTTCCATCGCTCTGTCTCTCTCCTCAGTCACGGGGCGTCCGTCCAGCGGCAGTGGCGCGAGAGAGACAGAGCGACGAGGCGGCCCGCGGAGCGCCTTGCCTCGCCTCGCGCGCTCCCTTATGAACGGATTATTTTGCCTCGTGGGAACGCGGAGGCGATTGTCTGTCACTAATAGGGCTTTTGCCCCGCCGAGCCGCACCGCCGCCACTCCGCGCGCCGCCAGCCACGCGATGCCGCTGAAGCGGGGGAGGGGAGTGAGTGCCCTCACACATTGCAGTTGGTTCGACTTGTTTCGGATGATTCAGATTGCGGTTCGCGTTGGTCGCCCCGCGCCACAGGAGACCGGTGGAGGCGGCCAAAACTCTGGACACGTTTTGACCTCCAGAGTTGCTAAGTATGGGACTCGAACCGAACGTGTGACCCCACCAATGGATTGCTCTTCGAACGAGGAATCCATTGGTGGGGTCACACGTTCGGTTCGAGTCCCATTTAGCGACTCTGGAGCTCAAACGCGTCCGGGATTCTGACCGCCTCCACCGGGTGCGCGCGCCGCACACAGTGTGGTGGCGGCGCCGCGTCAGCCTGCGGACTGCGCGTAGGCAATCCCGTCGCGCAGCGCAGCGCGCGGGGCGGCCTACCCGCCAGGCGCTACGCTCCCCTTAAACTTACAGTAGCGCCACCTGGCGGCGGCGTTCGGCGATGTGGACCCGACCGCGGTGCGCGTTCCGCGAAGGCGACGTCCAGTACACTGACTCCGAGAGTCGTTTTCGTCGCGCTGTCTCTCTCGCACCTACACGGGACGCCCCACGCGAGCGAGAGAGACAGCGCGACGAAAACGACTCTCGGAATCAGTCCGCGGGAGTCACTCATCATCTTAACGACCGAGCAGTAGCCGGCGGCACAGTGGCGGCAGTGCGGTGGCTTGGCGGCGCAACATGTTCCGATAAAGTGAGACACGGGAGCACACTGCGGTGCATTGCAGCGGCAACGGGCGATGCCTTGATTTACAGTGCATTGTCTGGCCAGGCCCTGGCCGAGCTCCGGCACTCCCCGAACGCGCCGCGCCGCACACACTGCGTGCGGGACATGCGCCGTGGCCGAGGGACTTCCCTCCAGCCAGCACACTGATTCCGAGAGTCGTTTTCGTCGCTCCGTCCCTCTCGCACATACATGGGACGCCCCTGAGTGCGAGAGGGACACAGCGACGAAAGCGACTACTTTCGGAAGCAGCCTCCAGCCGCCGCCTCTATACCCCGCGATCGGGAGACTTTTGCTCGGAAAGGGGCGCGGGAGACAAGGTGCCACGCCACCAGAATGACAGAATGAGGGGTTTCGAACCCGATACCCGAAAACCCTGGGAGACGCTTCAGCCGAACGGCCGTTAAACTCAAATAACCGCCGTCACGCCGATCGAACGCTGCAGAAAATAAAGCCGACAAAGTTGTATCGGTACGCCGGCAGAGAGAGAGAGAATGAGAGAGAGAGAGAGAGTGAGAGAGAGAGAGAGAGAGAGAGAGAGAGAGAGAGAGAGAGAGAGAGAGAGAGAGAGAGAGAGAGAGAGAGAGAGAGAGACGACGCGCAGGTAAAACAGGCCGAAATCCTAATTCGAGGTGTTGTTTTTACGAGACACTAAGCGACCGTAAAGTCGGCAGAGTCAAGCGAGCCGTGCAGTAATTGATCCATTAAATAAAAGGCACGACGTACGATCGGAAAGCAGCAGTACTAACACTGTGGCGTGGCTAACTCGCGGCTGTAACGCCAGGCGGCTTGCCAGGCGGCGAGCGCAAAACACAGAGGAGCGTTTGATTTCCGTTTCGGCCCCTCTGTCTGGCTGCCGCGAGGATTCACTCCGGCGGCCTCTAATATTTAATCGACCGAAAGCCACCGTCGAGCACCAGGAGTACGCGCCATTCTTTTGTTCCTGCGGTCGTCGCACAGTGAGCCAGAGGACCAGCGGTGGTGGACAAAACTCCAGACGCGTTTTGAGGTCCAGAGTCGCTAAGTGGGACTCGAACCGAACGTGTGACACCACCAATGGACTGCTCTCCGAACGAGGAATTCAATGGTGGGGTCAAACGTTCAGTTCGAGTCATGTTTAGCGACTCTGCTGTTTAAAAGGTGTCCAGGATTTGGGCTGCCACCACCGGTCTTCTGCACCACTGTGCGTCGGTTTTCGCTAGAGGATTCCACTGCCTCGCCCCATACGCCGCCAGACGGCCGCGTTTTAATCGACTTGCCATAATCGATTCGAATATCGAATCGAATGGCGATACTTGGTGGAGAGGGCTCCGCGATGCCGCACAGCACCTTGACGGGGATCCATAGCCAGCACCCACCGCACCACCGCGGCAGTCTCTCTCGCTCTCGCGGGGCGCTACGCTGGGGTGCGAGAGAGACAGAGCACCCCGCTCGGCGTGCGGGCCGTGAGTTATGGCGGGCATAAGCGGCGAGTCGATCATCGACAGCCCGGGGATTCGTTCCGCGGCCGACAAAGTCTGCCAAGTGCCGAGTAACGACGAGTAACGACCAGCCGAACGAAACGGCGGAACGATGAAAACACCGCGACACACATTGAGGGAGAGGGCGGCGCGGCCTTTCGCCAATTATTACAGGCCCTTCAGCGGACTGATCCCGAGAGTCGTCGCTCTGTCTCTCTCGCACTCGTGGGGCGTCCCGTACGCGTGCGAGGGAGACAGAGCGACGATTTCGGCATCAGTCTGCCGGGCCTTCGGGCCCTTTGGGTCCCTCCGGTCCCTGCGGGCCGCACGCGAGCTGACCCGCTCGTCGTAAACAACGTTATTGGCGGTAAAAATATTTTCCTGCAGGAGGGCATGGGAGGCGAGGACGGCCTTGAGATTTCCGGGCGGGCCTACCCTTCGGCGATCCCCGTGCCGCGAGCGCTGCCAAGGCGACGGATTCCGGAACGTGCAGACCGATTCCGAGAGTCGTCTTCGTCGCTCCGTCGCACCCTCACCGAACCCCTTCGAGTGCGACAGAGACAGAGCGACGAAGACGACTCTCAGTCTGCTGTCCGGCTTGGAAGGCCGCGCGGAGGCCTTGCTTGTCGTCGTCGGCGACGTCGCGTCCACCCTGGTGACCCCCATGCCGGCACCAGCGGCCCCGCCCGCCCGGCTAGACGGCTCCGTTCTCACGGGAACGTTCAAGGATTTGACCCGGACGGCCGGGACGGCCTGGACGGCCACGCGCAAGACTGCAGCGAGCCATCACGACCAATGATTACACGCTAGCCCTGTCATTGTTTGATATCGTAAACAGAGACCGCCAAATGATCGGCTGTGTGCTACCGTGTCCTGGCCGACTCGGACTCGGCCTTCTAGGCCTTCTCGGCCTCCTCGGCCTCCGCGGCCGCCACCACCGGTATTACCCTTGATCGCCGTGCCGTATCTGGACGAGCCGGATCGTGTGAACGCAGACACGCAGACGCACTGCTGGGCCGACACATTTATTGAGCCGCCTTATTCCACGAAGGCCTGGGAGAGAGAGAGAGAGAGAGAGAGAGAGAGAGAGAGAGAGAGAGAGAGAGAGAGAGAGAGAGAGAGAGAGAGAGACAGAGAGAGAGAGAGGAGAGAGGGAGAGAGAGAGAGAGAGAGAGCAGGACGAACAACGGGTGCACACTGCACTAAGGGCGGCGCCACTGCACTACGAAACCTTCCTTTTTCCTTCCGCGGGCTATGACCATGCCTGGCCATGTAGCGGACTGATTGCGAGAGTCCTTTTCGTCGCTCTGTCCCTCTCGCACCTACAAGGAGCGCCTCATGAGAGTGAGAGAGACAGAGCGACGAAAACGACCCTCGGACTCAGTCTGCCTGCAGCAAGACACACATCATGGCACATTCCACTGCGACGTTCGACGTGTCGGTAAACACGTGTGTCGTGGTGGGGCTGGAACCAATCAGGCGTGTGTGTGTGTGCGCTCCACAAACAGTACCTCTCTCTCTCTCTCTCTCTCTCTCTCTCTCTCTCTCTCTCTCTCTCTCTCTCTCTCTCTCTCTCTCTCTCCCGCTCTCTGATCCGCCAATGTAGGAGGGCGCCTTGGAATGCCTTTGCTGTGTGCTCGGTGCGGCTCGGTGCGGGGGAGTGCGTCAGGAGGAGGGCGGGAGGCGAGGGAGGGCGCCAGAGCGTAAGGCCAGCACAGGGTCCTTGGTCTTGGTCCTTGGTCAGTCGGGGCCGCATTCCTAGCCTGCAGACTGATTCCGAGAGTCGCTATCCTCTCTCTGTCTCCCTCGCACCCAGACGGAGCGCCCGTGAGTGCGAGGGAGGCAGAGCGACGAAAACGACTCTCGGAGTCAGCCCACTGTCCCAGCGTAGGCGCCCAGCGAGCGCCGCTCAGCCCTACAGTGCAGCGGCCGTTCGCCTGCCGTTTTCGACTAACAGCAGCAGACTGATTCCAAGAGTCGCTTCCGTCGCTCTGTCTCTCTCGCACTCATGGGGTGAACTTATGGGTGCGAGAGAGACAGAGCGACGACTCTCGGAATGACTCCGCACCGCGCGGCCTGCGGCTCCAGCGACGGCGGAGCTCGGGGTGTCTGCGAAGTGCCCCTATCGAAGGCACTGGGGCAGAAAACGAAGGTTGGCCTTCGCCTTCGCCGGCTAACCCTTAGCTCGGCCCGGCCCTGACGGCCTCCGACCCACAGCCCTGCAAGGGTTCCGTGTTCGATTCTCCGTCATCGACCTCCTGACCGCCCCGCGGCCCGCGGCGCGCGTCCACGACGGCGAGCCCTCCGCGCGCCGAGCAGGCCGACTCCGAGGGGCGTCTTCGTCGCTCTGTCTCTCTCGCACTCTCGGGGCGTCCCGTACAGGTGCGAGAGGGACAGAGCGACGAAGGGGGACTCCCGGAATGAGTCTGCCGGCCGCCTGGCCGCCTTGGGCGCGCAAACACGCTGCATGTTTCATGGGGCTGATCAATTACAAGGGCCGCGCTTTCTTTCCTCGGCTGCGTGCCGCACCGCGCGGTACAGTGGTGCGTGCACACAGTGTACGCACTGCACGCGCGCGCGGCGCGAGCCCCGTTTTGTTTACCCCGGGAAAGCGCGCGGAATTTTAAATAACGCGCGTGCCCGCGTGTGTCTCCGTCTCTCTCGCGCGGCCGCGGGGGCGCTAAGTGGGAGCGAGGGAGACGGACGGGGCGCCCCTTGGCGGAGACGGCCTTCTTGCCCCGTGCACGGCCGTGCAACCCCTTCCAAGGCACCCCGGGGGGTGTAGCTTGTAGCCGCTTGTAGCGGAGCGCAGTGCCCGGCGTGCCCAGTCAGGCCGGCCGGGCCGGCCAGCAGGGGGAAAGAATTACACAAATAAAGTCATAAACATCAGCGACAAGGAATTATTGTGTTCTCACGAAATAATTCGGGCTATGCGAGAACCGCGCTGCGCGGACGCGGCGGACGCACGAGGGCGCGGCGAGGCCGCTGGAAACTGTTTCTGCTTCGCCTTCGTCGGCGGGGTGCTTTGGGTTGCCTATCCGACACGGCGTCCTTACTGTTCGAGAAAATGGGTGTCTCTTTTATCCTCGCAGTTTTCGGCGTGCTTCTCCGCGGGTCACGGCGGCCGAGCAAGTGGAGCACTTCACACTGCCGCACGCACGCACACACACACACACACACATACACCGGCGAGGTGACGTCTCGCGTCGGCGGCCACCGCGGCGCGGGCTCTGCGGAAGGCGGTGGCGGTATCGACGCCCTGCCTCTCTCTCCTTCTCTCTCTCTCTCTCTCTCTCTCTCTCTCTCTCTCTCTCTCTCTGGCGATTAAAAGAGTCCCGGCGAGGCAGGCTCGGTGCGTGGCCGCCACACTGCAGGCAGCCCCAATGATAATTAGCGATATCCTCGCCGTCCTCGCCGTCCTCGTCGCCATAGACGTGCGACTGCGATAATAATGGTCCGCGACGCCGTGTCTCTGTCTCTCTCGCACTCGCGGGCCGTGCCGTATGGGTGCGAGAGAGACAGGTGGCATAACGGGAGCGCGTGGGAGTAGCCGCGGAGCAGGCCCGCAGCCATTCCCGCTTTTCGTTTTTTCTCTTTCGCCAAACGAAATTAAGACATGTTCACCCTTTCCCTCCCCGTTCCGCTGTCCCGCTGCCGGCGCTGTCCCGGCCCCCGGCCACTGGCGGCGCGGCGGCTCAGCTCGTTCTCACATCACGGGAGTACCATACGGGTCCAGGAGGCTGAGAGGAGTCGCTGTCGTCGCTCTGTCTCTCTCGCACCCACACGCCACGCCACATCAGTGCGAGAGAGACAGAGCGACGACAACACGACTCTCGGATTCAGTCTGCTGGAGGCGGTGCTCCCAGCTTCCAGCAGCATAGCTTGCGGCAGATAAGGTTACAAAGGTAACGCTACACACTCACACACACACACACACACACACTCACGCGCGCACTCCTGGGTCACGCAGAGAGAGAGAGAGAGAGAGAGAGAGAGAGAGAGAGAGAGAGAGAGAGAGAGAGAGAGAGAGAGAGAGAGGCACGGCACGACGTTTCATAGCAGCAGGACACTTTGGACAACAAGTTCACTCCGCCCCGCCCCGCCCCGCCCCGCCCCGTAAGGCCAAACCGGACCTATCGGGGCCTCGGGGAGCCATCGCGCACACGTCTGCATGGCGAGGGGCGCGTCGCGGCGCTAGCGGCCTCCAGGGGCGGGCCGGGGGCTCCATGACGGCGTGCTCGTGTGTGTGTGTGTGTGTGTGCGCACAAACATAGACAGGCGGGGATAGACGTGGCCGCAGGACGCAGCGGAGTCGGACACACACACACACACACTGTATACGCACGCAGTTTCGTCTGCTAAAAGCTGGCTGCTGCCGAGGCTGGCTGCCCTGCTGGCTACAGGAACAAGGGCAACGAATTTCAACAAATTATTCACACACACACACACACACACACACACACAGGTGGCCGATCGGTCGCCGCGTCCTCTTCCGGTGCGCGGCCGTTCGGCGGCCATCTCATCGTATATCTCCGTCTTCGTCGGTCGGCCGCCTCCTGCGCGTCGCGTCGCGTCTCTGTCCGCTGATTGTCGTAATGGCTAATTACGGGTCGGTATCAATTTTCTCAATCTCAAAACGCGTCGCGCGGCTCGCCGCGTCGCAACAGCGCGTCGTCCTCTTATGGCGGAAGCCTGGGGCGCGCTCGTGCGTGGCGACGTGCTGGCGCGACGCCGCCGAGCGCGAAGTGTCGCCAGCGCACGTATGCAATAAAAAAAATAAAAAGTTGAAAAAAAATTACTTTTTTGGCGCACTGTTTAAAAGGAGGCCTTACGAAGGATAGGAGCTTGTCGTAGCGAAGTAACCTGAACATGCAGAGGCTCACAACGAGAATATTTCGTCATTGACGAAATTTTTCTTCGTACAGCAAACGTCATTTGTAACTCACGTACGCTCAAAATACTTCGTAGTGTTTCAAACGTGCGTTTCATGTTTTTATGCCAGTCGTTTTTTTTTTTCCTGAAATCAACTGCCGCCGCCGCGCACAGTGGGCCAAGACCGGGTGGAGGCGGCCAAAATCCTAGACGCGCTTTGAGCTCCAGAGTCGCTAATCAGAACTCAAACGGCAGAACTCAAAGCGTGTGACCCCACCGATGGTTTCCTCGTCCGGAGAGCAACCCATTGGTGGGGTCACACGATCGGTTCGAGCCCTGTTTAGCGACTCTGGAGCTCAAAACGCACCTAGAGTTTCGGCCGCTTCCACCGCGGTCGTCTGGCCCACTGTGCGGCGGCGAGGCGGCTGCATTTTTGGGGCCTTGCCGCTGCAAGTCGTCATCATCGTCGTGGTCGTCGTCGTGATGGAGGCATCGTATTCAAGCCAATTGCCGCGCTGTGTGGGTTGCTGGACATTCGAGATGCACGCGTGTTATCGCTGGATTCCCTTACCCGCCCACTGCCAGTTTACTTGCCATTTCTGTCGATTATACGCTGCTTTCATCCGCTCCACTGGAAAAACAGGAAAGGCCACAAAAAAGACGTTAGTAAAAACAGAGGAATAGTTGACCGAGAAAAGAATGCGGAGGAGACGGATGACCCAAAACTTTTTCTCATTTACTACAATAAGTTCTAGTTTGGATCTAGTTTATCGCGCAGGAAAATAAAGTCTACCTATTGTTCTGAATACTTTTTTGCACTTTTTTCTCCTGCGATGACATTTTTTCTTCATTTTTTTCCCCGCAGGTGTTGACAGCGATTGGACGACGTCAAAGGAAATCGTCACGCTGGGAAGGACGTGCGACGGCTCCCGCGGAAAGAAACCCGCGGCCATAAAATCACACACACACACACACACACACACACACACTGAGAAAATTAGCTGATCGCTCCGACCGCGCTCGGTCTTTTAACAACGTATTGTCGCCCGGCCGTCAGGGGCTTCCATGACACGGTAATCAGAGGGTGATTACGTACGGCGACCGTCCTTATGAACTTGTCTCTCTCTCGTGCAACAACGCAACTAGCTCAAGGTGTTTTCCCGCTGCACAGTGCAACGGCGTTGTGTGTGTGCCTGAGATCAGAATAACTCTCAATGATGTGACAGGTAGATGTGTGTGTGTGTGTGTGTGTGTGTGTGTGTGTGTGTGTGTGTGTGTGTGTGTGTGTGTGTGTGTGTGATAATGTCACGGAGCCTAGCCGCCTGTTTTACGCTGCGTTACATCCCTGTGACGCTAGACAACCTGCATGCAGGCGGCTGCGTGTCTCGAAACACTGCATCAGGTGCTCATGATGTCGGAGCAGGAAGCAACGGTTTTAGCCTAGCGGAGTCGAGTCGGTCCGCCGCCGCCAAAGTCCATCGAAGGCGGGTTCGACTCCCGTCTCCGTCTCTCTTAATCTCGTTTCTTTAGCCTTATCGCTTCGTAGTGCCCCTGCCATTCCTGCATTAAAATGCAATAATATCATTTCCGCAGAATTTGCCCCCAAAAAAGGCTGTCTCCGGCTGGCTATGCCGTCGTTATGAAAAATTGGTCCGGCCGCGACGCGCGTGCGTGGGGAGGGGTGGCCACCACACTGCTATACACAGCCTCATCAATGTTGCACGCCCCTTTTCTCCCTCATCGATGTCGTGATTTTGGCCCCGCGTAAAAGCGCTGCAATATTCATCGGGTTCGAAGGGCGGGCCGCGCGGGCAGGGCATCGGGGCCAAATTCGAAGGGTCGAAGGGCAAGGGCGCCGCGGCACCGCGAGGGGCGAGATAGAAAGGCAACGCGCCATCGCGTGTTTTTTTTTTTCTCGTTAGAAAACAAAATCAAGGTCCGTGAAAGGGCTCCGCCGTACTTCAAAGGCACGGAATGAGTGCATCAGTGAAACACGGACCTTTTCGCCTCTTTTTTCTTTTTTCCTTTTTTTTTCGGAAAGTACGACTCGAGCAGTCCAGCGGTGGAAATTGGCACTGACTTCCAAAGACAGAATAAATCCCAGCAAAAGGGATTCCGGACGGAGAATGGCGGGTGTTTGAAAGGACACGCATGGCACCGCGCGGCACTGCAGACTCATTCCGAGAGTCCTTTTCGTCGTTCTGTCGCTCTCGCACCTGTACGGCACGCCCCACGAGTGCGAGAGAGACAGAGCGACGACTTTCGGAATCAGTCTTCCGCGCCGCACCGCCACTGTAAGGGGAGGAGCCTCCTAATTAGCTTCCTTTAATAAGTATCCTTAATTACAACGACCTGTCGCGATGTCGCTTGACACGGTACCAGGCGGAGGCAGCGCGACGGCGAATCGATGCAACGCACCTGTCTCCCGAAATCGGCGCACGCCGAATTAAAAATCGAAGGAGTGAACACCCACCATCGTCACGTTAATTTTAATCATAATCATCACTATCATGATCATCACGATCAGATCATCATCATATCATCATCACTATCATCATCTGTGCATGCAATCGGTCGGGCCTAACGCATACTCCCAGTTAATTTGTTCAGGATCTTGAAAAGGAATTGTGTTTCAGGCAGGACGAATACACGCGGCTCCCCCCAAAACACACATGCGCGGGCTTTTTCTGGAACGGGCCGTCCAGGAAGCCAGTAATAGGGGCGAATGAATATCTTCCATCAATTAATTGCTTCCCACGTCACCACTCATCAGATCCACACCAAGAAGCTCGACAAAGTCCAAGGCCTTGTTGACACAGGCCGGCGCGGAAGGAAACAGAAAGCAAAACTCACTCCGTTCTTTTGAAATACTTGTATATTTTCTCTGATTTTTTTTAAAAAAGGAAAATTGGTTGCCTTTTTGTGTTTGGCGTGAGCACTTGCATCTGCGTAAAAGCAAACATGGCCGCCCCCTCCCAGACTGACTCCCTGACTCCAGGGCCTGACTCATCGGTCGCTCCTTTCGGCCTGCCTGTAGACTGATTCCGAGGTTCTTTCTCGTCGCGCTGTCTCTCTCGCTCTCTCTCGCACCCCGTATAGGTGCGAGAGAGACAGAGCGACGAAAACGACTCTGAGTCTGCTGGTGTGCGTAGCGCCGCGTGGCGGGGCGTGGGCGGCGCGTAAAACGGCCTAATTGTTTATTCATTTGGTGAGCTTGCATTACCAGGCTGCAACAATTGTCACGCCCAGCGGAACGAGGCAGGCCTGCACTGTAAATGTCTTACGGTGAAAGGCTGCACCAACATATTATGGTGGAGATTTTCTCCATAATGCCAACGAAATTCGTCAAAATATCTAGAAGGTACAGTGAATTCTGAATGGTATGTTAGGAAGTCAGCTGCACCACCAAAATATGGAACATTTTCACCATAATATGGAGAATCTTCACTGTAGAACATTTAGAGTGTGGGCGATGGCAAGCTCACTAATACGTATCCTTCCTACGCACTTGCAAAGCTCGCATGCCGATCTCTGCTTTGCACGGACTTTACCCGAAACCAGCTTCTACTCACCAAAAACGTTTTTCGACATTAGTGCACGGTACGGCATTTCCATTGGGGAAGTTCCTGGGAAAACCTGGTTCCGTTTTTACCGTGTGAAGTTTGGAACTTTAGGAAAATGTGGGTGATTTTGATCCAGCTCTTTCTCTGTGTGTGAGAAAAAAAAGTCTATTCAGGACATTTTTTTTTACCGGTGTACGCCACATCCCGCTGCGACAGCATAGCGCCCCGTGTCACCGCCTTGCCTTCAAATGCGTTCCGAAAACAATGCCGACGTCGCCCTCTAGATCTCCTCGTCCGGGTCAAGCAACGCGCACCCCGCCCACACAATGCAGCCCCCGGCAGCAACAACAACTAAAACAGCGGCGCCAGGGGCCGCGCCGCGACGCGCCGCCAGCAACAACAACAAGGACCGTGTGCGGGCCACCGCCACTTGACACGCGCGACATCGCGCTTTTGTTTTCCGCGGGCGATAATGAGGCCTTGACGGGGTGCAGCGGGACGCCGCGCCGCCCCAGACCGAGCAGGCAGCCCACGCAGGCGGCCCGAGCAGGCAGCCAGCCTGCAGCGCAGCTGGGGCGCCTTACGAACGGCCGGCTGCAGGCCCGCCGCGCAGCCCAGCGCGCCGGGTGGCCTACCCGGGCGCCTGCCGCCGCCTCCGCTACCGCCCACCGCCTCCGCTACCGCCTCCGCTACCGCCTCCGCCACCGCCTCCGCTACCGCCTCCGCACCGCCTCCGCTACCGCCTCCGCCACCGCCTCCGCCACCGCCTCCGCTACCGCCTCCGCTACCGCCTCCGCTACCGCCTCCACTACCGCCTCCGCTACCGCCTCCGCTACCGCCTCCGCTACCGCCTCCGCTACCGCCTCCGCTACCGCCACCGCCCTCCGATTTTCCCGCCGAAAAAAAGTAGCACCGCGGGTGTTTGAACCCGGAGCGTGACGCCTAGTGACCGTGGCGGCGCTCTTCTGCATGTCGCCGCGCTGGCTGGCTGCAGGCCGCGCGGTCCCGTTGTCTCCGTGACAGCTAATGACGCCGCCTGCACTTACACTACACTGCTTTTGATGACAGCCCCTGATAGTGTGTGGGAGGAGCCGAGCCGCTGCCGCTCGGGGCGTCGCGTCGCTTCTTGTGTCTTGTGTCGCTAACGGCGAATGTTTCAGGTCACAAGTCCGACAAAATGACGGGCGCACACAGAAAGGACAGAAAAAGCGGCGCCGCCGCGCTACGCCTCGCCGCCACGGAGGAGGAAAAATTAAAATTAGAGATACGGTTAGTTTAATGAAAACCTATGGAGATAGGCGATCCGGGGATGTACCGGGCCGAAAACTCGGGCCAGTGTCCCTTGTCCGTCACTGCAATAATTTCCTTGGAGAGAGAGGCGAGAGAGAGAGAGAGAGAGAGAGAGAGAGAGAGAGAGAGAGAGAGAGAGAGAGAGAGAGAGAGAGAGAGAGAGAGAGAGAGAGACGAAGAACAGGTGACAACTAATTAACGTGACGCCCTGGCCTGCTCCGCAATCAAACGCCAGCCACCACTGCTAATAGACTGCACGGCCACTAACCGCAAGGGGGGAGTGGGAGGGGGGATGCGGCAGTGGCCCTACTGCCCCCCCCCCCCAGTTGGATCACCCGCCATCCCCGTGTAAGAAGCGCGCTAGCCAAGTAAGCGGCGCTTGAATCACATTCTAGACACTTTTGGCGGGAAAATACGAATTTCAAAAGGCGTATGCTGACGCTGACCGACACGGCGTGACTGTGACGGTTACGGTGCGCCGCGGCGTTCATTTCGGCGCTATGGACCTCTTTCACTGCAGTCCGCCCCGCCCCGCCCCGCCCCGCCCCGCCCCGCCCCGCCCCGCCCCGCCCGCCGCGCGCCGCGCCCCGCCCCGCCCCGCCCGCCGCGCCCCGCCGCGCCCCGCCCCGCCCCGCCCCGCCCCGCCCCGCCGCGCCCCGCCGCGCCCCGCCCCGCCGCCCCGCCCCGCCCCGCCCCGCCCCGCCCCGCCGCGCCCCCCCGCCCCGCCCCGCCCCGCCCCGCCGCGCCCCGCCGCGCCCCGCCCCGCCGCGCCCCGCCCCGCCCCGCCCGCCCCGCCCCGCCGCGCCCCGCCGCGCCCCGCCCCGCCCCGCCCCGCCGCGCCCCGCCCGCCCGCCCCGCCCCGCCCCGCCCCGCCCCGCCCCGCCCCGCCCCGCCCCGCCCCGTCCCGGCGCTCGCGGCCGGACTCGACCCGGACGGACGCGTATCCACGACGGTGGCGGGTGGCGGCGGCCCCGAGCCTTTTTCCCTCATTATTTCCAGTTATCACTTTAATTCCGCCGGCCGCGGCGCCCGGTGGCGCCATTGTCGCGTCGTCCCGCTACCGAACGAATTCATTTTTCCCCACGCTCCGCATCGCTATACGCTCGTCTTCTTTGTCTTCGGGCCCACCTCGTGTGTGTGTGTGTGTGTGTGTGTGTGTGTGTGTGTGTGTGTGTGTGTGTGTGTGTCGCAGTGACTCACATAAACCCGACCATTTTGGCCCCGGAACGACATTTCGGTCTTCTTTGTTCCGCACACAACTCCGCGCAGGTTCCAGGCAACGGTCAGCCGTCTCTTTACTATCACGGCCTAAGTGTCTCTCTCCCTCTCTCTCTCTCTCTCTCTCTCTCTCTCTCTCTCTCTCTCTCTCTCTCTCTCTCTCTCTCTCTCTCTCTCTCTCTCTCTCTCTCTCTCTCTCTGTGTGTGTGTGCGTGTGTGTGCTCTTTTACGCCCGCCGCGATGACGGCCCTCACGCAGAGCGAGACGTATTATTCGCAATGACGCCATTGAGGAGACTTTTTAATCAGGAAATATTATTACTTTTCAGGGGTCATCACTGCCTTACTTTCCTTCTATTGCTGCTGCTGTTCATCGAGGAGCCCTGACACACACACACACACTTACACACACACACACACACACACAGCGAGCACTTCCTTCCGAGGCTTGACAAATTAGATAACCTGCCCCAAGCGACGCCGCCGTCCCCGTCGCGCCTCCTCTTCCTGGGTGGCGGCTCGGGCGGGGCGGGGGGGGGGGGGGGGGGGCAGTGGAGCTGCCCGCCCGACTATTGGACTTCCGAAACCAAAAGTAACAATAACAGTGCAGCACGCAGCAGCATCCAATCGCGCTCGCCGACACAGAGGCACCGCCAGGTAACGACTTACCGACATGTCGCTAAGTGGCCGGAGACTCCGGGCGACTCCGGGAAGGTATCGGAAGCCGTCTTCATCGGCCCGCTACACTGGCCCGCTCCGCGCTCCGCCCTGCCCTCCTCTTATTTTTTCAATTACTCTATTACGGCCTCGACGGCTACCTGGCGGTGCGGCGGCGCGGCGGCGCGGCCTCAGCAACGTTCTACCTGAACGGAACCGAGGAGTACCCTCCACGACACTGGGTGAATCTCGCCGCCCACGCCGAGGCGAGGCCGCTGGACCTTGGCTGGCCCGACAAACGGGGACCTCCGGGGCGCCGCGCCGTGCCTCCATTTTTCCGAAGGTCTCGAGGAGGCGCCTGGACTTCCCTCGGGGAGGCTTCGAACTCCAAGTCCCGAACGCCAGCGAGATATCGTCCGCTTTCTCACGGGCCGGGCCTCGATTCCGGGTCTGTAGACGGATTCCGTGAGTCGTTCTGTCTCTTTCGCACCTGAAGGGCAAGCCTCATGAGTGCGAGAGAGACAGAGCGACGAAAGCGACTCTCGGAATCAGTCCGCCGGGCGTTTGCGTGGCCGCGGTGCGCCCAGCGGAGGGCCATTTGGGGCCGACATGTCCCGATAGCTCGAGCATTGGCACCACACACCACCGAGACCAACAGGTGAGAACGCGTCCCGTGGTCCGATTCCGAACACAGTTCACTCCGTCGCCTGTCTCTCTCGCACCCTATGCCGTGCGTCCCATGGGTGCGAGAGGGACGGGGTGACAGAGGCTCTGTTCGGAACCGACCTGCTGTCCAGACCTAATGCTTTATTCTCACCTTAATGGTTTATTGGTGCCATGTTTCCGATCCGGGCGGGACGGCCCGCCATGGGCCCTGCATGGGCCTGGGCAGGTCGAAGACGGCTGAGGACGCTGCCTTGTTTTAGTGGGTGCCGGCCCCGCGGCCCGGCTACACTGTCATAAAAATGAACGATAAAAACGATATCGACAGAACTTTATAGGCAAATTCGCAAGACAGCTGTCCAGAGAAATGTCATCGGTGACTCTTCGAAAATTATGCGCTGGTTTTTTCCTCGTACCCCGCGGAGGCAAACCACCAAATCGGCCCGAGTTTTATCTGCCAGCGATTCGAACCAAATCGGTAAATTTTATTTTCTGACAATCCTGTGACGCGTATACCTTGGGGTATTTTATTGTGGCCAGGAGATAAGCAAACACGATGTTGATAAGGCGACTGGGTGGCCATCACTTTGCTTTATGGGATCGGAAAGATTTGTTGGGTCACTGAATGGGGATGGGGGCTTCAGCCTTGGCTTTGTCCAACGGCCCACTCCCCTTCCTTGCATTGATAGGCGGGAAATTTCCCATCCGAACGGTGAAAGGCAGGGACTCCCAGGCAGGTCTCGATGGTCGATGGGTGCCACCTCACGGGGCACAGTGGACCAGAAGACCGGTGAAGGCGGCCAAAACTCCTCGATGCGTTTGAACCTCCAGAGCCGCTAAACAGGACTCGAACCGAACGGTGTGACCTGACCCCACCGATTATTGCTCTCCGAACGAGGAATCCATTGGTGGGGTCACACTTTCGGTTCAAGTCACATTCAGCGACTCTGGAGCTCCAAACGCGTCGAGAATTTTGGCCGCCTCCACCGGTCTTCTGGCCCACTGTGGCCGAGGTGGCCGGGGTCATGGCACTGCCAGGATGACGATGGACGGATGGACGGCCGGCTGTATAAATGTTGTCCATTCCGGAGACACGAACGGCCGAACGGCCGAACGGCGATAGAAAGGTGGGCCCCACTTTATCACCGCAATTATTTATTGTGTGTGAGACGTGAGCGAGGCGCTGTGGTCTAGACGGACTCGGACTGGCTTCGATTTTTCCACCGCCGACTCGAACGCTGCCGGGAAAAGCGGCGGTGGAAATGGGAAACGGAGAGGCGGCGGTGACGGTTTGCATCCTGCAGGTCTGGCAGCCACAGTGGAGAATGGAGGTGGTCCAATCATGCATTGTGTGTGCCATCTCTCTCTCCCTCTGCTTCTCAAGACCACCGTGTACTCCAAGACAAACGACTACACGTGTCATTGCCTTAATTCCGCCTTTACCTACACACACACACGCACCACACACACCGACACTTCTTTGTTTCCAGTTTGGTGATTTGTGGCGCCGCGGTGGCATACGCGTGCTTGTCACCACGCGGCCCCCACGCGAGATGACTCATCGGGATCAACTAGGTTGTTTTCATAAGGAAATGCGCACCCACCCACCGGCTGGCACACTCACACACACACTCACTCACCTCTCTCTCTCTCTCTCTCTCTCTCTCTCTCTCTCTCTCTCTCTCTCTCTCTCTCTCTCTCTGCGGAGTGCAAGCAGCAGCTGCCGGGGGTCGGCCCCTCCAGGCGGTACCAGCCGGCAGACAGGTAGCACCCACCCGGGCTCACCCGGCACCTGTTGGCGGAAGTGTCACCTGAGGTGGGCGCGCTGCCAGCACACTGCAAGCGCTATGCGACTGCAGACGCGAACAATGATCCCCTTCTCTCCGTCTCTCTCTCTCTCTTCCTGGACACCCTTCCCTTGTACGACGCGGCCTTCCGCGCGGAGCCGCAGAGCACCGCCACAAGGAAAAATGGAAAACGCCAAAAAGGACGAGCACGACACGACCGTGATGGCGTAATTGACCGGAATCGGAAGGCGGGGAAGGTGGAGGGGGTCTTCTAGGCGCGGCGGAGCGGCGGCCTGCTGCAGCGGCGTTCGGCCGTCTTTCAGGCAATTTCCATTTAACACAAAGTGACAGCAGGACACAGCCCGACGGTGTAGCGGTGCCGCGCGGCGAGCCGGCTACTGGCTAATGGCGTCCTGGTCATGTTTTTAGAGAGACTCCGTTGTGCAGAGAGAGGCAGTCGCTAGAGAGGTCCGGCCGGCCGGCCCGTCGGAGGCGTCGGTCCCACGCCGCGGCCATTTGTCAATACCAGCAGCCTCATTGAACGCCTGCACTGGTAAACACAAAGGCGTCACGAGGCCGGCGTGCACCTGCTAAGCAGCCGCACTGCGCCGTGTAATGGAAAGCAACAACAACAGTAAGGTGGTCAAAGCAAATCACTTCAAATTCTTGTCAAGATTTTTTTTTTCGTTCCAGAGCGTCGTCGTCGTCGGCGACCCCCAGCAGGCCCTTTACACGTCGAGGCGGCCACCGAATCCTTATCCGGCACCATCTGTGGGGCCAGGACGGCCAGGACGACCAGGGCGACCAGGGCCACAGCCTGGACCTGCCAAAAGCTTCAGTGATACAATTACAGCCACGGGAAACGATACTCCGACCGTGGATGAGTTGCTGGGCCGCTCAACAACAACAACAACAACAACAACAACAACAACAACAAACGAAAACAACAACGCGACCGAGGACCGAACCAAGATTTGTCGAACACGTTTGGTGTCCACCGGAGCGGTGGTCCTCTCTCGGCCCGGTCCCTTCGGCTCGCCTTCGGGTCGCGTTCGGGCGAGCCGAGCAGGGCGGAGCAGGGCGGCCAACAAACCACAAATCTTTGTGACGAATTGGTTCCGATAACGCAGCGCCCCGACGCACTCCGCCACGCGCCTCCTCCTCCCTCTTCTTCTTCTTCTTCTTCTTCTTCTTCTTCTTCTCTTCTTCTTCTTCTTCTTCTTCTTCTTCTTCTTCTTCTTCTTCAATCCGTGGTACCAATTTCCTCGGAACCGCAATTTGGTCTGATAACGCGGCTGAACGAAAATAACACCTGGGGAACAATTAAAAATAGAGAAACCAGCTCCCTGGGAAGGGAAGGGCGGGGAAGGGCCGATGTCGCGATAAACGCTTCTTCGTGGAAGTGCTAAGTGCGCGCGCATTGTCCCCCCGTTGGCGCCGATGGGGGCCCACGGTAGTTAATCAAAACAATACGAAGCAGTACATAATTCATAGGCCGGCTACATTTTCGGGAAATTTTGGTCACGAGCCTCTCGGCGCGCGGGAGTGATAAATCCCGAAAGAGTCAGTCACACACAAAGGGACGCATCAGAAATTCAATCCAGGGCGCGTGTCCTTGTTGCTTCGTGAAATATCGCCATTTGGCGGCGGGGTGGCCGTTTGTCACGGCGTGGCGTCAGAAACCGATACCACTCGCAGCGGAAAACAATCGAAGTCTATCTATTAGCGTCGTGGCTGCCAGGGGCTTAACTCGGTCGCCGGGCCCGCCAGGCCGCGAGAGGGTGGGTGTGACTCGAGTGTGATTTCGGGGATTAGTGCCATCTCTCTCTCTCTTTCTCTCTCGCTCCCTCACCCTCTTGCTCTCGAGCTCGCTCTATCAGGGACACGCCCCTCTCGAGCGAGGAATCCCCGGATTTCGGATTCGGACCCAATAAATCTTGGCCTGCACAAAACAAGTGACTTACCGACTCGGCGTCCGAGTCTGGCCGTGGCGTGGCGGCGGGGCGGCGTTCCGATAACTCTTAGCAGTGTCACAGTGTCCCCTCGGTGTCCCCCTTGCACTGCTCCTCGCATGCTGCACCTGAACGGGACAGCGACGAGTCTAGCTGGCGACCGACTTTGAGGAAGTGGCAGCAGACTCCTTGACAATTTATTCCGACTTAGCCGATTGTGTGGCTCGGCCGCGCGGCTGGTCGTTGGCGGAATGTTGATGGGCGCGTAGTTAGTCGCCGACTCAGTGACTCACGCTTGGCAAGTTGCACACATTCATATCGGGATTACATGCAGAGGCGTCGATACGGACCCACCGCGACCCACCGCACACCGCGAGGCAGGCGATCCATCTTAACGGTAATACAGAAAAATCCTTCGTACGCACACCGGGCGCGAGGTATCGAATCCATTTTATGTCCAGCTTCTTTTGACTTTTTCGTGTTTTTTTTATGAACCGCAGCCAGATATACATTTCACATCTCCCCGGCCATAGATCTTGTACCAACCGCAGCAGGAGAAGTGCGTTTAGGAGTGTTCGAGCGCATAAATTAAAGGACACGGTCTCGAGTTATTTATTGGAATCGACAAGATTCGCCGCGTGTGGGTCAGCGTCTCTTTTCTCAGTTGTTTAAAAACATTTTTTTCTCTGCCTTTGACATGTTTGGGCGTTTGAATTCATCATTTCCCCACTGTGTTTCCATTTGGGCCGCGGCCCACACAGTGTAGTCCTCCACTAAGAACACTACTTGTCTGCTTCTGCATGATTGATCGTTTTGGCTTTCATTGATTCCGATTGGCCGATGATGAATTGATTTCCGCTTCATTAATCGATGGTTGATTGAATTGACCCCGCGGGGGGACACCCCGTTGACCAAATCTACTCGGCAGCAATTATTAGATCGTCAGTCCGGTAACACTAGCTGTCCGTCACTGTCAGGGAAGAGCTAGCTGTCAGTTTTCTCCCGTCTCTATCTCGAAAAGGGCGAGCGCTAGAGCACTGAGAAAACCTTACAAACTATTGTGGGCCTTACAAGGAAAAGTAGGTTGTATAACAAAGTATTTTGAGCATACATAAGCTTACAAAGAAAATACTTCGTAGTTCACAAACTATTTCTTCGTATAACAAAGTATATTCGTTTGTTATATGTATGCTCAAGAGTGAGGCTTCACGGATAGAATTACTTTCTTTCTGAATCCAATTTAGAACTGTTCTCGTTCCAGACACCCAACTCGAATAGCTCTCCCTTGACGACATCGACTTAAATCTTCGAGAGTGCTGAGGTGCGACTTGCAGACGAGGTCAGCAGCGGCGCGCGCCGTTCGCCTGCACATCGACACCGTGCACATTCACTCGCCTTGCGCGGCACGGACCGCGCAGCCGCGCAGCGAAACCGATAACTTTCTCATAGCGCTCGGACTGGCGCTGCTGTACCCGGCGTTGCCTGGCCGCTCGAGGAAGTGGCGTGATTGCCTTTCCACCCACAATATCGCACACGTCCGCCGCAGATAATGTTGTTTCCAAGCGGGAGAGCGTCGCTACCTGCTCGGCCCGTACGTGAGCCGGCCGCACTGTGTCAGCGGCAGCCTTTTGCAGCGTTACAGCTGATTGCGATCTGGGCGTGCAACGACGCAGCAATGTTTGCAAAATATCAATTGCGACATTGCACACGTAGGGGCCAAGCGGGCGAGCAGGGCCGGACCGCGGCGCGCAGAACCACGCCGAGACAATGCCGGGCCAGCAGGCCAGGCAGCAAGCGCACGCACGGTAGCCAGACTGCATATAAAGATAATCGTAACTGCAACGACGTGAGCCATTATTTCGCAGAGAGGCTCTGCAGTCTAGTTCCTAAAACAGCCGCCAGTCGCAGGCCCACCGATCCCCGTTACGTACACATCGCCGAGGCCGCCGAGGCCGCCGGAGGCAGATCTCGCGCCAAAATCGCGCGGCCGGACGAAAATGATGGTCATGCGAATAAGGCGAACCGAACGAGATAAACACTGCAGTAAACTGCAGCGATGCACGTCGCGCGGCCTTCCAGCTTTCCAAGGCTTCCAGGCTCGCAGATTCCCGCGCCAGATTCGCCGCTATCGGAGTGGCGACGGCGGGCGGCAAGGCGGCCCTCACGGCGGCAAGGCGGCAGGGATTCGTAAATAATTTCGCGAGGAGCCTCCGTGCCGTCCATGCCGCCGTCCGAGGATGAGCGTCGGCGCGACGGGGGAGGACGCCGTGGACGTGCGGCGGCCAGACAAACCAGCGCCAGAAGCCTCATTCCGAAGGAGCGCTTCTTTCTCTCTCTCTCGCACTCCTCTGGGACACCCCATGAGTGCGAGAGAGACAGCGACGAAATGACTCTTGGGAATCAGGCTGCAGCGCAGAGGCGCAGCCAAGCGCGAATGGCGAAGGTACGCGGTTGGAGGTTCGATTAAGGCTCGATACAGGTTCGATTTATGCTCGAAGCAGGTTCAGTTGAGGCTCGATTCAGGTTCGATTGAGACTCGATTCACGTCCGATTTAGGCTCAATTCAGGTTCGTTTGAGGCTCAATTGAGGTTTGATTTAGGCCTATTCAAGTTCGTTTAAGGCACAAGTCAGGTCCGATTTAGGCTCGATTTTGGTTTGATTCAGGCTTGATTTAGTCTCGATTAAAGCTCGATTCAGGTTCGATTTAGTGCTCGATTGAGGTTTGGTCCAGGTTCGATCTACGCTCGATTTCAGCAGCGAAGTTCGGGCACGTTTGGCAGTGTCTCGTTTCTGTGCACTTTCACCCCGAATCAAACAATCCGCTTCGCACCTGCGGCGGTGCGCGGTGCGCGGCACAAAGGGCGCCCGGCCTGCGCATTGTTTTCGCGGGACAGCCCCCTGGCGGGGCGGGGCGGGGTGGCCATCTCACCGGACGCCGCCGCCACGCCCCGGGCAGCCGCGGCGGGCAACAGACTCAAGGTTCGGACTGGACCGCAAAGACTCCGCCGTGCCGGGGCGGGGCGGGGCGGGGCGGGCGGGCGGGGCGGGGCGGGGTGGCCGAAGGGGGGCGGAAACAAATCCGGCCAAGTGTAAACACCGAGTGAAATTCATCGTCGCGGGCAGGGCAGGGCAGGGCAGGGCAGGCCGCCACGGGGCCGCGGCCCGCCGCCGGCGCTCCCGAGTCCGAATGGCCCGGACGGGGCCGGACGGTGCCGGACGGGGCCGCAGCGGACCGCGATTGCCAGCGGCGTGCCCGGCGTGCCGACCATCCCTCTCCCTCGCTCCCTCTGAGAACCGAGCCATCCCTCTCCGTCCCGCCCACTGATAATGGCTCCGCCGCGTCTGACCTGCTGCTCGTGTTTTAAGAGGAGCACATCACAGGGCGGTCTTCCTCCCGCGGCGCGCCGAAGGCCCCGGGGGTCAAACCGACCGAACCGTGCTCTGGAATAAGGAGGCAAAGGGCCTTCCCCCGGACGGCGTGTTGATTTGGCGGGCCCGTGCGTGTGTTCCTGAAGTATTTCGCGATGTATGGTCTGCGAAAAAACGCAGATGCCGGGCTGGATGTATTTACCCGCGTGAATCGGGCTTCTCCAAGGCGTACGCCATGAGAAATACACATTCCGAATATGGTGGCTTTTAGCACTTGGCGCCGCAGTCGGGCCCAAGTCTGGTCAATGTGGAGTACAATGCCCAAGCAGGGGGTAAATGAAAGTCCAACACATTACTGCAGACATGACTGTCGTGGTCAAACACACATGCACACACACACACACACACACACACAGAGCAATTTGATTAGTTCACTCTCCACAACTACAAACTATGACCACTTCATTATGAGCGCGCGCTTGGTCAACATGGAGCGAGAGAGAGAAGGGGTAAGGGGAAAAGGGGGAGGGGGCATTGGAGAGCTGGGCCGTCCAGGGCCGCCCACGCCAAGACACACGGGCTTGCACAGCTTTTTCTCCCCACCCCTTTCTCTAACTGACCGCCTTGCAGCGCCCGAACCGGCCGCCACATTCACACGAATGAATTCAATGCATTACTTATTAAAGGGCGCTGTGAATGAGTTTGACCGCGGCGTGTGTAGTGTAGTAGTTGGCTGGCCTCGAGTTGGGTGCCCGCAACGCGCCACTTTCGGCGCCAGAATTATTTTCTGTTTGAATCAGTGTCACCGCCGGCGGTGTGAGTGTGTGCGTCTGTGAGACGGGTAGCGGTGTCTTTCTTGCCCGCTTTCCAGGGACTCCGGACGAGGACTCTAACGAGACAGAGTGTACGTGACCTGGAAAATGACCGGGCCGCGCCACACTCCGCCTACACCCGAGACTGCCGTGGAAAGGTCCTGGAGGACGCCGATGTCCACGACTGTCCAGTGGGTCAGCGCGCACATGGTAAATGATAGACCCGCACAGAATAGTCGCAGGTGCTTCCGACAAAAGAGGATCCTAGTTTTTCCTGATTATTTTCCCCCGCAGAGACCGTAATGACACGTATTAGCGTTTGACCCGGCGGCCGGGCGGCCGTGCGCTCGAGTTGCAAGTGCGGGGGCTTGCGCATGCCCACGTCTGTATCTGGCTGCGGTGCCGAGGCGACGCCGTTAGCGTTCTCAGGAAGGCGTCGTTAGTGAGAGTCCTTCGGCAAAGTTCCGAATCAGACCGACGGCTCGGCTCAGCTCCGCTCGGCACCGCTCGGCTCGGCTGGCTTGCCGCGTGAGGAGCCGCAGTTAGCGTCGCCTTGGGCGCCGCGCGACGCCGTGACAGAGACAATGCGCATATAATTTGCGGGGAAAATCAAACTTTTTTCTCACGAGACACAAACTATAAAAAAGTGCGGGCACGAGACCAGAGGCGGAAAGAAAGAAAGAGCGCAGGGATATGGACGCGCCGGCGCGCCAGAAGGGGACAAAAAGAAGAAGTTTTGTCGCACGAATTACGTCTAGTATGTCGTCTATCTCAGTATCTGGGAAATATCCCCGGCAGTGCACAGATTTCGTGGCGCGATATCATTCTCTTTCTTCTTTTGGCCCTCGCTCCGATTCTAATTGCGGTGAAGGTTGGTTACACCTAACGTTCCGCCGGATGGCACCTGCCCCCGCCCCCGCCCCGCTCGGTGATATCCCCGGGCGACGCCACCGCGACGCTGTGGGCGCAGACGCCACGACGCCGTCGGCGAGTCCTCTGGAGCGCAGCCAGGCGGAGGTGAATCGAACGACGAATAATTTTCTCTTCTTTGGCGTGCGTCATTGTCCGTTTGTCTGGCGCGGATTTCAAAAGAAACGAAAGGAGACGACACTTTAGGAACTCAAACATATTTTTAAGTGTTGGACCCACGTCGACAGTGTCCAACCAACGACATTGAATGGCCAAACCAACTACCCTTCCGGATGTTTCCTTCAAGAGTAGAAACAGGTGCCTGACGTCGTGGAGATCGATTCGCTGTGGACGATTCGGCGCCCCAGGAGCCTCCAGGAGCCTCCAGGTGGCGGCCGAGGAGTGCTCAACATAGCGCGGCGCCGACGCGGCGCGCCCAAGTTGAAGCAAGGTGGGCCGAACCCGAACACACGCACGGGGCGAGGGGCGCCTTCGCCTCGGCCACGGCCTTGGCCACGTTCTCGGGGACGGCCGCATCAACGATAGCCGAGGATTTCTGTTTACTTTTCATTAAGGGGCGCGGCGGTGCTGGGCTGGGGTGAAAAATCCAAGATTCAGAGTCCATCGCACTGTAGCAGGCGTGGCGGAGACGGGGCGCCTGGGGCCGTCTTCTTGCTCCGGGTCACCGGACACCGCCCCCGCCGCCCCTGCCGCCGCCGCCCCCACCGCCTTCGCCAGGTTTTCGCCAAGTCGAGATGCAAGCGGGGCGAAGCAGGGCATACCCAGTCTCCATTTTGTGTGACCAGCGAACCGAGTGAGTTAATTCATTTGCTCCGGCTAATACGTTTAGCTCGCAGCGCTTTGGGATCTAGTTTGGCCTACTCATTTATTTACCCCCCCGCACCTCCCCGGCTCCTCCCGTAGTTGGCGAAAATCGTCTGTCAGGAAGCAGCGCAGAAGCATGGCAGAAGCGAAGCACTAGGCACCTATAGCCTCCCCGCCCCGCCCCGCCCCCCCCCGCCCCGCCCCGCCCCGCCCCGGCTCTTTGCTGCCTGCTGCTGCCGGGTGCCGCTGGCCGGCGAGAATTTAACAGAAATTCATACGGTTGCCTGAATCGCCGAGAGAAGAGCCAGACACAAGCGGCTCCACTGTAGTGCCCCTCTCCGGCCCCCTCTCCAGCCCCCTCTATAGCCCAGCGCTGGAATTGTTAGAGCGGTAAAGGGTGCGGGCAGACTGATTCCGGGAGGGAGGCTTCTCTCTCGCGCTCACGGGGCGTCGCGCGTCGGGGCGACAGAGACAGGCACACGGCACCCCCCGCTCGGGAGCAGCCTGCTGGACCCAAAGCCCCCTCCATTCCTTTCGAATACCCTTCCCCCTCCACCCCTCCCCCGTCGCTGGCTGGCCTGCAGTTACAGCATGGGCCGTGCCGTGCTGGGGCGCCCGGCTGTGTGTTCGCACGGGAAGCGGAGGACAGACCACTCGGCTCGATCCAGCAGTGCTGATGTGTCCGATCCGCTTATGTCTTTTCTAGCACTTGCCAAATCTCAGGCGCCACTGTACAGAAAATTCCTTACCGAAGGCGCGGTTGGTTCAATTAGGGTTGCAACCTAAGTTTTGTGTGTGTGTGTGTGTGTGTGTGTGTGTGTGTCCACGTGTGCATGCGTGCGTTTGTGTGCGTGAGGGGCAGGGAGTCACGACGACGCCCACCCCTTCCCAGCTGGCGCTGAGCGAGGACTGATCCACCCGCGCGCCGCTCCCCCCCCCCTCCCCACCTCGCCCCTGGCAAGCCCCGGGCCAGTCTACCGCACGTAACTCAAGTACGGAAACAGAATAATTGCAATTTACAATAGTTGCACGCACGCCTGACCAAAAATGCCTGAATAATGAAATAGTTTGGGGCTAAAGAGGGAGCGCCGGGGGGTCGAGCAGGAGTCTGAGGTGGAAGTCCATTTCCTGGGTATACATTCGCGCGGCGGCCCGGCGGCCCTGGAACCCCTGTGCCGGTGATTGCTGTAAATAAGGGAAAAGCGTTTCGCTGCGAAAACCATCCGATGAGGGGAAATGCGTTATTCATCGCGGCGCTAATTTACTCCACGTTCTCCGGGCGTTTCCAGCGTTCTACGTTTGTCGCTGTGTTCGGCACGCGGACGCGAAGGCAGGGCGGCGTGGCCGTGGAGACGGACCAGTGACGCGCCGCGTGACACGATTCCCATCGCAACGCGACGAGAAGAAGAAGAAGAAGAAGAAGAAGAAGAAGAAGAAGAAGAAGAAGAAGAAGAAGAAGAAGAAGAAGAAGAAGAAGAAGAAGAAGAAGAAGAAGAGGTGACCGCTCGGTGGGGCCGTTTTCACCTCCTCCGGTCAAGTGACGCGAAACAGCGCCCAGGGGCCATGGGGCACTTTTGATACCATCTCATGGACAACTAGAATTCTTTTCTCACAGGCCTTTTCCTCATAAAGTCACAAATGAATTTTTTTAAAAAAAGTCTTGTTTTTAAGGTAAGTGCAAACACTACTTACACCCCAACTAGAAAAACAAGATGTTGAAACGAATTTTCGACCAGAACATGATGCTGCGCCGCTGCGCGCGCGAGCGGGATTTGAACCCACGGCCCCACGTCGCTGGCGCGCGATTTAATCTTACTACTCGGCGCGACTCGGCGGCATAACGACAAGCTGTCACGCCGCGCCACGCGTCCGTCCCGTCCGTCTCCCCGTCACGCTCAGTGGCGTGACGCGCTCGGCGTCGCGGCGCGTCGCCCGCCTCACCCACCGCCTTGTGTGAAGCCAACCGATCAGGTCGACGTAATTACCCGAACGGCAGGCACGCCACTGAAAGGCACTGAAAGGCGGCGCGCGCCGAGCCGCACTGTTTGCGGTTCCGCCGCCATACTTCAGCAAAGCTACGCGGCATCGGGTCCATCGGGTGTCCTCTGCAGACCGATTTCAAGAGCCGTCTTCGTCGCTCTGTCTCTCTGGCACTCACAGGGAACCCGGTGGGTACGAGGGAGACAGACCGACGACAACGGCTCTCGGAATCAGTCTGGCGAGTGAGTGTCCGTGAGTGGCCGTCCCACAGTGGGCCAGAAGACCGGTGGAGGCGGCCAAAACTCTAGACGCGTTTTGAGCTCCAGAGTCGCTGACTGGAACTCGAACCAAACGTGTGACCCCACCAATGGATTGCTCTCCGAACGAGGAGTCCATTGGTGGGGTCACACGCTCGGTTTGAGTCCTGTTTAGCGACTCTAGAGCTCAAAACGCGTCTAGAGTTTTGGCCGCCTCCTCCGGTCTTCTGGCCCACTGTGCGTCCACGCGGACATCGCCGCACCGCCGCTGCACAACGAGACTCACGTGTCGTTCGTGATCAGCGCCGGCGGATGCATCATGGGCCGCGCCGACGGGAAGCCGACAATGAAACTAATGAAGGAGTTCAATGAAGCCTCGGCCACGTTCGACACGCCGGAAATGCCACGCGACGACACGCTCTCGTTGTTGTTGTGGTTGTTTTCGGTTTTGGCGCCGAAACTGCGCGACTGTGCCGTCATCAGCGTCTTTGCGCTTTGAGTCTCCGGGCGCTAATCAGGCGGGGACTCCAACCAAAGCACGGCGAGCACGGCGGCGGCCAGGACAGAGCGCCGCCACGGGCAAAAAAGAAGCGGCAAGGGAAAAAAAAAACACAAAACTCGAGATTCCGGCGCTGGAAAATTTGTACGGCGCCACCTGTTGAAACGTAGATTGGAGTTAATTAAAACACGTCCAAAGCCGATGAGGGAGAATAGAGGGAGGGCTCATCACTCAGCCGGGGCCAATGAAAGGAGAGATGCCATCGCCCGGGCTTGACTCGCGACACAAAATTGTTTTCTTCGAAAATTAAAAGTGAGCCCGAGGCGGCAAATATTCGCGCTGGGACGGAGGATTTCATTAAATAGAGCGTTAATTGTTATTGGCAATCAAAGGGGGGTGGCGAGTCGAGGAGAGCGAGGAGTGTAATTAAAAAGACAAACACTTTTTTTCTGGGGGTTTCTGGACGCCGTGGGACATTGGAGCCCCGAGATGAATATCGACTAAGGCACAGCCATGGCACAGCACAGCGGGGCGCGGAGCTCTGCAGAGGCGAGGAGGGTCATCGCTTCATTAAACGGACCGCTTCATCCCGAAGAACAAATGGCAATCTCCAACTGGAAAACAATAACCGTTTTCCATAAGTCTCGACAGACGGCAGCAGCAGAAGTGTGCCACCGCTCCGCTCCCCTCCTCCGGCCCCCGTTTGCTGCGTTTCAAGTCCAAACGGCGGGGGCCTAAATGTCCACATCATTCCACATGCTCGCACATTCGTACACATGAGGAGGAGGAGGAGGAGGAGGAGAAGAAGAAGAAGAAGAAGAAGAAGAAGAGAAGAAGAAGAAGAAGAAGAAGAAGAAGAAGAAGAAGAAGAAGAAGAAGAAGAGAAGAAGAAGAAGAAAAAGAAGAGACCGAGTTTAATTTTGAAGATAATTTTCGTTTTATCAACAAGGATAAAACACCAGGACGCGCCTCCGGGTTGACACCGAAAATCAAAGCCGTCGCGTCCACGAATGAATACGGACAGCTTGCCCTGGCCTCGACGAACATAATCTCGAACGATTGTAATAAAACGGCCCGAACGGCGACGGCTCCAGCCGAAGCGAGCCGAAGCCACTGGGGCTCAAGGCGCATACAGATAGCCCCGATTTTCCCGAAACAATACCACCGCGCAGCCTGGCCCACCTCGATTCCCTGATTTTTATCGACACTATGTGAAATCGAGGCTCGGTCAATTTGTGATATCGAGCCCGCTGGCCGGGTCTCGGGTGACCCAGCCGGAATTTGTCATCGGCATCCTTGCGATCGGAGATATCGCGGAAGCCCAGAGTTACGCACGCATTCCCGTGTGGGTGGCGGTCTCCGATCTATATTCATAATCACCGGCTGGCGCGGCTCCGGGCCCCGGCCACACTCCGGCAGATTCCAGCGCGGACTCACGGAATCCGGGAGGAATGCCAACTTGAATTATCGTTCCGACGACTGGAACAGGATTCTGTTTACACCTCGCCACCTCGACGGTGGTCCGGCCAATGCGCTATCGGTACTCGTGTCAATAATGCGCATTTTATTTTTCAAAAATAATCATAAATTGATGTCAGGGTGACGGGTGGGACTTTGTCGCAAAGTACAGGCTGTATCGACTTGAGTCATCCTCCCCTCGCAGCGCGTTGTTGCTGGTGTGCCCCCCAGCTGGGACTCGCTGGACATGCCTTCGATGACGTCACTGGGGTGGCTTGCACTGAAGTCATGCCAACATACAGCGAAAAGAAAGGCCATGAATTATCGACAATCACCTCCGTACGAGTGGCACTCCACCTGAGCCCATGTCGTGAGAAACAGCCGAAGAGAGTGTCCAGTGTGTCTCTGAAAAGGGTGACCCTTTTCGATAGAGCCTTCGACAAGTGGGGCCGATCGACGACCCGCTGCCCGGCCGCACGTATATCGGATTATAAATGTCCCTCGACAAACAGCTGACGGTCGGAAAGTGTGACATTCGGCCGTAAAAAAATAAGGTACTCACCACACATTCAATGTCCCGATAAAATACTCGGATGGCCCAGAGTGGGCGTCGATGTCGTCCCGGCGCGGAGGGCGTCCTAGGGCAAGCGCAGGGCCGAGCCCCCTCCGTCCTCTATCTATAGGGACATAAATAAAATAGTAATAATCAGTGGCGAAGTCACGGCGTCGTCTACCTGTGGCGTTGGTCCGTCCTCCGTTATTGTTCTCAGAAGGAATAACGATAAAAATTCATCGCGCGGCCGAGCCTCGATGCGTGACTGTACAGACGACGACCCACACTTTCTTTTTTCTTGCCGTGGTTTTCGGCGATCATCCTCTGGTTGTCCATTGGTGGGGTCACACGTTCGATGCGAGCCCTGTTTCGCGACTCTGGAGCACAAAACGTGTGTAGAATTTTGGCCGCCTCCACCGGTCTTCTGGCCCACTGTGCATCGTCTTTACTCCATGATTCACGGATGATGACCGCGACGCTAGACAGAGACAGGCAGGGCCGCGACAGACAGAGAGGGACGGACAGCGCCGGCCGCGACGCCGACGCCAATAGAAGGCTCATGAGTCACATCACGCCATTAACAAATATCGCTGTGTGTGACCTCAGCAACTTCCTAATAACGCTCGGCTCGATGGCGTCTGATGCGGCTCCGCACGCGGCCACGCGGCGGCCGGACAGCCCGGGCGGCGACGCCATGCCAACGCCATGCCAACGCCAAGTGGATAATGGTCGTCAAACTTGGAAGCAAGGAAGGAAATTGGCCTGGGGCTGTGTTGCCCTGTGTTGTCGTCGCCACTGCACTCGGAGCGTTATTGTTAAGTTTACGGTCGTATCCGCAATCGCCGCCAAGCCGCCGGCCGAGCCGTCCGATGTGGGTCGCGGCGCGACTGCAGACTGATTCCGTGAGTCGCTTTCGTCGCTCTGTGTCTCTCGCACTCATGGGGCGTCCCGTGTAGGTGCGAGGGAGACACCCGCGACGAGAACGACTCATGGTGTCACACAGTGGGCCAAGGCCGGTGGAGGCGGCCAAAACTCTAGACGCGTTTTGAGCTCCAGAGTCGCTAAATGGGACTCGAACAGAGCGTGTGACCCCACCAATGGACTCCTCGTTCGGAGAGCAATCCATTGGTGGGGTCACACGTTCGGTTGGAGGCCCATTTAGCGACTCTGGAGCTCAAAACGCGTCTAGAGTTTTGGCCGCCTCCACCGGTCTTTTGGCCCACTGTGTGTCAGTCTGCTGGACTGCTCAGGCCGCGCCAACGTTTGAAGAACGTGTCAAAGCGGCGCGGCGTGGGACACAGCCTAACGATGTTTGGATGGCTGCGATGAATGGGTCGCTCCATGACGCATTCAGCACTGACCCGAATTGACCGGCAAAGGACACTGTGCTGACTGGAGCGCTGTGACTCACGGGCTCGACTCCTCGCACTCCCACGACGAGCCGGCTAGTCGTAGGTCGTCGTATTGGCTCGATTCGCGGCCACTATCATTGCCTTGACTCTGGCATGAGCCACCTCACTGGTAAAACTAAAGCGGGTGACTGTATGCTTGCGTCAAGCTGGAGGGAGGCCGTTCGAAATGAAGCATAGACTTGCGATTTTCCCATGCATTTAGATAACGGAAATCCGGTTGTAAACTGATCGAGTACGCTTGAAAACAGAGGGCAATAGTACTCCGCTTTCGTTTAACCTGTGCTTTGACCACTTTGACGTAATAGGCTAACATTTGGTTCCGTCGAAGTATACTGGCGTCCCAAAAGTGATCGAGATGTGGTTACATTCCTGGACGTTCCAAAATTTCGCTAGCCTCTGGCGAGCTGCCCCGGCGCTCGGATGGATCAGATGCCGCCACGTCCGTTTGCCTCTATTCCTCCCATTCACCACGGCACTGCGCGTGCGGCCTGTCGGGCCTGTCGGGCCTGTAGGTCGCGGTTCGTGGCCTCCTCTCCGCTCCGCTCGCGCGCGGGCACGTGCGCTGTCTCTCTCGCACTCACAGACGGGCGACAAGAGAGAGGTGTGGTGGCGCTTTGATTGAAAGTGGGCTGGCTGCTTTTATATTGGCCTAATGAGCCCACATGGAGCACATTAGCTGGCTTCCCCCTTCACCCCTCCGCCCCCGCGCCGGTCCGAAAAGTCCTAAAACGTCGCACACGAGACGCGCCGGCCTTCGATTGCAGGCGGTTAGGGCTCGGCGCGCTCTCTCTCCGTCTCTCCCCGATCGAGCATCAATTCGCAGTAAAAAGGTCACGAATTAAAGCCGCTAAAGCCCCGTGCTGCTTTTAGCGGTCCCGGATGGTCGTGTGTGTGTGTGTGTGTGTGTGTGTGTGTGTGTGTGTGTGTGTGTGTGTGTGTGTGTGGTGTCCGTGTGTGTGCGTGCGCGAGGGAGCGCGCGCAGAGTCGAGAGTTCTGTACATTGCGCGCGCTCCCCTGATGCTGCGGCCGCTTGTCCGGGTGAGTTTTATGAATTTATAACCTCCGTCTGCGCCACAATTGAGGTCGAAAACATGTTCTCGCTCCCGCGCACGCCGGGCAGCGCGGCACCGCGGCAGCGCGCGCTCTCCGGCCGGACCTTATGATGTGTTTGGGCCGTCCCGTCCTACGAGGCCCCCGGGCACTTACGCCCTGCGGACCGATTCCGAGAGTCGTGTTCGTCGCGCTGCCTCTCTCGTACTCACGGGCGTCCCGTATCGATGGGAGAGAGACAGAGGGACGAAAACGCCCCTCGGAATCAGTCTGCAGCTCCGCGCTGCTCCTTTTCACCTGCCACCGAGCTTGCCACCATGCCGATCGCTCGCCGTCCAGGCCGGCCGAGCGCCAGCACTGCCACCACCGCCCTAGACTCACAGAGTGGCGGATCCAGAGATGACTTTCAGGTGGGAAGAGGCAAAGTATCACTTTTTACCAACTTACAGGTGCAAAGTATGGCCTTTTGCCTATCTTTCAGGTGGCTACCACCAAACTATTTTCTGACGTCTGCTTTCACTAGTTAAGCACTGATCAAAATGATCATAAGCTCGTGATTCGGTATTTCGTATCATGGCGAGTTTGATGGAGAGGGCTTCAGACCAACGTGTTGTCGACAGCGCGATTTGGGCTCGAGACTCGGAAAAAGGACCGAGGTCCAAAAACAACGTCCAGCCCGCTGTTCGACGCGGTGGCCAATTTGTAACGCCCGCCGTCACCCCGGTGTCACCCCGTTATGACAGAGACGGTAAATACACGGCCCGCCGAAGCCATCCACTAAATCAAAGACGGGGACAGCAGATAACACGGCGGGCCGCGGCCCCGGCGTCGCCAGCCGCCCCGCCCGGAACGCGGAGGACCGAACCGGAGGACCGAACCGGAGGACCGAACCGGAGGACCGAACCGGAGGACCGAACCGGAGGACGCGGCAAGTCCAGCGGGGGGCGCGGCGCGCGGGTAGTAGTTCCAATAGGACAAGGTGTAATTTGGAAAAAACTTCACTCAATATATTCCAGTCCCTCACCCCCCTTCCCCACGCTGCCTCTGCCTGGCTCCCCTGCCTCTGGCACTCGGTCGACTCGGTCGGCATGGAGTGGACGGCATGCCATTGCAGCTAGGCGTTTGGAGAGCGCATCCATCTTTGGGTGCCACACACCGCGTATGGCACCGGGGCGCCGTGCCGTGCCGCGCCATGCCGTTCCATGCCGTGCCACATCGGAACACGGCCGTGTGATTTATCGGTGGCCGGGCCGTGTCGAGCCGAGCCGCCGCGAACCACGCCGATGAACAGGGCGGCGGGCGCGCTTCTGTTTCCGATTCGCGTTCACGCCACCGAAGGTCTCTCGGAAGCGGCCGTCGAGGCCGCCGTCGAGGCCGCCGTCGAGGCCGCCGTCGAGGCCGCCGTCGAGGCCGCCGTCGAGGCCGCCGTCGAGGCCGCCGTCGAGGCCGCCGTCGAGGCCGCCGTCGAGGCCGCCGTCGAGGCCGCCGTCGAGGCCGCCGTCGAGGCCGCCGTCGAGGCCGCCGTCGAGGCCGCCGTCGAGGTAGGCAGCCCGGTGGGCGGCACGCGCACGGCTGTCTGGTTGAGAGGCCTGATTGATGGATCGACGGCCCGGCCTTTGTCGTCGGCCTGCTTGTAGTGGACGGTGATCGAGTGTCTGATTGGCTGCAGCACGCCATCTTTCAATAACACGCGAGATTGAGACAACAACTGTAACAATGCGGCAGCGTGGTGCGCGGGAAAAATTCGTCGTACCGTAGTTGTGGGTAATATGGACCACTTTTCGAGGTTATTTTAGAATAACTGAAAACTGAAAGGTGCTGCGGTCTTGCCAATTTAAATATATTATCTACCATCCTTCCCGCGTGTTTCGGCCCAAACGGCATGTTATTATCTTGCTTCTTTGCAGAGTAACAGTTGTGCAAAGAGTGGTCCGTATTACCCCCTAGTGTGGGGTAATATGGACCACCCCTAGAATTTTTCAGCTATGAAAGGTGATTTGGGTTTCCAATTGGCTTAAAAGACTTAAAAAAGCTTTTCGGAGTGTTTTGGTCTTAGGTGCCTTACTTGAATCTCGCGATAAGGGCTCCTGCGCCATCAAAATAGGGATTTTTGATAAAAGTGAAACATTGTGAAATTTGACATTAAAACCGCTCCTGCGCCGTATGTATTGAAAACCGTGACATGCAATCTATATTAACTTGTTTAAATTTTGATTTCGAAGACAAAACACTTTGAACTTTTCTCAGTATCTGCCATTTAACGTGGTCCAAATTACCCTGCAAAGTTACAGTTTTTCACTTTTTACCTCATTAGTCATCAATAACTCGATTGTGAGAGGCAAGTTTCGACAGACGTAGTCTCAAAACATGAGGAAACAAAAATAAATACCAGAAACGGCCGCATCATTTTTAGTTAATGCTCCACAACAGAAGTTTATCATTAAAAGTCCAAAAACGCTAAAAAATGAGTTTCTTCAAATTTGCTGTAAATCGAGCTGATATCTCAATTAGAGTCTGGGAGCACCGTCTCATTGGCATAATTTGAGCCACGGTACATGCAAGTTCGGTTGTTAGTGCCAGAAACTGTTTTCGAGGCCTCCGCTACGCGGAAGCACCGATCGCAGAGAAGAATGTCGGGGCTGGTCCAAATTACCCACAGTGGTCCAAATTACCCGCATTTACGGTATCCCTGCAACAAGCCCCTATCTCAACTGAGTATCGTCAACAACAACCTGTCTCTATGCGCTTCCATCAACAACCACCGGTCTCATTGAGGGTCTGTCAACAACATCCTATCTGTATTAGGCCACTTCTGAGATATCTCATGTTGAAAGTTCTCCTCTTAGAGACAATTCGAGGTGGCTGTCTATTTACAAGAGCTTATTACATCTGTAACAAGCGTTTCTTATTGATAATGTGAGCCAAGTCTTGTTGCGTTTAGCGAAGCCCTTCAGAAGTAATGGGTAATGTAATATTCTCCTGTCAGGTGCGTTGGTTTTGTTTTGTTGATATCAAAGTTATTTTTGTATTCGGCCAGCTGTTTAAATACTGCATTTTTGCTGGCAAACAACGAAGTAACGTCTAGGTTAAATACTTTGGCTGGATTCGCATATCTACAACCGGCAATCACAAGATCTAGCGTTTTGAGGTTAGGTTCGTAAACTTGGGTTCGAATCCAACTTTCGTGTACATGGAAGTTACTTATAAGAGGATACAATCCGAACCTGTCCAGTTGGTTTTTTGTATATTCTGTACTGCTGCGCTTGCGCGTGCAGTAAGGATCAATGTTATTGCACGGGGCCCGCGTAGATATGATACTGTTGCACGGAAAAAACCTACGTTTGGCAGATAGCATAGTTACAATTTATTTATTTATCCGGTAATGCTATTTCACCGCTCATAATGTATAAAACGAAAAATGTGCGGCTTATTATCAAGAATACGATCGTATTTTTACCCCAAAACTCATAAAATGCCACTTGAGATGGTTTTCTGAGGACCAAAAACAGATAGGTTGTTGTTGATGGGAGCACATATAGACAGGTTGTTGTTGACGATACTCAGTTGAGATAGAGGCTTGTTGCAGGGATACGACGTAAATGAAGACAACGCCGCTTGTTCGCAGCCCCGGCGGCAGCGCGTCCCTCACGCCGCTCCCGGTGAAGTATTCGCCCCGAGATCGACTGGGGCAGCGCCTTCGCCGGGAGCGGAGCGCGAAGCGAGCGAGGCGAACGCGCGCCTGCTGGAGACAACGCACGCCAAGTGGCGCGGAGAGGATAGGGGTGGGGCTTCGTGATCCATCATGGCACGGGCCGCGGCCCCGTTCGCTGTCATTCACCAGGTGGCGCCATGTCGAACGACGCCCCGCCCCGCCCCGCCCCGCCCCGCCCCGCCCCGCCCAGCACCAGTCCCGATAGGGGGCGGAAATAAGTCTTGAAATTGATGGGGCGGAAGCGCGCCGGATTACCTGTCATGTTCACTTTTTGATTCCTCGCGTTTCACCAAGGCGTTCCCGGGCGTTCCAGGGCGTTCCGGGCACCGCCACGCCACGGGCAATTTTATTTTTCAACGGGTGCAGAACACTACACTTCCAATCTTTTCCGAGCATGATTGAACCCCGCGTCACGCGAGACAATAAGTGAAACCCTGTCAAGCAAGGTAGCAAGCACAGTGGCCTGTGTCAAGTATCACGGCCGGACCATGTGTATTTCTTCTGGAAGAGCATTTCTTCTGTCTGACCAAGAGAGCATTTCCTACGCTCAACAGCATTTTTAGCAGATGATACCTGTACTACTTTAAAACGTACCTGGAACAATACAAAACAGTAAAAGGTGTCAGCTAGCTTTTTTTCTAGCCAAGAGCATTTCCCGGAGAGCCTCTGGACACGCGATTTGGGCTGTCCGGCGGCCACCTCCGCGCCATCGAGGCCGTGGGCAAGGCGTATCGGCCGGCCTGAGTTATGCCGGGCCTCGGCACCCCGCGGACTCGGACTCGGGCGGCACACTGGTGGGGCGGTACGCCGCAGTTAGGTAGCACGTCTTAAATTCCGCCCCCGGCAGGGCATGTCCACCTGTTCGACACGGCGTGCCAGCCCACGCACGCTCCTCGTGTTTTTCGAGCCTATTGGCAGGCGCGGCCTGGCCGCGCTATTCGCAGTCGATGGTGGCGTTAGTGCGTGGGGTCGCCGGGCCGGGCCGGGCCGGTCCCCCGCCGGGCCGCGGCGGGCCTGGGCCTCTGGCCTGGGCGCGGAAGGCCGAAAGGAACACGGCACCGAACACGATTCAATTTTGATTACGTGCTTATTGGGCATTATGAGCCGGGGGCCGCATTCATCATATCCGGCACCCGGGAGACTCGGCGAGACACCCGATGCATCACGGGGGCGATTTATGGGTGCGTGGGTTCATTTCTCGTACTCGGTGTAACTGCCTGGCCGGAATGCCCCGGCCGTGCCGCGCCTCGGCTGCTGTCCAAACATTTCTGCTCCCGGTTCGGCCCTCGACGGCGTCCCCGTCGGTCCCCGCGCCGAGCCCCGCGCGCCCCGCGGCACGACGACGACGCCGTCCCGCGTGAAATACGGGCGTCTCCGCGCGGCGCGGGCCGCGATGGGAGTCGCGAAGCACGACCAATAGCAACTCGAGCGGCTCGTCGCGCAGTGGATTTGCCACAAGTCCCCGACGCGTTTTGAGCCCCAGAGTCGCTAAATGGGACTCGAACCGAACGTGTGACCCCACCAATGGATTGCTCTCCGAACGAGGAATCCATCATTGGTGGGGTCACACGTCCGGTTCGAGTCCCATTTAGCCACTCTGGAGCTCAAAACGCGCGAGAATTTTGGCTGGCTCCACCGGTCTTCCATCCCACTGTGCGTCCCGTCTCTCACCGCGAAGAAACTAGACCGCGGGTTCAGGGAGGCAAGGAGTGTCCTGCTGAGGAACGGTGGAAATGGCGGTACGTCCTGCCGAGTGACCAAGGGCCGTCCCGTTCCGTCCCACCGGCCTTGTCTCTGGCCGGCACAGCCCCGGTACCGCACTGCCCGGCACTGCCCCCCACAGGCAGCCAACATACAAATTGTTGACAAGGAAATATTGAAAGGGACCTCCTTCCCCGACCACCACCCTAACCCACACACGCAGGCGGACTCTTTTTACCTCACTTTTACTTTTCGTACCTTTTCCTCTTCGTTCGCAGTTCTTTCTTCTTGCGTCCGTCCGTTCGGAACTCTGTCAAAACAAGCCACTTTCCGAAAGGCGCAAAGGCGGGCCGAAGGAGGGCCAAAGGCGGGCCGCGGCTCTGGGGGGACTCTGGAGGGGGTCCCTAAAGCGCGTCGGCGCACGTCACATGCTTATTGATGCCCTGCCCGACCCACCCGCTGTCGCTCTGTCTCTCTCGCACCCTTACGGAGAGCCCCGTGAGTGCGAGAGAGACAGAGCGACGAATCGCCCGGCTGGCCGGTCGCACAGGTGGGGGTTCCCCTGACGAATCGGAGCCATTTCTCGGGCCTCCGACCGCATCGATAATCATTGGGGGGCCGATTCGACAGCCGATTCGTTTTCGTGTACGTACAGAACCTGGAAGCACTGCATGTGTCCGCGGTGCAGTACACGACAAAAACAAACACGATGTTTCCCCGCGGCTGGTCGGCCGGTCCGAGTGTCTCCGATCGGCTGGAGCACGCCTCACCTCACCTGGCCGCGCCTCGCGTTGCAGCCTCGGCCCGGGACCGCCTGCATGATTGATGGTGTGCACGCTTTGGCACTTGCAGGCGTCCGGCGCGACGCGTCGAACACGGCCGCCTGCTGCAGACTGATTCCGAGGGTCGTCGCTCTGTCTCTCTCGCACCGATACGGGACGCCCCACGGGTGCGAGAGAGACGGAGCGACGAGCACGACGTCACGGCCCGTGTAATGGACGGCGTAACCAAAGCAGTCGATGAGGCTGACGTCTTATTGATGTCGTGCTGACGGCTCCATCGCCTTGACTGACGTCTATGGATGACTCCCCTGGCAGCGCACCAGCCGGCGCGGCCCGGCGCAGCCCGCCTGTTGCCCGGGTTCGATCCCCGGCAGGGGCGTCTCCCTTTTTCGTCGGTTTACTTTCCGGCCCGAAAGTCTCACCATTACGCCACCGCTCTGGCTGGCGCCACGCGACGCGGTGCCGCCTGCGTGGGCATTCCCCCCCCCTCTCTCTCTCTCCTCTCCCCCCTCTCTCTCTCTCTCTCTCTCCCCCTCTCGTCTCCCCCTCTCATTGTGCGTCGCCCGCCAATTGTCATGCAGAGATGATGATAATATAGTGACATGACTCACCGTGGCGGTGCAGTGTGCCGCCGTAATCTGCTCCTGACCACTTAGGCCCCTGCTGGCCGGCCGCTCACAGCAAGGAGCGAGGTGGCGACAGGGGCGAGCCGCGGCGCCGAGGCGAAAATAAAGTCGCCGCCGCGGAGCCGCGAACCCGCGAACTTGGCCGCGAGTGGCGAGCGCGCTGCCAGCTCGGCCAAGGCGTGGGCGCTTGACCGTGGTCCAGGGACGCCTTTACGACCCGGTAACGAGGCCGACGCCCGGTGCCCCGGAAGAGGCGCTTTATTCGCCGTCAATTTTGACACAATTTGAATAATCCAGTGGAGGGCCCAGCCCAGCCCAGCCGGCCACACTTACCGACTATGACTAAGCCTCGTCGGCGACCTCCTGATGGACGCCCTACTCCCATTGGAGGACAAGCGGGGTCTTGGCCACGCCGGAAACGGAAAAGGCTGACCGGGGCGTGACCAGTCGGTTAATAAGCAGTGAGTTATCTGGAAAGTCTCTCTCTCTCTCTCTCTCTCTCTCTCTCTCTCTCTCTCTCTCTCTCTCTCTCTCTCTCTCTCTCCCTCTCTCTCTCGGCCATTTTAAATGCCCCGACCCATATGAAGATATCGCCTCCGTTCGGACAATCATCATAAAGATGCAATTATTATTGCAACTGCTTCTTCGAATGTCGGCGCTGTGCCGCGACACACACACACGCGTTCCGATACGTAGCTCCCCCCCTCTCTCTCTCGCCAAAGCCCGAACTGATGGCGCCGTAAAGGGTGATTCCACGCCAACTGAGTCAGTCACAAAACGGCATGGTCTCGGATGGGGACGAAACTTACGCAAATCGTAGGTCTAGTAGTGGGATGACTAAATCCAAAAGCGTTTGGCCGAAAAATATCTAGAAGCCGAGATATTGAGAGGTTAAATATGGGCCGGGACAGCGACACGGAGACATTTTTTCCCGCTCACAGTTTCGGAAAACCTCGGATCGAGACCCCGCATACCGTTGGAAAGAGGAGAAAATTTCACAAAAAGTACTTCCTTTACTTTCTTTTAAAAGTAAAAATAGTGTTTGATACGAAATAACCTTACCTTTGATTTATCGTAGAAAGTTAGTTGCACCACCAATTTGCGGGGAAACGTCTTAAAAAATTCCCCGTGAAACAAAGATAAGAAAAAGATCAACCACAAAAAGTACTATTTCTCGTTCCCGAGATATCTGCATTTAACTATCTTGAAGTAGCGTTGCGAGTTCAAGCTCGCGCGGCGGACGAGGTATGAGAAATCCTGCGGCGCGCGCATCAGTAGGCACGTCGCTAAAACCCGAATTAGAGCAAAACGTACATTTTGAGCCACAATACTGAAAAAGGGCGTACGAAACGTGCAAGGAAGAGTGTGGGGGCGGACATAGCTGTGGATGCGGTAAAAATCACCAAATGCAACGGTTGTAAAAACTCAGGTGCCGCAGGATTTCTCATACCTCGTCCGCCGCGCGAGCTTGAACTCGCAACGCTACTTCAAGATAGTTAAATGCAGATATCTCGGGAACGAGAAATAGTACTTTTTGGGTTGATTTTTTTCTTATCTTTGTTTCAGGGGGAATTTTTTAAGACTTTTCCCAGCAAATTTGGTGGTGCAACTAACTTTCTACGATAAATCAAAGGTAAGGTTATTTCGTATCAAACACTATTTTTACTTTTAAAAGAAAGTAAAGGAAGTATTTTTGTGAAATTTTCTCCTCTTTCCAACGGTATGTTTGGGTTTTCTCGATCCGATGGATATTACCAAAACTGTGAGCGAAAACTGTCTCCGTGTCGCTGCCCCGGGCACCATATTTAACCTCTCAATATCTCGGCTTCTAGATTTTTCGACCAAACGCTTTTGGATTTAGTCATCCCACTACTAGACCTACGATTTGCGTAAGTTTCGTCCCGATCCGAGACCATGCCGTTTTGTGACTGACTCAGTTGGCGTGGAATCACCCTAAACTAGTTCGGACTCGAATTGCCGATCGGCGATTAGCTGGAATCGGTGTCGCCATTCCGGATCGGTAATCCCCGTCGTCGTGTGCTTCTCAGTCCATTCATCGGACTGCCTCGCCGATTGTATAAACAACCTGAAATCGCCCATTCAGGCGACGCGGACCGGTGGACAGCGCGCTCGACTGCGGACCCAGAGGTGGCGGGTTCGATTCCGAGCGGGAGCGTAAATTTTCGGCCAATGGCTTCGTTGGCTCATTGAGAGGCGCAGAGATCACGTTTCGAAATGGAGGGCTTCATCGAGGGCTTTGGCAGTCGCAGTGGGCACCCTCCCCTCCACCTGCTATCGACACCGACTGGAGTGAATACAACGATAACGAGACTGGCAGCCGTTGCACCGTGCGCCAGAAGACCGGCGCAGGCGGCCAAAACTCAAGACGCGTTTTGAGCCCTAGAGTCGCTCAACAGGACTCGAACCAAACGTGTGACCCCACCAATGGATGCCTCGTTCGAAGGCCAATCCATCGGTGGGGTCACACGTTCAGCTGAGTCCCATTCAGCGACTCTGGAGCTCAAAACGCCGGCCTCCTGTGCTGCGCCGGTCTGCTGGCCCACTGTTTGTCCGGGCCGGGGCGCAGCGACAAAGGCGCTTCCTCCTCGGCCCCGACAGGTAGGTAGGGGTATCGACGCGGCGGCGCCGCGGGCACGCAGCACGCCGGCTGCAACATCGCAACATCCCGACGTAAATCTTGCCCCGGCCGAAACAAAAAGAGGCACTACAACGAGTAGGGACCCCACCGGCGCGACCACCTGCGCCGCGCTGCCGCCGCGGTGCCGCCGTGTGAGCGTCCACTGCGAAAAAGTATCAGCTGATCGATAATTTACGGACGATATTTCGTTATTTACAGCGGGGAAGCTCGATCAGGCGGCGGTGGGCGCGCGTCTGAGCGACCGGCCACCATACGTGTGCGATAGCGCCGCGAAGCAGCGAAGCCAGCCCATAAATAACGGAACGAGAAGCTAATTTCGGACTTAATGGCGGGGTAATATATAACTTGATATGGGAAGCTGCAGCGGGGCCCTCTTGCTGCTCATCGACGTTTGGGAGCCAAACTGAGGAATGGGGCGGCGAAAGCGCAGCGGGGGACGCGGCCGAACAGACGGCCAGGCAGGCAGACTGTCTCGGACAGACCGATCAGAAGGGCACACAGTCAGACCGAGCAGACGGGCAGACAGACAGACAGACAGACAGACAGACAGACAGACAGACAGACAGACAGACAGACAGACAGACAGACGGACGGACTTTACTGTCGTGGCCATCGGCCGCCTATTAGAATGCACTCAGGTGTCTTGCATTCCCGCACACATCCAAACGCGCACACGCATGCTCACACGCGCACTCGCGTACGCACCACCACCCTAGTGAAACGAGTAAATATATATTAAATAAATGTATATTTATTACAATATAATTTTTATTTACTTTAAATATAATTGAGCTTTAGTATGTTGAAATAAACTTATTATAAACATAACTTAAATTTAATAACTCCGCTGAAATTTAAACAAATATATGTACTTAAATTTGTTCCAAATGTAATTCCAAGCACTAAGTAGGACCAAATTGCATCAAATTGCATCAATTTGTTTCTAAATTTAACGTATATTTAGACTTTGCAGCTGAACATACATAGCACTTCTTAAGATAACCTAAATTTAGGTTAAATTTATTCCTGCGACTCCGCTAGATGGCGCCACAGTCGATCTCTATCCCTTAGCTCGCGGTGTTGGCTAGCATTCCCAACTGAACTAGGCTGCCGCACCCTTCCAGCTCCATTGTGCTAGGAACAAGGGAGCTGATTCCCCGTGTCGGGGCCAAGGCGCCTTCGGTGCATGAATTTTTGAAGTACGACACATATGTCACGTGACCGTGATGTCCGATAATGACCACTCAAGTTAAGACCTTGACCCAAGGTGGTTAAATTTGGGCCGCATATTTAGATTAAATGTAATACTTAATTTAATTTCAATATAACAATAAATTTAAACCTAAATTTACCCAAAGAAATTAAATAAGGAGAAATTTTAGTATATTTACCAGTAATTTACTGGAAATTTATTTTACCTTTGGAAGGAATATAAAGTGGAATAAAAGGTTGCCTCAGATGGCTAAGTCCTGTGCTAAATGCACTCTATATTCACTTTAAATAAGTTTAAATTTAATTAGGTAAATAAAGGATTTATTTAATTTTAAATGTGAAATAAATAAAAGATAAATATAGAATATATTTACTCGTTTCACTAGGGCAACACAGTCCCAATGCGAACTTGGCCCATTAATTTATCGAGTGACACTCGCCGGACTTTTTCCCGCCTTTATAAATGGCGGCGGGTCGCGGCCCATCGGCCGGCCGGCCCGTCAGCGGACTGATTCCGAGGGTCGTTCTCTGTCTCTCTCGCACCCGTACGGAACGCTCCAAAGGTGCGAGAGAGACAGAGCGGCGAAAACGACTCTCGGAATCATTCTGCAGGGCCGACACCTCCGCGATGCAGATTCCGGCGCGATCCGGGCAGCGCGACCCGAACGCACCGGACACTAAAATGAAAACCATCAGCGGGAAAAACGGGTTCTAGGCCACCACGACCGTGTGTGTGCGGCTGTGCGTGTTTTGAGCGCAAAATTAATCTTTTCCTCACTTAACATCGAAGTGGACATAAAGCATGCTCGTGGTCATTGGCATTTCGCAAACGTGTGTGTAACTTTTCACCCTGTGCACACGCTCTCTCTCTCTCTCTCTCTCTCTCTCTCTCTCTCTCTCTCTCTCTCTCTCTCTCTCTCTCTCTCACACTCACACACACACACACACACACACTCACTCACTCACTCACAAACGGCGAACGGAAAACGACTCGCCATTGGCCAATACCGTCGTCCCTCCACCTAATCGAAAGCTTAAAGGCAGCGCAATAAATTAGTCGTAATGTAAGTAAAGGGGAGACACAATAAAATGGCCGGACGACGACGCCGCGGAGCTGCGGAGCACACCGAGTGTGCCAAGTGCGCGCCGGACCTCCACGGCGGAGCAGTGAAAAAAAAAAAAAAAAAGAAACATTTTAAAAATTAAATAATGTGACTCAGGTTTTTGCTGGATGGATTAAGCGTCCGTCAGAACATTGTTACTGACACTCCTTAGCTCTTAAGTTTACAAAAGTCGAAAAATATCACTATATTTCCTATTTGGTGGTCACGCTGTGGTGGTGGTGGTGCGTGGGCGAACCGCAGCCAGCAGCAGCAGCGCGTTACACATTTGCAGAATACGTCGTGCACAGGAATGCCTTTCGCCCCGCGCTGCGACACACACACACACACACACACACACACACACAGAGCGACGCGCGGCGAAATGAAGTCCCCGCTTCCTTCGGCAGTCCATACGGCACCTGGGCGACACTCGGCTCGCGAGCAAATGAAAATCGTGTAATATGTAATGCGTGGCGGCAGACCCCGCAGTCCTGGTGTGTTATTTAATATATACATATCCGTATGGCCTTTTGCTCGTCTTCATCACGGAGGCCTGCTTTGCTTTGGCAGCCACGCGCGTGCTTCTTAAATATGAAATTCCTCGAGGCGCGGAGGACGGAGGGGGAAGTCGCATATGGAATCAAAAGGGCGGAACGAGTCGTCTGCGATTCACTCGACGCCGAGGGAGTATAAATATTTCACGTGTGAAAATGCATCACGTATTCCGCAAGATTTCCGACGAATTCCGCTTGAAATAACGGACGCAACAGGGGGACGCTCCACTCCACGATTGGAAGGCCGTCGTCAGGCTTGCCTCCCCGGCGCCAATGCCACGGGGACAAAAAGACAAGAAAAAGAATGGGTCTCGAACCCGGGTCATCGCTCGGGGCAGCTGCAACGCATGACCCCTTTACGGCTGAAACGTTCGATGATTGGCCGACCGATCCTGACCCGTCCCACTCGGCCCTCGGATTTATTGACACTGTAAATTTAACAGCACCGAAATCGTGATGCCTGTCGTAAATCGGTTGAAGGCAAAAGTCTGGGTCGTCGTCATCGTCTTGGAAGAATACTAGCCGTGCCTTTTGGATCGGACTGTCGTTAACGTGTGACGCGACTGGGGCCCTCATGACTGTCAATGGGCCTGGACTTTGTTAGGGGAGATTTACCCCAGAGGGACAAAATGTACCCCCAATTAGACGCAATACATCGCCTCGGGTCGGGGCACCGCCAAAGTAGCCGCCACGTTTACGAGTTATGATTCCCTGCAAACGAGCCTATAACTGTTCATTTGTTTTGATTTTTAATTACTCAAGTGAACCTTATTTATGCGGGGCAGTAAATGGCCGACAAATCGGCGCGCACTAGCGGACAGGATTTACTTCCCACGACGACGAGGATGAGAAATCGAGCCACGCACTTTGTCAGGCTTGCGTATCGGCACGCCGGCAAACCACTCGGATTAGGCGGCAGGTGTGGCCGGCCAAGCATTTCTCCGGGTGGACCGCCGAGGCCGCGCTTGGACGCACCTCGGGTGGACTGCAGAGGCTACACAGAGGCCTCGTGGACCACAGAGGCTACACAGAGGCATCAAAACGACTACAGAGGAAACAACAGAGGCCTCAGGTGGACTACAGAGGCCTCGGGTCGACTACAGAGGCCGGGGGGTGGACTACAGAGGCTACACATAGAGGCATCAAAACGACTACAGAGGAAACAAAAGAGGCCTCAGGTGGACTATAGAGGCCTCGGGTGGACTACAGAGACCGCGGGGGATGGACTACAGAGGCCTAACGTCGAGCCTAAGGTGGACTAGAGGCTACACGTAGAGGCATCAAAAGGACTACAGATGAAACAACAGAGGCCTCAGGTGGACGACAGAGACCTCGGGTGGACTACAGAGGCCTCGAGTGGAGTACAGAGGGCTAAGGTCGAGTCTAAGGTGGACTACACGACACAGAGGGCCTCAACAGGATTACAGAGGAAACAACAGAGGCCTTAAGTGGACTACAGAGGCCTCGGGCCTCGGGTTAACTACAGAGGCCACACAGAGGCCTCAGGTGGAGCACAGAGGCTACCCAGAGACCTCAGGTGGACTTCGGTGGCTGCACAGAGACCTTGGGGGACTACAGAAGCTACACAGAGGCCCCGGGTGGACTACATAGGCAATACAGAGTCCTCAGGATGACCACAGAGGCCATACAGAGACCTCGGGAGAGCCTCCGCGGTCCGTGCGGTCTGCCTACGCATCCTCCAGCGACACCGTGTGCGCGCTCGGCCTTCTCGGTGTCGAAGCGCCACAGCGCCTCAGCGCCACGGGGCCTTAAAACATCAATTTAGCCGTGTTTTATTCTCTCTCAATGTGTCTCGTATTCCGAGGGGCCGTGGCATCAGTCCGTCGGTCGGTCGGTCAAACCGGGCCGGGTTCGCGTGTGGGTTTCGCGCAGGCGATATTTTGTTGCAGCTTGATCGCCCATCAAGCAAAGTTCAAGTCCGCCATTAGCGCCGCCGCGCCGAGTCGTGATCGTCAATTTCGGCGAGTCTTCGTGGAAAAAATGACTCGCCGAACGACGTCATTTGGGTCGTTTGCGCTTGTTTTTCGGGAACGTAAAGGAAGAAGGAATACAGATTTCGCTGAAGTTCGCTGCCCCGATCAAAAAGTGAACTTAATTGACAACAGTGTGGACGCCGACGCAGCTAAATTGTGAATACTGAACACTTCGTTTCGGTGTAGTTTCGGTGACCATCCTAAGGTTTAGGGATGCAGTCCTGCCGAGACGCTGGGCACAGGGGATCAAAACACGTAGGTAGCCGCGACTTCAGGATTTCCTACTGGAGTTCGCCTGTTGCTGCCCCGGCCGATAAAACCCGGGGCGCCCCGAGTGAGAATGAACTACAGCCGCTCGGAGGGTTTAGCGGAGTTCCGCCTCGGCGGCGGTGGTCTGCCTGAATTAAACAAAAATCCATCCCTGACGGCTCGCCGCGCAACTTTTACTGCCTTCAACAAGGCCCTGTCGTCGGCAGCAGCGCTCGCCGCGAGGCCCGGCCGCACTGTTGGCGCCGACGATCATCTTCAGCATCACCCCGAGCGGGCCCGACCGGAGCCCGAGCTGCTCGGAAGTAGTTTTCAAAATATCCCGCCAGCGAGACGTGTCGCCCGGGGCCGCGTCAGTCAGAGGCAGGGCGTGGCGGGGCGTGGCGGGGCGTGGCGGGGCGTGGCGGGGCTTGGTGGGGCGGGGCGGGGCGGGGCGCCGTCGGGCGGGGTGGTGGCGCCCGGGCAGCGTCTTGAGGGCTTGACCCAATCACCAGGATGCAATCATTGGCCAATTGGGTTTGCGACGTCACCGACCCTGTCTGACCCGGGTGCGCCGCGCCCCGCGCCCCGCGCCACACCCTGCAGTGCATCATTAATGCTTTGACGAGATCCTGGACCCTCATCGGAAGGGCGGAAGGGTTGAGACTCCGTCCGTGCCGACGCCGCCGACGACGTCTTGCTTGCCGCCTGCCTGCCTGCTGGTCAGCCCGCCCGGCTTATTAAAAATTCGCACGAAAAAAATATATTGCCTCGGTATTCGAACTCCGGAACTTGACTGGCCAACACGGTGCCAATTACGGGCGGCGTGTGCTGGTCCTTCCCCGCTTTTACACTCGTTTTTCGTCCGAGACGACGACCCGGGCCCCCTTTATATTTTTAATCGGTCTGGCAGAGGAGCATTACCCACACATCAGACCGGAAACAGAAGTAGCGCGTCCGGGCGCCCCGCCTCGCCGCGCCACCGTAAACCTAAATCCCCCGCGTGTTATACATTTAGTAAGACGAACGATGCATTCTGCGAGGCGCCGGCGTGGCCGCGTGGGACTGGGCGGCAATTACGGGCCGAAAGCTTGAAAGCTTGACCGGGAAGGAAGGAGCTTCGGAACAAAACACCGGCCGACACCGTCCGCGCCCAGCAGACTGAGTCGTTTTCGTCGCTCTGTCCCTCTCGCACCTTCACGGGGAAGCGCCGTGAGTGCGAGAGGGACAGAGTGACGAAAATGACTCTCGGAATCAGTCTGCTGGCCGCCGTAATCAACAGAGGACTCGGAATTAAAATGCAGATCAGGCCCAGGCGCTTCACGCCAATCTAGTTTAGCTTTCGCCGAAAAAAAGGGGAAGAGCGTCGCGGGCTGGGGCGGCGGAGTAATAGAGTGTGACTAATCAATCTACCGGCGTCTTCCGGGCCGTCGCCTTGCCTTGCCGCCCCCGCGACGCTGTCCTTCCCCTTTTCCTGATATTTTGGCGGCCACTTTGGTGCGGTGGCGGCCCGACGGTGTGTTGTCAGGAATTAAGGGGAGCTTTTACCGCCCCAGGTAGGCCTATGCCTGGCTGGCTGCTGCCTGGGCCCAATCTCCCCGTGCAGCCCGAGTCAACCTATCAACCCTTCCCAAACATTGATGAAGCAGGCTCTCCTCGCTCGCTCTGCGCCGCGCCAAGAAGTGCCCTGAGTGATCGCCCCGATCCTCCCCCTCTCCCTCTCCCCACCCCTCTGTCTCTCCCCCACCCCCGCACGGACTAATCGCCTCACGTGGATCACGAGTTTCATCCCTTATTCACCATCGGTACATTGCGAACGGAGTGGAGGCGCAGGCGAAGGCGCTCGCCCAGGCGCACAGTGGGCCAGAAGACCGGTGAAGGCGGCCGAAACCCTAGACGCGTTTTGAGCTCCAGAGTCGCTAAATAGGCCTCGAATCGAACGTATGATCCCACCACTGGATTTCCCTCCGAACGAGGAATCCATTGGTGGGGTCACACGTTCAGTTCGAGGCCTATTTGGCGACTCTGTGGAGCTCAAAACGCGTCCAGATTGACCGCCTCCGCCGGTCTTCTGGCCCACAGTGAAGCGGAGCGTCGACTTGGCCGTGCCTCCGTACTTCCGCGACTCTCTACCGACGTGAGACTGACAGCCAGTCTGAACTAAGATCCATATTCTGATTCATTTTGTTCACGTGGAATAGGGGCAATCAAAAGAGAGATGAAAATTTATTCTGGAACTCCTTTTTTGTGATCGTTCGTTGCCGAAATCGCGAGCAACCAGTGCCACTGCATCGGCAGGCATCCGGCCGCCGCAGGCCACCCCGCACTCCGCCACCGCCTCGCCTTGCCGTCGCTCGATTGTTTATTAATAAGTCATCTATCAAGAGGCGCCAAACTTAAACCACGAAACAATTCCCCGCTCTCGCCCCCGTTACCGCAAGCCTTTCGTGTCACCCCCACCCACCTGCCGTTCGCCCTTCTCCCCTCAATTTAGCCCGATCTTCATCTTTGTGTACACTTTTGCATTATTAGGTTGCTTGATGGATATTAGGGGGGTGAGCGGGGGCGGAGCGACACTATCGGCTGCTGCAAGCGGCAGGCCCCCGCCCCCGCCCCCGCCCCCGCCCCCGCCCCAGCCCCCGCCCCCGCCCCCGCCCCCGCCCCCGGCGCACTCGAGAGGCCTGCAACGCCGCCGCCAAAACGCCGCACACGATCCCTGGACTCGGGTCCACCGCACAGTGGGCCAGAAGACCGGCGCTGGCGGCCAAAACTCTAGATCCGTTTTGAGCTCCAGAGTCGCTAAATGGAACTCGAAACGAACGTGTGACCCCACCAATAAATTGCTCTCCGAACGAGGAATCCATTGGTAGGGGTCACACGCTCGGCTCGAGTCCAATTTAGCGACTCTGGCGCCCAAAACGCTTCCAGAGTTTTGACCGCCTGCACCGGTCCTCCGGCCCACTGTGCGCCGTCGTCAGAGCCGTCATCTCCCCGAAAACAGAGTTACTTCATTTATTTACATAATCGGGAGGAGAGAATAACGCCGAGCCGTATGGGGCCACTGACTTTCGCCGCCGCGCCGCTGCTGCCAGCTCCGTCCGACCCGCCGCCGCGGACGGGCCGCGAGGACGACCCGGCGATCGGTCCAATCCGTCCGCCAGTACGCCCTGACCATAACAATCAACGTGTTCCCTGCTTATCCACCGTAATGGTTTTATAGTGTCTGGTCCGGCGTGCCGTGATTATGTCTGACGGCCCGCACGTCGAACACACACACACACACACACACACACACACTATACACACATACATACACACACACGCACACACACAACACACACACACATACACACACACACACACACACACACACACACACACACACACACACACAAACCACGCCGCTTTCGAATACGGTTTGAAACGACACGGTGTGACTGGCCGGCCGCGCGCCTTGACGCCGCGCCGCGTCCGCGTCGCCACGACCGTGTTCCCGTCTTGACGAATGTGCTGTTAAGTGACTTCGATAGGGTATCGCAAGTGACCGGCACTGCCACGCCACGCGGGACTGCCCGCCTCGGACCGGAGTAAAGCGGTCGGCCATGTTGGATTGCTCAGCCAATAAATCTGAGCCAGAGCCGCGGCGCCGTGTCGCCGAAGCTCGTCAAAGTGGTCCCCCGTCACCGCGGCACGCCTGCCCGCCGGCCTGCCTGGCGGCGTTCTCGACGGCGGCCTCGGTGTCGCGACACTGTCGCCGTCCTGGTCCTGACAGTGGTCGCGCTTCCGGCTTCGGCCGGCGTTTCGCGCCTTTCCGGCCGTCGCAGACTGATTCCGAGAGCCGTCTCTCCGTCTCTCTCGCACTCATGGGGCACCCCGTCTGGGTGCGAGAGAGACAGAGCAGCGGTCCTCAGAGCCAGTCCACTGTAGGGTTGCCTACCCTGCGCGACGGGCCAGTGGGGGCGGCGGCGGCGCTGCGGCGGACGGGACTCGTTTTGTTTCTGGGATGTTGGCAACGCGGCGATAAATTGCCAGTGTACACGCGCGCGTCTTGTTGGAAATCGCGGAATGTATTCCTCCCTGACTGTCACACTGTCGGGTTGGTGCGCCGCGTCGGTATCTGAGAATGTCTGCATGCAGATAGGACAGAGGACCGGACCGATTCCTGGGGTGAGTTATGGGAACGGGCCGGCCGGGCCGCAACGCCCGGCACCGCCACACCGCGGCTACAAGGTGCAATACCAACCTAATGTGCTTGTAATAGTCTTCGAATCGCCCGGCCCGCCGTGCCGTGCCGTGCCGCGCGGTGCGAAGGACCTTGTCCGATCGTGCCCCGCCCCACAGTGGGCCAGAAGACCGGTGGAGGCGGTCAAAGTATCCGACGCGTTTTTGAGCTCCAGAGTCGGTAAATAAGACTGCAACGGAACGTTGTGACCCCACCAATGGATTCCTCGTTCGGGGAGCAATCCATTGGTGGGGTCACACGTTCGGTTCCGGTCCCGTTTACCGACTCTGGAGCTCAAAACGCGTCTAGAGTCTGGGTATTCTGGCCCTCTGTGCGCACTAGGTCGTAACTCAGCACCGATTTGCGCGTGCGACTGACTAAAGCGGCGCAACTCAACGTATTTCGTGTTTTCCCGCGCATCGTCAGTAGTTTATCGCACACACCTGACTTCCGAGACCGGCCGCGCCGCCACACTGCCACAACCACCCCCACATCCATCCCGCTGCTGCAGACTGATTCCGAGCGTCGTCGCGCTGTCTCTCTCGCTCGCACGGCGCGTCCCGTATGGGTGCGAGAGAGACGGAGCGACGAAAACGACTCCCGGAATCGCTCTGCCGCACCGCGCTTTGCGGCTCTAAGGAGATTCTGATGATCAATAGCTGGGCGTTGTGTATCGACCGCGCCGGGCCTACGCTGTATGGCGGCGCAGAGTTCTCCAGGAATTGGACTTTATCACCGAGCAGCGCTATAAATCGCTTGCCTAAGTGCCGACGAGGCCCTGTACAACCACCGCAACTACGCCGCCCGCCCCGCCCGCCCCGCCCCGCCCCGCCCCGCCCCGCCCCGCCCCGCCCCGCCCCCCCGCCCCGGCCGCGGAACGGCCCGATGGCAAGTCGGTGCCATCGCAAAATAATGGCGCGACAACGGCGCTTTGAATACTTTATGCTTCGCGCCATATTGAGCAGCTGTTAATGGCCCGCAGCGCCGCAGCGCCCCTGGCGGCCGCGGCCGCAACTACTGCCGAACGCCGCCGCCGCGCCGGCACACCGATTCCGAGAGTCGTTTCCGTCGCTCCGTGTCTCTCGCGCTCGCGGGGCGTCGCGTACGGGTGCGAGAGAGACAGAGCGACGACTTCCGGAATCAGCCCGGAGTTGTGCCAACAGAGCGGGACCGGACGGGCACCTGCACCGCGCGGTTTCGGCGACACTTTTATCGTTGTTGTTGTTTTTCCATGATTCATTTTCACCTTTTTTTTCGCAGTGTGCGCGCGGCAATGTCGCAATAATACAGTGCGGCGTCTCGCCCACAGCTGCGCTGGCCGCGCCGGCCGCGCTGATCGGGACTCATTCCCAGTGTGTGAGTGTGGCGGGGGAGGGTGATAAAAGCAGCCATAAATCGCGCACGTAGAGCATCACGTCTGGCAAGACGTTGACCAGAGCGTCGCCACCCCAAGCAGCAGACCGATTCCGAGAGTCATTTTCGTCGCTCTGTCTTTCTCGCACCCATACGGGACGCCCCATGAGTGCGAGAGAGACAGAGCGACGAAAACGACTCTCGGAATCGGTCTGCGAGCGGCCCGAACATCCGAAGGAGGCCCCGATGATGCCGCGCCACTGATAATGAACCGTCATAAGCCGGAGTGCCCCGCCATGGCACACTGTAGGGGTGGCCGGCCGGACAATAATGCATTAATCTGATACAATATTTTCGGCGTAATGGCGGTTTCTGGCGAGGAGTCGCTCTTCGCGGCCAGCACCGCACTGGGCCAGAAGGCCTGCATCGTCTTGAGCAGCCGCGGTCGTTGCAGTGAGTCGACTAATCGAACTCGCGAGGGCGCCAGCAGACTCATCCATCGATGCTTTGGGTCCGGTTCGAACCCCGTTCGACGAGTGTAGGGCACAGAAAGCGTCACGGTGGGCCAGAAGACCAGCGCAGGCGGCCAAAACTTCAGATCCGTTTTGAGCTCCCAGAGTCGCTAAAACGGACTCGAACCAAACGTGTGACCCCACCAACGGATTGCTCTGCGAACGAGGAATCCATTGGTGGGGTCACACGTTCGGTTCGAGTCCCATCTAGCGACTCTGGACTCCCGGATTAAGGTTCCTGCCGAAGGCTGCAGCCGGGGCTCCGCGGATACCCGCCCGTTGCACGGCCGAGCCGAGCGGGTGGCCTACTCTGGGTTGGCAGGCGCTCCGCTCGCCTTGCCTTCGCCTTGCCTTCGCCTTGCCGGAGCGAAGCGAACTCTCCGGACGCAGTGGCGCCACTCCAGCCGCCGCAGCGGCCACACGTGGAACCAAAACCTGATCATCAGATGAGATTCGAACCCGCGCCCGCCGCGCTGGCCGTGCTTTGCGGCGATAATGCCCGTGTAAGTGTCGTCCGCTTGTCCGCTGCGTGTGCGGCTCGTTTGCAGGAGAAGCATTGTTTTATTTTTTTTTAAGAAAAAGTTGTTGCGGCCATTCGCACGGCGCACTGTTGCTGCCTGAGATGGCCGTGATTAGTAGGAGCTAGGTGCGACATGGCCTGCCGCTCTCTCTCTCTCTCTCTCTCTCTCTCTCTCTCTCTCTCTCTCTCTCTCTCTCTCTCTCTCTCTCTCTCTCTCTCTCTCTCTCTCTCTCTCTCTCATTATTCCTCGAACTTACGAGTCCGTGTTCATCTGATCCTCGAACCGGGGACGTGACCACCGCGTCGCGTGGACCAATTCAGTCACCGCCGCCTAGAACACTGTAAGTGCCCCGCGCTGCCTCGTGACATACGCGGCTCTGCCCGACGGCCACCCAATCTCCCGGCGCAGCAGACGACGCGCAGCTCTCCTCACCTCATTTTAATTTCGTGTCGCGTGGTGGTGCCCGGTGGTGGCGGTAGTGGGGGCAGCAGACCGATTCCGAGAGTCGTTCTCGTCGCTCTGTCTCTGTCGCACCGACGCGGGACGCCCCATGAGTGCGAGAGAGACAGAGCGACGAGTCTCGGAATCAGTCTGCAGGTGCCTGGAATTGTCTCCATCACGGCCCCCCGAACCACGGGGATAAATCAAAACCCACACGCCGGACAAAACGGCCTGGCCGTCGCCAGTGTCATCGCGCCGCCCCGAAAACGTGTACCACACTGTACACGTGCATTGTGCGTGGAGGGACGCGACAGGACGCGACAGCAGCGCGACAGCGCGATGACAAATTTTTATCCGCCGCCATGAACGCCTTTTGTTTCCTTGCGGGGACGGTGGCGTGATCCTTGTTTGGGACAAAAGGTGGGCAAGTCACCCGGGAATAAGAAAACGCGAAACGCAAACGCCCAGGCGCCACCGTCCCGGACGCCGTTTTTAAACGACGGACTCTTTTCGGAAAAACTACGAAAACGAAACGCGCACCGTTTCTATCTGCTTGGCGATTCTCGAGGGCTGGACCTCTGGACTCTTTCCCAGGCCGGAAGACTCCAGCAGACCGATTCCGTGAGTCATTTTCTTCGCTCTGTCCCTGTCGCACCTAGTGGGGACGTGCCATAAGTGCGAGAGAGGCAGAGCGGCCAAAACGGCTTTCGGAATCCAGTCGCAGTGTAGGCGCGGATACAGACACCACCGGGGGCGGCGAGCGCGGAGGCGTCGACGCGACCCTTCAACGCTCTCTCTCTCTCTCTCTCTCTCTCTCTCTCTCTCTCTCTCTCTCTCTCTCTCTCTCTCTCTCTCTCAGCCCCGAACGGATTGTGACGGACACCGGAGCAGGGGCACCCCGCCGCCTTTTTGATTTACTGGAGCAGAGTGCCTTGTCGCCTTGCAGTGCAGGGTCCTGCAGGCTGCAGGAAAGGGAGACAATACCGAGACAATGGCGGCCAATACTGGGGAGACGAACTTTCCCCGCACGGCCGCACGGCGGACCGCGTGGCCGAGGGGTTAGCCCGCCTACGCCGCGGAGGAGAGGGTCACTGGTTCGCCTCCTAACTAATACAGACACAATTATTTTTTCGTGGGCTAGAAAAACTGGGAAATCGAAGGTGTATACGTGCCGTCAAAGCCAAAATTACTGAACAAGGCTTGTAGTGAGCTTTTCTAACATTTTGAAAAAGTCGGCGTGGCCGGAAAGGAGCGCACGAGGTCCGGAAAGGAAAGTCGCGGGTTCGAATCCCGGCCGGGCTGTCACACGCATTGTCCCCACGGCTCCAGTTCCTCCAGTTCCTTCCAGTTCCTCCGGCGGCGACAGGGCTAACAAGACACGCCGACATGATGTAGCTCTCGAGTCTCACGTTGCAGATAAATTCGTATCACTCCCATGAGCCGCGCCGCGGACCGCCTCGGCACTCGCAGCGGGTGTCTGACCTCGTAATTGCGTCCATTTTCCAGGACAATGCCGCCGGCACACTGATTCCGAGAGTCGTCGCTCTGTCTCTCTCGCACTCGTGGGGCGTCCCGTACAGGTGCGAGGAGAGAAGAGAGAGACAGGCCGACGAGAAAGGACTCTCGGCAGTGGCGGTGCCAGCGTCGCCGCGGTGGTCAGTTCCCGAAGCTCACACCTCGGTGCTTGGGGCACTCGGCACGTTCGGGCTGCGAGGCACGTCCCGTTCGGACACCGATCGGAATCGCGCGTCGGGAAGCAAGGGCAGCCGAAGGGGAACCAGTTCCAGGGCCGCCATCTTTCCAACATGGCCGCGACGCATCTAGATGGCGCTCTCGGTGCTTCGGGCCGACCGGGGCCGCCGCGGGCCGCCGTCCGTCGGTACGGCACCAGATTGTTGTCCTTAGGGCCTAATTGAGCGAGGCAGCTGGCGGCGCGATGCGGCGTGATAGCGTGTGCCGAGGCGTGTTATGGACCCCACCTGTCCGGCGCAGCGCAGCGCAGCGACAGCGATCTTAATTCCAGCGAAGAGTGCGCGCTTGCCCCGCTAGTGTCATGTCCGCGGCGATAAGCGGCGTTAGCGGCGGCGGCGGTAAAAGCCGCGCGCCGCGGGGATTCGAACCAGGGACCAGAAGACCGGCGCCGGTGGTCATAATCTCGGACGCGTTTTAAGCTCCAGAGTCGCTAAATGGGACTCGAAACGAACGTGTGACCCCACCAATGGATTGCTCTCCGAACGAGGAATCCATTGGTGGGGTAACACTTTCGGTTCGAGTCCTGTTTAGCGACTCTGGGAGCTAACAAGCGTCTAAGTGTTGGCCGCCTCCACCGGTTTTGGCCCACTGTGCGGCGCCGGTGGTCATAATCTCGGACGCGTTTTGAGCTCCAGAGTCGCTAAGCTGGACTCGAACCGAACGTGTGACCCCACTAATGGATTCCTCGTGCGGAGAGCAATCCATTGGTGGGTCAACACGATCGGTTCGAGTCCTGTTTAGCGACTCTGGAGCTCAAAATGCGTTTAGGATTTTGGCTGCTACAGTAGCTGCTTACTCGAACGCTAGAGGTCTGCTGAGGCCTAACAGCGCTGATGATGATGATGGCCGGCCTTCTGGCCCACTGCGCGGGGGCGGCGGAAGTAAGAGCCACGCACCGCGGGGATTCGAACCCGGGGCCCGAGCTTGCGTCGCTTGCGCGACGTCGCCCGGACAGCCGGCTGGCGCGCGGTCAAGGCGGGGTGGGTGAGGACAGAGCAGGCGCGGTGGCGGCGGCTCGTTCGGATGGAAAGCGGACCGAACGTGCGGCGCCTGCCTGAAGGCCTGCCTGAAGGCCTGCCTGAAACGCGGCAAGGCGCAGCGCGGACGCGGCTTTGGCGGCGAAGGCAGGCAGGCGGTGACTTTCGGTTCAAAAGCCGCCGCCCTCTTGCCTTCGCCGCTCCGCCAACGAACGGCCGCCGTGTTTTCAAATCACGTCCAGCTATCGCAACGCGGCCGACCTCGGCGACCGCTGCCACTACGGCCTAGCCACGCAGTCCAGGAAAAAGGGATCTCCATAGCGAGTCTGTCACCGTCCCGCCCGCGCCGCCCCCGCGGCCTGACCGGCCTGACCCCTGAACTCCTCCGAAGGAAGTGGATTGGCGGCGGTTTCGCGTCCAGCCCGATTCCGAAGGTCGTCTTCGTCGCTCTGTCTCTCTCGCACTCATGGGGCGTCCCGTATAGGTGCGAGAGAGACAGAGCGACGAAGACGACTCTCGGAATCAGTCTGCGCAGGGCCAGGGGGTAATGACAGCGGACAACGACTGGAGACACAAATCTACTGTGAAATCGTCGAGACGTGTGCGGCACCGCCGGCCGGGCCGCCCGACGTGGTGGTGACAGGCGGGGCGGGGCGGGGCGGCCAACTGCCGCAGCATCCACTAGGTTCGGCGAGCGGCGACCGCCGGCCGGCCAGAGCGCGCCACGCCACTGGACTGACTGACCCTCGCGACCGGACTCACCGACCATCATTTATCACCACACCGGACCGGACTCAATTTTTCATCGGACGCCGGCTTGAGAAACTATCAATGCGAAAGGGGGACTCCTTGTCCTTGCGAAAGGGGTGCGCGTACACCCGCCTCACTGTGTGTGTGTGTGTGTGTGTGTGTGTGTCTGTGTGCCGGGGGGCCTTCTTGCGGTTCTCTAACGTGTGGTCCTGACGCGTCCGACGATTGGGCGGTGCGATGCAAGAGAGATGTTGAAATGCGCCTGACGGCTCCAACCCCGTCCTACCCCGTGCAACCCTCTCTCTCTCTCTCTCTCTCTCTCTCTCTCTCTCTCTCTCTCTCTCTCTCTCTCTCTCTCTCTCTCTCTCTCTCTCTCTCTCTCCCTCCCTCCTCTCCTTGGCCGACCGCTGTCCACCCAGTAATAGTCGCACTGCGAGTCGCACGGTCCATTAGCATTTAGCAAGCGAGACCACGATTTGTTTCCAGCCCAAATATACATCAAGGCGACGAGGTGGTGGTGTTTTTTTTTTCTAAACGCTGTCATGAAATATGACACGCTGACGGAGTCGTCTTCCACACTGCGAGTCGTCGCAGAGCGGTGCAGGGCGCGGTGTTGCGATCTCGGTTCGAGGATTCCGCGCACGGACCGCGCCTGTCACACGTTTCCTTCCCGGCAGACCGATTCCGAGAGTCGTTTTCGTCGCTCTGTCTCTCTCGCACTCACGGGGCGTCCCGTACAGGTGCGAGAGAGACAGAGCGACGGAGCCGCTGCAGAAAAGCGGTGGAGAGACATTTCCTGTTCCAATCGTTTGAATATTTGGGACTGGAGTCGCAGCCCCACGTCGCGGGGGTGTCCCCCCCCTCCCCCGCTCCGCCCCTGCAGTGGTCCACTCTGGATTGGAGGCCCTTGCCTCTGAAAGATTGATCGTATTCCCTGCAGTATGATGCCGGCTAGTCCTGGCCTAGTGCTGCCGGCCACTGCCCGGCGTTATTCAATTCATCACGTACGTGTGGGCGAGTCTGTCTCTCTCGCACTCACGGCGAGTGAGAGAGAGAGAGGGAGAGAGAGAGAGAGAGAGAGAGAGAGAGAGAGAGAGAGAGAGAGAGAGAGAGAGAGAGAGACAGCCTGCCTGCTGGCGGGCCGGCACATCTGCATGCGCCGGGCAGGCCGAGCTGGCAGGCAGCCGCTGGCAGCACACCGATCAACACAACTACTAAGCACCCGGTCCACTTCCTTCGCGCCGCAGCGCGCACCGCGGCTCAGCATCCTTCAGTCTTCAGTCCAAATTAAATGATTAATTGATTCTGAGAATGTGCGCGCGCGGTGCGGCGTCGTCCTCCCCCGCAGCGCTGGCGTGGCACGGCGTGGCGCGGCGGGCCGAGGGGGTGAGTGGAAAAGTTTAGATTATGCGGTCAGCGCATGTAGTGGCCGAGGGGGAGGGGGAGGCATTCCGGTGCAGATCCGCCTCGGAATCAATTTGCGACAAAACGCGTCAAGGCGGCCGGACCGCTCTGCGAGTCGCATAGCCACGCCGCTGAATAAATGAGAGAATCCGAGAGTCGTCGCTCTGTCTCTCTCGCACTCACGGGGCGACCGTACAGGTGCGAGAGAGACAGAGCGACGACCCTCGGCATCGGCGCGGCGGCGGTGCCTTCACAGTGTGCCGCCGCCAGGCACCGCCAGCACAGCGCAATAACTCTGGCAAATGTTGCTTCCTGAATATTTCACCCCGACGACCGTTCGGCTGGCTGGCTGGCTGCTGCACGACGCGGTACGACGGCACACACAAGTTGGAGGCGGCGGGGATCGACGGCATAACGGGATTAGCGCAGCAGCAGCACCGCGGGGCCGCGCGGCGCCGAGCAACTTTGTTCGACGCCAACCGATTCGATAACTTGGAGGCGGCAGCGTGGCAGGCAGTGGCGGAGTCGCTTTCGTCGCTCTGTCTCTCTCGCACTCACGGGGCGTCCCGTATGCGTGCGAGAGAGACAGAGCGACGACTCTCAGTCTGCAGGCCTTACAGTGTGGGGCGCCACGTGACGCGTCGGCCGGACGAAGGAAAGGGGCGGAGGCAGTCCGAGGGACGGGACGGGTTGGCCGCCATTATTGTTTTGGATCCACGATGAGTTTTGCCTGGGAATTGGGATGTGCGCGGCCGGACGGCTTCGGAGGGGGGAGGGGAGAAGAGAAGGGAGGGGGGGGGGGGGGGAAAAAAAAGGAGAGGAAAGGGGAAAGAGGGGGAAAAAGGGGGGGGGGGGGAAGGGGGGGGGGGGCCCCGGGGGGGGAAAAAAAAAAGGGGGGGGGACCCGGGGCCCCCCCCCTTTTTCCGGGCCGGGCCGGCCTTTCCCCCCCACAGGGGCCCCTCCCTCGAAAATAAAGACCCCCCCCCCCCCCCCCCCCTTTTCCCCCCCTCCCCGGGGGTTTTTTGTCTTTTCCCCTCGCACCTACAGGGGACGCCCTACGAGTGCGAGAGAGACAGAGCGACGAAACCGCTCCTCAGAATCAGTCTGCTGGTGTTGCGGGCGTCGAAGCGGTGGGTGCGGATAGGGACCCGAATCGGGGGTAGGCAACCCGCATCGGGTTGGGGGCCCTTTAGCCGTCTTTTCGACCGGCGGCTTGGACCACCACAATGCGGCCTCGCCCATCGGAGGAAAGGCGGGGCGGGGCGGGGCGGGGGGGCGGGCTGTCACTGGCCACGACGACGGCCCGAGCACACAGTTCGCTAATTAGTGGAGTGGTGATCAATCTTGGCCGATGACTCCATCACTGGCTGCGGCGCTGCGGCCGAGTCCCCTAGTCCGTCGCGGCGGTCCACCAACGCCCCGCCGCTTCACACAGTCGCCCATCAAAACCTCGGCAAACCGCGCCAGAAAGACAGAAAGAGGGAAGGGCGGACCATTATCGAGCTGCTGGAACACTGTGGAACACGGCAGTGCAGTGTCCGTTCCGCTTCGGGGAGCTGACGATGTCGCCTCGGGGCGCCCCCGCCGCCGCCCCCGCCGCCGTGACCCATCTGCCGCTGTCCATCTATTTGTGAGGCCGTAATCTGCAGAGCCAGGCAGGCAGGCAGGCAGGCGGCCAGGCAGGGCGGCCAGGCAGCCAGGCAGCCAGGCGGACCGCGGCCCAGGAATTAGCCTTGTTTTTGCCTCGCGATTGTCAGGTCGCTCTCGCGCGCTGCCGCACTGCCGCCGCCCCGTCCGTCCCCGTCCTCTTCCTCGCCGTCCATGGCGTCCATGGCGTCCATTTGTCCGCGGCATGGACAGCGCTGATCCCCGGAGCTCAAGACTTCCGCAGGACGATTCATCATGGCGCGCTCATTCATGGCATTACCGCGGAGGACACCGCCGGACGACCGCGTCGGACCGACCCGACCGCCACCGGGGCGCCGTCGGCGGCGTCCGAGCCCCCTTCGTCGCGGAGGTCGCGGACACGCCGCACAGTGGGCCAGAAGACCGGCGCCAGCGGCCGCGTTTTGAGCACCAGAGTCGCTAAGCAGGACTCGATCGCAACGTGTGACCCCACCAATGGATTCCTCGCTCGAGGGGAGCAATCCATTGGTGGGGTCACCGTTCGGTTCGAGTCCCATTCAGCGACTGTAGAGCTCTATGTGCGTTCAGAATTTCGGTCGCCTCGCCGGTCTACGCCCACTGTCCTCCGGCAGGCAGGCAACCGGACCGGGCCACCGTGGCCGAGGAGTTGCCTACCGACCCGGCGGCGGCTGCCGAACTCACGCCTGGCCGAATCTCGACGCCACTGCAGTAAAAACGACTTCATAACCGAAGCCGAGGAGGTTCAATGGGGTCGTCGTCCAAGTGGCGTGTGTGTTTGTGTGTGTGTGCGCGCGCGCGTGTGTGTGTGTGTGCGTGTGTGTGTGTGTGTGTGTGTGTGTGTGTGTGTGTGTGTCCCTCTCCCGAAATTAATGTTGCGGCCCGAAACCGAATCCAGCGTGACTGGCGCGCGCTGGCCTGGCGGTGCGCTGTGCTTGCGCTCGCGTCCGTTTGCGGTATGACGGTCTGTCCGCCCCGTCTCAGATGTCCGCGGTGGCCCGTCCCGGCCCGTCCCGGCCCCAGGGCCGCGCGGTGCGGCCTGCGACGCTGCGACAGCCCGGCAACGATTAATGTTTTTGCCGACGGCCCGTGGACCATGGACGCGGAGCGTGGACCGGCTGGGGCCGCGGCACGGCACTGGAAGGCAGTCGATCGATGCAGACATGCAGACGGACAGTGCCGCCCCGCCGCACAGTGGGCCAGAAGACCGGCGCCGGCGGACACCACTCTAGACGCGTTTTGGGCTCCAGAGTCGCTAGACAGGACTCGAACCGAACGTGTGACCCCACCAATGGATTCCTCGTCCGGAGAGCAATCCATTGGTGGGGTCACACGTTCGGTTCGAGTCCCGTTGAGCGACTCTGGAGCTCAAAACGCGTCTAGTGTTTCGGCCGCCTGCGCCGGTCTTCTGGCCCACTGTGCGCCTCCACACTGGCGCTGCCCCGCGCTGCCCCGCGGCCCCGACGGCCTCCACGCCACCACAAAGACGCGCTCAAATCCCAACCCTTCTCAATACCGCCCTGCAAAGCCTTATCCACAAAGCAAGCATTACGCGTAGTGTGGGGCGCCGGGACGGGCCCTGACGGCCAGTCATAAGATCCCGCCCCCGCCGCCCCGCCCCGCCCCGCCGTCTGTCCTCGGTGCGCGGTGGCCCGTGCACGGGCTTTGTCTCTGGCCGATGTCCACGTCGTCCTGCCCCAGCAGTGCTCCAGCCTGGACCGCATGGCCGTCGGCGTGGCCAGGCACGGCCGGGCACGGCGCACATGGGAACAATGCGGGGTTTGCCGGTTTGCCCCCCACCCCCGGATAGGGTTTCGGTGGGCAGCGGATTGGTGGCGCGAGAGACACAGGCGCCCCCTGTCGGCGGCGCAGCGCAAGGCCGCGACCGCCCGGTTTGAATGCCTACTAGCTTGCCAAGGTGCTCAGTGCGCCGGAAGACCCGGGAAGACCAGTGGAGGCGGTCAAAATCCCTGATGCGTTTTGAGCTCCAGAGTAGCTAAATGGGACTCGAACCAAACGTGTGACCCCACCAATGGATTCTTCGTTTGGAGAGCAATCCATTGGTGGGGTCACACACTCGCACATGAGACTTCCCTGCAAGCGGAACATATGCTCGACGGCCCTGGCCCCACAGTCACTCAGCCTACCCCTATCCACGCCGCGCTCCGCCGTTGGCGACGTGCGGCTTTAGTCTCCACGCCCTGCTTCAAGTCCTCCAGGTACGCGCCGACACTGCTGCGGCGCAGGAAGAGGCACCAGCCGCCACCTCTGGGTACCGCCGGGCACCTCCGGGTACTTCTGGCACATCTACGAACTGGTTCCGAGAGTCGCTTTCGTCGCTCTGTCTCTCTCGCACCTGTACGGGACGCACCACGAGTACGACAGAGACAGAGCGACGGAAACGACTCTCGGAATCAGTGTGCTGTACCGCACCGCGCGCACCTCGTAGGCCCAGAGGCCGGCCGCCAAGTAATGGGGGTCATGAGTCGGTCCAATCTTTGTCGGTGCGCCGCGCTACCGATCTGTCTCCGCGGCCGGACAGCCAGGCAGCCAGCCAGGCAGCCAGGCAGCCAGGCAGCCAGGCAGCCAGGCAGCCAGGCAGCCAGGCAGCGGCGCCCTTTGTACGGCCGTGCCCATATTTCTGAACGAGGAAGCCCGCCGGCCTTAACGTCGCCTCATAGCGGACATTTAGGCGAATCTCTGCGCTCAATCTGTGAGACAACAGCTTCAGCGCTACACCGCGGCCGCCACTCCGCCGTGGCCGACGTGCACGTGCAACCGTCAGTGGAGGCCGACAGGGCGGCGAGGCGCGTCTGGGAGCCAGCCCTGGGAGAACACCAATCGTGTGTGAGGCCCAGGCCTAACCGGAGCGGCAGCACACAGTGGACCAGAAGACCGGCGCCGGCGGACAAAACTCTAGACGCTTTTTCGGCTCCAGAGTCGCTAAACAGGACTCGAACCGAACATGTGACCCCACCAATGGATTCCTCGTTCGGAGGGCAATCCATTGGTGGGGTCACACGTTCGGTACGAGTGCCATTCGGCGATTCTGGAGCTCAAAACGCGTCCGGAATTTTGACCGCCTCCATCGGTCTTCTGGCCCACTGTGCAACCCTGAGGATAGTACACCAATCGTGTGTGAGGCCTGACCGGTGCGGGTGCAGCAGCCTGATCTCTGGCACCCATGGAGCGTCCTGTGAGGGTGCGAGAGAGACAGCGACACAAGCGGAGCTCGGAATCAACCTGCAGGGGAGGCGCTGCTGCAGAGCGATAGTACCGCACGGCGCAGTGCCCGTGCGTCTCTCTCGCACTCCTGCGGAGCGCCCAGCGAGTGCGAGAGAGACAGAGCGCTGCCGAGAGAGGGCGCTGCAGCAGGCGGCGACACTTCTCTCCGCCGCGCCATCATCACGCCGCTCTAAAAAAAGAGACACATATACGGTGGTTTCACAAGAATATTGCCGAAACGCCGCGACGCGCGCAAGCAGCGCAAGCCCGGTAGTCGTTCCGGCAGTATAGCGGTCATCATGGCACACAATGGGGCTCCGCCCCCCCCGCCCCGCCCTCCCCCCCGCCCCGCCCCCCCCCCCGCCCCCCCCGCCCCGCCCCGCCCCGCCCCGCCCCGTCCTCGCCTAGAATCTCGCGTGACGCTCTGCAAGTCAAGCCGACTGACTCCATAGAGACGTGTCGTTGCGGTCCCGTTCACCCCGAGACAGTGTGCGCCCCTTGCCCCTCCCCGACGAACAGTTACGCACGGTGTTTCCGGCTTCGGGTGACAAAAGAGCGGGCCCCAGGGATTCTGCAGCGCGGCTCAAACGAGCCGTTCGAGTTCGGCCGTCGCTCAGACGGACAAAACTTAACGCGTTTTTGGCTCCAGAGTCGCTAAACAGGACTCGAACCGAACGTGTGACCCCACCAATGGATTCCTCGTTCGGAGAGCAATCCATTGGTGGGGTCACACGCTCGGTTCGAGTCCCATTCAGCGACTCTGGAGCCCAAAACGTGTCCGGGATTTTGACCGCCGGCCCGTCGCGCAGCCGAGCCGAGCGGGTGGCCTACTCTGTGTTCGCAGGCGCTTCGGACCGCTTCGCCGTCGCAACGTTTTTGTAAAACTAGACCGGCGGGCGCGCGCCGGTGCACGGTAACTTGAAACGTGGACATGAAATCTCATCAAGACAGCCATCTCCTCCATTTTTTTCGCAACAAGGCCTATCGCTGCGCTTCATCGTGACAAGACGATGATGAACTTACACCGTCGCGGCCGCCTTCCCTTCAAGACCCTTCAGCCCCGCCATGCATACAGCGGACTGACGCCGAGAGTCGTCGATCTGTCTCTCTCGCACTCACGGGGCGTCCCGTGTCGGTGCGAGAGAGACAGAGCCACCACTCTCGGAATCAGTCTGCAGGTGCACCAAGGTGCACACGGGACGTCGGCATGCCTGGCCGGATTGGGTGACGCGTGCGGCGCGGCCTTCGCGTCGTGTCTGGCGAGTGTAGGCGCAGGCTGCGTGCGGCGTGCTCGGGGCGCGCGGCCAGGACGACGGCCAGGACGTCGAGAAGGGGCGCCCGCTGCCGCCGCGGCCACGGCTCGCTGTGCACGGCTAGTTCAACAAACTCATCTGCGGACGCTGACAGCGACGCGCCGACGCGACGCACGCGACACCTCACGCGGCCCAAGCAGTGCGCGTCGCCCGGCCTCGCCGCCGCCAGGAACCGCGCAACGAGGAAGTCCGGTCGACATCTTTCGACAGCTGCCGCCGACGAGTGCCTCCGATCGGGTTGGCCTACAGCAGCGGTACTCAAACTCTTTCGGCTCGCGACCGCAAATTTGTAGCCAAATATTTCCGCGATCCCCAGAGAAAATTTCGCAACCCCACGGTACCCCTCCTTTAGCGTGCCTTTATTACCAAATGCGATTATGCGCCTTAGTTTGGGAGCAGTATTGGCTCAAAGTTGATCAAAACGATCAAAAATGTCTTTGAAAAATCGTGTTTTGGGCCGACTTTAAGCAGCCACTGCGTCCGATCCGAGGCGGGCCTTCGTACTTTCTCAACGGGCATTTGGTCTTTGGACCTTTCTTTAGCATGCCTTTGTTACGGAGTGCGATTATGCGCCTTAGTTTGGGAACAGTATTTGCTCAAAGTTGATGAAAACGGTCAAAAATGCCTTTGAAAAATCGTGTTTTGGGCCGATTTTAAGCAGCCACTGCGTCTGATCCAAGGCGGGCCTTCGTACTTTCTCAACGGGCATTTGGTCTTTGGACCTTCCTTTAGCATGCCTTTGTACGGAGTGCGATTATGCGCCTTAGTTTGGGAGCAGTATTGGCTCAAAGTTGATGAAAACGGTCAAAAATGCCTTTGAAAAATCGTGTTTTGGGCCGATTTTAAGCAGCCACTGCGTCTGATCCAAGGCGGGCCTTCGTACTTTCTCAACGGGCATTTGGTCTTTGGACCTTCCTTTAGCATGCCTTTGTTACGGAGTGCGATTATGCGCCTTAGTTTGGGAGCAGTATTGGCTCAAAGTTGATGAAAACGGTCAAAAATGCCTTTAAAGTCGGTTTTGATCAACTTTGAGACAATACTGCACCCGAACTAAGGGGGATAATCGCTCTCCGTAACAAAGGACTGCTAGAGGAAGGTCCAAAGACCAGATGCCCGTTGAGAAAGTACGAAGGCCCGCCTTGGATCGGACGCAGTGGCTGCTTAAAGTCGGCCCAAAACACGATTTTTCAAAGGCATTTTTGGCCGTTTTGGTCATGCGCTTGCCATCCAGCGGACTGATTCTGACAGTCGTTTTCGTCGCTCTGTCTCCCTCGCACCCGTGCCGGACGCCCTGCGAGTGCGACAGAGAGGCAGAGCGAGGAGAACGACTCTCGGAATCAGTGTGCCTGCCGTCCCCGACGGCACACCGCCTTTGTTCAAGGCGGTTCACGTATTCCGGGCACTATCGCGTCCGTTTTATTATTAGAGGCATATCGCACCGCGTAACGAGACTAACGAGCGCGACAAGCGGACTGATTCCGGGAGTCGTCGCTCTGTCTCTCTCGCACTCGTAGGGCGTCCCGTATGGGGGCGAGAGAGACAGAGCGACGAAAACGACTCTCGGAATCAGTCTACAGTGGAGTGGCCGCGTCCCGCCGCGTCCGGCATGTCGAGCGCGTCGTCAACCTCAACCCGCTTCACGTCGAGCGGAGCCGCGTAGCCGGGCGGGGCGGCACCGAGATCAGCTATCGTGTTAGTGCTTTTTACGGTGTGCGCGCGCGTGGACGCGGCGTGGAAGGCCCGCGGCTTTTTAACATGCGCCTCCATTTTTCAATTGGACTGATTGAGTCATGTCGACGGATGTTGTAATATGTCTGCGATGCGGTGGGCCGCCCGGCCCGGCCCGGCACGGCACGGCACGGCACGGCATGGCCGGGCGGGGTAGTGGGCGTCACCGCGGACCCTTCATCTCTCAGGTTACATTAGGGAAACGTCCGATCTAACGGCCGCCATTTGTACGAATACCGAACGGCCGAACGGGCGATCGGGCGGCGGCGCGGCATTCTCGGATTGATCCGATCCGATCCCAGCCCCGCCCCGCCTCATTCGCAGCCAAAGCTTACCAAAGCCCAGCCACCTCCCACGCGGTGAGCGGACTCCCCGTCGGGCTGAAACCAGTGGCGGATCTGGGCAGTTTCTGGGCATGCCACACTTTGAGTGACCCTTTCAGGCGTCTAATCCAGGTGCCATAGGGGAAGGGCAAGTCTTGGAAAGCGTCGGAAGGTGGTTCGAAAGCGGAGAGTCGGTGAGTTGCACTCGCGGGGCGTGGGGGCGTCGCCATCCTGCTTCCACTGAGTCGCCATTCCAATCTCTCTCTCTCTCTCTCTCTCTCTCTCTCTCTCTCTCTCTCTCTCTCTCTCACCTGACCGGAAGGTGCAGCGGCTGTACAAACAGCGGCACATTACTGGCTGCCTTCGCAGGAAGGGGAGCGTTTGATAGAATATGCCTGTTTTAGGCATGCCGCCGCGCTCGCCGTGCCTTGCCGTGCTTCCTGTGGACGTGTGCCGTTTCCTCCACGTCGATCTCATCATCGCCGTCGCCCTAATATCCGCCCAGGACGCCGTCGACGCCGGCAGCACACTGATTCCGAGGGCCGTTTTCGTCGCCCTGTCTCCCCCCTCGCAACCCGAACGGGCCCCCCCGGGGGGCGAGGGGGAGAGAGAAAACGGGGCGAGGGGAAAAACGGCCCTCGGAATCAGTGTGCTGCCGGGATGCGCGGCGTAACGGGAAGCAGCGCCACTCTGTGCATTTGGCTCACAAAAACTGTGGTGGTACCTGCGACGCAGGGGCGGTGTGTGGGAGGGAGAGAGACGCGCGGACGTTGATAGAGTGCGCATCTCGATCATTACTTCCACTGTTTTTCATTGTTTCTCTCTCTCGCTGTCCGTATTGACTCATTTGTAACTGCTCGGCCGGTGCTTTTGTTTCTCCCCGTATTGACGGGGATTAAGGACATCAGCTGAGAAGGCGGCGGAGCTCTCTCTCTCTCTCTCTCTCTCTCTCTCTCTCTCTCTCTCTCTCTCTCTCTCTCTCTCTCTCTCTCTCTCTGACTCACTGTCTCTCTCACACACACACCTACTGCGGAGTTTCAATCGAAGGTTGGTAGCCCTGCGCCGTGCGCGCGCCGGGACTACCAAGCCAACCACCTGGCGAGGCATTGCCCGCTTGGCCCGGTCCCGCGCGGCGTGGAAAATCGTTCGAATTGGAAGGCGGTGGAATGGAGGACTCATTGGTCTCATTTGGTGGGTGTCAGTGAGTCGCGTGGAAGGCTGTAAAAATGGCGTTTTTCGATTGTCCGTCCCGGAAACAACGCCCCGACGATGACCGGCAGCCAGCGCGCGTACTCGTCCCGAGCAACCCGATCCCCGGCCCGAAATTCGACCCTCCAATTCCCCCGATTCAATCTCTGAATACTAAAAAGGTGTCCACTTTACTGGAGCCTCCGCCCTCTCCGGCCTGCGCGCCCAGTAGACCGAGAGTCGCTCTCGTCGCTCTGTCTCTCTCGCACCCATGCGGGACGCCCCGTGAGTGCGAGAGAGACAGAGCGACTGTGCTCCACGCAGGCTAGTCGAGCTGACCCCGCGCCGCGCAGTCACTCTGATGGGAGGTCATCTCGATGTAAGGCAAGCCGTGGCCGGGCCGCCCCCGCCAGTGCAGGGGCAGGGAGGGCACGGCCAGCACACTGGTTGCGAGAGTCGTCGCGCTGTCTCTCTCGCACTCTCGGGGCGTTCCGTATCGGTGCGAGAGAGACAGAGCGACGAAAGTGACTCTCAGTCTGCAGGGCGGCTCGTAGCAGAGGGCAGTCCGCCAGCCCGGCCAGGGGCTTACGGTGGTGGCGCGCCGTGGCGGTGCGCTCGGCCGCCATCACCCGAGGGTGCCCGCTGACGAATCGACCCAAATTTATCAGTATTATCCTCGGCCTCGCGCCGGCCAGGGAGCATCACCCGGGCAAACCCCCCCCCCCCGCCCCCCCCCCCCCCCGCCCCCCCCCGCCCCGCCCCGCCCCGGCCCCCTTTTAGGCGATCGCCTTCACTTCGGTTCAGGCACCAGCTGCTGATGGCCAAGTCAAGCCCTGCCATGGACAATTTTTTTCCGCCGCCGCCGCCGCCCGCGCCTCTGCCCTCGTTCCTTCCTGCCGTCGCTCAGGGGGACGCCCTTTGGACTTTCCGTCTTTCGGAGCGTGGCGCGTACTATCCTCCGAAATATATAGCAGGGCCTTTCTCCGCCTGCCGGGCCCGGCCCACGGCCCACAGTGGGCCAGAAGACCGGTGGGGGGGCGGTCAAAATTCGAGACGCGTTTTGAGTTCCAGAGTCGCTGAATGGGGCTCGAACCGAACGTGTGACCCTACCAATGGATTCCTCGTTCGAAGGGCAATCCATTGGTGGGGTCACACGCTCGGTTCGAGTCTTGCTTAGTGACTCTAGAGCTCGAAACCCGTCTAGAGTTTTGGCCGCCGTGCCGGTCCTCTGGCCCACTGTGCGGCGCGGGCCGAACGCGGCTCCTCTTTTTGCAGTGGCGCGTTTTCCAGGAAAGCGGTGCCTTCCCTCACAGTGGCGGCGCCGAGGATCAGCGTGATCGCCGCCGCGGCGTCGCAATCACGATTCCGAGCAACCGAATAAAAATAATGAAGCGCAATTATATCCTCTCCCCCGTCTGCCTGAAGGCGCCACCGCACAGTGGGCCAGAAGCCGGTGGAGGCGGCCAAAACTCTAGACGCGTTTTGAGCTCCAGAGTCGCTAAATGGGACTCGAACAGAACGTGTGACCCCACCAATGGATTGCTCTCCGAACGAGGAATCCATTGGTGGGGTCACACGTTCGGTTCGAGTCCCATTTAGCGACTTTGGAGCTCAAAACGCGTCTAGAGTTTTGGCCGCCTCCACTGGCTTCTGGCCCACTGTGCACCGCCTCGGCCCGTAATCATATGGACGGCCAAGCCCGGTAGCGGACGCCCTTCTCGCCCTCCGCCGTCTCCCTGCGGTCGTGTGCTGCACAGTGTGCTGCACCGTGTGCTGCATCGTGTGCTGCACCGAGGCGCGGCGCATATGCTTTGTGGTTTCGGGGCGAAATCAGTTTGATCGATTATGTGCTCTGTGCTTTTGTGTGTGTGTGTGTGTGTGTGTGTGTGTGTGTGTTGTGTGTTTGTGTGTTTGTGTGTGTGTGTACGCGCGCCCGTTTGGATCGCCCAGGATGAGGCTTGGCGCCGACGACGCCGACACTTACCGTGATTATGAAAAATTCAGACAGAGAAAGCGGTACTTTCGATGACGCCTTCGGACAAGACTCATTAGTTTTCTTCTTTTCTTCTTTTCTCTTTCTTGCCGATCAAGAGAGAAATACGTTTTTCCAATCAGACTGTTGCGCTGACCAACTATGAGAATTTTGTAGTGCCGCGTGGCGTCTGCCTTGCGGACTGTAGCCAGGCAAACCCATAGTGTTTCCACACCAGGGACGAATCTTTACAGTGGGTCCGTCGTCAGTGCAGCCAAGGGGAGACGGAACACACTCTGAGAAAAAATGACGGTAAATCCTGGATAATTTTTTTGCCAAACTTTACCGTACTTCAAAAACCAGTATCCACCGTACAGTCTGCAGTATTTACCGTACTTGTTTTACAAAATATTCCGTAGTCTTTTAACAGTAGTTACCGTTCTTCCGTACAGTCCATGCCGTAGGAAGGACCACATCTGGTCCCAACAAAGGCCGCTTCCAAGAATTGTCCACATCAGGATCTTGAAAAAAGGGGGTCGACCGACTGAAAAATTTTATTGCACCTTTCGATAGGTCTCGTCAAGACCTTTCCAACGAGTGGTCGGAAGGGGGGTCCAGGAGTCCGACTTCAGCAGTTGCGTGCATCAGGAACTTGGAAAAAGAGGGTCAACAGACGAAACAAAATTATAGCAGTTTTTGATAGGTATTAAAAGTACGGGATTGCCGCGTAAAAAAGTACGGGATTCTCTGTAAAAAAAGTACGGTGTTTCCTGTATAAAGAAGTACGGTATTGCCTGTAAAAAAACGACGGAATTGCCTGTTAAAAAAAGTACGGTGAAGTCTGGAGTAATCAGTACAGGATTTACCGTGATCTTTTCTCGCAGTGCAGCGAAATAAGAGTGTGAATCCGCCGCCAGTAAGGAGTTGCAATCCCCGTGCTGCCAATAGTGCAGCCCGGCCTGCAGACTGATTCCGAGAGTCGTCACTCTGTCTCTCTCGCACTCACGAGGCGTCCCGTAGAGGTGCGAGAGAGACGGAGCGACGAAAACGAATCTCGGAATCAGTCCGCAGGCCGGCGTGGTGTGAAACCGCACTGGGCCCGCGATGGATGTTTGCTCTGCAGGCCGCAGTTCTAATTAAACATATCGAGCTGCAGCCGAAAATCACCCCCCCCCCGCGACCGCAGTGTAACGAACGGACACCAAATACAGAGCCGAGCCTCCGAAAAGTCGGGCGCCACGGAGCGCGTCCGGATCGCCGTCGCCGCACAGTGGGCCAGAAGACCGGTGCAGGCGGCCAACATTCGAGACGCGTTTTGAGCTCCAGAGTCCCTAAATGAGACTCGAACCGAACGTGTGACCCCACCAATGGATTGCTCTCCGGACGAGGAATCCATTGGTGGGGTCACACGTTCGGTTCGAATCCTGTAAAGTGAATTTAGAACTCAAAACAGGTCAAGAATTTTGGCCGCCTCCATCGGCCCACTGTGGCCCACTGCACTGTAAAAAAAGATTCGCTGTTTTGGTGGTCGTTCTATATCCAATCTCACCGAAACGGGTACCCCTACAAACCCGGCGACGGTCTGTCACCAAAACGGTGACCTGCGTCACCAGGTGGTGTTCCGCCAGAGAGGTTAGGATGACCACAACAACTGTTTTTGAGCTGTTTGTGCATATTTGTGCGTGCCCGCCGGCAACGTTACGCTTTGATGAGTCACGCGAATGATTACTGACAGCCCCTGACTTGTTTTGTGTCCTATTTCACATTAATACGACGATTAAAAGTCGCTGGCGGGAGGGTGACTGCAGTGCCGTTCTGGTGAGGTGGCCGCTCCGGAACGGACCGAGCGTCGCCGAAACGAACAGAGGGCCGCCAGAACAGTTTGAGGGTGTTGCTGTTCTTGTAATATTCTCGTTTTGGCGCCCAGACGTCACCGAATCGGCGAATCTTTTTTTACTGTGTGTGTGCCGTCCTCGTCCAACACCCACCGCGGCCCTTATGGTCTCTGAGAGAGACAGACAGCTCACCAGGTTCGGCCGGCCCGGGCCTCGGAGTCATTTTTGTGGTAATGAAAGATCGGTCGACATGGCGGGGAGCGGGCAGTGCGGCGTGCGGTGCCGTGGTGGAGCGCGGCGTGTGGTCAGGACGAGTTGTTTCAAAATAACGTGGAAAAGGAAAACTACGGCTTCATGCCTCTCGTGTGAGCTGCGGGAGAGTGACCGGCGTTGCGAACGGGGCGAGTCGGTTCAGAGAACGGATTTTCTCCCTCTCAAATCGGATTGGAGCACTGTAAGGTCTCACTATAGATCACAACAATGTTTTATTCGCAAGTTACGAAGCATTCGCATTCGAAGGCGTCAGAGTGCGACACCGTCGGCTGTGACGTCACCACGGGACCTCTAGACTTGAAAGCGTCAAAAAACGCAAATAGCCTAAAACTGGGTTAAGTGAAAGGCATTTTCACAATACCGGTGACTTAGATATTTGTACTGGAGAGTGATTTTAAAGTGACAAAGCAAAATAAGAAAGTGAAAATTGTGTTGGGGTTAGTCGCCACGGACCTCTCGAGTAGTTCCAATAGCGCCCACCACGAGCAGATAGAGCGCGCTGAGCTTTGCCTTCGAATGCGAATAGCTCCGTCGGAAACTCATCAACTCGCCGCCGTCTCTTCGATTAATCGAATCCCCGTCGATGAAGCCACAGCGCGCGCTCCGTTCGAAGTCTGCCTTGCGATGCTGCAGGGAACAACGGCCGGCGGTGCTGGAAAATAATTGATCGACGTGTCTGCGACGTGTCTGCATGCGACGTGACGCCTCGCGCCGCCCGCCGCTTTCGCCGCGCGCCGCGGAAATTCTCATACCGGTGCACAGTACAGTGGACCGGAAGACCGGGGGAGGCGGCCAAAATTCGAGACGCATTTTGAGCTCCAGAGTTGCTGCATGGGGCTCGAGCCGAGCGTGTGACCCCACCAATGGATCGCTCTCCGAACGAGGAAGCCATTGATAGGGTCGCACGTTCGGTTCGAGCCCTTATTATCGAGTCTGGAGCTCAAAACCAGTTAGGGATTTTGACCGCCTGCACCGATCTTTTGGCCCACTGTGCGCTCACCGCCGCCGTAGCTTCCACCGCGTTGCGCAAAATTTCTCATACCGCGGTGCACACGTGTCTCTAAGTGCAGCAGCTTGGCAAAGAGGCTCATTGATTCTTGTCCGTATTTGATTATTCAGCTGTATCTATGTATGTGTGTGTGTGTGTGTGTGTGTGTGTCGCGTACTGCGACATGAATAAAAGCGGACAATAATGGGCGCGCAATGCAGATAGATGGCGCTGCGGATTCGAATTAATCGCGAAGCTGCCCATTGAATGTCTTGCCGATGCCGCGGCGCGATACTGTATGTACTCTCTCTCTCTCTCTCTCTCTCTCTCTCTCTCTCTCTCTCTCTCTCTCTCTCTCTCTCTCTCTCTCTGTGTGTGTGTTTGGACAAGCGATTTGCTGCGATCGGATCGCTGCGGGGAGTCTCTCCGCGGTGGCCGCGCGCGCCACTTCGACAGAGGGCCGATTTATTCGGCAGTGAAAACAAACACGAATTGGATGTCGCGACGCGGCGGACACGGACGCGGTGACGCGGCGCGCGCCGCGGGGCGCCGCCCGGCCCGCCACGTCACCAAGAAGGCCAAGAAGCGCGACGCCAATTTCAATAAACATGCAGAAAGCAGAACATTCCTGGACGACTCAATAATTTAGCGTAAAGGAAAGATTCCGGCTGTCCCAACAAATACCTCGCGGTACGGCTACCCGACGGGTAGGCACCGGGTACCCCGGGGTACCCCCCGCCGCCCCGGTCGTGAAATGACACGGTGATCGGCCTGGCGGGGCGGGGCGGGGCGGGGCGGGGCGGGGCGGGGCCGCCAGCTATAGAGACATTCAGACCGCGTCCTGCACAAGGCCAGTCCAAACACCAGCTGCTCGCATACGGCAAAAGGTCGCTGGATTGTGTCCGATGCAAGTAAAGCAGGCCTGGTTCGCCAAAGCGGCCCGCCGGCCCGGGCCCCGGCGCCGCGCTGCATGGGGGTACACTGGGGGGCAGCGGGGGTACCGGGGGGAACCGCACTGGTGCCCGGTCGGGCCCTTGGTCCGCGGGTATCCCGGAGTATTATGATGATTCCATGTCACAACAACTTTGTGTGTTGATACTCGCGGAGTTCATTTATGGAATTATTTTATCCCCGGAGCAGGTCCATTTGGCAGCAGCGCCTCTAATGCCGCACGAAATATTGCGCGCCGACGCACCGATTTTGTGCGGAAAAAATAAAGCGGAATACGAATAAATTAGAGTGACCGCGTTTCCGACTCGAAACTTGCAGGCAGGAATGAAAAGATAGAGCGCGTCGTAAAGAGTAAAAATGAAGCGCTGGCCGGGCAAAAACCGACCACCGCGTGCAAACGCATCGAATGCCGTCAAAGTGTCGCGCCACTCTCTGGACGTGGCGCCTTGCCCGCTCCGATTCCGAGAGTCGTCGCTCTGTCCCTCTCGCACCGGTAGGGGACGCCCCACGAGTGCGAGAGAGACAGAGCGACGTGCAGCCCGGCCGCTCTTTAGCGCACCCCCCGCGGCGACCCGCGGAGTTGCGCCGCCACCATAACTCCGGCTGTCCATAAACAAGCCGAAGCCACTTTGGAAGAACCACGTCTCGGGCCGCTTCGGTACCTCGCCACAGTGTCGCCAGCCGGTTGCCCCCTTCACCTGAGCCACACGTCTGTGACTGTCCGCTGGGCCTTCGTTGGTGAAGTTGTACTTATCAGTAGTTACACTGAAAGTGAAAAAGTCATGATCAATACCAAATCTTGGGCGAGGTATACTTTATCACCCAAATTTGGGCGAGGAAGGGTGTCCCAGCTACCTACATGGCTCCATAGTATTATGAACCAAATTTGGGTGAGGAAACCTTCCTCACCCAAATTTGGATGATAAAGAATTCCTCGCCCAAAATTTTAGTCATGATCATGACTCTTTCATTCTCAGTACACTTACTTGGTTATTTGATGTTCTTAGTGGGAAGTGATCGAGGGGTGCCACGGACGAAAATTGTGTACAACTGAGTGTGGGTGTAGTGAGTTTACACTGAGCTCAGCCATGCTACGTATTTGTCTCACAAATTGCCAAACACAGTCGTTTTGCAGCTAAAATCTAAGTGTGTGGGGGTGAGTGTAGCCTGGACGGGTACCATTGGCAGACCCTTTCAAAGTATAATCCTCTGACACGTTTTTATGACGGATAAGCTTTTACAAAGTATTAGTTAAAAGAACGTGTACTTCTATACTAATACAGCTATGGAAATTACTAAGTGGTGTGCAAATATGACTCCAACTCTTTTTTGGTCTCGTTTTCGCCCCCTTCCGCATTCAATCCATCGTCGGTTTAACCTTAACTTCCCATCATTTAAGAAAGGACTGGCATCAAAGGCCAAATCCCCTCTCCCTCGTGAAGCTTTTACTCAATATTTGCAAAGGAATACTAACTGTCGATTTGTTTTAATGTTCAAAAAGAGTTGACCCGAGGGGCAGACGGCTCTCCCTGCTGGCTGGCATTCACAAAGCAAAATACGTGCGGAATTGACAGAACCATTTTTTTTTCTTTCACCGGTGACTGCACGCGGAGCGGCACACCAATGCACCAATACAGAGTGCCGTTTTCATCAAGCAAGACTCACCCGGACGGACATTCCCTGAAAAGTCGCGTCGCTGCAGTTATTATTTACCGCGCCGTGGAACCTCCGGGCCATTTATACCAACCAGAAGTCCGAAACAAAATGACAAACCTGGAATCGAGGCTGCAGCCAGCGCAGCACACTGTAGAGCAAAACAAACAGCACCACTCATCTTTACATTGGCGCTCTCCATCTTTGCAGCAGCGGGGACGCCGCATCGTTTTTATCGTAATTTATATCTTCGTTATTTTTTATGTTTGGAGTTATGAGGACGCAAAGAGAGATGGCTCTGGGATCATCGGTGCGCCGGTCGCGCAGCCCGGCGCAGCCATCGCGCGGCACTGACTCTCCGATAAATGACAGACGCAAGGGATTTGAGTACCTTGCACACTCGCTGGCTGAAGGAGGCCTGCTTTGCCTGCTTTGCAGCCTCAATGACCGAGACAGTTGAAAATCACTCTAAATCATGCGCGCTCTCGGGCCTGCAGACTGATTCCGGGAGTCGCTCTGTCTCTCTCGCACTCATGGGGCGTCCCGTATGGGTGCGAGAGAGACAGAGCGACGAGGACGACTCTCGGAATTGGTCTGCTGGCTGCTGGGCAGCGTATCGCGATCCCCGAAGCCTCACAGTGAGCTTCGGATTCGTGGCGCTGAACTATGAGGCAGTCGGCTGGGAATGCTCGCTCCTTTCTGATTGGTTGAGGACATCATCGCAAACGTCCCGATGCCCTGCCGGCCTGCCGGGACGCCGATGATTCGGGCATAAACTGACCGGCGGCGGGCTGGATTCCGAGAGTCATCGCTCTGTCTCTCTCGCACCTACGGGACCCGCCGTGAGTGCGAGAGAGACAGCGCGACGAAAACGACTCCCAGTGTGCTGGTGCCGCCAGGGGTCCAGCAGGTCTTTCCACCCGTTCCACCCCGTCGCGACTCCTCTCCTTGGAAACATATTCAGATTCGGATCTCTGCACTTGCTCCGACCGTGTCATGCGAAGTGAGTGAACAGTTTCCCATGCCGGGTGCAGTGCGCTCGGCGCGGCGCAGAGTCCTCTTCGTCGCCCTGTCTCTCTCGCACCTATAGGGCACGCCCCATGAGTGCGAGAGAGACAGAGCGACGAACGCGACTCTCGGAATCAGTGTGCTGGCTGCGCGCTGCGCGTGCTCGCTGCAGATTCTGTTATCAAGAAAGAAGTGCCGCAACAACTGAAGGCTTGTTTGTGGCGCGCCGAGCCACGCCGAGCCACGCGGCATTCTGGTTTCCCATCTGATGACGACGTTTAATTGCGGGGCTATCCATCATGCCACGCGCCAGGTGAGGCGAAATGGAGCAGTCTAGTGCAAAAAATGAAGCATCAAAGGGGTGAGTTTTTCCGAGTGCAGCAGCGGGGCGGCCCAACTGAAGGAAGGCGCCCTGACTCGGAAGAAAGCAGACGACAGCCGCCACGCCCCGCCCCGCCCCGCCACGCCCCGCCACGCCCCGCCACGCCCCGCCACGCCTAGATCGAACCGCATTTGTCGTGCCGCATTCCTGTCGCCACCTCCGAGATTGACGGCAGCGATAAGGGAGCGCGGCGCAGCGCAGCGCGGGGCTCAAAAGCGTCACCGAAACGCCCTTCGCTTTGGCCGCCCCGGCCCAGCACACTGATTCCGAGAGTCGCTTTCGTCGCTCTGTCTCTCTCGCACTCATGGGGCGTTCCGTGTAGGTGCGAGAGAGACAGAGCGACGAAAGCGGCTCTCGGACTCGGTCTGCAGGGCTCGGCCAAGGGCTCCGAAAGGACGCGTGCGGTGGACCTGCCATTAGGGCACCTAATCGACGGGAATAACTCAGCGGCATTGAGACTCGAGGACAGATAGAGAGACGGATAGAGAGACGGATAGAGGGACGGATAGAGAGACACGTCAGCGACCGCACGCTGACCGGCCGAAGCAGACGACGAGGACAAACGGCCGCCGCGGCCGGCCGGGGCTGCCGATTGTCGCTCTCTCTCTCTCTCTCTCTCTCTCTCTCTCTCTCTCTCTCTCTCTCTCTCACGGTTCTGTCCGCCCGTCGCGCCGCGTGTCACCTTGGTGTCACTGGGGGTTCGTCACGTGACGGACTCCAGGGTAAGGTTCACTTTGTGGCAGGCCCGGACTGGCCCGGGCCGCGGGGGCGCGATCGCGCCCGGGGCCTCGCGCGAAGCGCGGGGCCTTTCGGCTGCGGGCCACGGGGCCTTTCCACCGCGGGGCCTTCTTGGCCGCGGCAAAGTCGCGGTCTTTAACTATTTACGTACTTAAATCAAAGGGGTACCCATTTGAAAATTTCTCAAGATTTCGCAGAATTTTGCGTCAAAATTATGCCCGGGTTCCGCGAGATTTTGTTGGTATTCCACGAAATTTCTGCCGATTTTTCGCATGATTTCGGCAAATCAAGCGCATTTTTTGGCCAACTTTGGTCCCAAAATCGTTGCGGTCAAAGGCAAAATTGTTGTGGTCAACGTCTTCACGATACAGGGCATGAAAGAGTGGGGTCTTAAGAATACTAGAACGTCGAGGGAGGTCTTTTACGTCAACTAGATTGGACACAGTAGCCGCCCAAAGTCAGCAAAATCAGCAAATTTCCGAGACTCGACCACTTTTTGACCAACTTTGGTCCCAAAAACGTTGCGGTCAAAGGCAAAATTGTTGTGGTCAACGTCTTCACGATACAGGGCATGAAAGAGTGGGGTCTTAAGAATACTAGAACGTCGAGGGAGGTCTTTTACGTCAACTAGATTGGACACAGTAGCCGCCCAAAGTCAGCAAAATCAGCAAATTTCCGAGACTCGACCACTTTTTGACCAACTTTGGTCCCAAAATCGTTGCGGTCAAAGGCAAAATTGTTGTGGTCAACGTCTTCACGATACAGGGCATGAAAGAGTGGGGTCTTAAGAATACTAGAACGTCGAGGGAGGTCTTTTACGTCAACTAGATTGGACACAGTAGCCGCCCAAAGTCAGCAAAATCAGCAAATTTCCGAGACTCGACCACTTTTTGACCAACTTTGGTCCCAAAATCGTTGCGGTCAAAGGCAAAATTGTTGTGGTCAACGTCTTCACGATACAGGGCATGAAAGAGTGGGGTCTTAAGAATACTAGAACGTCGAGGGAGGTCTTTTACGTCAACTAGATTGGACACAGTAGCCGCCCAAAGTCAGCAAAATCAGCAAATTTCCGAGACTCGACCACTTTTTGACCAACTTTGGTCCCAAAATCGTTGCGGTCAAAGGCAAAATTGTTTTGGTCAACGTCTTCACGATACAGGGCATGAAAGAGTGGGGTCTTAAGAATACTAGAACGTCGAGGGAGGCCTTTTACGTCAACTAGATTGGACACAGTAGCCGCCCAAAGTCAGCAAAATCAGCAAATTTCCGAGACTCGACCACTTTTTGACCAACTTTGGTCCCAAAATCGTTGCGGTCAAAGGCAAAATCGTTGTGGTCAACGTCTTCCCGACACAGGGCATTAAAGAGTGGGGTCTTAAGAATACTAGAACGTCAAGGGAAGCCTTTTGCGGCAACTAGATTGGACACAGTGGCCGCCCAAAGTCAGCAAACACGGCTTACCCTCCCCTGGCTAGTAAATTTAAAACAATGGACGCATATCGGAAAAGGGGGCCCTTGACGTCACACTGCGACCGGGGCCCTGACTTGGCCAGTCCGGCCCTGCTTTGTGGAGCCATGTCGCATTACGGAACCGACTGCCGAGCCAGGAAGTCGTCCCGAAGGAGAGATATGACATTTTGCGTCTAGCAAGCACACTGATTCCGCGAGTCGTTCTCGTCGCTTTGTCTCTCGCACTCGGGGTGTCTTTCGTAGGTGAGACAGAGCGGCGACTCTTGGAATCAGTCTGCGGGCCGGTGTATACTCGCGTATGTCTTGTGGCCGGCTCACCTCTCCTACACTCGTAGAGCCAACCTGGCCGACTGTAACTGAGGAAAAGCTCGTAATGCAACGAGCTGCACGCGAAATGAGAGCTGTGGTGTCACTGTCGTCCGTCGCCGCCATTCGAAACGCTGCACTGCCCGCGCTGTTGCAGACGACGCAAGGCCGGGCGGACGGACAGACAGACAGACAGACAGACAGACAGACAGACAGACAGACAGACAGACAGACAGACAGACAGACAGACAGACAGACAGACGGCGGCGCGGCCAGCTGGACCAAAAGGGGCAAAAGGGGCGACAGGCACCCACCAGGAAACCACATATTTCCGACTGGGCCGCCGAGTCGGCGCGCGTCCGTCGGTCGAGCCGTGTCGAGCCCGAAGCACTCATCGGCCGGGCTCAGCGTAGCGGCCTTCATCACCTTAAATCAATCACCGGCCGAGCACCAGTGTCCTGCAGGCATTTTCGCATGCACGCGATACCGGGCCCGAATCCCTTCGGCCGACAGTGGACCAGACGACCGGCGCAGGCGGACAAAACTTTAGACGCGTTTTGAGCTCCAGAGTCGCTAAACAGGACTCGAACCGAACGTGTGACCCCACCAATGGATTGCTCTCTGAACGAGGAACCCATTGGTGGGGTCACACGTACGATTCAAGTCCCATTTAGCGACTCTGGAGGTCTAAACGCGTCTTTAGAGGTTTTGGCCGCCTGCGCCGGTCTACCGGCCCACTGTGCGAAGCTCGGCTCAGCGGAGGATGAAAAATTCGCCGGCGCGCTGCTGCACTGCACACTTCCGAACCGCAGTGGACGGCGGCGCGCGACCTAACCTCACTCCTCCGGCGTGACACCGCCCCGCCCCGCCGCCCCCGCCCCGCCCCGCCCCGCCCCGCCCCACCCCGCCCCGCCCCGCCCCGCCCCGCCCCACCCCACCCCGCCAGATCGCCGGTTAACCGCAGCCCGCCCTCCCACTCACATATCTCACTCCCCGCGGCGTTAAAAACGTCATCCCCCGATCGGGCGGGAGGGCGGCAAGGCGGCGCGGCAAGGCGACCCAAGGCGCAGCACGGCGAAGGCCAACAGCGACGGGGCGTTATTACGCCCGCCGCTCGCACCTAGGCGGCCTCTGTCTCTCTCGCACGCGTGGGGCCGTCCCGTGTAGGTGCGAGAGAGACAGAGCGACGAAAACGGCTCTCGGAATCAGTGTGCCGCAGAGCCGGCAGCCCATTTCGGCGATCGCCATCGCCTTTCGATTACGCCGCGATTGTTACTTACGACTGGCGCCCTCCCCGCGTAACACCTCACCGCCTCTCTCTCTCTCTCTCTCTCTCTCTCTCTCTCTCTCTCCCTCTCTCTCTCTCTCACCCTCCCCTTTCCCCCGTGGTGTGCGAGGGAGACAGAGCGCGCTAAAGCGTCGGTAACTCGCCCCTCGCTTCTAATTGGTTTGATTGGAGAGGGTGGGGTGGCGTGGCGAGGCGAGGCCCCTTTGGCCCATTCAGGGCGAGCGGGGTGCGGCGAACCGCGGCGAGCCGCGCCGAGGTGAGAGGAATCAAACACCTTGTTGTTGCTGCACGCCGCCGCCGCCGCCGGGGTCCCTCGCCCAGCCGAGCCATTCGGACGCCGTCTCTCTCGCACCCTCACGGAGAGCCCCGTGAGAGCGACGGAGACGGACGCTGTTGCCGCCCCCTTTTTATCACCGGATACAGAAAGCGCGTTGTTTCTGCTAGTTGTGTTGCTCGTTTGCGCAGCGGGTCGTGCGGGTCGTGGAGGAGTCCTCTGGTGCCGCGGTCGGGCCGCCCTGCAGACTGATTCCGAGAGTCGCTTTCGTCGCTCTGTCTCTCTCGCACTCGTGGGGCGCCCCCTGCAGGTGCGAGAGAGGCAGAGCGACGAGGTCGACTCTCCGCGGTGCCGCGCGGTGCCGCCCTGCTGCCCCTTTGAGGCCGTCGGCCGCCGTCGCGCGCATCACCGCCCGTTGCCAATAAATCAAAAGTCCGTGGTCACGCGACGCGCTCATTCACTTCGATGTGTTCCGCCTCGCATCGCACCGCTCGCACCGCGGTTGTCCAAAAAAAAAAAAAAAGTACCCGGGCCGAACGGAAAACGGTAATAAAGCCAAAGGAGAGAAGGGAGGAGAGGGAACAAAATTTGCTGCTCGTGATTTCAAACAAAAAAATTAATCATCTTTTTTTGCATGTAGTGGAGTAATGTGTGTGGCTCAATGTTGCCTGGGAAATAGGCCTAAAGGAAAGAAAGAGAGAGAGGGAAACAAAATTTGGTGCCAGCGTTTCAAAACAAGAAAAAAATTGAATTAAAATCATCTCTTTTTTTTGCATGTAGTAGAGTAATGCGTGAGGCTCATTGTTGCCTGGAAGTGAATGGGAGCCTTATCGAAGGAGACAAGCTTCCCTTCCCGGGCTGGCGACTGGTGGTGCACCGGTACGGTACGTAGAACGGGTTGGTTGGTCCACGACGCGGAGCCGACAAACGCCCCTCTCTCCCGGGATAAGGGTGGGGCGGACACACACACACACACACACACACACACACACACACACACACACACACGTGCAAACACAGGAAAGAGCGGGTTATCGTGCACGATCCGGCCGTAAACCAAAATCTGTTTATAATCCGTGTCCTGATTCTCAAGAAGGCACACGCTTCAGGGAATATTGTTTCCTTCCTCTTTCCGTTCTGATAAAGGGGCCCCGGCGCGGGGGCTTCACCTGAACGGTAGTCGATAAGGGCCCCCTAAATCACGCGCCTTTTTCGGCCAGCCGCCGGGAAAAACGGATAAAAAAACCCGCCCGAATCAACATACGGAAGAATGCAGATGTACCCTTTCTTTATTTTCTTTTATCGCCCTCGGACTGATTTCGGGAACGGGCGCAGGTTTTATTGTATTATATGCAAGCGCGTTGCGCCTTGGTTATGTGAGAAAGAAAAAATGAAATGCATTCAAAATTTTACCCCGCGGCATTCAACTTTGAGGAGGAGAAATATCGTTTAAAACGGTCAGAAAAAAATGCGTCACTATCCAGGTCGAAACTGTGAATGGGGACCGCGCGTGGGAGCAGCCGGTAGGTCGCGGTAGCAGTGTGGCTCCCACAACAACAACAACAACAAACTTGCGAAGGACAAGACCACTCGAACGCACAACACGGGACCCATCCATTGTCGGGGTCGAAATTGATTTGATCCCGATAAGCCACCCAGCAGACACCTGCCCGGGAGGTGACCCGCTGGGAGGAGGGTGTCCCCTGGGTGGAAAGGGGGGGGGGGGCTCTCGAAATCAGCTGGGAAGAAAAAGGACGGTGCTCGCTTCGGCGTCACGCCGTCTGTCGTCGCGCCGCCACAGTTTTTGTGCGTGTTTTCTGATTTTGAAACTCAGCGCGCTGTCTGTCTGCACACAGGAGCGGCCGGCGGCGCGGCGGTGCAGTAATTATCGTTGCCGAAAATAACAACAAACAAGTGCGCACGTCGGCCCGATCGCCCTTTCACCGCTCCCTGCTTTTAATGAGCTGTCTGCAGCTGCTGTTTTGCGGTGATTGGCTCGGCCATGCAAAAATGCAGAGCTGGGTGAAGCCACGGCGGAGCCCACGTCAAGACGCGTGTAACGCAAGGCTGCGCCCGGCTGCAGGTGGCGGCGGCGGTAGCGGCGGCGGTGGAGTAGCTTCCAGCGGCCGCCGCCAGGGCGCAGCACAGCATGGGACCGGCGAGACGAGGCACACCGCCGTGGCTGCTGGACACGGCCTTTGCGATCGGCGAAGGAGCGAACCTGGAACTCTTGAGCCACGTGACGCCCGCAAACTTTGACAACATTTTGCGATTTTTTGGAGGTTCAGGCCTAAAACAGTTAGAGATAAACAAAGTTATGCTTAGAATAACTTGAATTAGAGGTTCAATTTTAGATTAAAGGCATGCCGAGCGTACACCTTTTTTTTGTAGCCGTTGACAAGAAAGTAGGCGCCCAAAACGTCAACAAATGTTGAGTTCGAGGGCCCTGCCTTCGAGTCTCTTTCTTGGTCCTGCTGCCGCCGCGTACATTTTTCATAGCCTCGACCGCCGTGAGGCCTGGGCAGGCCTGTGGCGTCGAAGCCCATCGTGCCTGCACTGTAACGACCATCGGTGGGCCTTCGACATTCGAGTTGACGCTGTCAACCCGCTCCGCGGGCGGCGCGCCGGTCAAGCCCCCCTGCGCCCCCCTGCGCCCTCCCGCGCCCCGCCCCTCTCCCGGTCGGACTCTCACTCTCGGGCCGGCAGGGCCTTGGGCAGGGCGCAGCAGGGGAGGAGGGCCTGCCGGCCCGCACGCGGTCCACCCGGGGCCGCCGAGGTCCACCCGGGGCAATCGGTATGAGAATTTTATGGGGCGCCTGCCTTATTTATTTGTTTTAGGCCAGGATATTTTAGATTCCTGATTTGTCGTATGACGTTTATTCGAACGGGCAGCCTATAAAAACAACAGTGGACGGTGCGCCAGTTCGGTTGTTGCATTCGATACGTGCGTCCGTGGGAGGACCTGCAGTGTGCTGCCGCGCTGCTTGGCGCCGCCCGGGACGAGTGTGGTGGCACCCTGGAGACCAAAACAGTCAATACAGCGCCAATATTGGCCGGCCTCTCGGACGCAGCATCCCACGCTGTCCCCCCCCCCTCTCTCTCTCTCTCTCTCTCTCTCTCTCTCTCTCTCTCCTCGCCATCGGAGGAATCAATCGGGGTGGCCCCCTTGGGGCCCTCTTCGGGTCAGGCCGGTCGTTGGGCGCCCCACGACATATTTCTGTAACGTGACGCCAGACAGTCAGCTGGCACACTGTGCCTGGCACACTGCTGTCGCGCCGGCCCCGCCATCAAGAACCATATCGACGGCGGCCGCCGGACAAGGCACGTCGCACGATTCGCTGACGGCGGATATATGTTACTGCAGACCGATTCCGAGAGCCGTCGCTCTGTCTCTCTCGCACCTGCACGGGGCGCCCCGTGAGTGCGAGAGAGACAGAGCGACGACTCGGTCTGCAGATGGCTGGACTTATGACGGCCGTCCGAGCCGTGACGTCGCCTCGCGCCCCGCGACGCCGCGGCCAGTTCGATTATTTAGAGACTCCCGGCGAGGAGGCCGTGGTCCGCCGCCGTCGCGTCGTCGGCCGTTTCTTTTAATACGCGTTCAATCGGGGGAAATAATCTCCCGGGCGCATAACAGTCGTGGACGGACCCCGCGACGCGTGTGGCGGGTCAGTAATTGGGGGTCGCACTGCGAGCGAGCTTTCGAAGCGAGAGATCGGTGGTTCAAATCCCGGTATGAATATATATTTTTTTTGTGGGACGACAAGGTGAACCTGTGAATACCGGAATCGAACTCTGTTCGCAATCATTTTCATTTGTTTTTCTGACTGAATTCGGGTACTTATGTGCTTGTTAGTGTAGGTTAGGTTGTCAGCACTGTGCTTGCGATCGTCTTTTTTCGCATCGCAAAATAAAGTCACGTTAAAATTTATTTTTTCGCTGCTTCGCCTTCAATAGTGCCCCGCAAAATAAGTCAACTGCTGACACGTTTTTCCTGCGAAAAGAAAGACAACCAGCTGACCCGAAAGAACTTGTAAATCCTTGGCGGCCTTCCCGAAAACTCCGTCACCTGCCCATTGCGGGCGCGCGAGCGTCGTCGCGTCGCCTGGAGCACCAGATTCCGAGAGTCGTCGCTCTGTCTCTCTCGCGCGCATGGGGGGCGGCCCCTACAGGTGCGAGAGCGACAGGGCGACTTCAGCGACTCTCGGAATGAGTCTGCTGGGCGCGGGTCGCCTCGCGAACCGCGCGAACCGTTCACTGGACAACACCTGCCGCGCAGGCCAGCAGGCCGGCAGTCAATCGGGTCACGGGGTGGGGCCCAGAAGACCTGTGAAGGCGGCCAAAACTTTAAACGCGTTTTGAGCTCCAGAGTCGCTAAACGAGGACTCGAACCGAACGTGTGACCCCACCAATGGATTGCTCTCCGAACGAGGAATCCATTGGGGTTACACCACGTTCGGTTTGAGTCTTAGCGACTCTGGAGCTCAAAACGCGTCTAGGAGGTTTCTCGGGGCCGCCTCACAGGACGTCTGCACGCCCAAACTGCGCCGGGGCCCCTCTGCCTGCTCCCTGGCTGCCCCTTGTTGCGGCATTAGGTAGGCCTTCATTATGTCCGGCAAACGGAAGGATATCCTAATGACGGCATCAAGGCACCTCGAGTGGCCATAATTCGTGGCTCGTATGATCGAAGGCTGCCGGGAGGGTCCGCGAGGCGAGGCTCCCGCGACGCGGGGCGGGGCGCTCTTGTCGCTTCGCGCGTACAAGTCTCCGGGTCTCCCCTCCACGGAGTCCCCGCAGACCGACTCCGAGAGTCGTTCTCGTCGCTCCGTCTTCCTCGCACCTACACGGGACGCCCCGTGAGTGCGAGAGAGACGGAGTGACGACTCTCGGAAGCAGTCTGCTGGCCCGGCCGATGGCTGGCTGTCGTTGCCACGGCGACAGATAGGAGGGCGGCGATAAGCCCCGTAACGTAAAAGATTCTCCAATAAAAACGGCATTCTTGCTTACAATTCTCAAAATTTTTATGTCGTTCTGACGTGGATTCGAGTGAGCCTTTATCTGATCGAGTTCGATGGGTCGTAACCGGCTCGACTCCGGGCCGGGCATCGGGCGCAGTGGTGGCAGAGCGTATTGAGGGGGGCGACCCGACTTTGATGAAGCTGGCCGTGTTAACAGGCGCTGTAGACAAGGTCCTTGAGCATGTTCAATCGGTGTCGGATGCAGGCGCGTCGCGGGCCAGAAGACCGATAAGGGTGGCCAAATTTTTGGACGCTTTTTGAGCTACAGAGAGTCGCTAAACAGGATTCGAATCCAACGTATGACCCCACCAGTGGCTTGCTCGTTCGGAGAGCAAGCCATTGGTGGGTTCATGCCGTGACTCATACGTTCGGTTTGAGTCCATTTAGCGACTCTTGAGCTCAAAACGCCTGTAGAATACCTGTTTAAAATACGAGTGAAATTCCTTCGGAGGCCTCAGTTATACTATGGACAGTCTGCAGACAGACTCCAGACAGGCTGCGCCGGGAGGTCCCCTTCAACTCTGACCTCGCTGCAAACGGCTGGCTACTGTTTCCTTTATAAAAGCCACAGGCCGTGCAGCGCTCGGTGCAGCGTGCCTCGCTTGTTTGGTTTTATTCGACGGATGCTTTGTTTGGCGTTTCCACCTTTTTTCTCCATTTTTGATCATAACGTCGAAAGGGCGAGGCGTAGGAGAGAAGGACACCCAAGGCAGGATGAAGTGAGAGGGGAGGGAGGTCCAGAGATTCGTGAGATGGCAGGACAGCGAGGGGCCCAAGTCGTGGTCTGGTCACACCGCAAATCTTTAGTTTTCTCCGGCGATTTCGCCCGCTGCTGCTCGCCGCACAGTGGGCCAGACGACCAGCTCAGGCGGCCAGAACTATAGACGCGTTTTGTGCTCCAGAGTCACTTAATGTGACTTGAACCGAGGGTGTGACCCCACCAATGGATTGCTCATCGAATAAGGAATCCATTGGTGGTATCACACGTTCGGTTCGAGTCCTGTGCGGCGACTCTCAGCTCAAAACGCGTCCAGAGTTTTGGCCGCCTGCTCCGGGCTTCTGTCCCACTGTGCGCGCCGTGGCCCCGTCACCACACCAGTAAGTTGCAGGCCACGTAACGCGACTAAATATCATCGCCAGAGTCCGACTTTTGAAACTCTTCTCCCCGCTCGCCGCTCTTTGGTCCGGAGAGCGGTAATGCGTTTCACTTTTGACTTGGCGTGCAATCCGATGGTAATGTTAGGCCCACGGGAGCTGGAGGAGCTTGCACCTGTACTGGGCCGGCACGGGGCGAGGCGGGGCGAGGCGCGGGGCTAGCCGTACCGCCCCGAGTCCGCCCACTCCCTGCATGCCCGGCCGTCCATGTCGTGCGAGCTGCAGACTCATTCCGAGAGTCGTTTTCGTCGCTCTGTCTCTCTCGCACCCGTACGGGGCGCCCGTGAGTGCGACAGAGACGGAGCGACGAGAACGACTCTCGGAGTCAGACCGCTGTACTGTAATTACAGACAGAACACATTACGCCACGGGACATGCCGAGCTAGCCGGCTAGAGATAGAGGAGATTGAGACACGCTAGATTTTAAATTCCGCGCGCGCTGATAAAACAATTGGCCGATTAGCATCCAGCCGTGACATGTTGCAGGATAAGCGCGGCGCCGTATGAGAAATTGACAGGAACTGGGTTTTCAGTCCGAGCGAGCCAGTTAGACTGAAGCAGAGGGTCGCCCTCTGTTTTCAAGTGAAATCCGTTTACGTTCTGAAATGAAGCGTAGTAGGCTTGTCGGCACAGTGGGCCAGCAGACCGTTGGGTGCGGCCGAAATCCCGGACGCAGAGTCGCTAAATGGGGCTCGAACCGAACGTGTGACCCCACCAATGGACTGCTCTCCGAACGAGGAATCCATTGGTGGGGTCACACGTTCGGTTCGAGTCCCATTTAGCAACTCTAGGTCTCAAAACGTGGCGAGAATTTTGGCCGCCTCCACCGGTCTGCTGGCCCACTGAGATCTGCCCAGATTCCTCTTATCTAAATGCATAGGGTAATTTCATGCACCATTCCAAGCGTAGCTTCTTAAAATACAGTATAGTTTTACCGATGAGTCGGGAGTGAGAAACTTCGGACGGGTACCGACAAAAACAGTGGGTGGCGATAGGACGCCGAGCCCAAGGTCGAGGCTCAAGGCCGGCGCGCAAATGATGACAAACTCGACGCGATCCATCAGCAGCGCCGCCGCGCGGCATCAGGCCCGGGCCGCACTTCGATATAAATTGTCTCGACACGGAAGCTTCGAGAGATCGACCGTGGAAATGAGAATCAGGACCCCGGCCGGACGAATCGTGCGGCGCTGCGATGCGGAGCGACTCATTTTCGAGACGGACCGAAGGAAACGAGGCGAAAAAAGAGCCGGAAAAAATAACATTGTGTGAATCGAGGGAAATCATCGCAGACTGCATTGATGGAAGTTCTCAGGGCCGCTCGTTCGCTCGGTCAGATGAGTCAGTCGAATTGAACGAGCCGGTTGCCTGTTGGCAAGAAGACTGACACGAATGGCCTAAACTTAGACGCGTTTTGAGCTCCAGAGTCGCTAAATGGGACTCGAACCAAACGTGTGACTCCACCAATGGATTTCTCGTTCGGCGAGCAATCTATTGGTGGGGTCATACGTTCGATTCGAGTCCCATTTAGCGACTCTGGAGCTCAAAACGCGTCCGGGATTTCGACCGCCTCCACTGGTCTTCTGGCCCACTGTGCCGTGCCGCAGGCCAATGACACGTTTGGACAGCCTTAGTCGCGGCACCGGCGGCGCAAACGGCAGCCATATACGAACACCATATTGCAACGAATAATTAGCCCAGCGTGCTTCACGCCGCATCGTGGAATCGCTACTGGGCAGCGCGGGGCGGGGCGGAGAGAATCCCATTCCATCCCAATTTAGGTCTTAATTCCACAGCACTATGTGATGCCAAAGCAGGAAAACAAATAATGCAACACCGACGTCGTGATATAGCGCCACTCCCCCCCTCTTGCTTGCCCAACGCCGGCTGGCCGGAACGGTGTCGGTTCGGTGTCGGATCGGGTTCGCGCCCCGCTCCGTTCCGACCGACGGCGACGTACGTTCAGACGTTTCGTCGCCCTTTTCGCGCACACTGGAAGCACCGAGCCCACCACCGCGACGAGCGATGCAGAGCGATGGGTGCCCGCATTGTCAGCGAGAGCTCCCCGCTTCGCCGCTTCAGCCGACACCTCTTTTGATTAAAAACACACGATGCACCGCCCTCACCTGCGCCACTGCCAAAACAACGCGCTGCTCCCCCTTCCCCCAGACGAGAAGCACCCCGTTGATCACAAGTTTCGCGTCACCGACGGAAAGAATGAAAGGAAAAAAAAGTAATGCAAAAAGCACGGGGGCACTGGCTGCGTGGTTCGGGGATAGAGATTCTTGAAAAGGCGGTGAATTCATCCGCAAGCTGGCTGAGCCGGGCTGGGCGGAGGGAGGCGGACGAAGCGAGCGGTCCTTGGATGGTCAGTCAACCCGCGGCGGGACGGCACTTTCTCGGCCCGGCCAAAGGACCAAAAAGTAATGGAAAAGAGAGGCGCCGTACAAATGTCCATACAAAGCTATGAAAAAACATGCTTCGGTCGCCGCGCTACACACAGTAGCCGTTCTCGGCTCCGGACTTGTGGTCACGATAGCATGGCGAGCGACCGCAGATGACCCTTGCTCGCCCTGGCCGCCCCGGCCGCCCCGTGCCTCCGGGCCCCAGTGAATCTAGGCACCGGCCGGGGGCATCGCTATTAGCGTTTCAAGAAAAGTGGCAAAAACGTAAAAAAAACATTAAAAAAAAAAAACTTTTAAAATGGAACAGATGACTTCTTTATGTTTTCGTACCTTATTTCAGTCGATCGAAATCCTTTTTCCAGGAACCCTTCGATTGATGTAAAGCGTAGACTTGACTTCGTGTGGCGTGAGTATATACGGTCCCATACCGCACGTCAAATAATCGAAAGCAAAACAAACATGCCATACGACTCTTGTTGGGACTGTACTATTTGTTGTTGTTTGCCCTATGTGCCCCCGTCGGCATGCCCAGCACGTGGCTGGCGACCGCGAAGACCAGCGCCACCAATAATGAAAGTAATAAAAATAATAAGGACTCGTCGAATCATCATTTCGCTATTACTAGGGACTCATATTCGATTAACTCTCTCGACGATTTGTAGCTGCGGCGGGCGTGCCGTCCACGTGCCCGGGGCGGGGTGGGGCGCGGCGGGGCGTACCGGGGCGTGGCGGGGGCGAGGCGGGGTCACGGTGGTCAGTCTGCTTGACTGCACCCTCTTGATGGCCAGCAGGCCGTCCTGGACGCGGGCCTGCAGCCCAAGGGCCGGCGGACCTCGCCCCGGGGTGGTCGAGTGCCCTTGGAGCGTGCCCACCTCGAGGACGCCAAGGACCCCCTTATCCCTTGTCCTCGTCCCTCCCTGCCCGCGCTGTCCTTTTCTTATTCGAAGAGCATCCCGAGTTCGAACCGAGCAGGGCCTTCCGATCGTCGTTGCGCAAGCGGACGCGGGTGGCACGGGTTTTCAAGATGGTGGCGTTTGACTAAGGGTGTTCCTTTCTACTGCAAAGGCGGCGTGTTACATTGGGTGTTCCTTACTACTGCAAAGGCGGCGTGTTACGTTGGGTGTTCCTTACTACTGCAAAGGCGGCGTGTTACATTGGGTGTTCCTTACTACTGCGAAGGCGGCGTGTTACGTTGGGTGTTCCTTACTACTGCAAAGGCAGCGTGTTACGTTGGGTGTTCCTTACTACTGCAAAGGCAGCGTGGTACGTTGGTTGTTCCTTGCGGCGTGTTACGTTGGGTGTTCCTTACTACTGCAAAGGCGGCGTGTGACAATGAGTACTCCTTACTACTGCAAAGGTGGCGTGTGACAACTACAGCAAAGGTGGCTGACAACTAATATTCCTTACTCCTGCAAAGGCGGCGTGTGACAATGCGTATTCCTTACTACTGCCAAGGCTGCTCGTGACAATGGGTATTCCTTACTCGTGCAAAAGCACACCCAACTTCATCAGGGGACAATTCTAGACCGCTGCTCTCTTCGCGATCCCATTCCCTTCCAAGTGTAGGCAAACACAAACACCTCTCCAAATCGGTCACGTAGCTGAGCACGGACCAGGTCACTTTGACCACCTCACCGCCATGCGGCCAGCGAGGCCGGCGGGGCCATGGCGTCAGCACGAATCAAAATAAGGCATTTCTCATCGGCAGGCCGCTGCGCTGCGTTCTGGAGAAGGCGACTCCAATAAGGAGAAATAAACAAAGGCCGAGCTCACCGACTAATAACCTTCAATTTACCTGGAGATGATACGCTTCCACTAATGCCGGGAAAACGCTTGTCTGCAGCCTCCGCAGCCTCCGCAGGCGACCGCTAATAATTATATGCGGCTGGCTGTGGACACAAGCGCGGTTTGCCACCGGACCGATGTGGACCGCGATCGACCGACAGGGCCAGTACGAAAGCCTCTCAGGATGATGAAACAGAAACAGAAGTCCCACTGGAACCTGCTGCACAGTGGGCTAGAAGACCGGCGCAGCGGCCAAAACTTAAGACGCGTTTTGAGCTCCAGAGTCGCTAAATAGGACGCGAAGCGTTCGTGTGACCCCATCAATGGATTTCTCGTTCGGAGAGCCATCCATTGATGGGGTCACACGAACGTTTCGAGTCCTAGCCTATTTAGCGACTCTTGAGCTCAAAACGCGCCTAAAGTTTTGGCCGCTGCGTCGGTCTTCTGGCCCACTGTGTGCTGGACCATGGCGGGGCTGGACCGCAGACCCGAATCATCTAAATCTGCTACTGTGACTTCGCGCCACTTCGCAGACCCTCGGTCTTCCCTGGCACCCCACCGGTCCACCGCGACACGAAGCACAGCGGCGCCATCTACACTCCGTTTTCCCAATAACTCCTCTCCGATACGGCCCTGGCATGGCGTAGAGAGGCGTGCGGAGCAGAGGCCGTTCCGTTTCGTTCCGAAACTCGTTTCCAATTTTCCCGTTCCCCCGCCGGCCGTTTGCCCGCGCGCGCCGCGGCAACGGGCCATTTCCCCCGCTGGGAAAGCACATCCAGTAATCCAGTCAGGCCAACATCAGGCCCTTCCTCACCATGGCTTGCCATGGCTTGCTCGCCGTGGCTTTTGCTCGTTTTATTTATGCAATTTTGCCGGTCCTGCCTAGGATTCGGAGGCTTCGAGACTTGTAAGGCCCGCCTTTCCTTTCCCGCCATTATTTTCTATAGCCCCTCGCCGCCTCGGCGGGCCCGCAACTAAAATTCAATAACTACCGCCGAGGACGCCATCATTGTTATTCTCCGCCGGTGTACATATCGTTGCCGGCATTTTTTCGAGAGGGATTGGTCGTCTGAGGAGCAGCCACCGCGACGAGAGGTTTCATCTTTAGTTCGCTCTGACATTTCCCTCCCCGGCCTCGAGAGCTCCCCAATCCCTCTCTGGCTGCGAGGGCGAAGGGCGAACATCTTTCTATCAGGGCGCCCTTGAGTTTGGCATCGCGACCCACTTGCCAAACATTTTCCCACTTTTTTTTCTCATTTTTTTGCTCCTCTCTCTCGTCCTTGCCTTGCTTTCCCCGTCCCGAGTTGATACTTGCCATTTTTATTCATCACCGTGCCTTTCCCCGGCGGTCCAGTTTGGAATCCAATAACGAATCCCCATTATTCGGCTGGAATCGGCAGCGCAACACTTGTCGCGGTCCTTTCAGAGCGCGCTACGCCGCTCCGCGCCTCGAGACGTCCTCCAGGATCTGTGAAAGGACGTGCGCTCCTTCCATCCACCTGTCGGAGGCATCATTTCCGTGCTGCCGTCACTCCATCCCGCTGTGTAATGCCATTCCGTTCTATCCGTCCGTCTATCTGCGAGGCGCGAAGTGGTCAGGGGCGGCAGTGGCGCGGCCCTGGATCGGGCTGATCCCTGGTGGTCTAATCTGCAAAGCAGAACGCCGTGGCCTAAGGGTTGGGTTCGGGAGGGGCCGCAGCAACTCCAACCAAAGCGAGGCCAAGATCTAATTCAATGAGTCCGACAGAGCCCCTTTGAACCACTTACGGAGGCGTGAACGGAACAGTGTGCCGCCCGCAGGGTGAACCGGGGCAGGAGCACGACACGCAACGGCGGAGAAAGATCGCTACTTTCGATCTGAACGTGTGACCCCACCAACGGATTCCTCGTTCGAAGAGCAATCCATTGGTGGGGTCACTCGTTCAGTTCGAGCCTCATTTCGCAAATCTGGAGCTCAAAACGCGTCTGGGATTTTGACCGCCTCCGCCGCTTTTCTGGCCCACTGTGTGCGACGCGCATCGGAACTGCCTCCTAACGAACTTAGCCCGCCCTGATCCTCTTCCGCGCACCGCACATCTTGCGTCGCCATGCCTCCCTTCGCTCGCCTCTCTCGCCTCGCTCTGCATCATTAAAACTTCTCTTACGCGTCTGTTACCTTTCCCGCTGTCACACGCCTCCCCTCTTTCGGCCCGGGGCCCAGCCGTGGCCCAGCCGTGGCGCAGCCCAGCCCGCCCGCCCAATCAGCGGCGGTGGTTACTGCCCCACTTCGGATGGCTCCCGAAATCCGAATTTACATACCATACAATATTCGCACGCCCCTCGCCAAAGTATACCGAGGCGGCCAGGCCTTGCGGCCCCGGCGGAGGCGTCATCCTTCATTCATGAATATTGATGCATTTTCGGTCGGTTCCACTTGGAATGATCTGCTATTTCTACGCGCCCCGTCTCTCTCTGTCACGCGTTTGTCGATGGCGCCCCTGTTTCGCTCTCCTCATGTCCTCCGTACCTGAGCGCGTCAACCTGTAGCCCGGGGCGACCGGTCTGCCTCCAACCGTTGGCGCTCGCAAACGCTCACGCGCTCCGCCACCACCCCAACACCCGCACCTTCTCCGGAATTTCCGACCTGGTCGTCTTCCGGTCCGGCACCTGTCTATGAGTCAAGGCGCTGCCTTCGCTGTGCGTATAAAGGCTCCGCTGCGCGCTCGACCAGAGCCGAACCAGTCCGGACGTAACAGCGCAACCGGCCGCCGGTCAGGTTTGTGAAGCATGTCTTCCGAAAACAATATTATACACCTATAGCGAGCCGGCCATCGGAGAATTAACGTGCGCGAACTCATTGTTGGCTGCATTGTCTTGTTGTAATTTTTTTTTGTGGTCATCGTTACGTTTTTTATTGTAAGCTTTTTCGGCTGTTTGTGATGTTCGCCGCCGGGTATCGGTCGGAGGAAGGTGCGCGAGCCAGCGTGGACTAAATGAACGTGAGAAAAACGGCGATTGTTTATTTTCGGCTTCCCGAAAAGTTGACTTGTGTGTGTGATTTGGCAGATCGACGACGTTGTCCAACGCAATGGTCAGAACGGGAGTCCAGCAGCAAGTTTTTACTTTTTCTCGTAACAGGTAAAAACGACGTTTAATATCTTTTTCCTTTTTTTTCTTTATTGTTTTTGATTTGACGTACTATTTTTTTCCTGGCGCATGCGCATGCGAAGTGGGCAGGCAACCTTCATTTCCCCGAAAAAAAAAAAACGTGTAATCAAACCTCATTCGACTTCTGAATTCATTAACGGATTCAGCGCTGCTACTCCCACATGCCTGCTCCCTCACTCATCTTCATCTTTTTCTGTCTTCCTCCCGTCCGTCGGTCTTCATCGCGGATTTCCGCTCGACTTACTCGCAGGACAACCCACTCGTGGCCGGGTTAGCTCGGAGACGGCAAACAGCACAGTGGGCCAGAAGACCGGTGAAGGCGGCCGAAATTCTGAACTCGTTTTAAACTTTAAAGTCACTGAACGGGGCTCGAATCACGCGTGTGACTCCACCAATGGCTTCCTCATTCGGAGAGCAATCCATTGGTGGGGTCACACGTTCGCCTCGGGTCCTGGTTAGCGACTGTGAAGCACAAAACGCGTCCGTGAGTTTTGGCCGCCTCTACCGGTCGAGGCGAGGCCGATGCGCGAACCGACGCACCTCGTGTTAAACTTGTTCGAGTGCGAGAGAGGCGGGTCGCTTCCCACTATCATTCCGAAATGTCTTTCACACGTTTTAATGCCCCGTGCGTGGGAGGATAAGGGCGACAGGCGAAGGGAGGGAAGGGGGAGGCCGGAGGTGCGCCCAATAAGTGCCCCGTCAAGGCACCTGCCTGATTTGCATAGCTCGTATCGACCAGCGCCGCGTTGCAACGCGTTGCCCGTGGAGCCGCACACCTGTCACAACACAACGGCCGGCGGTCAATGAGCCTCGCGAAGCTCGTTCGGAAAATCATTTTCCCCTCCGGGTTTTGTCCGGCGCGTCGTCGAGTTTGTAGTTTGCGACGACCGCCGCTGTGTTGCTCCATCTGTGACCAAAACCCTTCCAGTGGTCTGCCTCACGGCCTCACGGGGACACTGACTCACTTCATAGCGCCACATGTCAACCGCCCCCCCCCTCTTCCCCCTTCCTCATTGCCGCAACAAAACAGCCAACTTGTCCACAGCAGGGTGGACAAATCACAGTCCCCGTCCCCGTCGTCCACCACCCCGAGGTCCAGGCGGGCGGGGCCGCCGCGTCACCTGCGCGCGCCTTTTGTTTTTACTCCTTTCAATATCGGAATTGTAAAGCAACGGCCACCCGGACGGTCTCGGACGCGACGGCAGGATGATGGCACATTGCGACACGACGCGCGGATTAGTGGCGAATGCAGAACGGGCCGGTCTTTGGCTGCGTCCATCAGCTTCCGGATTTTGTGTGTGTGTGTGTGTGTGTGTGTGTGTGTGTGTGTGTGTGTGTGTGTGTGACGCGCCGACGGCTCCCTTTATGCAAAGCAGTGCACCTTTTGTTTCAGACACCTTCACCCCAGCGCGCTGTTTCCCATTGGTCCCCCATTGGTTCCCATATACCGCGACTGGGGGGTTGATTACGATTACCCCTATATATCGCCACACCAAGTCCGTTGCCGCGCTGCCGGTGTGCCATTGTTTTACTTATTTATTGATGGACAGCTCGTGAGAAACACATTTGCCTGCACGCTGGGCCGCCGATTTCCGCGATGTCGCGCCTGTCAGAGTGAGAAACGTCATGCGAGACGACTGAACTTGCAGGTTTCAGTGTAACGGAATTTTTTCTTTCTCTCTACTTCTCTTTTTTCGCAATCCAAAAAACCAAAAGAACGAAAAAAAAAATAGAAATTAAAAAAAAAGTGTTTACAGTTTGCTGTGCTTTCTGGACGTGTGAAAACGTCTTTGTGTCTTTGTATTTTCAGTGCAAATAAGAATCGAGCGAAGCTGAAACAAGAAATACCCATCGAGTGTTTCTTTTTTCCCCCTCCTTCGGGATGCTGGGTTCATTTTAATTCGAAGTGGGCATTGCCGCCGCCGCAGTGCGCCCTTCCCAATAAAGAACGAAACGAACGCAGCCGTCGTTCCCACAGCAGCGAGAAAACCGCTCCAAACCAATACTGTTCCCAAACCACACGGGAGCAAATATCACGCGCCACCACTTACAGCACCGTCCCCCCCTCCCCCTCCCCCTCTCGGCTACCGGGCTTTCCCTGGCCAGTGCGGCTGCACACCGCACCGGAGCACGTGGTGTGTAGACTCTCGAATTACTTTCCTTGATTACGTGACGGGGATACGTTTTTATCAATTCCGGCAACATAGCCGCCGCCGCGTGTTCCTTGCGCTTTTTGACGATTTTCCCTCGATTTTTCCGCTCGAAAAGAGGAAAAGCAGAAGACGAGATGGAAAATCCGTCGAGAAATGCGGTCTGCCGTGCAGACTTAATGTGTTTGTCCACCAATTTTTGGTCGACGATGTTCAAGTTTTCTGTGTATCATAAGAAGAAATTATTGTATAAATTTGTTCGCGTATGACTATAACAAAACATAAGCAGTTTTTCTCGTTCAAAAATGGTAAAAAAGTACATCCTGCTCACAAAAAACAGGTAATGTCCCGTACACACTATATGCTTTTGTACAAGTTTTGTACGAGACATCACAGTTTTTTTGTGCTCACGAACTTTTCGTACAAATTTGTACAAAATTTAGTACAATTTTGTACAAAAATGGCGAAAAATGTGCAGTTTCTCGCACGAAAATTGAACGAAAATGTCGTGTGCGCAAAAAACTGTGATGTCTCGTACAAAATTGTACGTAACGTTTAGTGTGTACAAAATTGTGCATAATATTTATAGTGTGTAGTGGCGCCTCTCTGATCCGGGCGGCACGGCGGCAGCGCAGGCAGGGCAGCAGCAACTTCCAAGGCGGGAGTTTCCGGTCATGAGCAAAAGCTAAATGCAGGTAATTAGATTGTGGGCGATTGCTCGCGAGCGTGTCTGGGCGAACACACAGCGGCCCCGCCGCCGATACACTTGCATCGTCTCCGCTCCACCACAAACTTGCGAGTCGAACAGAGTTATAATAATCATAACTGCAGCCGCGCTGCGCCTCGTACGTGACGGGGCCTCATTAGCCGCAATCAAAGGCTCGTTGTGCTCGCTCCGTCTCTCTCGCACTCGCGGGGCGCGCCGCCGGGTCTGCAGGGGTGCGAGAGAGACGGAGTCGGCGTGCAGCGCGCTCAGCATCTCCATATCTAACAACGCCCAGGCGATGGCCAGTGCCATGACCAGTGCCCGTGCGGCGGCACTGTTTGGCCTACAGTGCAGGCAGTCGGTGCCTCTTTGCGCGGGCAAACATTGGGCCAAGAATAGGGCAATCATTGGTCAAACATTGGACGAAACATTGATAACAAGGGCAAGCATTCGTGTTCTACTATCTTCTGAGCTCGCTGCCAGGTGGCAACCTTAGTCATCCCCGCAGTGAAGGCAGTCAATATGCCTCTTTCCAGGGGCAAACTTAGGGCAAGACAATGATAAAACATTGGGCAAACATTGGGAAGCGTTCGACTGGCTTCCGCGGTCGCTTCCGAACGGCAACCCTATAGTCACCCCAACGCCTCTGGCCCGGGGGTAGTACAGTGCAGTGGGACCCATCTCGTTAATAATACACGGCCATCGTGTCCGACTTTGCCTGCCCTTCTGCATCGCGCGTCTCCGAGGCCCCATCTGCACCACCCCGACAACGCCTCCGACGGACTTATTTTGAGGTGGTCGGGCGGCATCGCCGTTCGCGACCGAAAGACAAGCCATGCAAAAGCGCGCTCTAAGAGACAAGACCGTCGAAATGATGAACGAATCGAAGGCATGATGGTTTTACGTTTAGGAACTCCTCTTTCCCTTTCTCGCGTGCATTGGTGAAGCTGTTTCTGCTTTTCCTTCGATCACCGCGCTGCTCCCCGTTTCGTCAGCGGCCCTGCTCAGTGGGCCAGAAGACCGGCGCAGGCGGCCAAAACTCTAGACGCGTTTCGAGCTCCAGAGGCACTAAACAATACCCGAATCGAACGTGTGACCCCACCAATGGACTGCCCTCGGAACGAGGAATCCATTGGTAGGGTCACACGTTTGTTTCGAGTCCCATTCAGCGACTCTGGAGCTCAAAACGCGGCCGGGATTTTGACCGCCTGCGCCGGTCTTCTGGCCCACTGTGGCGCCATCCTCCATCACGCCGTGCAGGCCTTGCAGAAGGCAGAGCCCGCGGAGGTCATCAGCTCGGTCATAAAGCGAGCTTTGACCACGCCACGCCCCGCCAGGCCACGCCAGCCGCCATTCCATTTCGGTAAGGTTGCGCTCGGTTATTGTCTCTCTCACTCTCTCTCTCATCTTTCACAGACAGAGACACATCGCGCGGCGTGGCGCGGCATTCGATGGCAATGTCTGGGACACATAGCGCCCCGCCCCGCCCCGCCGTGACATGTGACGTACGGCGCGCTGAGAAATGAGAACGCGAGACAGAAAGGCAAATGAGCGAGAGAGATCGACGATGTTAAGAATTGACGAGCGAAGCGGAGAGAGAGAGAAAGGACGAGAGGATGGAACAGATGGAGGAAAGGAAGAGGGAAATATGCAGAATGGGCAAAGGGGTGGCATAGAGCATCAAAAGTGCGTGTGTGTGTGCGTGCGCGTTCGTTCGTGTATCAAGGGGTGGACTAGACAAGGATGGATGCAGGGATGAGACTGATGAGTGGCGTGGTCTTGTGGGAGCGAGACATCTCGGCGGCAGCGGGAGGGAGACGAAGAGAGAGCGAGGAGTGAGAGGGAAGCACCCCGGGCCAGAGAGGCTCAGTCGGATATGCATATGAGGTCGGACTTGAGTTTTATGATCTATATATTATTCCTACTGATACTCTAGGGTCCAAGGGGGAGGAACAGGGAGATGGCATAAGCAGCGGGGATGTTCCTCTCGATATGCATCCCCTGCGGATTGCCGGGCTGGCCTGGCCTGGCCGCAAAGGCTCGTTGAGCTCGTGGGTGGCGGACGGGCCCATTCCACTATCCACTATTTCGACGGTCATCCAACTATCTTCTGACAGTCTTTCGACGTTCTTTTCACTATGATGGTCTTTTTACGGTCTTTCCTCTGTCTTTCCACCATCTTTTGACAGTCAATGGACAGTCTTTTATTGACGCCCTTTCTAAGATCTCCCACTCTCTTTTGACGGTCTTTTCACTATGACGGCCTTTTCACGGCTTTTCCGCCACATTTCCACCGAATTTCTACCACCTTTCCACTACCCTTCCACTCACTATCTTTCCACTATCTTTCCAGTATCCCTTGACGGTCTTCCGACGGCCTTTCGACAGCCTTTGGCGTGCCAAGGCGCGGCGCTGCTGGCCAAACGAATATAAACGCACTCCTGTCGCGCACGTGTCCGCGATCCAGTCCATTGTCTGGCGATGCTCGGCGCCCTCGGCTCGGCTGGCTCGGTTCGCCTTGCCGAGGTTAGTCCACTGGTCATTACCGTAGATTCGTGGCTCTGTAATTAACGGTGTGGCTGCAGGCTCATTCAAGCGCTCCCTCTCTCTCGCACCCCCGGGCAGGGGGCACCGAGCGCGAGAGAGCGACGAAAGCCGTGTTCGGAATCAGTCCGCTGGCTGGCGCGCCATGGCGCCGGCCGACACGTATGGAAATGATTGTGTGAACTCGGCCCGTCCGCCTGCCTGGCTGCCTGGCTTTGTGCCGCCAGCCACCCCAACCACTACTTTCAGCCAAGGACTGGCTGCCAGCTCGGCCTGCCCGCCTCTGGTCAGCTCGCGGCGGCACGCACCGCGCACGCACCGCGCACGCCATGGGAGCCCCGAAGAAAGCACGCAGGTCAACTGATTCAGAGAGCCGTTTTCGTCGCTCTGTCTCCCTCGCACCTGTACGGGGTGCGCCATCAGTACGAGAGAGACTGAGCGACTTTCGGAATTCGTCTGCTGAATACTAAGCGAGCTTTTAGGTAAACGGGACTGGCGGTGCGCAGTTCGGTTTCGAGGTTGGGATGGCCGTCGGTCGCGCAGTGGTCATCATCGCACTGAACAAGCGGCCCACGCCAGCCCCCTCGACTGCAACGTGCTCAGTACATTTTCTCAACGCGATTTTTAACGTGCGGCGCGACCAAAATATTCTCAGCCCCTGCTAAAATACAGAAGGACTTTCAGCCTCGCTGACCAATTACTTTCCGTGTCCTCTCACACAGCAGTAAGGGAGCATATATCTCTGCCGCTCAGCCAATAAAAAAAGCGTGACATTGTTTTGAAGCGCATGATTAAACATTTTTGGAGGAGACAGTATTTCCGCATGCGGAATGAAGAGAGAGAGGGAGAGAGAGAGGGAGAGAGAGAGAGAGAGAGAGAGAGAGAGAGAGAGAGAGAGAGAGAGAGAGAGCGAAAGGGGGAAGAGAAGGAGGCCTCTCTGTCGATGTGCTTGATGGCTGCGCTGTATAGTCGGCCCACCCTTCCTTCACGCCTCTCGCCCGCAGACCAAACGGCGAACACCGCAGCCCCGCCCCGCCCCGCCCCGCCCCGCCCCGCCCCGCCACGGCCGAATGGGTGGGCTGGGTAGGCGCCACACCTCGGAAGAGTCGATACAAATACGATACTACTACTGCAGCGGGGCGGCGGCGAGGGCGCAGCAGCCGCCTCTATGCTCGTGCATATTCATGCCGTCACAGGAGGAGTAAGCCGAGGGAGGTGGCGGGGCGTGGCGGGGCGGGGCGGGGCGGGGCGGCGAGGGGCGCAGATATCATTTGACGAAGGCAAAAGACATACACGAGAACCGCCGCCGCCGGAGCGCCACCGAAGGGGTGATAGGGTAAAAGGGAGGGGGGAGGGGCTCCCTGAAAAGCCCGCGCGCCGTCGGCGCCGTCCTCGCCGCACACCTTGTAGGTGTGTGTGTGAGTGCGTGCCGGATTGATGCCGCAGACTGGAGCGAGATGCAAATTAGCAAATCAGGAGGAACGAAAAGGGGTGAGGGCGAAAGGGAATTCGCGGAAACAGCGCGGCGCCGTGACGCCGTGACGCCGTGACGCCGTCACTGGTGTAAATCAACTCAGAAATTTTCTGATAAACGGTGGATTTTCTGATAACTTGACAAAAAAACATCAGATTTCGAGTATTTTCTGATAACGTCTATGATTTATCAGAAAGAGGTCATCAGAAATGGTTTTTTCTGATACTTTCATAGGTTATCAGAATAGAGACATCAGAAAAAGAGGCCTTTCTGATAAGTCGATCTGATTTTTGATAACTGCTAGTTATCAGAAATATAATTGTCAGAAATGTTTCTGATGTCTGATGTTCAAAAAAAATGAGATCCCTGTAAAATACAAAGTTTACGTAATTTCAATTTCAAATTTGGTGAGTGTCTTGTTTGCAAGATTTGGCTAGGCCAGTTTTTATCTCAATGAGATCGGATCACATTTACTGTCTTTTTGAGAGTTGATGGCGAGCTAGCTCAATTTGGACTGCAGATTTGGATCGGACTCGGTTTCGACCCCCTGAAGACGTTTTCCCCGTTTCCGAGTCTCATGTAGATCAAAAAATATATTTACAAAAGAAAATGATTATTCTGATATATTTCTTTATGAGTTCAGCCGATGTTATCAGAACTAAAGTCATCAAAAAATTGAGGCATCAGAAACACAAACATCAGAAATAGGTGTCCGAAAAAACATCAGAACTCAGACATGAGAAATGTTCTGATATGCAAAAGTATCAGAAAATTTCTGAGTTGATTTACACCAGTGGTGACGCCGTGACGCCGTGACGCGGTGACGCTGTGACGCCGTGACGCGGTGACGCCGTGACGCCGTGACGCCGTGACGGCGAGGAGTGGAGCGAAGTGGAAGCAGGCGGCGCAGCCCCGATCGGCGGAGGGGCGCGCGGCGTGCAGCGCGGGGGGTTGGCGGTCGCGGGTTCGAATACCGCCCCCACGATTTGCGCGGAATTAATTTTTGCCCCCCTGAAATTCGGCAGTGGCTGTTTTCGTGGCTGACGACGACTGGGGCACAATTCATACCATCCAAAGAAACACCTCGTGAAAAGGAAAACAAAAATTCAGTTCAAACAGTACGAAAGATGCGCCGTTGGAAACTCATTGATTGAAAACGGGAAACATTGTAGGTTTTTGGCTTTTCCCGAAAGATCGCACTCTATTTCTTTCCCCAACTAAGTTCTCCAGCACCTTTCCAAGATTTCTTTTCGGCAGTGTGGGTTCACTTGTCTTCGAGCCCTGCTGCACTGGGTCACGTGGCCGCCCGGGCGATGGCAGTGCAGTAGTCCGTCGGCATTTGGCTGCGCGTGGGCTGCGCCTCGGCAAAGGGGGAATCACTGTGAATTTCGCAATCCGATGAATTTCAGTCAAAATTCGATGAATATTAATCAAAATTCGATTCATTTTCGTTGAAATTCGATGAATTTCAGTCAAATTTTGACGAATTTTAATGAATTTTAGTAAATTTCACATTTTTTATGTATTTTGGTGTACAAATTTGGCTTGAGTCATTTCCCCTTGGCCTTGGCTGCCGCGCTGCCGCCTGGGGGTAGGCGCGACGCGCGACGTACAACGCTCGCGGATGAAAGGAATAGTGGAGGACAGGCGACGCGTCGCTGTCAAAACAGAGTGGAGTGTGTGGAGCCCTTTGAGAGCAGCGAGAAGAAGTCATTCCGCATGCTAATCTTTGGCACAGTGATACAAGTTAGGCGCGCCGCGAGGGACGCCTATCGGTGACAGACGCACGGGCGGACGGCCAGACAGGGCACACAGTGGGCCAGAAGACCGGTGGAGGCGGCTGAAACTCCAGACGCGTTTTGAGCTCCAGAGTCGCTAAATCGGACTCGAACAGAACGTGTGATGATCCCACCAATGGATTCCTCGTTCGGAGAGCAATCCATACGTGGGGTCACACGTTCGGTTCGAGTCCCATTTAGCGACTCTGGAGCTCAAAACGCGTCCACCATTTCGGCCGCCTCCGCCGGCCTTGGCGGCGGACAGCCGGATAGACGGGCGCACTGCGTGAGGAATTTGGGGCGAGAAATTCCCCGCGATGATGTGGCTCACACGCAGGGTGCGCTGTGCGCTCGCAAGAGGTAAGGCTCTATGGCCGTGATTAAAAGTTTCGAGTAACGCATCCCCCGAGACAGCGCGAACTGCGTTACGCACTCCAGCACGCCCCGCCCCGCCCCGCCAACGCGCGCTGTTTAGCATACACCACTCCGAGCGCGCGGAGTCACAAGGCACACACCACTAAACAAAAATTTGGGCCTTTTTGCTGTGTTTCTGCGTGTTTCTGCAGTGGCGTAGGGCGGACCATTCGTGACGGATTTCGGGGTAAGGAACTCACTGGACTCGCGTGTGTGTTATTCAAAGTAAGGCCAGCGGCCCTCCCCTCCCAGTCTTTCCAAAGGATCTCGCAGGACTGGTGTCCATCCCCGCCACCCTTCCAGTGGACTGGATCAGTCTGGCTCTATCTCTCGTGCACCTATGCGAGGCACCCTTTGAGCGCGAGAGAGGCAGAACGGCTGCCATCACGGCACACAGTGGGCCAGAAGACCGGTTGGAGGTGGCCAAAACTCCAGGCGTGTTTCGAGCTCCTGGGTTGCTAAATAGGACTGAACTGAGACTCGTGACCCCACCAATGGATTCCTCGTTCGGAGAGCAACCCATTGGTGTGGTCACACGTTCGGTCTTAGTCCCATTTAGCGACTCTGCAGCTCAAAACGCGTCCAGAGTTTCGGCCGCCTCCACCGGTCTTCTGGCCCACTGTTCGGCGGCCGCCAGTTCTTCGGGCCCCCGGGGTTCGATCCTCTGGATACGCCGCAATGTATACAGTTTCAGGAATAATCCCGCGATGGCATTCCGAGCCAAAGACGCGGAATGGCGCCTGAGCCCCAATGAAAATATGCAAATGGGCGAACGGGGGTCGCAGCGCGGCCGCTACGCCAGCGCCGCACCGCCGGATAGGCGTGGCGGATTATTGAAACCAAGTACGGCCGGGCCGGGCCGGGCGGGGCCCCGCGCCGGACCAAGCAGGGCCAGCGGGCAAGAGGGAAGCCCCTAGCTTTTTCCCCCGACATCCGAAATATTTGTCTGGGCGGATTCGGGAGAGCATCTGGTTGGCCGGATCCACTTCGGGGAAGGCAAATAAAATGCAAAATCCGCGCTCGAGAGCGGTCAACTACTGGTGCGCGATGGGCTCAGGGCGGACGTTGAAGATGGAGGCAATGAATCGAATGTAAGCAACGAAACACGAGGAAACTCCCTCCTCCTCGATTTAGGGAAGCATGTGGGTAGCGGGGGCGGCGCCACCGCGCTCGAATTCATTACCCTTTCAAACAAAAGTTTGTCCTGCAGTTCGCCCCGCCCGGCATCGCCCGCCCCCCGCCGGCCCGGCCGAACTCGGCCGAGCGAACAGCGGCCCAATTAGGAAAATCGAGAAAGCGACTGCACTGCTAAGGCGGCCCGTGCGTGCTAATGCATAATGTTTACCAATAGCTTATCCCTGTTGGGCCGCAAGTTGGGCTCTGGGTGCGAGAGAGAGAGAGAGAGAGAGAGAGAGAGAGAGAGAGAGAGAGAGAGAGAGAGAACCGCAACACCGGAAAGGCACGCAAGTGTATGTGAAAGGACCAGAAGCCTTCTATACAATCCGTACGCCGCGCTCTCGAACTCGACCTCTGTGTGTGTGTGTGTGTGTGTGTGTGTGTGTGTGTGTGTGTGTGTGTGTGTGTGTGTGTGTGTCCGTGAGTGAGAGAGAGCACTCCGACACGCAAGCCTACGTGTTCATTGCTGGGTGTGATTGATTGCTGGGAGCAAACCACCCCCGCTCGACTCCGTGGACTCGTGCAGCCCGGCCCGATACACCAAACAACAACAACAACAACAAGAGCAGAACGTGCCGTAAGCGGCCCGATCGCCCATACTACCGCCCCATACCCCCTGCGGTGCGCTGCGGTGCGCGCCCCCAAGACGGCGGTGGCCGGGGGTGCGCGGCGTACACAGTGGCGTGCCGGGGCTCAAGTCATTTAAAACGTGGAATATTGAACGTAACGATCAGGAGGCACGTTTTGCGGCAATATGGAATCCGAGCGGCAACACAAACACCCACCCACTTTCATCCCCCCCCCACCACACACACACACACACAGACAAACACATTCTCCTCTCTCAGTCTCTCTCTCTCTCTCTCTCTCTCTCTCTCTCTCTCTCTCTCTCTCTCTCTCTCTCTCTCTCTCTCTCGCACCCACACACGGGTGGTGCACTAGTCCGTCTTTTCGGAGTAAAGTTCATTTACAATCGTCCGCGCCAAAGGGTTGCAGTGGGCGAGGCGGCCATGAGTCGGCGCGCGGGGGGATAGGCCGAACGAGATAGCCAGCAATGATAACATTTGGAATACTTTGCATATTGAGCACGGCTGAAGGGGAAGCGGAGAGAAAGAGAGAGGGGTGGGGAGGGGAGAGGGAAGGGGACTTGAAGGAAAACACAGAAGCACGCTCGAGTCCTATTATTTCACGACGCAGCCAAGTCAGAGGGAAAAATAGCGCGTTTCCCGTGTGTGTGTGTGTGTGTCCGTCCGATTCGTCGTCGTGCGTATCCCACCCCGGATATAGCACAGCCAAAGCTCAAGAAAGCTTCACTTTTTATCAATCCACGCCGTTGCATTTTTCCCCCGCTTAATTCCATAACGTTCCACCCCACCTGATGCGCGTCGTTCACACATTCGGGGCGGAGCCACGCCCCCTTATCAGTGCACAAGCGATGCCGGCCGGCCAGTGCCACGCCACTGCCAAACGAGGAGTCATTTTCCGTCCAATGGCACGGACAATTACCTCAGCAACTAAGCGGCAAAGCAAAGCGCAAGGCGGGGCAAGCAAAAGCAGCGCCGACCGATTCCGAAAGTCGTCGCCCCGTCTCCCTCGCACCCATACGGGACGCCGCGTGAGTGCGAGGGAGACGGGGCGACGAAAAACGACTCTCGGAATCGGTCTGCAGCGCCGCGCGCAGCGCATTAGCGTCATTAATGATAACAGGAAGGAAGACGCCCTCCGAAATTACGGCCGCAACGGAAGAATCGAGAGATCGAGAGTCGGATCGAGAGTCGAGGAGGGCGGCCCGCCTCGGCTTGCCGCTCGCCGGGGCGGCGCATGTGGAGATTTGTGTGTGGCACGGTGCTGCGCTTATCACCAACCGCACTCCTCGCCGAAGCCGAAGCAACGCTCTCGAATTGTTGTTGTCATTGTTGTTGTTCGAGACAGTCGAAAGTCACCGCGGAGGAGCCGACTGCGTGATCTATCCACGGGTGAGGACCGATTTTATGACGCAGCGCATCACATTGGTCGCCTATTTCCTAAAGTAGTGTGACAAAGATTCTCGACATTATGGTGAAAATTTGCTGCTGTCCAGCTGACTTTGTTACTTAGCTCTCTAAACTCCATTGTTGTTTTTTGTCGAATTGCTCTTGAATTATGAAAAAAAGCTCCACCACAATATGTTGGTGCAGCCCTTTACCGTGCGACATTTAGGGTGCGTAAGTTACGGGGAAAACGTCCCTCGGTCTCCGTGTGAACGCACGGGCAACTTTTTTTTTTTTGCCTACTTACGGACGGACATTGTCGCAAATCACCAGCACCAACTCATCAGGCGCTATTTGAGTAAACAAAAGGGAAGGGGGCACACTGCACTGTTCACCCTTCCGGCCTTCCCCCTCATTCCGATGCCGCCTTAAAACACAAGGTGTGGCCGTTCCCATCCGCGCTGATATTGCCCAATAAACAACCCCCGCCCCTCGGTGACGAAAGCAACGAAAAGCGGATAGAGTAGTGACGACATCCATAAAAACGCGTCACGCTGGAAACGACGAAAGCGTCACGGGGCCGATTAGAAGCAATAATTTCAGTGCCAGCCCTGCCATCCCCCCACCCCTTCCCCCACCCCCTTTCCCCCATCCCCTCCTCCAGGCGAACGTCCCCCTCATCATGAAAGATCGAAATTAGGGTCGCGACGGAGACAGGTACGAAAGCCCAGCCGGCACCCTTCCGCCCCACACCGCCAGCACACTGATTCCGAGAGCCGTTTTCGTCGCCCCGTCCCTCTCGCACCCTTACGGGACGCCCCACGAGTGCGAGAGAGACAGAGCGTCGAAAGCGACCCTCGGAATCAGTCTGCGGGGCCGCCGCACGGCGACGTCGACGGCGACCCGATCGACCATATTGTCACGACTAGCCGCCTAATTTGGGCCCGGCATTTGGGACCGCGGCACCGGAGCGATGACGAGTCGGCCATAAATAACCATTTGGAGGGGCCTGACGCTAGCCTCACGCGGGGGGCAGGAGGCCGGTGGAGGCGGCCAAACTTCTAGACGCGTTTTGAGCTCCAGCGTCGCTAAATGGGACTCGAAACGAACGTGTGACCCCACCAATGGATAACTCTGCGAACGAGAAATCCATTGGTGGGGTCACCCGATAGTTTCGAGTCCTATTTGGCGACTGTGGAGCTCAAAACGCGTCTAGAGTTTTGGCCGCCTGCGCCGGTCTGCTGGCCCACTGTGCGACGGCGCCGTGGCCGAGACGGCAGGGTCGCGAATCGAAAACAAGTCTCCGGATGCCTCGCCCCTCCACCTCGGCGTCCCCGCGGCGTCCCCGGTGACATCGGGGCGATAATTATTGCCGGGCGGGTCACGCACGCGGGGGCGTCGTCGGCGACGTCGTCTCGCCGCCAGGACGCCGCCAGGACGCCGGCGACGAAAACTAATCAATTCGTAATTAACGCCCGCCTTGTTAGTTTTTGGACGAGGAAGAGGGAATTTCTCGGCGGCAGACGACGCCGGGCCCGGCCGCCGCGCCGCGCTCCGCACGCCAGCACACTGGAAGGCGTTTTCGTCGCTCTGTCTCTCTCGCACTCGTGGGCGCCCCGTGTAGGTGCGAGGGGGACGGAGGGAGAGAGGGGCGCCGTGACCTTTGTGTTCAAAGTCACGAGGTCTGCAGGGGGTTTAAAGGGGATAGGGCTGGAGGCGGTGCACAGTGGCCCAGACGACCGGTGGGGGGTGGTTAAAATCCCGGACACGATTTCTGTCCAGAGTCGCCAAATGGAACCGTAATCGAACGTGTGACCCCACCATCGGATCGCTCTTCGAATGAAGAATCTATCGGTGGGGTCACATCGTAGATTCGAGTCCTGTTTAACGATCCTGGAGCTCAAAACACATCTAGAGTTTTCGCTGCGGTGTGCGCGGCTGCGACTGCACGGCGCAGCAGCGCGACGCTGTGTGTGTGTGTGTGTGTGTGTGTGTGTGTGTGTGTGTGTGTGTGTGTGTGTGTGTGTGTGTGTGCGCGCGCGCGTGCATGGGCCCCCGATCGTAAGGACGCCGTGCCATTCGCATAATACGCTAATAGCAAATACACACACTCTGCCGAAGGCGCTAAGTATTCATAACGGTTATTGCGAGCTGAATTTGGAATCCGACCACCTGATACCACTGCCGTGCCGGCGTCGCCGCCGTGGCGGAGGAGGAAGGGGGAGTGAAGCAGGTCACACGCACACCCACACACTCGCACGTGTGTCTGCGCGTGTGAACTTGTAATCACCGGGTGCGTATGGACAGCAGGCAATCTCGTGCATGGAAAATTATCCGCAACATTGCAAACAGAAACAAAATCCCAAAAAAGGTTTTTATTTTTCCTTCTAGGTAACTCGCTTTTAAAAGCAGCGTTGCGGCATTCTGAATGCCGGCGCGGCTATGCAGCAGACTGATTCTGAGAGTCGTTTTCGTCGCTCTGTCTCTCTCGCACTCACGGGGCGCTCCGTGTAGGAGCGAGAGAGACAGAGCGACGAAAACGCAGGTGAGGCGGCGCACAGGTGCAGAAGGGGCGCTGCCGATTGCTCTCTCTCTCTCTCTCTCTCTCTCTCTCTCTCTCTCTCTCTCTCTCTCTCTCTCTCTCTCTCTCTCTCTCTCTCTCTCCGCGAGTCGAGTCGCGGTTGCCGACGGTTCCGCGGAAAGGGGCTTGCTTATCAATAAAACCGAAAAGTTGGAAAGGAAAGTTGTGGCCGCGGATTTATACCGGCTATAAAATAAATCACCTGGGCTGCATTTTCGCTGCGGCGGCGAGGGGGTGGGTGACGGCTCCGTACTCTGCTGCAAGCCGCGGGTTCGAATCCCCGTCAGGTTGCTTTGTTGTTTTTATATTTTCGCCTGTTTTGATATGGCGTTATTGCTTTTGTCCATGATTCCCTATGCCAATATATCTGTACGAGCGAAAAATTGTGACTTTAAAATACCCGACAAAATACCTTTCCCTATTCTAAGTACTGACTGAAAAAAGCTAGTGCTGACACCTTCGCGTACTGGAAAGAACAATTCAATCAAACTTCACTGTTAAAAAGCCGTACATTTCAAGGAAAAAAATACGGCAAGACCGTACCTCACGGTGTACAGAACAACTGTACCAAAAATACGTGCTTCCCATAAGAGCCCATGTTATGAAAAACCGCACTCCGTACCCCAAAAACCGTACTGTATGATGGTAAGTACCAACCACATTGTTTACGAGACTGTTCCTGTACCTATTCCCGTGGATTTTTACTACAGTGTCTATTACTAGAAATGAGCCAAGGCTAGGCATCTTCATTCATTCCTCATATTTTTTTGTCGCCGATGACTTTGGCGGGCGCAACGGCAGGGCAAACAGACCACGCTGCGCCGCGCTGCGCTGTGCGACTCGGAAGCGGAGTGGTGCCAACTGTGTGCCTCTGCACGCCTCGTGTCGTCTGCTAATGGCGGTGCCGCGCTGAGAAAGCGTACGCGTATGGGCAGTCACTTTCTTTTACATCATCGCCCCGTTACGGTTGGCGGCAGTGCCCTGGCAGTGCCTCGGCAGTGCCGCCGTGGGGGCGTGCGCTCCGTCCGGCTCCGTCGCACAGCGGCACCGACACCAGAAAAAAAACTCTGACACGGGATGGAGGAAAGGTCGGTGTTTGGATTAAAAATCGAGTGTGTTATCTGGGCGGTACGGAAAGCGGCCCGCGGTGCCCCGGCTTCCGACTCACCTGTTCTCAATGCCTTCCGTTGTGCCGCCCTGGCCCAAGTTTGGCCGCCCCGCCCCACCCCGCCGCCACGCCACGCCGAGCGGCGAACCATCATTTGAACTCAAGCTCAGCCAAACGATCGCAAGTTGGGTGCGCGGGCGGCCTGCAGGGTAGTAAGGGGGGGGGGGGGGGGGGGTAGCTGGGGCTGATCGCAGACTTCGAAGGCCTCGGTGCAGGTGGCGGGGCACAGCGGCGCAGCCAGCGGGGAGACACGCTACACGGATGTTTCCGTCCAATTTCCCCCACTGTATAATCCCCGTGGCGTGGCGCGCCTAGGCACGGCCGTGCATAGCGAGGCGCGAGGCCCGCCTAATCCTCAGTCACCGATGGCGAACGAACAATCACGGAATCACAGCGAGCAGCAGCCATTTCCCACAGCTCCGCCACCCCCACCAACTTTTGCCTTTCGCAAAAGACCCCCCGTTTCCCCCGACCCCCCCCCCCCCTTACCCCTTAAGTCCCGCACAGCAGCACTGCCGCTACAAAACGCCCAGCCAAAAACTCAATTCGTCGCCGAACGATTTACTTCGAAAGTTTTCGGCGAGTCATCGCGACTGTCCGAGGTCCCCGTCGTCGTCGTCCCCGCCTCCCCGTCCGGCCGGCCGGCCACGGCGGCCACGGCGGCAGCCGGCACTGTTTACTTTTCAATTGTCACCTTTTAAAATCTTCAAACAGAAAAAGACGAGGGAACGGTAACGACCACTAATCGTGGCGTGGCGTGGCGTGGCGTGGCGTGGCGACTCGGATCCGCCGCTGGACCGCGGCGGCATGGCCTGGCCACGGCAGGGTGGGCGCCGAGCCGCCGCCATCACTGCCTATTTGGAGCGCTTCGAGGGCCGCAGTCACGCCGCCGCTCTGTCGCCCTGCAGACTGAGAGTCGTTTTCGTCGCTCTGCCTCTCTCGCACCTACACGGAACCCCCCATGAGTGCGAGGGAGACAGAGCGACGAAAAGGACTCGGAACCAGCCTGCTGCCGCGCCGCCCTGGGCCCCGGATGTCACCCGCACCGCTGCACCCGCTTCTTCGACTCGAGCAGGCAGTCGTCGCCACCGCGGACTTTCTCGCCGAGCCGCCCCGGCAGCAGGCTGATTCCGAGAGTCGTCGCTCTGTCTCTCTCGCACTCACGGGGCGTCCCTGAAAGGTGCGAGAGAGACAGAGCGACGACTCTCGGAATCAGTCCGCAGCAAGGCTGAGGCAACGGGCCGAAGATGACCCGGCGACACCTGTTCGGCGACATGAAGCGATTCTCGGCCAGAACGAAGCGTTCCTTCCGGCAGAGTCCCCTCTGAGCTCGCCGACGTCGCCGACGGTGCCGTCGCGCTGTCGCGGCAGATACCGATAAGTGCAGACTCACCACGGCGGACGGCACCGACGGCACCGACGGCACAAAGGCGTCAATCCTTGTCCCCGAAGGCGAAGAAGGCCCCGAAGGGCCTCAGCCGAGAACAGTTGTTTCGTCGCTCTGTCTCTCTCGCACTCATGGGGCTCGCCGTAAGGGTGCGAGAGAGTCAGAGCGACAAACCGATCTTCTGAATCGCTCGGCAGCGCATTGAAAGCCTTTCGGTCGGAAGCCTTTCGGAGGGCCCTATTCACCACCGCTGGACACGGCCGGGCCGTGCACCGGGTTGCCTACACTGGCGGGGCGCGATTGGCTGGCTGGCTGGCTGCCCGTCTGTCCGGGCCGCCACTTTGCGATGCAACATCATTGCGGTGGCGCAGATAGTCACGGAAGTAACGCACGCTCCCTCCCCGCTGCCTGCCTGCCCGTCTGTCCCGCCCGGCCGTCGGCCTCCTGTTCGACTGTCCAGCTCGCTGTCCAGCCGGCCGCCACACTCGTATGCAAATCTCATTTCCCGGAACCGCACCCCGCAGCCACACCTTAGAAAAGAAAGCACTTCAAAGGGTGGAGGGGCGGCGGCCCGGCGGGGCTGCGAGTGCACCACGCTGACGGGGAGCACGGCCACGGCGGGGATCGCACAGTGGACCAGAAGACCAGTGGAGGTGATCCAAATCCCGGACGTGGTTTGAGCTCCAGAGTCTCTAAATGGCAGTCCAAACGAACGTGTGACCCCACCAATGGATTGCTCTCCGAACGAGGAATCTATTGGTGGAGTCACACGTTTTGTTCGAGTCCTGTTTAGCGACTCGAAGCTCAAAACGCGCCTAGAGTTTCAGCCTCCCGCGCCGGTCTTCTAGTCCACTGTGTGTCGGTTCAGCTGCCACGCCGAGTGTCACAGTGTTGGCTGAGCGACAACTTTGGCGACAAATCAAAGGCATTGTTCGGGCACACCCGTCACTGTAACAACGGGAGGGGCCCCCTACAGCGCGTGGCGCCGTGTACCTGCCCCCCCCCCCCCTTTCCCCTTCCACCACAGCGCGAGTGTCCTCTTTGGACGCATCTCCATGCCGAGCGCTCTGATTAGGCCCCTGAATGCATTACCGACCGGTCCCGGGTTCGAACCCCGCTCGGTAAATCACTTGGCCATAACGCGTGCATGACACAGCGTCGTCCACAACGGCGGCCGCGGCAGTGGCGCGGCAGTGGCGGGGCACTGGCCGGCCACGGCATGGCAGTCTGCCTGGCAGTCCCGATGACGAGCCCGGCCCAGCCGCGTCCACCACCCCGTCACCTTCCTCAGCGCGCCAAACCGTTTGCTGTTTCTCGCGAAGCAGGAAAAAAGTTGCAACGCCAACATCACACACACACACACACACACACACACACACACACACACACACACACACACACACACACACACACACACACTCGCGCGCGCGCGCGCATGGCAAAAACCGAACGGGACAGGTCGACATTATTACAATTGTCTCCTCTTCGGCTGCTTCGCTGCCGCGTCTCTCGCCCGCTATACGGGGATGAGTGACAGCGAAAACCGTTTCCAAACGAGTGTACTAGTCGGTGAGCGCGTCCCCCGCGCGTCGCCGCGCGACACACATATGACGCTGTGGCGCTACTATCCGGAGCGCTGCTGCTATCCCACGCGTTTGACGTTGTATATCACGGCCCGAGATATTGTCAAACGCGGACAATACGCAATGCGACGCACCGCGCGGCATTCAAACGTATCGTTCTCTCACGTGCCTTTTCCCTCCGCACCCCTTCCTCGTGTGTGTGTGTGTGTGTGTGTGCGCGTGTGTGTGTGTGTGTGAGATTGTCGTTTCCTGCGCACCGAGGCTGCGTCTTTGATAAGGAGGCAAACAGGAAACCCACCTGTACCACGCAGGCGGCGGCGGCGCGCCAGGTGTGTGTAAAAAGCCGATTCAGGTGACCGAAGTTGTTTTTGTTTTCGTTCACTTCTTCGAACGACACACTGCAGACACACTGCAGCGATCGGCGGGCGGGTCGTTAGAGTAATGACGTCCCATCCGTGATAAAAAGTGATGAGATGACAAATTCAGCGGCGCTGCGACGGCGGGCCTGGCCCGGCCGCGCCACACACGACTTCGGACGGTGCGGGCGGTCCTCTGTCCTCCTTCTTCCTCCGGTCACCACCAGTAGGCTGATTCAGAGACTCTCCGTCTCCCTCGCACCTACACGGGACGCCCCATGAGTGCGAGAGAGACGGAGCGACGAGAACGACCGGCGGCCACCGCCGGCCGGCGGGCTCCCGTTTGACGTGTGGGCGTGCGTCTCTCTCTCGTCGAGTGGCGGCCCAGCGGTCGGGACGCTGCCACCGGCGTCCTGTGGGCCGGCCTTCGATGATTAGCGACGCGCCGCCCAGCAAACACACACACACACACACACACACACACACACACACACACACACACACGCACACACACACACACGCACACACACACACACACACAAACAATCGACAGTCAAGTGGCGCCCCCAGACGGCGGGGCACGCCCACCGCAGTGTCAACGCGTCGCCCCCAATCAAACGGCGGTAGGGAAAGTATAGGTGGGGTGCAGTGGCTGGGAGAGAGAGAGAGAGAGAGAGAGAGAGAGAGAGAGAGAGAGAGAGAGAGAGAGAGAGAGAGAGAGAGAGAGAGAGAGAGAGACAGAGAAGGAGGGCACAAAATAATCGGTTTCGAGTGTTTTGACCTCATCAAACATCTTCAAATTTGGCAGGTTTCTATGTCACACAAAACTCAGACAAACTCCAGGCACATTTTTTTCTGGACTCACCTTTTAGATTGACAGGCTGAACCTCGGGCGATTTTCCCTTTTTCGACTTGGTTATTATACTCGGGTCTTCAACTGGCCCGTCGCGAGACTAGCGCAGCGATGCGCAAGCGCGCTGCTCCGCCGCCTCCTCAGCCCCGAATTAGGCCTACAAAAGGAGGCGGCAGATGACAGCAACACGACATCGCACTGCCTTAGGCGGGGCGGGGTGAGGCGATGTCTATCGCGGGGGCGCCTTCGGACGCCTCTGGACATCAGTCGGACAGAAAAGCCTCTCCGAGGAAACGTTGTGCCGATTCATGGGGCTGCATTGACGCTGCTGCTGCTGCCGTACGACTCACTCTTTTTCGTCATGGATAAAAGCAGCGAAACAAAACCACGAGCCTCGCAAAACCCCCGCCTGCACACTGCCGATCGGTATGAGAAATTTACGAACGCGGTTCAGCCGTAAACAAACGCATATTGCCCGAACACACACACACACACACACACACACACACACACACACACACACACACACACACACACACACGAGCATTCACACACAAAGACGGGTAAACAATGCAGCGAGTAAAGCTCGGGCGGCGTAAGTTAGCCGTATCGGCAGAGTATTGATATTTGATACCGCGCTGCGCTGCCGTTCGCGAACACACCCACAACGACTGGCGGACGGCGGCCTGGCAGTCTGGCGGGTACTCGTCTGCACTGCTCGCACAATAACGGCCTTCCAGGCGGTTTGGCGTCCCAGCCGTTATCCGGACACTGTTTCCCGAAACGGACTGCCTGCCGCGACTGCCGCGAAGCAGCGCGCTGACGTGTACGGGGTCCTTTGCTCCAAAGTCGCTCACATAAGGGGACAGCGACCTCAGAGTTGCGGCATCCAAGTTTATGTTTAACCACTGTTCAACATTTGAACCATATTTGTTTGTAATAACAATCTCATGGAAGCGCGAAAACAAAGGTGCGTATGTTGGAAAGCTACTAGTTGCATCTTGATTATTATTTTTGCGACGACTAAGTGTAGAAAAGAACGATCCGCCATAGACAATGGCAAACCAGTCAATGTGTGAAGGTGTGCTAGCTACTGGAAGACAGGGTTCGCTGGAACGCGGCCCTGCCCTGCCTCAACGAGTCGCGGGCGCGGTCACCTCGGCGAGGTGCTGCGTCCACGGAGTCGCCCTCCTTCTCCTTCCCACGGAACAGGAACAGCGAGACGACTGAGGCGCTTCGGAGTCGGAGCGCGACCCGTGCATGTGCTGCTGCCGTTGCTGGCGATGACCAGATATGTGGACCGTTCACACGTCCGGGCGGCTACTGTGCACCGTGTGCGATACGGGGCGAGTAGTGGAAGGCGGTGAATGGGTGGGTGGGATCCGCAAGACTTATTTGTCGTCTGCTGCCGTCGTCTGCTGCACTGCTCAAGCAAAGGCGCACTCCGTCTGCACCGCCTTCTTGCCATTGCGAACTGCACGTCGCGAGCCTGAGACTTTACCCGTCTTCAAACACGTAAGAACGTCCACGAAACAAAATCAGAGAAACGTGGAAGTATTTTCACTACTCGTTCTCCGAACACGCCCAAGTGTTTTCGCAGTGAACCGCAGCTTTGTCATACATTCTGCTCCCGGGAGGCTGCGCACGCTGCGCACTGTACACGAAACAATCGAACAGCGATGAGATAAACCGATTCAAAGCGCGCAGCCGGGGACGACAAGGTATCGACAAATTTGCATGGACACGGCCGAGCGAGGCGATCGGGAACAAGCCACCAACAGGGCAATAAAACGACCGTAAAACAGCGAACACGGACACGGGGCGCAACAAAACAATTTGCCCGGCAGGACAACTGTTCCGAGGTGCTCATCTGAATTAAAGCTGATAACGAAAAGTGTACAGTCGCCGAAAAGACGGTCTTCACTTTATCGCGTCGGGCCGGACGCATTAGGCGCGTACCCAGCCAACGAAACCGGCGTGTGATTGCAGCCTGGCCACTGCCGCCGATGATTACCAGGTGGAAATGTTAATTGAATCACGTGGTTCATTCGGACTGCAACGCCGCGTAGGTGCGGACGCCCAAGCGGACGCCTTGGCGCGCGCTCGAAAAGCTTGAAAAGGCTGAGAGCCTCGTTTGGAGAGACGCGCTGCGTGTCTGCCCCCCATTCTGCGGGCTGTAATTGTTGACAGAGTGCGTTCGAATCGCTCGGATTGATTTAAAGACCCCCGTGGGTTGCGTGCGGCTCTACCAGAGGGCGGCACAGTCGCCATCCTGCACGCGGATTGTTTTAAATACCTGAGATTTCCCGCCGGGTGATGCATTTCTACACGGCAGCGCAGTGGCGGAAGCTAGAGTCGCTCGGCGAGCCGAACGAATCCGGTGGCAATTTGTCGCCGATTCCTGGAAGGTGCTGCTACCGGCTTGTTGGGCGGCCACAGGCTGGCTCCGGCAGCCTAGCGACGCGATGGGGCAGCGATTGGGCACAATGGCAGTACGTGGGTGGGTGCCCCTCTGCTACAGGGCCTTGTGCCCGCCGTCCGAAGGGCAGTCCCAATGACCCGCACGACATTCCTGCCTCTGTCAACACCTCTCCATCCATGGTGACTCATACAAAACACTCTCCGATGCTGCGAGTGTGTGTCCGTTTGTGTGTGTCCCTGCTTCCGAGATTCATGAGGGATCGTACAAGATCACAAGGTCATCTTCGGCAGCCTACATTTGTTGTTGGTTGACGGCGTTCCCCTCTTGACAGACTGAAACATCGTAACTTTTCGATGAACGACGTGCGGCTTCTTCGGATGCCCCCTTTTCCAGGTGAGCCCCAAAACAATAAAATAAAGTATATCAATCCGGGCGGGGGCACCTGGGGAACCCGTTCACTATCTCTAACTGGCTGGCACGGTCGCCTCCACTAATTAAGATGTAACAGTTTTGCACGCAACCATTGAGGTGAGGTCGCTGAGGAAGCGGGCAGCGCCCTAGGAAGCGCCAATTACTAACAATCGCTGGGAATGTATAATCCACCTTTACCGCCACCCCCGCTGATTTGCCCCTGATTCTTTTCTGATTTGGCTGCTGATGGGAAGCGCGGCTGGGAGCCACACATGTTATTTTGCCGTCTCCATTATAATTAATAAAACGGAAGCCGCCGCTGCTGGCCGGCCCCTCCCTCCTCCACCCACCTTGGCGGGCAGCCCGCTGCGCCTAGCTGGGATTTTAGGACCTGGAAAAGATGAACAATGTAACAAAATTACAACAAAATGGATAGAGCAACAAGGTAGGTCACTGGTGCAATTTCTCTTCAAATGCATATACTGTCGTAAAATTTGGCTCAAACTACCAATTTTGTCAGAATTTTCAGAAACTGTAGTGTTATCTGCCTAAGAAGCCAAGTTTTGAGGTTGGTCTTCCCCCGTTGAAATAAACTGCTTTGAATTACTTTCCTTCGATGGTTCCATGCTGCGCAGACTCAGACTCACATACTCCGGTGAGTAAGACGTCTAGATGAGTGAGCCACATTAGCACATGGTACCCGCGAGTACATGTGTTGTGAGCCTAGTTGTCGTAATTTGACACAATGGATGGCGCTGCTTGACAGGGCGTGGCGCGGACACGAAAGAAGCAACAAAGTAGATCAGGCTGGAATGCGGTTGTGTGTGAGCTTTCGCATCATTATGGAGATATGTGTAAATCTCCGCGTAGCGTCATTTGTTGCTGTTAAGGCACATTTTGCCGCTGACTTTTCTGTCGGTTGATTCATTTTTTTGAAACGGAAATACTTATGCATTTTGGGGGTAGATTGTTTTTCGAACCAGTAGTCCACATGATAGCCGGACCTTGAACCCGATACTCATCACTCCTTATGCCGTACCGCATTCTTCGCGAAAAACGGCACCTTCTTTTGAAGCCCAGGCACGAACTCCATTTAAATCAAAACAACAGCGGCGAAAAAAATTAATGAAACGCCTCACGCTTTGGAGGCTCCGCGGGTGAGAGTGCTTCCGGTCACTTAGTTTTCTCTAATCACAATTCTCAATTTATTTCTGTATTGCGAAAAGGCTGCTAAACAAAGGCCAGAGGAAGGCATGAATTAAAAAGGGCAGTGCGTGGAAGCTGGAGAGGGTGGCAGAATTCTTTCACCCCGAAACTGATATGAATATTAATTTGAAATTAAACAGCTTGACTAATTTTCATTCAGGGCCTCTCTTCTACGAAGGAGAAGTGCCACCTCCTGTCACTGGCGGTGGCGGGGACTTTGTCAGCGCTTGCATGGGTCAAATTTAGAGTATCAAATTTGTTCGACTTATTGATGGTAGAAGAACGGTGACTTATCTTAGTACTTGAATGTCAAACTGGTTGTCTTCCGGTCACGTAGGATTGGCGGTGCTAGCCAATAGCAGCTTTTCAACTACTTCAAACGCGGCAGCCTCACTGGGCGCGCCTTGCTGTGACCTCGCTCCTTCATCTTGTCCTCCGGGCACCCCCTTTCATCCAAGCCCCCATTATTATTTTTTGTTTTTAATAATAAGACCTCCTTTTTTACACCCCTGGTGCCATATCCCTTACCACTTTCATTTTTTCCTGTGCTGTCTCTCCTTTACACGAAACGCCCCCGGGGGAGCACCGTGGAGGGCGACTGAGGGGAGGGTGGGTGCCGTTCAGGAAGGGGTATTGGGGCAGCGGAAAAAAGACCCTGCTGGCCGATTCCCCGTCCCCTTCTGAGCCATCGCCTAAGGTGCTGGGCTCTCTTGATTGGAAATTAAAAGAGAGATCTTTTGCAACCCTGTTCACGTTCCTGTCCCTGCTGCTGTCGCACGCATTCACACTTGACAATTTTTTTTGTCAGGTATCGCCAAACGACAACATATCGCCTGCAACTTCAACAAGGACAGACAAAAGCTTCACTTGAAACCCGAACTTTAAAATTTTTATCTCGTCTTGGAGTGACTATAGTTGACATTCAAAAATGCCTGAGACTTACGGCAAAAGGTGTTGAGATTGTTGTTTACCCTGAAGAAAGAATGCAGGGCGCCCCGAGTCTCCTCATTCCGGCGGCTGGATTGGCCGAGCGCTGGAGCGATGGCCGAAAGAAAGGGAAGACGGAGGGAGGCTGTATCGGGATGAGATTAAGACGAGAAGGGGTGAAATGAGCAGGGCCCCAAGGCGCGAAGCGGGAACAGAAAAAAGCGAATGTAAATAAGAAAACGTTTTTTGATTAGCGATTTATGGTGGGCACCTTTGGAGGGTGTCCCACCCTGTGGCTTCCACCCTTTCTTGAAAGCTGGTGTTGGGTTTCCCTCCCAGAAGTGTTTGTTCTTTCTCCCTTGCTTCTTTGTTCTTCTTTTATTGCCGTTGTCTTGCCCTGTTTTTTGTGCGCGCGCCCTCAAGGACAAGCGAAACGGAGTAGTCAAATGAGGAACTTATCTGAGCTGATTTAAATACTCTGACAGCTAGCTGCTGGGTTGATTCAGAAACGTGAAGCAAGGTGATAAATAATTATTGCGATAGACACAGTGACCGGACAAGTCGTTCGTCACTTGGGCGAGTGCAGCATTCCGCAAAATAGCGTGTCTATCCTTTGGCGCCACTCTTTTGTAACCTCTTTGCCACCAAAGGGACCCGTTCTTCCTCAACAGGTGAAGCCCGCGGTTGACTTGTTCTTTTCTGTGCTTGTCCGACCCACCACCATATTCTTACAGGTGGGTCTAGGGAGTCAAATGAATATGAAACCATCTCATCCCTAGCCCATTGCGGTTTTACTGTTAGAGTAATCTTGAATTGACATGTATTTCAACTAAAGAAAATGCGGTATACAAAGACTGTAAGAAAAATTGTAAGTAAAGCCACAGGCAAAGGGTGTTGCAGGCACGAAGGTGATAATTACGTCGAAGTTCCGTTTCCCTCGGTGAATAAAACAGAGCACAGCAGAAGCCTCGTGCGTTGTCATTACATGTTATCCCAAGACGGTGCAGCTCCGATGATTTCCACAACAAGTCTGATGAATCAGACGGCCTGAATATTCGTGAGCTAAGTGCGGCGTTTATCTCGCCACATCGTGCGAGCAGCCCGGCCACGCCACACCGCGCTGCGCCGCCACCGCACGCCAAAAATTTGGAAGGGACACACCGCGGCGGCTAAGACAAAGGCAACTTATTGAATAAGAACAATGCTAGAAATTAAAGCGCGGAGGGCGGCCAGACATCCTCCCTATTCATCAGCGACCTTCATTTCCCCCACAAAATCGAATAATGAAAGTACGATCGATGTCCCGGGGCCAGATGACTCTGTCAACCGTTCGCCTCGGGGCGACACCGCGCCGCAGGAACTAGCTGTAACTGATGGCTGGGCTGGCTGGGCCCAGCGATGGCGGGGGTGGAGAATAATTATAAATGCACGGAGGGAGTGCTGGCCTGTCGCGCCGATAGTGGAGCGGAAAACCACCGAAAAACGTCAATCAAAACGATCGAACTTATTTTTTTGGAGGTGAAAGTTTTTTGAAAGTCAAAAGCCGGAAACGGTTTGACAGGCAAAACCCGATTCAGGTTAAAAAAAGAGTTTCAAATCAAAAGTCTTGCCAAAAAAGTTTGAGAAGCTAATCAGACAGGGAGGGTTTCTCATACTCTTGTAAAGAGTGAAAGGCTGTCAAACGGTAAGGACAGAGCGTGCAAAAAGCATAGCCTCACCAAAGTCCAAGTGTCTTCGCCGTGACACTTTGTCAAACTGCACGCGCATTCCCACTTTTCCGGATGGCCCGAACCTCACCGCGCTTCCTCGTCCGCGCTGCGAGGCAGTGGCGGCGGCAGCGGCGGTCACTTTTGTGGCAGTAGCAGTCACTCACCGCAACTGACGCGGGAACCGCTTTGCATATAATCAGGGAGGGGGTTGGTGGGCGTATCGGAGATAACTAGCTGGATGGATGGATGACTGAGTAAATGAGTGAGCGGGGCGGCCGGGGCTGCCGGGGCGGGGGAGGAAAAGGGTTGGAAGTAAGGCCCGGGGTTTGCTCTGCGGTCCTGGCGCGCCCTCGTCCTCCCCGCCATCCTCCCTGTCCTCCCTCCGCCGCAGACGCGTCTTTCCGCGCCAGAAGGGACGGGGACAGCTCCCGGGTGGGAAGGGCGCCCGTGTGGCGAGGGTTTGCAGATCAGCGCTCGACAACGCACGTCAACTACCAAAAACTTGCTTCAACACAATGTTGAATTTGGCGAGTTTGGAGCCGCTGATCGAGGCCTTGTGTGATGGTGCCGCCGCTCCGCCTGACAGCAGCGCCTGCGTCGCCGTGCGCCCACCGCCTTTGCCTTATCAGCGTAACGGCCCGAATTCATTAGAGCGACTCGATGCCGGCAGTGTAGCAGTTTGACCAGTATAATTAGACTGATCAGAGGCGAGGCATGGCCACGCATGGCCAGGGCTCCACGCGCACGCCGATGCACGGCGGAATATTTAACTCGACACACCGACAGGCCCGACAGGTGGTGCGGTGCGGACTTTCTCAGGTGAACGGCCGACTCGGCCAGCTGCGGAACGCTGCGGAACGACCCGTCCCGATTTCGATAATGCCGCTATCGCAATCTGATCCGGGTAGTTCCCGTTGCTTTGGGGTCGTTCCCGGTGACCGAGAGAGAATAGTTCCGTTCCTCGAGTTCCTTCCGGCGCCTTCCGAGTGAATACGTTTGAACAACAATAGTTCGTTAGTCGGAAACGCGTGCGCGCGCCGGGCTAACAGGCTGACGACTGTACGTGTGCTCGTTGACGCGAGAAAAGCGGAGCCCACAACAACCACCTCCATTTTTGTTTGCTGTAATTGTTTTATCGTTCCTGAATATTCTAATTAGATTACCCGTGCCTGCCCACCTAGCAAAATACTAACTGTACCTGTCTCGTCGTGCGACCTTGGCCATCAGGATCAGGACCTCGTTCGCGTCTTGCCAGCAGAGTAAAATAAATAAGAGCAACATTTTGCTTCCATAAAACCCCATCTTCGTCGCTGTGGCCTCACTTGACGTCAGTAGTCAGTCAGTCGCGGAGGTGAAAATCCCGCCAGGCCTGATGGCGCAAGTTGGCAGCAGTTGCAAGGGTTGAGGGGGTGGGGGTTGGGGCGGCTAGAGCGACGGCCTGGCCGGGTCGACTTCGAGGGGGTAAAAGTTTTGGATTTCGGTTATTGTTGTTGACATGTATGACAGTTGACTGAGCGCCCCACGAGGCGGGATGCGCCTTCCCTCCAAGTCCTCGCCGCGTCTCGCGGCCTTTCTTTGCCTATTTCGCGGTATTTCATGGAGCTCGAGATATTATGTAAATTAACGAACGTCAAGGCAGCTTGGCAGGCCGGGCCCGGCCCCAAACTTGAAGACGCAGCACGTGTGCCGACAGACACAGCCAGTCGATGGAGGCGAAGCAAGGCGAAGCAAGCGAAGCACGCCTCGCGGATTGCAGCCACAAGTTGCGGCTTTCAAATTCCCACCGCAGTCGGATTTGAGGAGGGCGTATCATTCCGCCGGGGGACGTCCGTAAGCCAGGCGCAGCATTTTGCACCGAAATGCCATCTGATATGCCTGCTGGTCCATATGATCTGGTATGTTTATCGAGACTGTCGGTGACCGGTATACGGGACCGTTTTCCAGTAATTGCAGGCATAAAATTATCCTTTAAAGGCGTAAACGATTTAGCTCTTAAAGGGCTAAATCTTATTTTGGGAAGGATTTAAGTTTTGCATAGAAACCCTTTCTTTGACCCTTAATGTCATAAACGATATGCCCCTGGTTACGAAAAACTATTTATCCCCACAATCCCTATGCCTTGTTTTACCAGTGGGGGATGGCCAAGCTGGCGACTGTGGGGACTCCAAGCAGCCAACCGTGTACCGGTTGACGGGGCCTATTACCTCCAGCGACCAGAGACGGTCGGCCCCCATCTTAAACCTCTCTTCATTTGCGCAATAATTTTAGTCACGTCCCGGATGCAGAATTACTCGACCTTTTGTTATCGAACCCCCATTTCGAGCCCCATTTTGGTCCCACAATAACTGTCGCCCGGGGCCGACCTCGCGTGGGGGCCATTATTCAGCGCTGTGTCCACCCCCGCTAAGTACCGTGAGGGCCCAAGCCAGGCGATGCCCCCCCGACCCCTCGTTCACTGGTAATTGAACAGCCGGCATGCAGAATTACTGAAGGCGACCTCGTTATCCTCTTCCCCGATTTCGATCCCATTCGTAAAAATAAACGGAGCCCGTCCGCCTCGCGTGTTCTATTATTCAGCGCTGTGTCCACACCGGTGAAGAAAGCAGGCAAGGAGGCGATGCGCGACCGCACGTTATAGGTAAACAGCCGGTCAATTTCCTCTGAGCACACACTCCCTCTCGCTCGCTCGCGGGGCAGGAGCGGGTTCGAATCCCGTCGGGGCCGAGGCCGCGCTGGGGGACATGAATTATCCAGACTGCGAGCAGTGTTTGCGGAATGTATTGGTCGCACGGTCTGACCGGGAAATTCAAAAAGGTTTATTTTGTGGAAAGCGAATGGCGGAGCAGGACGGAGAGATAAGGAGAGAGACGGAACGAGACAGCAGAGGGGTGGCGCCGGCCCTCCAACACGGCCGAGGCCAAATTTCGTTTGTTTCCTCCGCAGAGTCAACATTCGGCTGGGGCCGAAGCCGAACCGAAGGTAATCAGGGAACAAATAAAAGATTTAGCCAAGACGGCGGGCGGAGCGCGGAGCGCGAGGGAGCGGGGGAGTGTCGAGCCATCGAAGTGGAATCCATCTGTCCACAAGGAGGGAAGTCGCGCCCAGCGCAGCGCGCAGCTCCGCCGAGGAGTCATTTAGGACCCTGCCACAAAATTAACGTGCTTCCAAACCAAACTTTCTTCTAATTCCTTGCATTTTTTGAGTGTTTGTTTTTTTGCAGGGTTTTGATCGGCTGCGTTATTTACGTGCGCGTCAATGGCGACGCCGCCGCGGTGCGGATGCAACGTTATTCTTTCCTTCCGCCCCATGAATCATGCCAACAAAGGGAAGCGCGCTCTTCGCCGCTGTCAGGTTAGTGTCCACGCCTGACGCGCGGCGAGGCGGGGCGGGGCCCTCGGCCGAGCCGCGCGCGATGGCTAATTGAATGTAACGTCGCGCCGCCACCACGCATGCAGCCTCGTGCATTTGCATACGAGCTTGTTCAGGTGGTGTGTGTGTGTGTGTGTGTGTGTGTGTGTGTGTGAACGCCCCTGCAGGGCCCTCCCATGCACTATAGCAGCCCATGCGATGAGGTCCAGACCGAAGGGCGCTGCCGTTAGCCGCGTCACGGAATTTCCCGCCAAAACAAGTGCTTTCAAAAATGCGTGCCGTGCTCGCCGGTGGAGACTCCAGGCAAGACTCCAGTCGAGACTCCAGGCAAGACTCCAGTCGAGACTCCAGGCAAGACTCCAGTCGAGACTCCAGGCAAGACTCGGACTAGTGACGGTGCTTCGGGTTGCGATATGGTGATGGATGGCACGGTGCTTGTTCATCTCCTGGAGCACTTACCCCAGCCACTGCTGCTGGACTTTGTCGTTCCAGCAGAACGGATGATCTGCGTCAAGCAGGGAATGCCCAAACCAGAGAAACGCAAAGCTCATTCCTATCCCCACTGGGTCCCGAACCTGGGAACCTTGACGCGATTTCAGCTCGCGAGGTCAAGGGCCGTAACCGCCCCCCACCCCACTGGATTTTCCTTCAATACCCGTGCGCGGCCGCCGCCGCGGCTACCGCACCGCCACTATCATATAATCATCGGTTTATGCAAATGGGCGCTCATAGCGGCCGCCGCGTTCAAGCCCTCTTCATAAATATCGCCTATCTGTGCGTTGGGGATTGAATCCGACCGGCCGATGGCTCCGGATAGCGCGATAGCGCCGGGCTAATTAAAATTGCGCGCCTTATTTTGACCGGTAATGCCGCCCCTCGGGCCGCGGCGGCGGGGCGCTTTCGAACGGCGCCTTCCCCCTCCCCCTCGCTCTCAAAGGGCGTCTCGAAGAGGTGCGAGAGAGACAGAGGGACGAAGCATGATTCGGACGTGGCCTAAAGCACCGGCCACGTCGTCCGCGGGCGCGAATACATCACGGCCCTCATTGAAAGTCGCCGCCGTGCGAGACGCCGTGTTCTACGCCTCGCGGGACGGTCCCGGGTTCGACTCCCGGCGCCGCCGTTGTTTTTCCTTTCTCCTCCTTCCGTGACCCACCCACCGCGCGGCGCGGCGACGACTGCGGTCCGAGCGAGCGCGCTAAACCTTTTCTCACGGGCGATTGTGATGAAAATAATTGTATCGCCTCCGAGCCACACTACGTCCTAAGTAGAAATCGCTTGCCTTCCCCGCTTCTGTCCGGCCATGCCCGTCCGGCCCGGCCCGTCCGGCTAGACCTGGCGATGATTATGCGTCATTGTTATTTTATGGAATCTGCATAATGTATGCAGCGATCATTCCTCTTTACTTGGGCCTGAATTTTGCTCGCGTATTTTGCATCCGCATTTGTTGGGCCTATTCTGCGGCTCGCATGCGCGGATGCGAGCCGACTTAAGCGGTCATCAAGAAGGGGTCACCCACCTATCGAACAAGGGGCGCTCTGCACGCGCACTCGGCCACGCACGCGTGGCGGGGCGGGGCGGGGCGGGGTGGGGCGGGGTGGGGCGGGGCGTGGCGGGGTGGTGCGCGGCGTGGACCCCTTTCTCTACTCTACATGTCAGCGGTGTGAGGAGCATGCCATCAAAGCGCTATTAACCTTTAGCTGGGTGCTCACCTATACGAACGCGGGCCGACGGCCGCCGACGGCACAGCGCGGCTCGCGAGCTGATTAGCCCAGGAGATCAGCCCGGCACAGATTGCCCCGCTTGGTGATATTTTAAAAAGTCGGATGGTATTTTCCTGGATTGGGGTCAACGCGCATGCGCCGGGCGCCCGCCGCGCCTGCTTAACTAGCGTAAGACGGACATCTCTGTTTTTTCCTCGTGTGTGCGGGAGGCGTATGCTCGTGTGTGTGTGTGTTCGTGTGGGGGGGGGGCGCTTTTGAACCTGGGACCGCCGCACGCGCCACCCGGCGCATGGCGCCTTGAAGTCAAACTCCAGGACTCCCAGACTCCGGGACTCCAGGACTGTAGGATGCCAAGACTTCAGGACTGTAGGATGCCAGGACAGGCCTTCAGGACTTCAGGACTCCAGGACTCCAGGACTTCAGGACTCCAGGACTTCAGGACTCCAGGACTTCAGGACTCCAGGACTTCAGGACTCCAGGACTTCAGGACTCCAGGACTTCAGGACTCCAGGACTTCAGGACTCCAGGTCTCCAAGACATCAGAACTCACTAGGACTTCAGGGCTCCAGGACCCCCGGACACCGGGTATCCACTCCTCCAGGACTCAAAGTCTCAAGGACGCCAGAACTCCAGGACGCCAGGTCCAGCGAGTGAGCGGCCATACTGATGGCTGTGGTCATCGAGGGGACGACCATCAAACCGCGATCACGCGGCGAGCCATAACGCATCAAGTACACACAGCTCAAGACTAATGCCGGCGCCGTTCAAATAATAACCGCCCTTCTCGTTATTAGTCCCCTGCAACCATTTGTTCACTTTTTACAGTGCACGTATATTCGAAATTAGCGGAAACGCGGCAAGCTAGTTCAGTGAACTTTGGCAACGGAGGTAGAGACTTAATTGCGCTATTTTTATTACGCTCTCATTGGCGGGTGAGACGGCAGTTGGGACGCCGCGGGGCACATGTGCTCAATGGGAGTAGGGAGTGGGCAGAGAGCAGTCCAGATAGCATCAGTAATCGGCACTCATAAGTCAGCAGCAGGACTCTGGCGTGGTAATGCCTATGCCTGCGTGGCGTGGCGTGGCGTGGCGTGGCGTGGTGTGGCGCGGTGCGGAACAGCGGGTATCTCAAACTCGACTCGTCCTTCGCTTCCATTACCTCGATAGCAGCAAGAGCTCTAACAAAACAACAACAACAACAGTCCGGTACCGTGCGACTCTTGCATGAATCTGGAAATTCAAAAGTCCCTAGCAGTGGCGGTGACCACAAGTCCATTTCTTCCCCCGTTTTCGAAGGCCCGGTCCGAAACCGCGCGCCACGGCGGGGCCACGGCGGCGGTGGGGCCAGCAGACTGATTCCGAGAGTCGCCTTCGTCGCTCTGTCTCTCTCGCACCAGTATGGGACGCCCCATGAGTGCGAGAGAGACAGAGTGACGACTCTGAGTCTTCAGCCTCGACCGCCTCGCCGTCACCGCCGTTTCCATCCTGAGGCTTTCTGGTCATCACGCTAGGAGTGATCACCTCCCCCTCCCTCTCCTCCAATTTTTGACGAAAACAACGAATTTGCGGCGCAGCATAGCGCAGCCCCGCCGTTGCTGCGGTCAGGGACAGCGGACTGATTCCGAGAGTCGTTTTCGTCGCTGCGTCTCGCTCGCACCTTTAGGGCACGCCCCATGAGTGCGAGAGGGACAGAGCGACGGAAACGACTCTCGGAATCAGTCCACTGGGCCGCGCCGGGACTACCGAGGGACTCGCCGTTGTTGCCGAAAGACCGATAATCAGAACAAAAGCGAAGCGCGAGCGAACTTGAGTAATTAAGGGATCCTGATTTAGCCTTCCGGAATGCGTTACCGACGGAAACGCGGCCGACCACTCATACATTTCCTGCCAGATATGTTTTATAGTGACGCGTGTCTCCTTGAGGGCGGCGAGGCCGAGGCGGCCCACAGTGGGCCAGAAGCCGGTGGAGGCGGCCAAAACTCTAGACGCGTTTTGAGCTCCAGAGTCGCTAAATGGGACTCGAACCGAACGTGTGACCCCACCAATGGATTGCTCTCCGAACGAGGAATCCATTGGTGGGGTCACACGTTCGGTTCGAGTCCCATTTAGCGACTCTGGAGCTCAAAATGCGTCTAGAGTTTTGGCCGCCTCCACCGGCTTCTGGCCCACTGTGCGGCCCGCTGTGTGAATCACGTGAATCGGCAGAGCTTCGGCCGTAAAGCTCGGCGCAGCCTGACCCGTCCGTCTCTTCTCTTCGGCTCTTATCTTTCCCGTATTCATGCATTTATTACTCCTATTGCCTGCATGCATTAGGGACTGCGCCGGGCCGCGCCAATGGCACCCACGGCGCCACCGCCGCCGTGATGACTGCCTTGAAGGCGCAGGCGATGCAGGCGATGCCGCGGTCCCTCCGGCCGGCCAGACGTTCGTTCGGGTGATGCGCGTCAGCACGCGATCCCGGGGTGGGCGCCGCCAAGGCGCAGCCAAGGCGCAGCCAAGGACGCCGATGATAGACAGTGGGCCAGAAGGCCGGTGCAGGCGGCCAAAACCCTAGACGCGGTTTGAGCTCCATAGTCGCTAAACAGGACTCGAACCGAACGTGCGACCCCATCAATGGATTCCTCGTTCGGAGAGCAATCCATTGGTGGGGTCACACGCTCGGTTCGAGTCCTGTTTAGCGACTCTGGAGCTCAAAACGCGTTCGGGATTTCGACCGCCTCCACTGTCGTTCTGGCCCATTGTGCGATAGCCGTGCTGGCTCGATGCAGGCGGAAGGATACACCGTAAGGCAGTCGATGGAGGCCGTGAGCGTCATCAGCATATTTATTCTTTTTCGTGCGGCCTGGCCTCTGCCTCGGCCCGGCATAGCTAGCGTGGATCGTGCTACTGTCGAAATAACCGTCCCGGGGCGCCGCGCGACCACAGCGCCTCGGCCACGGCCAGGCAGTAGTCGTAGAGGACCCCGTTCCGTTACCCCCATTTTCACACACTCTCTTCCTGACCGAAAATTAAAGGAGCGGGAACGGAACGGGCCGGCCAAAACGGCAGTTTATTGTACACGCTTTGCTGCGCCGGGGCGGGGCGGGGCGGGGCGGGGCGGGGTCCGCGTTGCGTTGCTTCGCCACGTTGGCCTCGCCAGACCAACTTTCGGTCAATTACGCATTCGGCGGCGCGCTTTCCGCTAAACATTCTGAAAGCCTTCTTCTCGCCCGGTTCCCCCGAATCGGCTCATCGCCCCCTCGCCCCGGCCCCCCTCGGCCCTCGGGGGCGTCGCGGTCGGCCGCCGCCGTGCGCACCCAGCGGCGGTCGGCGGCGGCCAGCCCCACATGCCGAACGTCCAGGAGCGCGTGGCGGGGCGTGGCGGGGCGGGGCGGGGCGGGCGGGGCGGGGCGGGGCGGGCGGGCGGGCGGGGCGGGGCGGGGCGGAGCGGGGCGGCGTGCGTGAAGCGCGGGGGGCGTCGCGTCCGCAATCAGCGCCATCTACAAAGTGAGTCGCGCCCCCTGCCCCCCTCGGACTCACCCCGCGCCGCAAATCATATGCGAAAAATGTATCTCCCGGGTACATCATCAGGGCAGGCTTCGCTTAATGCAATCAAATGGACACAGGTTGATGGTTCTTCTTCTTCTTCTTCTTCTTCTTCTTCTTCTTCTTCTTCTTCTTCTTCTTCTTCTTTCTTCTTCTTCTTCTTCTTCGACTTCTTCTTCGATTTCTTCTTTGATTATCCGTGAGCACAACGAAGACGACGACAGTGTCCTGGCGGTGCAGCGTATGACGCCGGCGGCGGCGGCGGGCGGAGGGCTAAATTTAAGTCCCCGCTAGCCAATGCGCCACTTTACGACGTTTTGTACGTGTTTGTGTAAGTTTAAACCGCTGTGTGTGTGTGTGTGTGTGTGTGTGTGTGTGTGTGTGTGTTGTGTGTGTGTGTCCGTGTGTGTGTGCGTGTGTCGCGGTGTTGGCCTCGTAATGGCTCCGCGTGGGCCCCACCAATCATTCGGGACAGTGCGCGGGGCGGAATCGCCAACAATTTGCGAATCTTCGGAACACGCGCGCCGCTTCCTGAACGCGGGCGGTAGCCCTGCCAGCCCCGCGCGGCCTGCCTGCCCGCCTGGCTGGCTGCCTGCCTGCCTGCCGGCCAGACAGATGGCTCGAAAATTGCGGGCGGCGTGGCTCTCCCCGCGGCCCTCCGTGCGCTTCGGTTCGGCCGATGTGCCCGCTGCCGCCGCCGCCGCCGACACACGTTGACTTGCTAACGGTCAGGCATGTTTCACCCAGGTTTCACATCCCCGCGGGGCCCCGCCGCGTTTTGCCGGCGTTTGCAATAAACGCAGCGAGTGGGGCAACGCCGGGCTAAAATTGCACCTCCGCCCGCGGTCGACGGTCGGCGCCGCGCCGCGCCGCCGCGGTCTCCGCCCGCCCGCCAGCCAGCGCCGCGACGGCGACCTCTACTGGCGCACTGTTTGTTTTCGGAGCGACGCGCCGATGACGCGAAGAAGGCCACCGTTCTGCCGGCAGACTCGGAGGTACCTGTTGCCGCTGCAGGGAAGTCCACCGCGCCACCGCCCCACGCAAATTATCATCATTTTCGTTGACCTGAAAAACAAGAACAAGAACAGAAAAGAATGAGACAGAAATGACCCAGACGCGTATGCTTCCTTTCATCAGACGAAGGGCTTATAAGCAAGCCATTGGAGTCCGCAGGGCTGCGTCTTGTCTGCCATAATCAGCCTCGCACGCCCCGCCACGCCCCCCCCCCCCACACACACACACATACACGGACCGTCCAGTACGCAACGGACAAGGTTCGCCGCAACCGACGCGACTTAAAATGCATTTGCATATTCGTCTTTCTCTCTCTCTCTTTCTCCCCGCCAGCCGCTCTTTCTCTTTCTTCACAGCTGAGTAATTATCACACGCGTCTTGTCGGACACCCCTGAATTATTAAATAGGCAGAAGCCTGCACTCGAGCGGATCGCGGCGTGGCGTGGCGTGGCGTGGCGGGGCGGGGCGGGGCGGGGCGGGGCGGGGCGTGGCGTGGCGGGGCGGGCGGGGGGGGCGTGGCGTGGCGGGGCGGGGCGGGGCGGGGCGCCGAACCGTGGCGCCCGGTTGGCTGGTCGGCTTCGATTGCGGCCAACCAATCGCCGGCCGCGGTCAAACACTGACAAACAGAAAGAGAAAGATAGAGTCAGATACAGTCAGAACGTTTTCCCCAGAACTAGTCGGATCGTTATCGGCATTGACACTCTGGCGGCTTTGCCACACTGTGAGAAAAAAGTACGGAAAAAGTACGGAACATGTCTGGTCAATAATTTGCCTGGACCGTCCGTACTTGCCAACTACGGAACGTTCCGTACTTTTTTTCCGTACCCATTTACATTGATTCATATGGAGCAAGTACGGAACGTTCCGTACTTTTCTCCGTACCTCCGTACAATTTTTTTCTGTACGGAATCTTTTCCAGTGCACTGCAAAGCCACCGTAAACTGACGTCCAAATCAGATATGTGATTCCAAAGAGGACTTGAAAGGAACTTGGCGTAGAAGCGGTGGCGAGGTGGGCTTCTCCCCTCTGGTTTCGGCCCGAAATGGCACACGATCATTCGTGGTCTAGCCATTAGTGGTAATGGTACTGGCGAGGTAGGCCGCCCGTTCCGGAGAGCCCCGCGGCGGGTTGCCTATCGCCGGGTCGCAGGCGTCAGGCCTGTCAGGCGCGGCGTCGGGCCCGGCGCCCCGGAGAAACGGTGTGCATGCGCCGCTCAATGTTTTTGAAGCAGAACGCCGCGGGAATTGGGGTATGATTACGCACCATATCGATACCTCCTAGCAACAGACACGTACTTCGGGCACGCTTCTCAAAACTCACGTACTTTCGGCAGCTTGTGCAACAAACACGCAGTTTCGCCATTTCTAGTCAAAAAGCACGCAGTTTCCGCATTTTCGTCCTGGCGGGCACGGAAATGCATTTTGGGTATTTTTCATGGTTGGGCTAGTGAGGGACAGTCACTAAGTCACCATTAATAACCTCAAAACGGTTTCAGGAGTGATCTGCATTGAAATATTACAGGATGTTTGGAGGTTAAAGGTGGGCCTATATTTAACGACAGATCGTTCCTGAAACCGTTTCCAGGTTATCAATGGTGACTTAGTGACTGCACCTCACTAGCACAACCATAAAAGTTACCCAAAATGTATTTCCGTGCCCGCGAGGACGAAAATGCGCAAACTGCGTGCTTTTTGACTAGAAATGGCGAAACTGCGTGTTTGTTGCACAAGCGGCTGAAAGTACGTGAGTTTTGAGAAGCGTCTCCGAAGTACGTGTCTGTTGCTAGGAGGTATCGATATAACGTCTCCCTGGACAAGTAGACTGCGATGCTTATCCGATGGTTCATTGTCTTTGCGTCGTATGTGCGTCCGTCTGTCCGCCCGTCGGTCTGTCTGACTGTCGACCTGACGAGCCCGGCCACGCGTGTGTCACGGTCTCCATTAAGCCACCGTCGGTCCCGTCAAAGACCACGTTGTCACTCACTGCCGCGCGCGTGCATGTGGAGACGCGTTAGCTGAGTGGTCATCGCGCTCGTTCGTCGGCGCTAATGTCCCGGGTTCGGCACCCAGCGTCGGCTGGAACCCTTTTTGTTTTTCATGAGCCCTTCATGCTCATCGCATAGAGAGGGTGCCATAAGAAAGTGTATGCCCTCAAGTACAACACCTGTCGGCTGGTAATCTACAATATAACAATCCCGGCCCGTTGTTTGTCCGTCATGTGTGCGTGCGTGTGCGCGCTCGCGCGTTCTAGTGAACTCGGTGGGCCCTGCCCGGCCCTGCCCGGCCCCGCACCATCCGGGAGGAAGATCAGATGGTTCCGACCTGGCGCGGTGCGGCGCGGTGCGGCGCAGGCCCGGCGCAGCGCGCTCGACTTTAAGTTTGGGGACGAACAATGGTTCCGTCCTTCATCTTTATGATGTGTAACGGGCCGCGCGGCGTCCTCCTCGCCGACGCCGTCCTCGCCGTCCCCGCGGCCGCCCTGCCGCCGCCGGCGTCCGGTCCGGGGACCGCACCGCGCGCTCCACAGTCATCGCACGGTTCCTCATTAAGACATCAGCGGTCCCTCCTAGTAAATCTCGCCGAGTTGTTGCTGTTTTTTGTTGTTGTTGTTGTTGTTGTTGTTGTTGTTGCCGAAGTGCCCGCGAGGACATCGTGCAGGTCGGCGAGTACGACAAAAAAGTGGTGACAACGCAGGGTGCGCTAAGTGAACATTTAATTGTTTGGGACTTCGGTTGCCCACCTCGTAAAGCGGATGGATGCCAAAGAGAAACTTGAATTTAAAATTTTATTTTGAGCTTTAGCTAGCTTTTGGGCAACTTTTTTACGCCTTCTTATCTGTAGCCGTTTGAGAGATAAAGGCAGCCATGTCAAGAGATGTTACAGACTTTAAATGTTATGTACAGTTTTGTACGAGACGTCACAAGTTTTTTTTGTGCACACGAAATTTTCGTACAATTTTTGTACGAAAAACGTGGACAAACTGTGGTCCCCGCAAAATTTCGTACAAACTTGTGGTACGCAAAAAGTCGTGTGACAAACGACAAGGAAACTGTGATGTCTCGTACAAAATTTGTACAAAAACATTAAGTGTGTAAGGCAGCAGATCCTGGCGACGAGCTGCTGATCCCTTAGTGACCCCCGCTCTGGTTGGCGACGCGTCGCGACGGCCCGGCTTCGGCGGCAGGGCAGGGAGGTGTGGGTGCTTTCACTCTGCCGCTCGCTGCGCTGCTCGCCGCGTTCTGCCCGGATAATGCAATAGTGCTGCGTTTCTGCGTCCCGGAGCGAGACCGGCTGAGCGCGTCGCTCTGTCTCTCTCGCACCCTCAGGGGACGCCGCGCCCCGCGAGTGCGAGAGAGACAGAGCGACGGAGGAGCGGCAACGCCCAGCGCGGCGCCGCCCGCGGTTGCGTATGGCCGGGGTTACCGACTATGACGGCCCAGTGTCGGCACCCACACCGTCGCCAACCAGTGAAATCCACACACACTCACACACTCACACTCACACTCACACACACACACACACACACACACACACACTCACACGGCCAGTAATAATGGTAATAATCGTAAGTGGGTCCACCTCCTACCGACTTCGCTGGAACCGCGACGGCTCCACTGTATGGTGGCGCCAGCCGCGCGTATGACTGTGTGCAAAGTAAGTGCGGCAGTTTTCATCCTGCTGCAGACTCAGACACACACACACACACACACACACACACACACACACACACACAACACGTACACACACACACACAGCCTCACAATTGGTAACAGTAACCGCGGGGGTGTGTGCTCTATAAGGTGGACACTACACTTACGAGACGGAGTGGGGGCAGCCTGCCTTGCCGGACACACGCGACGTCGGTGAAATGTGACGAGTCCCGTTCGAGTCTAGGCGCGTTTTCTTTGCCTTCATTCTGTGTTTAATTCTTCCCACAGTGGTGCGGCCCTAAAGGAGTAGTGGCCCCGCTCGCGTTTCGTGACAGGACCGTAGTTGTACACTCGGGCGAGCCGTCGGGGCCGTGCCGTGCCGTCGGCGTGCCGAAGCTCGTCTTGCGTTACTTCTCACTCACTCCGTGCAATTATTCTGATTGTCTCGCCTTTTCTCTCACACCCGGCTTGCTCTACGCGGGACTACGTGCCGCCTCGCTGGGGGTCAGTCAGTCCGTTCCGAGTGAGTTCGGCGAGGTCTTTTTGGCCGCGGTTGCGAAGTGAGTGAAAAAAAAATAGCGTTTGTGGGCCCGTTCCACAGTGCGCCAAAGGACCGGTGGAGGCGGCCAAAGCTCCAGACGCGTTTTGAGCTCCAGAGTCGCTGAACAGGACTCGAACCAAAAGTGTGACCCCACCAATGGATTTCTCGTTCGGAGAGCAATCCATTGGTGGGGTCACACGTTCGGTTCGAGTCCCATGTAGCGACTCTGGAGCTCAAAACGCGTCCGGGGATTTGAGTTCCTCGAGCGAATCGTAGTGAACTCTTTTACAGGACGGTGCTGACCATTCTTGCTGCTCTAACTCTTTTTTTTCGGAGGGTGTAGAGAGCAAGGCACTCGGCGTATGAATGTGTGAGCGCGTGGAACTGGGCGCCTGCACTAGCAATTAATCGCGGAGTGATGCTTTGTTTGGCCCAAAGTCTGTAATTAGCGATATTTATGGGGGGCGCCCAAGTAGTCCGCGGAGTGCTTAACCGAACGGGATTAGTAATAAATACGAAGCGGGCCGCGCGCTCATCCCCTATTGTCATTGTTGCCCGGTGTGTGTGAATCTGTTCTCATTATGCCCTTGCGATAAGACGAATGGGCGCGCACTCGTGGCCCTGCCCGGCCTGCCCGGCCCGCCGCACCTTCGACGGATTTATTGCCTCCTCGCGAATTATAATCAGATCAAAGCAACGCCCCGCCATGCCTCCGCCATGGCCGCGCCATCCCGAAAAATACGGCGCCATTCTCACGAGCGCGCCCATCCGCAAGGAGATGGGAAGGCAGATGAGCAGGGCGGGGAGGCGGGGGCAATGAATGCATCTAGACCACACACACACACACACACACACACACACACACACCACACACACACACACACACACACACACACACACTGAGAGGAAAAGCCACGCGTGCGGGCGCGAAGGAGGAGGAGCAGCGTATTGGTTCGGATTATGGAACCTGTTTTCATCAGCCCCACGAACAGTATTGTCAACAAATATTTTACTTCTGTCACCCCATATATCTCGTACTACATTGCAAAAGTGCGTCGAGTGTGTGTGTGTGTGTGTTCCTGTTTTGATTATCATTTTCTTTCTCTTCTTTTATTTTTTTCTTCGCGCTGACAAGCAAGCTATCAGAGCCAGGCGAGGCGCCGCGGTAAGTCACAACGAAGACTGCTTACTCCTTGACCCGTGGCGGCGCGCACTAACACACGCACACACAAACACACGCCAGCACAAACGCACACTTGGCGTCAACTCGCGGAGAAAACAACAAGAGTTTGCGGACCATGACCTAGGCCAACACTGCAGGGGGCCCGCGAGGCACACTGCCTGCTAAACTAAGCAGGAAACACGTTGTGGCACCACCTTGTCGTGCAGTCTGAGAGTGTGTGTGTGTGTGTGTGTGTGCGTGTGCGCGCGAGCGTTCGCTGGACACACCGTTACCCGTTTATCAGTATAGCCAGGAGCTTATTACCCGCAGGGGCCAACTCACACACACCACACATACACGCACGGAGGCGAGGTGGTGCTCTTTAGATGCAAAGCAGAGCTTCCCTATTCTTCTTTGGTGCGAGGAGGGCCCAAAGGACTAGTGGGCCTGTTAATGGTTATTCGCCTGGACGGTTCGCGCGCCGCTCCTTCCGCGGACTAGCAAGCTACTACCGCGACCTGGACGGAGGCCGACGCGGGAACCAATTACCTTACCAGTGCGGGCCTCTCGGTCCCCTGACCTTTACCACGGTCCACTTTTTGGCCGTGTATATCACCCCCGTGTGTGTGTGTGTGTGTGTGTGTGTGTGTGTGTGTGTGTGTGTGTGTGTGTGTGTGTGTGTGTGTGTGTGTGTGTGTGTTTGCCATGACCCCTAGTAGGGAGGGAGGCATGCCACAAGGAGCGGAGTGCACTCCAAGAGTTTGATTGATTTTGTATAGGCACAGCGGCGGCCTCGGCGCGAGCAGCCTTGTTCGATATCTCGTTATCACGGCGGTTTCGAGACCTCGCGGCCTCGGGGGCCCACCACCGGGGTGGCAGCGGGCTGGCGTCAAGTGGCGCAAGATCAAAGGCGGAAGCTGTACTGCGGAGCGGAAAAATCACTCGACGATCGGGACCACCACCGTGAGGACCGCGAGCGGCACGCCGAGCGCCGCGAGGCGAGGGGGAGTCGAACCCGGAGCGGGCTGCAAAGCGGGGCTGCGCATCACGTCTCCGGCTGACTGGAGGCTGGAGGCTGCAGACTGACTCCGAGAGTCGTCGCTCTGTCTCTCTCGCACCCACGCGGGACGCCTCGTGAGTGTGAGAGAGACAGAGCGACGACTCTGCCGCTCCGGCTGGAGGCTCCAGGATGACGGCGTGCTCCGCGCTGCTCCGCGGCGCTCCGTGCTTTTGGCGGCGTCCTTTGTGACGCCCTCGTTACCGGCTCCATCGAGCGTGCGCGTGCGCCGGCGTGTGTGCGAGTGCGTGCGTGTATATGCACATTGGTCGGAGCGTTTGCCTGCGATTGGGGCTTCCGCGAAAAGTTTGCGCGAAAGCCGTGCGGCGTGACGAGGCGAGAGAGAGAGAGAGAGAGAGAGAGAGAGAGAGAGAGAGAGAGAGAGAGAGAGAGAGAGAGAGAGAGAGCGAGAGCGAGAAGGGAACGGGAGGGGATTGAGACGGTGGTGGAATGGGTACCCAAGGCGAAACTTTCGACAGGTATGCGCGCGGCCAAAATACTACTTGCTGGCCTGAGACCGCTAGCCTGCGCGCGCGGGGCAGGCGGAGCCCGGTGGGGCACGCGCGGGGTCGGCGGCAGGCTGATGCCGACCAGTGTGCTCACCTCTCTCCGTCCTTCTCGCAACCCTGCGGGAGGCCCGGTGCGTGCGAGGGAGACGGGGCGACGAAAGCACTCGTTCGGATCCGGCCCGCAAGCATTACCATAGTCCGCGTAGGATGAGCCTCGGGCCGACACTCACACTGGACTCCACCATCATTGTCTTGCGATTCGCATAGGCAGGCAGCGCCGCGAGCACTGGTAGGCCTGGCGGGCAAGCAGGACGGTAGGCAGGCAAGGCACAGGGCAGAAGGGGCTTTAATTCTCGGTCGTGTACTTGCGAGCAGGGCGAAGCAGGGCGCCCCGTAACAATGAAAGGGTTTGCTTCCTTGTCCAGCGGCACCATACACACACACACACACACACACACCCACACACACACACACACACACACACACACGCGCGCGCGCACACACACACACAAACACACACACACCAAGTACAAGTAAGTTAAAGCAGCACTGACCTCCATGCCGTGGGGGTATTAACACGTTGAGCGCGTCAGACCGTATTGTCGAGGTTAGGTTAGCAAAGCGTTTTTTTCCCCGCCGCACATATAATATATACATTCTAATAAATGCGGCGCCGTAGTCTTGCTGGTGGCTTTCTCCCTTTTACACCCGCCCTTTACGATTTTACGACCCGAAATGGTCTTGATTGGCGATGGCGCCTCATTGATCGCGTTGCGATTAAGGGCAATCCGACCGTCCGCGAAAAAGGGTGTAACTGTGCGGCAGGCCCCATGCAGTTGCGACCCTTTCCGCGACTGTATTCGGTTTACGATCGCTTTGTTGGTCAACGGCGCAAGACTGCGATTTCTTGTACTTGTTTTTGTTGTTGTTTACGTTTTTGAAGTGGGTAATTCCTTCGGTTGTTACGTGTTATTTCGATGTGTGTCACTCATTTGGATAACCCTCGTCTGTTTGTCAATGTTGTGCAATCTATGACTTCCCGAAAATCAAATAGACGAACTAGTTCCGACGGGAAGCCAACTTGACGGTACGTCCAAATGGGGCATCCATACTACTGACTACCGATGGATGGGGAGCCAAAATGGCAGCACGTCCAAATGGGGCACTCATACTACTGACGGATGGGGAGCCAAAATGGCAGCACGTCCAAATGGGGTGCTCATACTACTGACGGATGGGGAGCCAAAATGGCAGCACGTCCAAATGGGGTACTCATACTACTGACGGATGGGGAGCCAAAATGGCAGCACGTCCAAATGGGGCACCCATACTACTGACTATATACCGATTCTACTGCTCGTGTGAAGCTGGGAGTACTTTCCCTGCCGCGGCCGCCGCCCGACTTCTGGGTAAGAAGGAAGGGCTCTATGGCCCTGCCAGAGATTCGGAATCACTGCCCGCCTCTACCTGCGACACACGGCGCTGCATCTCTTCCGGGAACACCTCAAATATTGATATACGTTTGCGGGGGGATTACCGCGTTCACATTAGTATGCGAGCAACAAGGTGGCTGTATCTAAATCTTATCTGTCTCCTCTGCTGCGTGCCCGACAGGTAAGTGTGATGATAACAGGCATTCTTTTACTTTACTGCCGAGGAAACAATACGGTTGTTCCTTGTATTTAGAGCAAGCCTTTCCCCCAAAACGCCGACCGCGCGTGGAGTGGTTCAGTGACCCGCGTTAGGCCGATGCGAGGCGCACGGTTCGCGAAAAGGCCACTGCCAAGGCCCTCCGACAAGTGCATCCCCGACGTTGTTCTTTTATGAGCCAATCCATCGAACGGCGCTGCTGGCCCGGCTGCGTTCAAACGGCGAGCACTCCAAGGGTGGCGGGTTCGAGTACCGGCCGCTGCCGTTGCGCCATAAAAGCGGATGGCGGCGGTATCAGTTCCCACCGCCCCGCGACGCAATGCGTACAGTAAAGTCGGAGAGTTGTTTTGCGTATTAGTCCGCACATCAAGCACATTCACCATCGGTACTTGCTAATTGAGTTTACGACCCCGATCATCGGAGTGGCGCAGCAGGAGAGCGAATACACACACATGTATGCACACACACACACACACACACACACACACACACACACACACACACACACACACGGGCGCACTTACGCCGTCCATCTGTATGCGGTCTGCCTGCGGGACGACGCAAACGCGTGAAGTGAAAACCGATCCGCCATCAATAAGGCAACAGGTAGCATTGAGACGTTATTGGCGGGGCTCCAAAGCAGCTCGCGCACTCGCACACGGACGGACGAGAAACGAGGGTTCGAATCCCCCCGCCGGCGCCGCTTAATTTTATTTGACGTGCCAGACAAGCCTAATTGCCCGACGTGAAATAATTGATTCGGTGAGCGCGTTAAACGTGTGTTATTGTATAAACCAGTCGCAAGGCAAGCAGGAGCAGCAGCGGGGGCTCCGGCTGGATTTCCAAACTTTATGAGTCACCCCGGAGTCGTCTCCCCGAGTCGCCGGGAGTCCTTCGAGGCGATCGAGAGTTTCGCACGGCCCCTCGGCCTCCCTGCCCCGATGCCGAATGCCGATGATGCCGCCGGATCATTGACGTCTCTGAGTCACCCTGAGGATTCCCTCCGATCTTTTTGTCTCATCGGCCCCGTGGGAACTCAAGGTTCATCTCGCCGTGGATTATTTTATAGAGAGACCGTTCGACGACTGTAGGGTGTTCGATCGGGCGGTGTGTCGTCACGCTGATGGCGAAACCCGTCACTGATTCCCGATAGGTTACATCACTTTCAACTGCTCGGTTCCAAAGTCAAACTGCCGATAGACTAGCGACATTGGCGTGAGTCTTTCGTAATCGGGCCTTCCATTTCGTGGGTGGGCTGCCAGGGCGCCTGGCCAACATTGAACGTACCGCGAACAAAATAAAAACGAGAACAACGAAAACAAACACCGCGGTTTGCTGCTTAAGCTCTGGGAATGAGTGGAGCCGTCGATGGTTCCCACGAGGCATTCCGATAGCCAAATGCAAAGAATGCCCTGATTCTTTGAGCCGCCCGCGATCGAGAATGCGAGCCGCCGATGCGAGGAACGCGTCGCCGGCTGATTCCGGGCTCCGCTCTCATAGCTCTGTCTCTCTCGCACTCGTTGGGTGTCCCGTGAGGGAGTGAGAGAGAAAGCGTCGAAAGCAGTGCTCGGAATCAGGACTCTCGGTGGATACCGAAGGGCGGTGTCGCCAGCCTCGTCAGGCGATCGAACCCAAGACAGCCGAGTTATGACTGGTGTCTGTCTGTCTGTCTGTCTGTCTGTCTCTGTCTGTCTGTCCGCCTGTCCGTCGCCACCTGGCCCTGATACCATCACACCGACTGGTCCGGTCGGCCGGACAAGTTTACAGCAATCGATATCGCTCGGAATAAAGCAATCGGCAGGACACACCAATAAAACCAGCCATTAGCGCCCCGACACCGGGCCGGCCGCCCGGGAGAAGAAGAAGAAGGAGGAGTGGAAATAAACACGAATGAACACGATCAAGGGCGAAAAAATAAAGGTTGGACACTATAAAATCGGCTGTCGCTGGCGCGCGGTTTGCGCAGCCTCGCAGTGCAGTGCACGGTGAATCAGGGAATCGAACATTTACGGCCGGTCCGCGTGTGTGCCCCCAAATCGTAAAGAAAACTCATTCGCTTCCGAATGTTATTATTATTTTATGATAAATCGTCGTCGAGTTGATGTATTTGCGATGGGCGATGAATACGTACTGTACGTCCAAGAGGCGGACTTTGGGGAGGAACGGGGGAAGGCACCTTGGCCCGCGCATATAAATTAGATAGAAGATTTAGACTGCCTTGAACCTCCTAGACGGACTAACTCACACAAAGCGGCGTGCGGACAGCCGGCTGGCGGACAGAGCCCGTCTGGTCGGCGCGGGTACCACCAGCACCATCTCGCGGAGCGCCGGCGAAGCTCGGCGACGCCCCACGCGGGGAGAGGGAGAGCCAGAGAGAGAGAGACGGGAGAGTGGCGGGGAGAGCGGACTCAAGGAGGAGAGAGAGTGGGAAGGCGAGGCGGAGTCTGCGCCGAGCAGACACAACAGGTCGGCGCGGATCGGACGCAGGGCACGCAGGAGGTCCTGGCCAAGCCTGGCGCGGCATCGACTCCACTCCACGCACACCAAGTAGTGCATATTGATGACCACCCTGCGCCCTGCGGGACGTTTTTGCGACCGCGATGCTCGCGAGCTGCTCAACCGAACCGCCCCTGGCTGCCTCCCCGCCGCGTAATTCAAGGCCGCGCGGGTTCGAATCCCACCAGGGGAGACTTTTCTTTAGCATTTAAATGACTAGGCGAGCCTCCCTTCGACGCGGTCGTCGACGTGGTTGTCGACGTGGCACCGGCAGCCCCGCGATGTCAAAGCGCCGAGCTATTTTTCGCTTAATGGAAACATGCCTTATTCAGAGTGGCCTCCATCGTGGTCGCTGTCCGTCGCCGCCTGTCGGTCGGAGGAAGTCTGCCCCACCGTCAAACCCACACGGGCCGGGCCGAGCGCCACCGCGGCCAGGACCTAATGGTCCAGCCATCCAGACATCGGCACAAACACTGCTCGACGCGGAAAAGCAAAAACGAAAACAAAACGAGGCTGGCTGGCGATGAAAAATTGCGCGCCCGCCTCTCCGAACAGTCGAGTGTACAAGGGCCGCACCACATCAAATGCAGCCGATATTTCATTAAAACGGCGAGCGAGCGGCGCACCTCCAGCCACGCGTTATGTGCGAATGAAAAAGCCGGCCGACATCGGCAAACGCGATGGAAGCGTGTCTGTCCGAGGACACAAACCCGGCAAATACACCGCCATGCATCATGTCATTGTCATGGATTCGCCGGCGGCGGCGTCACACAGCTCCCAAACAGTGACCACTCTCTGTGAAAAAAAAAGAGGACAGAGACACTTGAATATTATTATTTGTTTGTCTGTGTGTGTTGGTTGTTAGTATGAAAAAGTTGGGGCGTTTGCGGAATAAGTGGGCGCCCCGTGCACACGTACACACGCGAACGAGCCTTTTCGAACACTGCCATAGCATTGCCCGAGCATTGCCATGGACAAAACAAGTCTCGATTTATGGTGAGTGCGCGCCATAGAGTCATCCCTCTATGGTGTCACCACACACACACACACCCACACACACACACACACACACACCACACACACCACACACACACAAACACACGGAGCGACGCTTTCCCCGGAACGCGGAATACTAGTGTACACGGGCACGCTGTTTGTGTCTGGCCCGTACGTCTGTGTTAAATCCATAATGGGCTGCTGTTTCAAGTGCTCCCATAGCGCTTCGCCGCTTCGCGAATCAGGCTTCCCTTTTGAATGACAATCCGACACCGGCCCTTCATGTATGCAAACACCGCCGGCCCCCTCCCCCCCCCCCCCCCCCCTCCCCCTCCTCCCCGTGGCGCGGTGGCGCAGCGCACTGATTCCCCGCAATTGCCCGGCCGACACCTCTATCCGTCTATTTGTCTATGCCTTGCTATCCGACGGGACGCGGCCCCCCTGCCTGCTGCTGCTGCTGCCTGCCTGCCTGCCTGCCTGCGCTGCCTGCCTGCCTGCCTGCTGCGCTGCCTGCCTGCCTGCCTGCTGCTGCCTGCCTGGCTGCCTGCCTGCCTGCTGCTCTGCCGCTGCCTGCCTGCCTGCCTGCCTGCCTGCCTGCCTGCCTGCCTGCCTGCCTGCCTGCCTGCCTGCCTGCCTGCCTGCCTGCCTGCCTGGCTGCCTGCCTGCCTGCCTGCCTGCCTGCCTGGCTGGCGGGGTGGCTGCTGGCGCTGTCTATTTGTCCCTCCCTGCATAGATCTGTTCATATAAGCGCACGCCGCTCGCGATCTGTCTCCGTCCCGCCGCCGGCCCGCTCCCCCCCACACTGCCCTACTGGGTCATGGACTAGGTGAAGCGGCGAAACCGCACGTGCAACAACAACAACAATTGTGCGTTTTGTAAATTGGAGTCTCTCGATTTATAGAAAGTGTTTCCGCGCGCGTGAGGGGGCGGGGGAGGTGGCTGCATTATGCAACTCTGTTGTGGAGATAAAGCGACGTCACGCAGTCACGTGGGAGCCCTTCTTTGTGTCGTTCGCGATGCGTCACATTTGACACTGTTGTTGTTGCTGCTCGAGTCGCCGTACCTGCCGCAGTTCTTGTTGTTGTTGCTGCTGGGCTGGTCATCGTTCTTTTCTTTTTTTCCGGAGCGGTTTGTCTAGTGTGGCAGATGCGCGTCGCGGGGGGAATGCTCGACGAGGGAGGACGACGCAGTGCCGCGATACGGGTTCCAGGTTCCATTTTCCAGGCTCTAGGTTCCATTCTCCAGGTTCCCTCCCCCAGGTTCCAGGCTGGCTTCAGGTTCACGGCTCCAGGTTCCATCCGTAGCGCGTAGTGTAACCCGCGCTTTTGGCCCTTCCTTATCACGCTGGCACTTCCCTGCCGGACCCTTTTCCATGTTGATCGCTGCCTGGCCTATACCCGCCATGGCGAATTCACGTCCACATTCAGATTCAGATACTGCAGCGAGGCTAGTAGCGCGGCGGGCGTGAGGCGTGTGGGGCGCGGCGGGGTGCGGTGGGGTGCGGTGGCAGGGTGCGGCGGGGTGCGGTGGCGGGGTGCGGCGGGGGCAAAGAGGCCACTGGCCATAAATCCTGGACGAGCCTGCTGTGTTGGGCCAAGCCGGCCGAGCGCCACGCCACTGGCCACGCCACACACCGCCGGTCCTGCCACTGCCCTGCCCACGGCACACGGCAGATATCAATGTGTGACGTGTGTTGCTGCTGTTTGTTGTTGTTGTTGTCGAGTCCATTGTGACGCCACTGTCACGCACACGCGGCACGCCCGCGCGTCACGACGTCACGCCGCCCGACACCGCCCTTCAAATCCGCTGGAAAAAAGAGTGACAGGCTTGAAAAATCCTTGGGGCATGTCTCTGCGGTGTCCCCTCTAGCCACGTGACACGGTGCAAATGTGTGTGTTTGTGCGTGAGGGGGGTGGGCGGATGGTGGTCTTTCTGTCCGTCTGCCTATCAGTGTGTCTAGCTGTCTGTCAGCTTGCATGTCTGTCTGTCTGTCTATCAGTCTGTCTGTCTGTCTGTGGGATGGGGATGTCATGTACTCTATCGCTTTCGCGCCGCGCCACGCCGTGCCGTGCCGCGCCTCTAGTGACCTTGCTCTTGGGGCGCCATGATGCACGACCAATAAATTAATCAGCGCGCGCGCACTGTGAACCGCACCGTGGTATGTGGACCGCGGGGAGAGAGAGAGAGAGAGAGAGAGAGAGAGAGAGAGAGAGAGAGAGAGAGAGAGGAGGGAGAGAGAGGAGAGAGAGAGAGAGAGAGAGAGAAAAGAGAGAGAGAGAGAGAGAGAGAGAGAGAGAGAGAGAGAGAGAGAGAGAGAGATGCGCGTCCGTCCATCCGTCTGCATCCCCGTTCATACGTCCCCATCCAGCCAATCCTTCATTCTTGACCCATTTCAGCGGTCCGGCGTGAAATTCCCCTGCCACGGCCAAGCCCAGCAGAGCCCCGCACCCCCGGCCGCCCCGCCCTGCCCGGTCATCGGGCTGTGCGACCGACACGGCCAGCACCGTGCTCGAAAATGCTAATAAATCCCCGAACGGGCCAAACGGGTCGCACCCCCAGTGTGTGTTTTGACCGCGAGGTGTCAACACCGTATCGGTTTATGAATATTGATCAGGCCGACGGCACGAAAGGGCGGCTGACCGCTTCCTGGTGGCAGTGGCGAGGGGAGGGGCGCGCGTCGGGGTCAGGGCGACGATCGGGCCAGTAATGGAATCAATATTGATGTGGCGGAGTGTGTTTAACACTTTTAGCATCGGTGATCGGCGGCACGGCAGCCGCGCGCTCCCCTGGCCTGGACCGCAGCCTCCCTATGCCTTTATGGAGATGAGGCAACTTGCATGCACACTCACATCTCTCTCTCTCTCTCTCTCTCTCTCTCTCTCTCTCTCTCTCTCTCTCTCTCCTCTCTCTCTCTCTCTCTCTCTCCCTCTCTCTGGCGGGACACCTGTCCAGCCTGCCTGTGGGCCCTGCGGCTCTCGATGCTCCCCTGCCCCGCGGCCTCCCTCGCTGCCCACTGCAAAACCCACCACACTGTCAAACGACGACACTGATTAGTTCCCGATGCGGCCACGCGCGGCCCACTAAACGGCCGGCGTGTGATGCCAGCGAATTGTAGAACAACAAACGCGTTGCTTCTGTGTTTACGGAGCGGAATCACGCAAAATATTGTTGTTAGCCGCGGCCCGAGCGTTTTCGACGGCCAATCGTGGAGGGAGTGTGCCAATGTGCCGGTCGGCAGGGACCGAGGCTGGGGCACGCCCGGTTCAAGCGCGTATCCGGAGTCGGAAAACATGAGGTCATGGCACACATTTTGCCTACTTACAGTTCGGGTTGTATGACAATTTGCCTACCCACCAGGGGCGAAGGAGGGGTGATGTGACCCACCCCCGATTTGCACTGAAGGAACACCAGTAGCGGCCGGTAGGCGCTCAGTTGCGGCCTGCGATCTGAAGGAGGCAGTTTTCCGCGCGCGATAAAGGCACTCAGTTTAGTCGCGCGATGACACGAGTTATGGTGGCGGCGGAAAATGCGTGTTTTTGGGGTGCGCGGGGAAATGAGTGTTGGAGTGCGCGCGGAAAATGAGTGCCTTAGATGAGGGCGAAGACCGCTTTTTGGGTGGGGCCCCCTTGGGGTTTTTTAAAGTTGCGATTGTGCGGGGTGGGGGGTGTTTGGGGGGGGGATCATTGGGGTGGTTTGGGGGGGGGTTTGGGGGTTTGGGGGGAGGCCTGCCGGGGGGGGCTGAACCCCGGCCGTCGGCTTGTCCCGTTGCGGTAAGGTCCCTGCTTTATCGCAAACGCACAGATCCGGCCCTCCTGACCCTGTCTCTCTCGCACCTGTACGGGACGCTCCATGAGTGCAAGAGAGACAGAGCGACGACGAACCGTTCGGAATGGCTCGGCTACGCACCGGTTGGCCACCCCCGCACCACCCCGCGGTTTACGTGGAAACTATCCCCTCGCGTTTTCACACAGTCGGAACCAATGCCATGGATTTTCACGTCGTGCATGCCCAACCAGGTGCGCTAAACTGACATCTTTTTTCCCTGTCTCGTAAATCGAAATAAACCGAAGATCTTTTTTTCCTTGACACCAGACCGGTTCCTATTGCCGCTATTGGGACATTCCCACACAACTCCCCCGCGCCTCTCGGAAAACAATGCCCCCGACAATGCGGAAGCGAAAACAGAAAACACAGGAAGGCGCGAGCAGTGCAGAGCAGTGTCGAGAGGGGCGGGGTGATTTGGAGTGCGGCATTGTTCTATCAGGAATCAGTCCCCTTCTCCGCTGCCGCCGCCCCGCCGCTACCTCCACCGCCTTGCTCGCGTTCCATCGGGATCTCTGCTTGTCATCCCCGGGGACAAATCAAGCCTTTGTTTCTGGCGACGGAGCGACAGAGCGCGCGGCCGGCTCGAACCGCCTGCCTATCGGTGTCAACAGCGGCGGCGGGGGCGGAGACAGGGGCGGGGGTGGGGGCGAGCGGGGGCGGGGGGTTGCGACTGATTGGAACCGCCCCGGTTGCTAATTCGTGTGCCCGGCTCGAGGGGGTGAGAGAGAGAGAGAGAAAGAGAGAGAGAGAGAGAGAGAGAGAGAGACCCAATGTAAACAGCATTATGCGCAAAATGAGCATTCGACTCATCGCCAACTATTTTCGCCAAGAAGCAGTGCTGCCTGCCGCCGCCTCCAGCAGACTGATTCCCAAAGTCGTTCTCGTCGCTCTGTCTCTCTCGCACTCATGGAGCACTTTGTGTAGGTGCGAGGGAGACGAAGCGGTGAAAAGGACCCTCGGAATCGGTGCACAGGAATAACACAGCACACTATTTTCTCATGGCGAAAGCAAAAGCAAGGGCTGTAACACGTTTGCGCGATGCGTTGAATCGCTCCCCGCCCCGTCCCACTCCGTCTGCAGACTGAGGGTCGTCGCTCTGTCTCTCTCGCACCCATAAGGGACAGCCCATGAGTGCGAGAGAGACAGAGCGACGACTCTCGGAATCAGTCTGCCGGCTCGCAGCACGACGACAATAATGGAAATATCAGGATGGGTGCCGCGCACGCCAGGGTTTTACATTCACTCACGATATACCGCGTTTTTGCATTTCAAATTTTACCTTTTATTTTCACCTGTTTCTGTATTCAATATACAAATGTTGACACGTCTGACCCCGGATGCAGTTAAATCAAGTTGCCATCGCACGACGAAAATTCGTAAATATTTTTTAGCTCAGGTAAATTAGCCATCAATTTTTTTGGTGAATATTTTAGACGTTGTACCCGTTACTTTAACGGTGGTTTCTCAAGAAAAAACCTAGACTAACAATGCATTTTTACTTTCCCCATTGAATCTGAATCTGCGACGACCCTCTCCCAGTCCCTTCACTCCAAAGGAGTCGCTTTCGTCTGTCCATCTCTCTCGCTCCTATGGGGTATGCCGCACAGGTGCGAGAGAGACCACAGAGTGACGAAAATGACGGACTCTCTGCATCAGTCTATTGCCCGCCTCGCATTGCTCTCACAGAATGCGCCCCTATGTCGCGCCGAGTGTCCCGACGTGCAGAAGGCGTCTGTTTCATACAGAATTGCACGCTGCCTTGAAGGGCTAGGCGCTGCTTAATAGTGATCCCCTCCTCCCGGCAGACTGATTCCGAGAGTCGCTCTCCTCCCTCTCTCTATCTCTCTCACCTACACGGGACGCCCCATGAGTGCGAGAGAGACAGAGCGACGAAAGCGACTCTCGGAATCAGTCTGCCGGGGACCTTTGCCCTCGGTGGTCTTGGCGGCGGATGGCGGTCTGGCCCGGTCTGGCCCGCGGCTACCTCTTACCGTTGTGCGCTCCCCTCCCGATTCCTTTCCCCGCTCCTCCTTCTCTGTCGCTCTCATTGTTTCAATGTGTTGCGTGGCGTGTCCCCTGAGCATTTCTTTTCAGTAATGACAAGGCTTATTATTCCATTCCTCCCCCTCTTTTTTTTTCGTCTTACTTGTTCCACTCTTCTCTTTTTTCACCAATTGTTTTTTTCGGTTGTTTTATTTCGCTCGATTCCTCCCGCTGTATTCATTATTTCCTCTTCTCTTTCACTCACCGTTTGCACCGCGACGGAAAATAGAATGGTTTTCCCTGTCGGGGTGCCCCTGGCCGGTGCGGTGCCCCTGGGTGTAGTGCCCCTCGGCGCGAGACGCTGGCCGAGCTGGGCAGCCCGGTCCACTGGGGATGCTGAGCCGAGTCGGACCTTATCCGGCCACGCGACAATAATTATTTTTTCCCTCCAAATCCGAAACAAAAGCGCAAAAAGCTTTTCCCAGTGCCGTGCCCCGGGAGCCACCTGCCGCCCTTATTAATGGCAAGGCCGAGAAATCTTCGCCGATCGTCATTCACGGAGCGATGGCACGCAGCACCTGCAGGCTGATTCCGAGAGAGTCGTCTTCGTCGCTCTGTCTCTCTCGCACTCATGGGGCGTCCCGTGCAGGTGCGAGAGAGACAGAGCGACGAAAACGGCCCTCGGAATCAGGCTACTGGGGCGGCTCGCTTCCCAGCGCGGGGCGCCACTCGGATGAAAGCCGCGCCACCAATCCCAATCTGAATGTGGATCCGCGGCGAGGCGGACGACAATACGGGGAGAGTGGCGCGGCTGGGCGCGGCGCGGCCAATCCCAATCTGAATGTGGATCCGCGGCGAGGCGAGCGACAATAACGGGGAGTGGCGTGGCGGTGCCGGCGGTGCCGCGGGTGTCGGCCCCTCCCAGCTTCCAGCTTCCCTTCACAAAGGCTGCACCGCCTATCAGTCATCAGCGAGATGGAGTGCCGGGCAATGCACTTCACTCCGCCGTGTTCACCAAATTGGACCCTTGTTTCGGTGATTCGACTGTATTTCATGCTTTCGTCGATACCAGTTGTGAATACGCAGATTAGACTATAGATGAGCGAGTTTCGGAATGAACCTCAGCGAGGCACAGTGGGCGCAGGTGGCGGCCCCAAAACTCTAGACGCACTTCAACCTCCATAGTCGATAAACAGGACTCGAACCGAGCGTGTGACCCCACCAATGGATTCCTCGTTCGGGGAGCAATCCATTGGTGGGGTCACACGTTCGGTTCGAGTCCCATTTCACGACTCTGGAGCTCAAAACGCGTCTAGAGTTCTTGCCGCCTGGGCCGGCCTTCTGGCCCACTGTACGGGGGGAATGTTGCAGTCCTCTGACCTGATGTAAAATGCTTGGCGCTCCAGCTGCCCCGCCCTCGACAACTCGGACGACAAAGGCGGGGGCGACACATGCCCGCCCTCCAGCCTCCAGTCCTACAGTGGCTGTCCGCAGACCTCCGCAGACCGCGGCACCGCGACGCGCCGGGACGCGGATAATGAAATTCTCACCTCGCTGAGGCTTTTGAGGAATGGCAGTTGGAAACCACCTTAAATCCGCTGACTGTGTGTGTGGCTCCGCCTGCTCTGCAGACTGATTCCGGGAGTCGCTCTCGTCGCTTTGTCTCTCTCGCACTCATGGGGCGTCCCGTGAAGGTGCGAGAGAGACAGAGCGACGAAAGCGGCTCTCACTCCGCCGTTTGCTCGCGGCGACCTCCAGCACGGCCCGCGGGACCTCCACCGCGAGCACGCCGCCATCAATTGCTGCCGCTTTGTGACTCGTCGCGCCCCCCGAGGAATCCTCATTCATTTTTGTAAAGCCTCTTTGGCGGCAAACCGCGACATGCTGTGTACGGACGACGGCCCTTTTGCGTCGGACGCACAGCGGGCCAGAAGACCGTCGAAGGCGGTCAAAGTCCCGGGCGCGTTTTGAGCTCCAGAGTCCGCTAAATGGGACTCGAACCGAACGTGTGACCCCACCAATGGATTGCTCTCCGAACGAGGAATCCATTGGTGGGGTCACACGTTCGGTTCGAGTCCCGTGGACTGACCCTGGAGCTCGAAACGCGTCCAGGATGTTGACCGCCTCCACCGCTTTTGGCGCTCGGTTGTCCCTCACTCAGCCTGTGATCGGGAGGATAGGCAACCCGCGCAGCACAACAGCGCGCCGCACCCGTTGCTCCATCGCGGTGTTGTTGTTGTTGTTGTTGTTGTTGTTGTTGTTGTTGTTGTTGTTGTCGTTGTTGTTGTTTCTGTTCCACCGGGGGGTGAGGGCTGATGCTTGTTGCCAATGGAACAAAAGGAGACACCTAATGCATCCGAGGCGCCCCATCACCCTGATGAATCGATACCACCCTCCACCCATCATGTCCTGGAGACGGCGCTGCTGGTGGGACAGACAGACACCACCAAAAAACAACGACAGTTTCGTCGTAAAAACGAGGATAAAAACATTAAATGTCAACACACGTGGTGGTGGGTGGCGTTCCTCCCGTTTCCTGAAGTGCGACTCCTCTTATGTGATTCACAATTTAATTTAATTTCCCACCCCTGATTGGCCAGCACGGGGAGCGCTTTCGCCGCCTTTGAGGCGTCTCGACGCATCGAGGGAAATGTAAATACTTTTTCCTGAGTTATCGCCTTTTGTCGAGACGGCGCCGTGCGGAGGGAGAGAGAGAGAGAGGGAGAGAGAGAGAGAGAGAGAGAGAGAGAGAGAGAGAGAGAGAGAGAGAGAGAGAGAGAGAGAGAGAGAGAGAGAGAGAGAGAGAGAGAGAGAGAGAGAGAGAGAGAGAGAGAGAGAGAGAGAGAGAGAGAGAGAGAGAGAGAGAGAGAGGAAGTATGAATTACAAGAAGGATAAAAAGCATTAGCGCCGGCGCTGTAAACATGCCTTTGCGAATGAATTGAATGCGATAGAAAGGCGATGCGAGGAGCGCCACTTTGGAGGCGACACTGCTGCGCACTGCGGGGCCCGGCGACGCGGCGACGCGGCGGCGACAGGGGAGAGGATGCATAGGGCGGGCCAGCACGCGCGAGCTGCAGACTCTTTCCGAGAGTCGTCGCTCTGTCTCTCTCGCACGCGTGGGGCGTGCCCATAGGTGCGAGAGAGACAGCGGCGAAAAAGGACGCCCAGTGTAGCAGCAGTAGCTCGCAGCGCAAAGCGGGCTCCACAAATGAGATAGCTGCACAGGACAACGCCAGCCAGCCAGCCACCCCACTGGAGGCGTATACTTTCAGCTTGATTTGTGAGCAAGTTAGTGTGAATGAAATGTCTGTCGCTCTCTCGCTCGCGCCTTTCACGCAATATTTCATAATACTCCCACTACAGCCTGCCTCTTTTCGTCCGCTACTACTTTTATCCCGGCCACGCGGCCGCGCGGCTCGGCGCGCGAATGCGATCATTCAGTAAGTGCGGCATTTGAGGCGAGGAGAAAGCGAGGAAGGGGGGGGGGCGAATTTGCCTCTCGCTCTTTCAACCTGGAGCGGGGCAGTGGCAGGGCGGCGCGTGGCTGGCACAGTGTAAGGAGGCGCGCGGACCCGCAGCCTGCTGCAGGCTGATGCCGAGAGTCGTCGCTCTGTCTCTCTCGCACTCACGGGTCGCCCTGTGCGAGAGAGACGGAGCGACGCTGCTGCAGCCCTGTGCGCTGCAGCGCGCTGTTTGCTATTGGCTCCACTCGACGACATGCACACCGAGCCCTCCTTGAGCACGAACGCCCGGGACGACTGTCGCCGCGCTGTCGCCGCGCTGTCGCCCTGGAGTGGCCCGGCCGGCAATGAGCGCGCCGAGCCACGCCGAGCCGCGCCACCCTCTCGACACGCTTTCAAACAAAAATCTGAAAAAGTCCAAAGAACAGAGGAAGGGCGCGACCCTTGCTGCTGCACTGCAGGGCCCCGGGGCGCTGTGCTGTGCTGCGCTGTACAGTGTGCACACGACGACCTCGCGCCCTCCGCGCCCAAGGGCCGAAGGGCTCGCCGAAGGGCTCGCCGAAGGGCCGGCAGTCAGGTCAGGGAGCTGGTGACGCTCTCGAGAGGCGGGGCGGGGCGGGGCGGGGCGGGGCGGGGCGGGGCGGCCCTTTATACTAACTCGTCGTACCTGCCCGGGCGCTGCACACGCCTCGCTGCCCACGCGACACTCCGCGGCGCCGAGTCCACGGCGCGCCGTCGACGCGGTCCTCCAACGGGTCAGCGACGTCGGTGACGACGCCGGGGTCACCGCGGCCGGCAACCCCGGTGGGCAACCCGGGTGGGCAAACCGGGTAGTCGACCTTGTTATAGGCAACCTGGGTTGGCAACTAGACAACGTGGGTTAGCAAATAGACAACCTGGGTAGGCAACCTTGGTATTCAAACCTGGTGGGCGACCCAGGCAGGCAACCTGGGTTTAAAAAAAACTCGGGTAGGCAACCCGCGTAAGAAACCCGGGTACCGGGTAGGTAACCCGGCGGTTCGCGACCCGGGTAGGTAGCAGCTCGCCACGCAACGGGGTTGGCCTACAGTGCAGGCGCCAGGGCACGGCGCTTCGCGCGCGGAGAGGAGGGCTGTTCGGCTGTCCGTGTTTTATTGCGTTTAATATGTTCCTCGCGATAAATAACGACCGAGTCTCTTTCCGCCTGTCTGTCTCGCCGCGTGCGAGCACGTGTGTGTGTGTGTGTGTGTGTGTGTGTGTGTGTGTGTGTGTGTGTGTGTGTGTGTGTGTGTGTGTGTGTGTGTGTGTGTCGACTTGCAGTTATTGGGAGCGCGGAGTCTATTCTGCCGGCGAGAACTCGGAGAGGTGGTGCTGGAGAGACCCGGTACGCGCAGCCGTGCGGCGGAACACCGTACATCGCAAAAGAGTGGTAATAAACCGACGGACGCGTCTAGACACCATGCATATTTACTTAATAAAAATACGACAAGGTGCGCGCGGTCTTCTTGATCAGGAGTGCACATGTCTTTAAATTGACTTTCCACCCCCGTTCCTTCCCCGCCGCCTCCCCGTTCCTTCCAATAGCGTTGTTGCCAGCATCCGCGCCCCGCCGTGTGAATATTTAACGACTGTTTGCAGCGCGGCGTGCAGTCGATGATGTCAGGGCGGCGGGCCGCTCCCCTTCCTGTTTTGTTTTGTTTCGTTTCGTTTCGGACGCCTTCTCTTCTTTTAAACTGCGCGGCGCATACACTCGCGCTTACGAATGTGTGAGCGGTATCGCCCCGGGGACACGCACGCACGCCCACTTCCACACACAGACACACACACCGACACCCCCCCCCCCACACACACACACCTGGATTCTACTGCTCGGGGTGACACGAATAGATTGAAGGCTATAAGGCGGTGCATCTAGGGGCGGATAGCGGAGGCACGGGAAAGGGGTGCTCATCACAAACTTTGATGCAGAAAAATGGCGCTGTTGGCCGACGCGGGGGCCTGGCAAAGTGCGACTGTTTGTGTGAGTGAGTGGGTGTGTGGGCGTGTGTGGGGGTGTGGGAGGGGGAGGGGGAACTGTCTGGATCAGTGTAGGTACAACGAGTACGAAAAGAGTGCCGCGCCCCGGCTCCACCCCACCTCGTCTGGTGGGTCTGTTCTAGAGGTCTGGGGCTGGGGTGCCAAAAAACTGGGTTCGTTTTACCCATTTAGCGACACAGAAATTGAAAAAGTGAGACATCTGACCGAAAAAAAAAATATGCAAGTGTCACCGAAAAAAAGGGTGATACTCCAATGCAGGATCCAGAAAAGATAAGACATCAGCGCCTTTTTTTTTGCCTTGTCACTGCGTAAGTGATGCAATGCAAGTATTGCCCTTTTTCGATCACATTTGAGGTAGCGCGTTTTAATGGTCATCAATTTCCGAATCACCCTTTTTCGACCAGACTAGTCGTTTTTCCTTTGGGTCCAGGAAGGGCGCCCGCCTGGAGCGGCTGGGCATGGCTGGACCCAGGAAGAGGATTCAAGGATTCCAGGGGGAGGCGGGCCGGATAGATTGGAAGGGAAGGCGTTCCAATCCCAGGCCGGGCCCGGCAGCCCGGGCGGCCGGATTCCTGGATTTATCCCCAAATAACGCGGAGAGTGGCGGCGCGGCGGAGCGCGGAGTGGCAAGCACGGCCAGGTAGAAATACCTACTAACTGAGTTGACGTGGTCCCGCTGCGAGGGACATTAATATTGCAGGCTGCTGTTGCTGCTTTGATACCAACCCCTTCCCGCCCCCGCGGCCCCGCGCCACTCTGCCTCATTTTCTATCATCTGCTGGATTCCCGATTCCAGATTTCCTCCCCACCGGCACGGCGAATCCTAAAACCCCCTCCGCGAAGACTCAAACGAACACAGCTTGATATTTTATTCATTTTCAATTAGTTATTCTTGTTTGTGATTAGCGTATCGCAGCGAAGGCCCGTTCCGTTTTCGAAGGGCCGCGGGGCCGCGGGGCTGCGCACTACGATGCCTGCGATGCTAGCGGTGTGAATAAGTAAGAGAGATCTATATTGAAGGGCGGCTGCGCATCCAGCGGACTGATTCCGAGAGTCGCTTTCGTCGCTCTGTCTCTCTCGCACTCAGAGTCGTCCCCTGCAGGTGCGAGAGAGGCAGAGCGACGTGAAATCGACTCCCGGAATCAGTCCGCAGCATCCACTGCGCGTCGGGGAACAGCATCGAGCAAGAAGCAAGTCTAAACAGCATCAGCGCGTCAGGGCCGAGAACCTGTGGAGGGAACAATTTGGAGTTCCAGGATCTCCGCTTCAGCGGTGAGACGTCACGCGGTGCTCGTCCTTTGCTTGATCTAGTCAAAAGAGTTTAACGATTATTGGCTCGGAATTTTTCAGTCTTCCTGTCGGTAGAAACTGTTCCTGGTTTGTCAATAAAGTCTGAACGGATTCCCAGGACATTGCATACCTCAGCGTTCGTCGCTCTGTCTCTCTCTCACCCTTACGGAGAGCCCCGCGAGCGCGACAGAGACAGAGCGACGAAACGACACTTCTGATTCGCTCGACAGCTGCGCGTCGTCCGACTCGGCCCGACAACACGCCCTGCTTTTCCGCGCCGCGCATCCGCCACCACTCCACCGTGCCGCCGGGCCGGGCCGCGCCGCCACAGATGAGCCAAATAGAATATCAATTATTCAGGCGGCGCGAGTACGGCGCTGCACGCCACCCCCGGTTTGATGAACCTGCCGCTACCTGGCGTGCCCCTCCACACAGTGGGCCAGAAGTCCGGCGCTGGCGGCGCCAAAACTCTAGACGCGTTTTGAGCTCCAGAGTCGCCAAGCAGGAACCGAACGTGTGGACCCCACCAATGGATTCCTCGTTCGGAAAGCAATCCATTGGTGGGGTCACACGTTCGTGTCGTGAGTCCCGGTTAGCGACTCTGGAGCTCAAAACGCGCCCGGGGTTTTGACCGCCTCCGCCGGTCTTCTGACCCACTGTGCGGCCGCGCCCCTGGCACGACGACGACGACGGCGGCGGCGAAGAGTTGCCGCGCTTGTTCCCCGTCGCTCCTCTATTTTGGGCCGCGCGCCCCAATAATCGCCGCGCCGTTCGTTCGATGCAAATGCCGATGAATAATGGAGGCTCTTGCTGCCTCTGCTCTCCGCCTTCTCATATCCGGTCCGCCCGATCGCGGCGCAGCGCGCACCTCCAATGGCTCCCTGCAGGCCGCGGTTTGCGCCGAGGCCGCCGCGCGACCTCCCGGCAGCAGACTCATTCCGAGAGTCGTCTTCGTCGCTCTGTCTCTCTCGCACCTGCACGGGCACGGTGCATGAGTGCGAGAGAGACAGAGCGACGAAGACGACTCTCGGAATCAGTCTGCCGCCCGCCGCGGTGTCGCGGTGCAGCCGATGACGCCTCGCGGGAGAGGCGCCGGCGCTGCATCCATTTGAATGAAGGCATTGAATTTTAATAGGCGTGTGTGTGTGTGTGTGTGTGTGTGTGGTGTGTGTGTGTGTGTGTGTGTGTGTGTGTGTGTGTGTGTGTGTGTGTGTGTGTGTGTGTGTGTGTGTGTGTGTGTGTGTGTGTGTTCGCAGGTCGACTGTGTTCGCGTTTCGAACGTCGCTTGCTGAATAATTCCCCTACAAAGACTCACGCGCCGTTCGCCGCGACTTCACTTGGGGGAAGAGAGCGAGAAGAAAGAAAAGGACGCGTTGTTTGGGGTCGTGTCAACCGCATTACGATGCGGGCGCATTGTGGCGGCCTGCCTGTTTTCGCCGCTCCGTCTCTCTCGCACTCGCGGGGCTCCGCGTGAGGGTGCGAGAGAGACAGAGCGACGAACCGATCTTCCGAATCGCTCGCCTGGTTCTTCAGAAGCACCAGCGCCGTGGAGCGCCCTCTGCGCGGCGGGGCCGATTCCGGGAGTCGTTTTCGTCGCTCTGTCTCTCTCGCACTCACGCGGCGTCCCGGTTAGGTGCGAGAGAGACAGAGCGACGACTCTCGGAATCAGTCTGCCGCGGACGGCCACACCGCCGCCCCGCATCGCCGCCTCGCCAGCCGTCCACTTCCATCCACTCGTCTTTCTATCGCGGGTCGAGCGGGCCGGGCCGGGCGCCGCTCGGAAATCATCCCCTCGGCGACGAGGGCCTCGTCAACGAGCCCCGTCCCTCTCGCACCCTCACGGGGAGGCCCGCGAGTGCGAGAGAGACAGAGCGACGAAAGCGCTGCTCAGCCGGCCGCCGCGCCAAGCTGTCCCCGAGGAAGTGGCGATCATGGCCGAGAGTGTGTCGATGGTGGAGAGCGGCCGCCTGCGCAGCCCGCGCGCTGGAGCCATTGTGACCTTTGTCTGTCTCTCTCCCTCTCGTCGGTGGCCGAGCTCGTTACCTCGCACGAGTGGCGGGGCCTCGGCCACTCCAGCAGGCGTCGCTCTGTCTCTCTCGCACTCATGGGCCGTCCCGTATGGGTGCGAGAGAGACAGAGCGACTCGCGGAATCAGTCCGCCGCCCCGCGACACTCACGGCCTCGCCCATTGATCTCGAAATAATTGCTGCTTTACTTATTACGAAACTGTCAGGGAAAGAAACTGCCGACGGAAAGTCACCCCCGCGGAGACCTCGCCTTTGCGGTGCAGTGCGCGGCCGTGAGCAGCCAAGCCTAAGAATTAATATCAGGTATTTGCGATTTGCCGCAAAGGCATGCCCGTCCCGGCCCGGCGGGGCCCCCATGTAATTATTTGGGAAATGCTTTCAAAAGCAATTTGCCAGATTTAGAAGGGAGAACACGCATGGGTGCCACCAAAACGGCTGGAGACAGGCGGGGTGGGGGCGCCGCGCCGCCGCCGCCACCGCCGCGACTTGGGGCGGGACAGTCAAAGGAACGGCCGGGGTGAGGCTGAAGGGTTGAAGGGCGCGGCGGAGAACGAGAGCAGAAAAGCTCTAAATGCAGGAATGACTTGATAATCGTTGGTTAGGCTCGCGTGGGTAGTTCGGTGGGGAGGAGGGCGCGGAGGGCGGCGCCGCGACGCCGCACAGTGGGCCAGAAGACCGGTGGAGGCGGTCAAAATCCCGGACGCGGTTTTGGCTCTAGGGTCGCTAAATGGCACTAAACCGAACGTGTGACTGGATTCCTCGTTCGGAGAGCAATCCATTGGTGGGGTCACACGCTCGGTTCGAGTCCTGTTTAGCGACTCTGGAGCTCGAACCGCGTCTACAGTTTTGGCCGCCTCCGCCGGCCTTCTGGCCCACTGTGCGACGCCGGGGGCGTGCGAGCGAGTTCGTCTGTAACTAACGAACAGGTGGCGGCGCGCCGAAAGGGGTTCGCCTCGGTGACATCGGAATCTGGGATCCAGACGAATTATAGCCTCATTTCGAACTAAATTGTTTCCCACTGTTTAATTCCGGGGGCTTTCTACTTTGGCGCTCGCTGCTGTGCTGTTGTTCCGTTCGGCTGGGGAGCGCCACGCCCACGCTTCGGCCCCGCGCTCTACGGATCGGGGATTGTAGCCACCGAAGTGGACGAAGCGAATTAGAAACAGCATGTTGGGAGCAATCCTTGGCAACTTTCAGCAGCACGCACACTCACACACGCACACACGCTCACACTTGCGCGTCGCGGACATGTGAGTCGGCGACACTGCCACACTCTGCTCGGGACGGCTGGAGGAGGGGTGGTGGGGGGCACACAGTGGGCCAGAAGACCGGTGGAGGCGGCCAAAACTGTAGACGCGTTGGCTCCAGAGTCGGTAAACAGGACTAGAACAGAACGTGTGACCCCACCAATGGATTGCTCGTCGAATGAGGAATCCATTGGTGGGGTCACTCGTTCGGTTCTTGTCCCATTTAGCGACTCTGGAGCTCACGCATTCGGGACTTAGACCGCATCCACCGGTGTTCTGGCCCACAGCAGGGCAGACGCAGGCGAATTAGCAAGTACCTCTTCGATGATGCACCACCGTAGGCTCACTATGGTTTTACGTCAGTCTGCCTGTCCGTCCGTCCGCCCGCCTGCACGGCTCGGTTACACTTTTGCCGCGCGATTCCAGGAATGCCATTAAAAATGAAATGTTTGGTGGGCGATGGCCGAGATGCGCGATGCGGCGATTGGGGACCCGTTCCGTTGCCGTCGACGACCAGTAGACTCGTGATTCCGAGAGTCGCTTTCGTCGCTCTGTCTCCCTCGCACCTGCAGGTAGAGCGCCACGAGTGCGAGAGAGACAGAGCGACGACAACGCCTCTCAGTCTGCAGTCTGCAAAAAGAGAGGCTCGCCGTGACCTTTCGCTCCATGCGCTTGCTGCTGTTTTCGCGCGACGGGGGAATATAATTATTATTATTACTGTTATTGCGCAATTTATGGCGATGATTCGGTGATTTGTCGGGCCGCTCGCAGGTGAGAATTAATCGGGAGCGAAATACGATCACACGCCTCGGTTTGTGTTTGTGTGTCCCCCGAAATGTCGTCCTCCCTTTTCGAAATGTTACTCCGTGTTATTCCGTGATGACACTCTCTCTCTCTCTCTCTCTCTCACACACACACACACACACACACACACACACACACACACGAGCGCGCGCTCGGACACACACACAGTCGCAATCAGCATTTTTCCTGTAGCGATCGGTATTCGAAACCTCCCTCGGCCGGCCCGCCAACTGCAGCGCGGCGCGCCTCGCCTCGTCCATTTTCCCTCTTTTTCTCCTCCATTTTTCTTTTTTCCGGTCTTTTCCCTTCGGTCGAACTGGTTCTACTTCCATCATTTAGCCGTCGCGCCTGCCTGGCAGTTCTCTTCGACGACTGACGGTATTATTCGAAGATTCCTCGTCCGTTTGCCCGCCTGTCTGTCCGCCTGTCCGTCTGCCCGTCCGTCCGTTCGTCCACCCGTCCAGACAGTCGCTTCTTTTTCTTCCCGAATCGATGCCTGCGATGCTCGGGCCGAGGCATGCGAAGGGCTTCTGTCGAAAAGCTAATAATTGGGTGAAGGGAATGCCTCTGGCGGGGCCGACCGCGCCGCCGGCCCGCCAGCAGACTCATTCCGTCGCTCTGTCTCTCTCGCACCCGCACGGAGCGCCCCATGAGTGCGAGAGAGACGGAGCCACGGCCTCTCGGAGTCGGCCTCGGCCTGCCCGGCCTGCCCCTCGGGGGGCACCTGGTGCTGCAGGTGACAGGGAGTGAAGAGTGCAGGGCAGCTTCTTCTTTTGTTGGCGCACATCCGCGGGCACCGCCGCGGAGCACCGAGCTCCACAACAACAGCGTCAAGTTGGCGGCCGCCCCGGCCCGCACCTGCAGCGGTCGCGGCCGTCGCCAGCGGGCGGGACTCGCTGCGTTAATTTAAATCGCGCTGGAGGAAGAAAACCACGCGCTCGTGGCTTTTCTTTTTCACTTTTTCCGTGGTCTCGGTTGAAAATTTTTCACTTCCCTATCAGTTTTTCCGGCTACTGTCTATTATGAAAGGGGTGAAGCACAGTGGGTCTGAAGACCGGCGGAGGCGGCCAAAACGCTCGACGCGTTTTGAGCTCCAGAGTCACTTCACAGGACTCGAACCGAAGGTGTGACCCCCACCATTGGATTCCTCGTTCGGAGAGCAATCTATTGGTGGGGCCACATGTTCGGTTCGTACCTAATTTAGCGACTCTGGACCTCAAAACGCGTGTAGAATTTTTGTCACCTCCACCGGCACCGGTCTTCTGGCGCACTGTGCGAAGTAGCGCTCATTTTCTACTCGCAAGAGCAAATCGACAGTAGTACTTTTCATCCTTTTTTGTTTGTCCTCCTGCGACTGTGTCGGTGGCACCTCGCCCCGCCCCGCCCCGCCTCGCTCCCAGAATGTCAACACACTGTCGCATTGATAATCAGATCGGGCCGCCTCCCCATTGTGCGGCCGGTTGTTGGTCTGACGCCTCAATCGGTGCGATTGGCTGTCGGTCGCTCGGATTCCCGCATCGCCAATGAGCGATCAATCACAGTGGCGCGTGCCGACGCGGCCAATCATCGCGCGCCGCGGACGTGATGCCATCCGGGGGCACACTCGTCGAACCTGTCACTCGATCCACTGCAGACTGATTCCGAGAGTCGTTTTCGTCGCTCTGTCTCTCGCGCACCGAAACGGGACGCCCCGTGAGTGCGAGAGAGACAGAGCGACGACAACGACTCTCGGCGAATCGGTCCGCTGCACCGATCACTCCGGCGAGTCCGGCCGCGGCTGGACCTCCGTCTCGCTCTTCTTCTTCTTCTCCCTCTTCTTCTTGTTGATCGCCTCTCGTTGTTTGGACTCGGAGAGTGAGATGGCGGCGGCCCCAGATCTTATTTTACCTTCCCGCTGCGCGACTGCGCGCGCGGCGGAGGGCTTTTCTGATCTTTGTACTTGCTTACCGACTCTGTTCGCCTGTGTGTGTGTGTGTGTGTGTGTGTGTGTGTGTGTGTGTGTGTGTGTGTGTGTGTGTGTGTGTGTGTGTGTGTGTGTGTGTGTGTGTGTGTGTGCAGCTTCCACGCTTTGCAGCTTGCAGCGGGGACTCCGGGATCGAGTTGCGGTTGCCACTGTGGAGAACGCCCATAAGTTTCGGACGGAAAGTAAGAGTGCCGCCGCCGTTAGCTGCGGGGCGACACCGTAAAACCGGCCGGTCGTGAGAGAATATGAGAAATTCGGGTGGCGGCGGCGGCGTTACCCGCGATCGTGCCCCGATATGTTTTTGGCGCTGGTTTTTACTGGTGTGCTCGCCGATGCGCTCGCCGTGCGTGCGCCGTGCGTGTCTGGCGAGCGCGGCGGCCCGGCCGTTTCCCAATGGGTCTATCGACGAGCGGGGCGTCGTGCGAACACGTCGTGTGAACACGCCGACGTGATCGAACTGCCCAAGCGCGGCAGACCGATTCCGAGAGTCGTTCTCGTCGCTCTGTTTCTCTCGCTCTCGTTGAGCGTCCCGTGTTGGCGAGGGAGAGTGAGACGGAGCGCTGAAAACGACTCTCGGAATCGGTCTGCTGCGACGCGCCGGCCGCACCGCCAGTCAATACCCGCCGCCGCCGCCATGGTCCCCGTCCAGCGATTTCAGAAAAGTCGTTTCCTCATCGCTCTGTCTCTGTCGCACTCTCGGGGCTCTCCGCGAGGGCGCGAGGGTGACGGAGCGACAGGCCGATCCGAAGGCGGTTCGTCGTCGGCGTCCCGAAGAGGCGATTCGCAGTGGAGGCATTGCGGCGGTAAGACAGAGAGGTGCCAGTCCGACCACATTCTACGGGCCGACAAAGCCAACGCACAGCCCGGCCAGGCTCGGGCCCTTGGACGACCTGTCAGCCATCAGTCTGCGTCAGCGGCAGGGGAGGGGAGGGGAGGGGAGGGGAGGGGAGGGGAGGGGAGGGGAGGGGAGGCACGCCGTCGATGCGACAGCGATCCGAGACGCCGCCAGACGGTTGTCGATTGCGCCAAATTGGTCCGCCGTCCGTCCTGTCCGGCAGTCTGATTCCGAGAGTCGTTTTCGTCGCTCTGTCTCTCTCGCACCTCTATGGGACGCCCCGTGAGTGCGACGGAGACAGAGCGACGAAAACGGACTCTCGGAATCAGCCTGCTGGAGTGGGTCCGCGCGGCCGCGCTGCGTGTGGCGGGACGGACGAGGCGAGTCGCCGCTCTGTCGATCTGTCGATGCCGTCGTCCGATGGATCGGAGCAGTGCAGGCGGCACCTGCACGGCACGAGCCGCACGCACATTGCGGTTCGTGAGGGAATGTCGGCAAAAAGAGACAAGTTCAGATACGCGTTCGATTTTCGCCAGACTTGCAGTTATTTGAGAGAGTGTGAAGGGTGATCGAGTAAGAATGATGTCACCTCGAGAGAGCCGATGTAAGGGGAGGAGGAAGAGGCCTGTTGGCTACTGGAGGTGGTTAAAATCCCGGACGCGTTTTCAGCTCCAGAGTCGCTAAATGAGACTTGAATTGGATTTGTGACCCCACCAATGGATTTCTCTCCGAACGAGGAATCGATTGCTGGGGTCACACGTTCGATTCAAGTCCCATTTAGCGACTCTGGCCTCTGGCACTCAAAATGCGTCCGGGACTTCGACGGCCGCCACCGGTCTTCTGGCCCACTGTGCGAGGGTGTTCCCAAAAGGCAAAAATCAACGCCTCCGCCCCCAAAGCAGGAACCATTTCGGCCGTGCCGTGTCGTCAAGGCGTCGACAAAAGGCGGTACAGTGTGGTGAAATCGGTCGGCCTACATTCATCTGGTGTCATAAACCGGCGGCAAACACGTCGTGAAGGCGACGGTGTGCCCTTGCGCGGCCTGGCGCGGCCCATCCCGTGACGCCCGATTCAATCCGAAAGTCGCGCCTCCCTCTCCCTTATCGCTCGGTATTCCTCGCGCGGCCTTATCTTGTTTGCGGGGCGACGCTGTGTGCCCAATCCGGTTCACGGACTGAAGCGATGCGCGGCTTCTGAGCGGCGAGTTTGTCATATACGTTAAATGCGCCGCCGCTTTTGTTCGGCGTTATCTGTTTGCGGAGGGGATATGTGGAGCGGGGCTGAAGGGCTGTGCACACGGAATGGATCGGCCGAGGACGTGCAATGACAATGACTCCGCCGCCTGGGCTGGGCGCGGCCGAAGGATAGTTCCGAAGCAGCGCGGCCAAAACGCTAGACGCGTTTTGAGCTCCAGAGTCGCTAAGCAGGACTCGAACCGTGCTTGTGACCCCACCAATGGATTGCTCTCCGAACGAGGAATCCATTGGTGGGGTCACACGTGTGGTTCGAGTCTCATTTGGCGACTCTGGAGTTCAAAATGCGTCTAGACTTTTGGCAGCCTCCACTGGTCTTCTGGCCCACTGCACTTCGTTCAAAGTCGTCAGGCCACCTAGCTGAACAGGTGACAAAAGCATGACGGTCTATACTGCAGACTGATTCTAAAAGTCGGTTTCGTCGCTCTGCCTCTCTCGCACTCTTGGGGCTTCCTATACAGCTGCAAGAAGACAGAGCGAAGAACGACGGCTCTCGGAATCAGTTTGCTGGTCGGTTGGAATCCACGCGGCGGCGGCGGCGGGTGGAGACGAAACAAAACTCGGCAAAACGAGTTGTTGCCTCCGAACTGTCGCCGAGTCCTTGCGCCTCCCCTTCCGCCGCGGGCGCCGAGGGCACGGAAACTGCCGTGCTTTATTTGTCCGGCGTACTTCCGCACCGAGTTGACGGGAATCGGAGAGGCATTGGCGGGGCGTGGAGGCGGCGTGGAGGTCGCGGGGCGCGCGCCGAGAATCCCAATCGGCTTGCCGTCGGGACGCACGTATCGAGTTCGGGGACGGCGACGACGACGAGGACGTGGGAGCGGGGCCCGGGGAATCGGCAACGAGCAGCCGAACCGAGGAGCCAAAGTTACCGTCGTCAAAGACAACCCGCGACGTGCCGCGTGGTGCAGGGTCGCGGATAGCACCGCCACCGCCGCCTGGGCCAGGTCCGCTGACGGACCGCCAGCCCCAGGCCGCCAAGCCGCGTAATCGTCATTTTGAATGTTTTGAAAAACAGCCCTTAACCCCAAAACTGACAACAAAGCAATCGGGTAATCCGAGTGACTCGGCAGTCGATCTAAGCCGAACTCGGTTCGCTCGTAGCTTTGCGTATCTAAAGCCAGCAACATGTGGCCGCCATCGCGGGTGGGGACAGAACGTCGAAAACGCGTGTCACGTTGTCTCGTCTATTTCTATTTCGGTCAAATTACGAATCACCACATCCTTGTGAATTTCTCATACTAGACCCCGTTGCTTCTAGAATCGCCCTCCCCTTGGCCCTGCTGCTGGACGGTCTCCTTCACGATACACAGTGGGTCAGAAGACTGGTGGAGGTGGTCGAAATCCCTGGACACGTTTTGACCTACAGAGTCGCTAAACAAGGCACAAACCGAACTTGTAACCCCGCCAATGGATTCCCCGTTCGAAGAGCTATCCATTGGTGCGGTCACACGTTCTATTTGAGTTCCACTGAGTGACACTGCAGCTCAAAACGCGTCTAGGACCTTGGGCACCGCAACAGTCGTCTGACCCACTGTGCGCGGAGGCTCTCCTTCACCGCGCGGGGTCCGCAAACTGGCCTAGAGAGCGAACCACTCACGCACCGCGGCCGAAAAAGGGCGAATGGCGTTGCCATCTGGCTATCGGGTGAGTTACCGCCCGCTATCGCCGCATCTGCGGCTCTGCGGCCGGTATCACCGGCTGGCTCCCTTTTTGTCGTTAACCTTCGCGTGCAAATTAACGAGGCGACGCCACGCTTCCGGCCGCCGAACGGACCGAGCGGCCGCGACCCCCACCACCACCTCCCACTTTCGACGAGCGCGGATATGAGAAATTGGACCGAGGACCTACAACGCTGTGCCAATTTTTAAGCAGATTATACTTTTACTTTCAAATAGACGAAGAAAAGTAAACCGTACAGTAAAGGTGTCATGTAGCTTTTACTCTCGAGTTAAAAAACAAAGCGCGTGTCCTTAAAACATTGTTTGTTTCAAAGGGTTCAGTAGAATCTGCAAGTAGTCAAAAATATATCTGGCGACCCAGGGCACCACCTTGAGTAGATAGACACCTCCATGAACGAAATCCATCACTATCGCATCCTGGCCCTTCGGTGACTTAGCCTTACCCATGCGTTAAAAAAAAAGTTTTTAGCGGCAGTGTACCGCGCGGTGTGGCCGGTGTGGCCACCGTATGGCCGCTCCTCTCTTTATGTGTATGATTTCCGAGTTACATTTGCGATGAGAACCCAGCGCGCGCGCGCGCGCGCGTTAAGACCGCGCATCTTTTTTTTTATCGCCATTTTCCCTGGCCTCTGAAATGTGTAATCAAAAATTGTATAATGGCCGGCACGCTGGCCGCTGATACGCATCGCACACTTTATTGGGGCGCGCTGCACGCCTCTGTGTGTGTGTGTGTGTGTGTGTGTGTGTGTGTGTGTGTGTGTGTGTGTGTGTGTGTGTGTGTGTGTAAGTCCGTGTGTGTGTGAGTGTTTGCGCGCTGATCTCGATTATGATTACACAGGTAACGTATGGATGCGTATGGCCTGACTCATCGCCCATTGGCTGCAGAGCGGCTTCGCCGGCTTCCCGATGCCATGGCGGTCACGTTCGGCCCCGACAGTATGAAAAGTGTAGCGGCCCTTCCTCGATGTGTTTCGCGGTGCGGGGCGATGCCACCTCGGGCGACATGCCTGGCGGGTGACACCAGACGCGGGGAGAGGGGGCCGCGGGGTTGGGCCCGATGGGGACTGACACTTCCCGAAGGAATGGGTGGATGACCCTCGGGCGACCGTTGGGCGCTGTGGGTGTGTCTATGTCTGCGTTAGTGTGAGTGAGCCCGTGTGAAAAGAGAGGACGCGGTGACAATTTAGTCAGAAACAGAAGCGGCGCGCGCTCGCATGAATGAGCGCACCATTTTGGTGCTTTTTTTGTTTGGCGGCGAGCCCCTGCGCGTGTAGGCAACACAGCAGCAGGGGTGCCTGGCGGGTTGGCCTACCCTGCATTACCATTACCATTAGAGGCTGACCAGCCTGCCGCAGAGTCGCTAAATGGGGCTCGAACCAAGCGTGTGACCCTATCGATGGATTGCTCTCCGAACGAGGAACCCATTGGTGGGGTCACACATTCGGTCCGAGTCCTGTTTAGCGACTCTGGAGCTCAAAACGCGTCTACAGTTTCGGCCGACCGCGTCGGTCTTCTGGCCCACTGTGCGGCGGTCTCCTCCTTCTCCAGCGTGGCGTAGGTCAGTGCGTGCCCCGCGTCGGATTCCCAATTAAGTCGCTCACGTAAATCACGGTGTTGAGGACGTCGAGGAGGAGCACGACCTGCAGGGCCTTTTCGGGGACGACGGCGGCGGCACGCAAGGCGGAACGCGAGGCGGCACGCCAGGCGGCACGCCGTACGGAAAAGGTGTAAAGTATCATTTTCGGAAAATGTCTCCCGGTTGGGTCCATCGCCATGCGTCATCTTTTTTTTTCATCCTCCTCCTGCCTGGGCTCCCTCGAGGTGTGCATCTCGTATAGTATTATTTCTCCCCGAAACCGAGCGACACACACAGACGCGACCCGCCCGCACGCGCGCACACACACACACACACACACACACACGTGACACAAGGATATTTTCTATTCGTTTTTCATCTCCATTCGCTCCGTGCTCGAGTTTTTAACGATTTTTATGGGAACACAGACCCGTGCCGCCGCGCCTGCATGTGTGAGTGTGTCACCGCGACATTGACTTATGTCTCCAATTTCGGCGGCCGCCGTTCGAGCCTCGCGTCGTCTGCTTAATGCGAGGCAGTGTGGAGCACCACCTGCCCCGGGCCGAGAAGGGCGTCGACGTGGAGGCGCACCGCGACGGCGGTGGCGTTGTCAACGTGGAGGTCACCGCGCGGCGTCGTCATCGACGTGGAGGTGCACGCGGCGGCGTCGTCGACGTGGAGGTCACGCGGCGGCGTCGTCGACGTGGAGGTGCACGCGGCGGCGTCGTCGACGTGGAGGTTCACGCGGCGTCGTCGTCGACGTGGAGGTGCACGCGGCGTCGTCGACGTGGAGGTGCACGCGGCGGCGTCGTCGACGTGGAGGTGCGCCGCGGTGACGTCATTGGCGGAGGTGCACCGTGGCGGCGTCATCGACGCGGAGGTGCTCGCTTGGTCCGCGAACACGTAAAGGCGACACACGGCCGGCGCATGTGAGCGCCGCGCTGCGAGATCGCTGCGAGATGCGGCGATAGAGACCTAAAAGCTGTCGCGCAACCTGGCCGGCCGGCCAGGCCGAGGGCCGGACAGTGAGTCAGCGGCCACGCGCGAAAACGCTTGTATTTGATGGTGCCGCCGGGTTGCCTCCGGCCGGCCTCTGGCTCGCCTCTGGCCGGCCTTTGGCGGCGCATCGGGTCCGGCCCGTTTTATGGCCGCGAGATCGGATCGATCCCGTTGACAAATTGAATCCTCGCTCTGCTCCGGCCCGGCCGGCCGGCCAGTGCGGCCCGTCCAGCGAAGAACGGCCTAACTGTGGTGAACTGCTTGGCAGTTGGGCCCCTTTGAACGGGCCTGCCGGAGACAGGCGCGGCCTAGTCCGGTAGTGTTTTGGTATTTTTAGTGCTAGACCGCTCAAAGAGCGCCGTCGCGGTGGGGACACGCCGCGCGCGAATGACAGAGGACGCCGCCGGGGTGAGTCACGCAGTCCGGTCCGCCGGAAAAATATGGAAACCGCCTGGGAGAGAAATGGCGGAGCCGGTGACTCGCACGGACGCGCTGTCGAGTGAAAGTCGCGTTATCGGATGCGGCGATATCGGGCGCCTTTTTTAATGGCGCAACCCAAAGGCCGTGGCTAACAAGGGCCGGGCGGGCGGCGTCCCCGAGGGGGTCCCTCACGCGCCCCGAGTAGACGAAACAACGCAGCGATCTGGCATACTGAGCGCCGGCGCGTTTGTCGGCCGCATCGTGTATTCCCAGCGTGCCGCCCCGCCCCGCCGCACCCCGCCCCGCCTCGCCCCGCCCCGCCTCGCCCCCGCTTTTGGAGCAAGTCCCATTCGATGTTGGTCCATCTTCATAACTCACTTTCTAGTTACGTGCCACTTCCCACGGCGTCGTCGCCAAAGCAAACCGCACCGGCCAATGGCGTGCCGCCGTTTCAAACTCGCCGCCAAAGGGGAGCCTTCTCATTGGCTGCGGTGCGAGTCGGTGGCGTACAGTATCTGATCCACGGCCGGCCCCGCGTCGCAATTTTCCCGCCGAGTATGATTTGGATTGGGTCTTCGCGGCGGACAAGCCAATCGCCTCGCGGTCATCAGTGACATCCGAAACCACCGCCGGCTGGCTGGTTGCAGACTGGTTCCGTCGCTCTGTCTCTCTCACACTCCTGGGGCGTATCGTACAGGTGCGAGAGAGACAGAGCGACGGCTGGTTGGCTGGAGGCTGCAGCCCAGGGGCACAGCGACGGGCACCCCGGAGAGCCACGCCCGGCCACGCCCGGCCACGCCACGCAACGCATAAAGCACCCCGGTATGATTCGCACACCAAGAGGGCCCCGGAGGAGGCCGCGCGCGGCGGGGACCAAGGCGGGGACCAAGGCGGTCGGCGACATCTCACTCATTGCGGCCGCATCAAGATGCGCCCAGCAGACTGATTCCGAGAGTCGTTTTCGTCGCTCTGTCCCTCTCGCACCTATACGGGACGCCCTATGAGTGCGAGAGAGACAGAGCGACGAATGCAACCCTCGGAAGGGGAAACGAAACAACCTCGCCGAACGTGAGCGGCGCACTTCGGCCTGATCGACTACGGCACAAGTCCTCAAAGTAAATCTCTAAAAAAATTCGTTTAAAAATTGTTCAGCCTTCTTTTTCTGCACTTGAACCCCGGGTAGTTACTTTGACTAAACGCTTGACTGCGGCCTGTTTTACCATTTTTTTAATCGCCCCGGCTACTTGGCCTGTGATTCCGTGGCCTCCTTTTATGCGTTTCAAACGCTGCACTTACTTTGTGCTGCCTCACGGGAGCAGCCGGGGGCAGCCAGCCCTCTCTCGCGCAAAAGCCCGATCGCGAAACGGCAGCGGCCTGCCCCATTAACGACTTTGCTGCCAGTCTCGGGGGCCGTTTTACTACTTTGAGCCGCATCTGATAACGTGCGTGGGCAAACACCACACACACACACACACACACACACACACACACACACACACACACACACACACACACACACACACACACACACACACACACACACACACACACACACACACACACACACACACACACACACACACACGTGCGAGGACCACTGTCTCCGTCCCCGATTACGAGTCGGTGACAGGTCCTGACGGGGTCCCCTGGCCGTTTTCTGGGAAATAAAAACGATTCCGGAGTCTCCCTAACGCCCGGCTAACGCGACTAACGGGGATGGAAACTGCTGCTTGGCAGCGTCCGCGATGGAGTCAGCGCGAGGTGTCGCCACCTTGGACCGACGATAGGGATCGCGACCCCCTCCCCCACTCCGCCCCCTCCTCGAGATGGTCATCGAGCTCCTGGTTGTTGCGTTTAGGTGAAGTCGAGGTACGAGTTGAGTTGTTTTGAATAGACTGCGCGGCTTCCGCGCGCAGCCGCTTGTCCGAGGACGGAGCACGGCGTCGTCGGCCGCAGACTGATTCCGAAAGTCGTTTTCGTCGCTCTGTCTCTCTCGCACCTGTACGGGACGCCCCTTGAGAGAGAGACAGAGCGACTGAAACGACTCTCGGAATCGGTGCCCAGGCCCCGCGGCCCCTCTCGCGTCGCGGCAGGTGCGGGTGACTCACCTGGTCGCGGAGCGGGAATACAAAGTGCATTCGAAATGGTTTACTTTTGGCAAGGGCGGCCGATTCTGACGGGACGTGGCGTCCGCGCCTACGTGCTGCTGCTCACCCTGGAGGCCCTGGAGGCCCTGGAGGCCCTGGAGGCCCTGCCCGAGGCAGGCAGCACCCTGGCCGGCAGCGCGCGCGATCGTAACGTCGTATTGCTTATGGCTTCGTTTTCGGAGCCCCCTGCACTGCTTGAATTTTGATCCCATCTGGCCGCCGCCTCGCCGTCTCCGAGCTCCCCAAGTCGCCGCTTCCCCGCGCGCACGTCCTGCATTGTGGCGTGGAACCTGCCTGGAATCACCCGGAGCGTCCTCCAGTCTGGAGGCTCCAGACAGCGGCCACCAGGTGCGATACGTTACGGCCTCGGATCGGCCGCTGTCGATGGCCGTCGTCGATGGCCGTCGACGGCGACCTGCTCGATCGAACCGCCCCGATACCGCGGCACCGCGCGGCCCGGACCACCTCGCCGCCGACGTCGTGGACGCCGTGGACGCCGTAAAGCAAACTGCTTCGCGTCGCCGGGAAAATGATACGCCGAGCAGAGCGACTCGTGCCGAAGCTCGCCGCCGCCGCCGTCACGGAGCGCGGCGAGGTCGCCGTCGACGGCCGGTAAGGCGATCGGCCGCACTAGCTCGCTTACTCGACGTCCACGTCGAAGGCGCGGCCGAAACAGTGTCATGACGGTATAATGTTCTCCGCAGAGACACGTGGCCGCCGTCGACGGCGTCCCTCGATCTCGATTCACTGATTGCGTTTTACGACCGCCACATTTTTGGAAAGTCTCATTCGTTTTGGAAGAGGGAGTCGGGCGGCGCGGCGGCGTACCGCACCGCCGGAGTAGGAGCAGAACAAGGCATTTCGGAATGCCGGCCGGAGTGCTGCCTCTCGCTGCCCGCTGCCCCATACGCCACGGGAGTCCATAAGTTTCCCGACCCGATGGCCGCCGCGCCGCGGCCCGGGGCGGCGCGTGTCCACACTGCCCGTCCTCGTTTTGTTTCGGACTGCTTTACATGTGTTCCTCGATCGAGGCGACGCTACCACGCTACACGCACCGGAGGCACTCACCTGGACACATAAAACGGGGCAAAGACAAATACAACGGTGGTGCCCGCCCCGCCCCGCCCCGCCCCGCCCCGCCACGGCAACGGCACGGACGCCACCGGGGTGCGCTCAAGCACACCCGTGAATATTGCAGGCCGCGGCTACCCTTCTTTTTCCCTCTTCTTCTTCTTCTCCTTTCTCATCTCCGCGCGTCGATGATAAATTAACCACACCTCTTAAAACCACGCGCGGTGGCGGCCTGGCATGACCTGGCGTGGCCTAGCCCGGCGGGGCGGGGCGGACAGACACGTGGAGCGAGTAAAAAGGAAGTTGGCTGGAAAACGGCGAAGCGCAGCCCCAGTTTTCCGCGCGCGGAGAGCGGGTGGTTCTGGATAGGCCTGCTGGCCACCAGACTGGGATTCCGAGAGTCGTTTTCGTCGCTCTGTCTCTCTCGCACTCATGAGGGGCGTCCCACATACAGGTGCGAGCGCGAGAGGGACAGGGCTGAGACGAAAACCGACGCTCTCGGAATCAGTCTCCACGCGCAGGCAGGAAGAAAGAAGGAGAAAGCATCCGTTTCCGGTCCGGCCGCAATCTTGGTCAGGAATACGTAAAGCAGAAACGCGGAAGGCAAAACGGAAAGAAGAGGAAGAAGAAGAAGAAGAAGAAGAAGAAGAAGAAGAAGAAGAAGAAGAAGAAGAAGAAGAAGAAGAAGAAGAAGAAGAAGAAGAAGAAGAAGAAGAAGAAGAAGAAAAAGAAGATGATGAAGAGGAGGAGGAAGCGGAGGAGGAGGATAACCACGACGACCACGACGACCACGACCACGACGACCACGACCGCGACGACCACGACCACGACGGCCAGGACGACGACGACCGCGACGACCACGACCGCAACGACGTCCACGAAGACGAAGAAGGAGAAGAGGAAGAAGAGGAGGGGGGAAGCCGAAAGGACGCGGTGCCCTCCGCGACGCGTGGATTCGCGGGCCGTCTCCTCGACCTTCGCGAGGCCTCCCTGATAAATATGACTGTGCTCGTTTCGAGAGTGATTTAGGGGGACGGCGGCTCAAAGTCGCGGCCAGGGCGTCGCGCTGCGTGCGTGCGGCGTGGACGTGGAGAGAGAGAGAGATAACGAATGGCGATGACTGGACCGCCTCGGCCTCGCCGTGCCGCCGAACGCAGGGGCCAAACGCTAACAAGTCTGGTAATTTGGCTCGTTTGACCCTGTGCACCTGAACCCCGGCCCGCCCGCCCCCACGTCGGGCGGACGACCCGGACCGTGCCAGAGGTATAGGGTGGCCAGCAGGGCCGGGGTGGACCGGGCGACACACAGCGGTACACAAATTGGACTGGCAAAGTCAATAATAGTTTATTTATGTCCACACACCTCCCCGCGGCCCGGCGGCGGCGGCCCCCTAGCTGTCTCCGAATGAGTGGCCTGCCTGACGGAGTCGGTTAGGAGGAATGACAATTGATTCAGAACCGCGGGGTGGGGTGGGGCGGGGCGGGGCGGGGCGGGGCCCAGAGGCGCCAGGTCGGCGGGGCCTTCATCGAGGCGGGGTGTCCTGAGGGGAGCCGGGAGGCCACTTGGTGGTCACTTGCTGGCCGCACTGGTCGCTTGCCCCAACGCCCGCCCCGCCGCGCCACGCCCCGCCACGCCTACCCCTTGGAGTGGTCTACGCCTCGGCAAACACAAATCCTGCTACACAAACTGACCGAGGCTGTAGCCATGAATTGGACAACCTGTAGAATACGCAATGGCCGTGCCGCTCCGTGGCGTGCCGTGCCGCGCCGCCCCGGCCGCGATGAAGTTCCTTTCAACCGGACCCCCTCTTGACCGGCGGCCCGGCTCGGCTCCTGCGCGTCGGCGCGGCTCGGCCGGGCGGTCCGCTCGGCTCGCACCGCCCTCGGCGGTGGCCCGACTGCCCTCACTACTCAATCCGCACGTACCGTTTCCATCAACTCCAGCCCGCGCCAGGCCCGGCTAGGCCCGGCTAGGCCCGGCCGGGCAGGGTGGTGCAAGTTTGTGAATCATTCCATTTGCACGGCAAACTGGCCGCCCGTTTTGTTCCAGGCGGGAATTAATTTTCGGCAAAGGGCCGGGCGTCGCGAGGCCGCAACTAAACGGGGCGAGAACTCGCAAGCGGAGGGCGAGCGCTTTGTAGAAGTCTAGGCAACATTTAAGTTTCGTTTCGCGTGACGTGGAATAGTTGGTGCCTCGGTTGCCGCGAGGACCTGGAAACTCTGATTGAGAATCAAACCTCCTGATGGAAGCCGATCTTTGCGTGACCATTGGACTCGCGCCTCGAGAATAGGCTACCAAGATGGCTGCCTCAAAGCATACTCTGGGTAGAATTGATGACACAGTCGAACTTTTAGTTCAACACCATTTCTCCAGGACTGGGTTGGGCCGGCCGGCCTGGAGTTACATTGAAGCACCAGGAAGCATCAAATCATGGAGCTGATGACAGAGTTGCAGCGGGAGGTAACGAGACGAGATGTTTTGGAAACACCCTGTATATTTATGGCGTCCATGAATGGTGGACCCACCCACTCCGAAGGCCTTCTGCCGGAAGGGCCGCGGACGACGCCGACGCTGCCGACGACGCTCGACGCCGTCGGGGCCCTCAGCCTGCTCCGCCACCGCGAATCCATGGCACAGTGGGTCGAAGACCGGAGGAGGCGGCCAAAATTCTACACCGCGTCTCGAGCTCCAGAGTCGCTAAATGGGACTCGAACCGAGCGTGTGACCCCACCCATGGATTGCTCTCCGAACGAGGAATCCATTGATAGGGTCACAAGGCTCGGCTGAAGTCCTGTTTAGCGACTGTAGAGCTCAAAACGCGTATTGAATTTTGACCGCCTCCGCGGCTTCGGCTACGATCCGACCGCTCCGTCTCTCGCGCTGCAGAAAAGTGTGACATCTTCACTCTTCCCATGCAGCGGCGCTGCAGACTGCTTTCGAGAGTCGTTTTCGTCGCTCTGTCTCCCTCGCACTCATACGGGGTGCCGCGAGCGCGAGAGAGACAGAGCGACGAAGACGACTCTCAGTCTGCAGCCAGCCCTTCTGTCGCTGCCTCGCTGCAGTTGGTGCATGAATCATTATTCCGAATCGGCAAATATCCCATCGCCTTTGTCATCCCACATAAAGCCCTCCCCCGCCTTATACCTGCAGTGTGTCACAGCGCAGCCCTTAAATCTTTTCCCCGTTGATACTTTTTTACTTCTTTTCGATCAAAAGCGCGGCGCGTCCGCACCGCAGCGGATCATCCTGAAAGGCCCCAAAGTCGAGTCGAACCGTTGGAGCAGCGCGGCAGCGCGCCGGCCGTGGGATAAGCTCGCCTGTGAAACGTCACCCTGCCGTGCGTTCAAATCCGGAGTCAAAAGTGCTTCTGCCACTGTCTTTGTTGTTTGTTTGTTTACTTCACAGTGCCTACGCGAAACGGGGACAAGTTTGAGGCGCCACCCAGGCTATGAATTCCTGGAGCCACGTGCGGCTCTGCGGCCCCAGCAGCAATACCTTAACCTGGTTTCGGGGCGGGGCCGGCAGGCCTGACGGGACGCCGGGGGAACTCCGAACGTGTCAATAGCGCAATTAATGACGTATCCTTCCCTCATCCGGCCGTATTCAGCGCACCTCCTTCCTGAGGGGCCGGCGGGCCAAGACCAGCGGCAGACTGATTCCGAGAGTCGGTTTCGTCGCTCCGTCTCCCTCACACTCATAGACGCTCCGGTACAGGTGCGAGAGAGACAGAGCGACGGAAACGACTCTCGGAATCGGTTTGCAGAGCGGGGTTGGTTGCCGGGCCGCCGGGCTGGAGCGACACTTTGGAGGGAAAAGCGAAGCTGCGCCTTTAATTAGCACTGTTCCTGCCAAAAATTAAAAACAACGACGAAATCCGCAACCCGGACGACGACACACTAGACTTGTGAGGTTCGGGGCGAAAGCGGCAGTCTTCGCTTCCCCTCCGCCGGGCCGCCGAGGCCGTGCCGAGGCACAAACATGTCCTGATTGAGGAAGACGATGACAAGACGAATGTTGATTTTGCCCCACCTTGCGCTAGGCCGCGCGCTGCGCCTTGCCGCGCCCCTCCCCCACGCGGGGCCTTTCATTCAGTCGATACCTCCCGTGTGCTCCATTCATGCCGATCCTCCTCCTACCCCTTGTTGTTGTTGTTGTTGTTGTTTGTTGTTGTTGTTGTTGTTGTTGTTGTTGTTGTTGTTGTTGTTCTTCTTCTTCTTCTCTTCTTCTTCTTCTTCTTCTTCTTCTTCTTCTTCTTCTTCTTCTTCTTCTTCTTCTTCTTCTTCTTCGGCAGCCGATATCTCGGAAGCCGCCAAGCCGTCCTTGCGTCGAACCGGCCGCAGAGTCGTCGCTCTGTCTCTCTCGCACTCATGGGGCGTCCCGTGTGGGTGCGAGAGAGACAGAGCGACGAGAACGACTCTCGGAATCAGTGTGCCGGCCGCCTCGTCTTATTGCTGCAGTCGAAGGCAGCTCAGGAATGGAGTGGCCAAGCGCGCGAGGCGAGATCGGCAGACTCATTCCGAGAGTCTCGCTCTGTCTCTCTCGCACCTATACGGTACGCCCCACGAGTGCGAGAGAGACAGAGAGACGGAAAAGGCTCTCGGAGTCAGTCTGCTGAGCCGCACTGCCCACGGCCACAGCCGTCGCGCGCGGCTCTTTCGGACCAAATCCCCCCAAATCACGTCAAATAAAAAGGAAGTGGATTTATGGAACGGGCCAACCCGATTCTAGTGTCGTGACGGACACAAGTAGGTGGCGGATGGGGCCTACGCCACCGGCAGACCGATTCCGAGAGTCGTTTTCGTCGCTCTGTCTCCCTCGCACCCGTACGGGGCGCCACGTGAGTGCGAGAGAGACGGAGCGACGAAAATGACTATCGGATTCAGCCTCACAGTGCCACCACGCCCCGAGAGTAAGGCGAGCATTTACGGCCAATAAAAAATCGGGAACTGCCTGGGCGGTGGCTGGACGCGGAGACGCCGTGTCACCTGGCGGTAAGAGGGCGGAAAAAAAGTAACAAATAAATATGGCCCACCGACTTCTTTAAATTCTGAGGGCTGTTTTTTTAAGGTTTTACTTTGATAAACAACTGCGATTGCGATTAAGGTACGCCTGTTCCGCCATTGGCGACAAAAATCAGCGCATGCGTGCGCCAAAAGAGTCAACGAACGCGTCCGTGTGTGAGTGCGTCGCGTTTTGGGCGTGTGCGTCGAGTTTTAAGCACGACGTAAAGAGGCAAAACACACGCGAGGCGAAGTGGAGTCCTTCGGCTTTTGATGTCTGATTTCATTACGAGATGATCATCGCGCCGCGCATAAAAACACGCAGGAGACTTGCGATTCCGCGAGTCTGTCTCTCTCGCACTCACGGGGCGCTCCGTGTGGGTGCGAGAGAGACAGAGCGACGAAAGCGACTCTGACGCGGCCTCGCCTCCGCCCGCTGGCGACATCAAAAGGCGCGATCGCTTCACTGCGAGTCGTTTCCTGATTATGTCTGACGCGCGTCCCTGCAGCCCTGCACCGCGAGGCCCCCACCAGTGTGCCGAACGCGTGTGGGAAGGTCGCGGCATATTCACACGATGTTTGATTTATTCGGGTCCACCCCCTGGCGGGCGCCTGTCTCTCTCGCACTCACGGGGCGGACACACTGGTGCGACGGAGACAGAGCGTCCGCGAGGCCGGCCGGGCCAGCAAGGCCATCGGGGCGATCGGGTCGGACTTTGAATGGAGTGGGCCACCTGTTGGCCGGCTGAGGGACTAAAGGGACTCAATGTGCTCCCCCCCCTCCCCCTCCAGTTCGGCCGGCCAGTCCGCCCCTGTTTTCATCGGCGCTGATTGCCACATGAAAGCGATAACCGCAACAGCGCGAATAATCGCACGGGATTATTTCCACGACCCCGTGGCCCTGCGGCCCGGTTCGGTAATTGCTGGGGAAAAAAAAAGTTTTACACGCGGAAAGTGTTGTTGTTGTTGTTGTCGCCGCGACAAAGTAAGTGGTTGAATCGAAGGCGCGAGTCGTGATGGGGCGACATACGGCGCCACGCGACCGCCCCTCCCCCTCCCAGTGCCGTGGCAGCGGGGCGTTCCCCTTGCTGTGTGCAAAGAAATCGCCCCTTTTTTTCGGCCTCGTCTTTTCCGAGGTTTTTTTTCTTTTTTCTCGAGCCGCGTGATTCGAGTCAAGTGTGCCATCCGATCGGCCCTTCGCGTTTGACTCGTTTGCCCTTATTTTCCCCTCCGAGGGGGAAGGGCGGCGCACAGTGGGCCAGAAGACCGGTGGAGGTGGCCAAAACTCTAGACGCGTTTTGAGCTCCAGAGTCGCTAGACAGGCCTCGAAACGAACGTGTGACCCCACCAGAGGATTCCTCGTTCGGAGAGCAATCCATTGGTGGGGTCACACGTTCGGTTCGAGTCCCATTTAGCGTCTCTGGAGCTCAAAACGCGTCGAGAGTTTTGGCCGCCTCCGCCGGCTTCTGGCCCACTGTGCGGCGGGCGGCTGCTGACTGATTCCGAGAGTCGTCGCTCTGTCTCTCTCGCACCTACACGGGACGCCTCAGGAGTGCGAGAGAGACAGAGCGACGAAGACGACTCTCGGAATCAGTCTGCAGGGAGAGGAAGGGCGCCCTTTTTATTATCATTACTCCCTGCAGGGGATCTGCGGATTGATCACCGGAATCGTCGGAGCTTCAAGGAGCACCCTGCGGCTGCGGTCCTGCGCACAGTGGGCCAGAAGGCCGGTGGAGGCGGCCAAAACACTAGACGCGGTTTGAGCTGCAGAGTCGTTCAGAGGAAGTTCCTAAAAAAAAAAAAAAAAAAAAAACTGGAACCTTTTTAACCGGTGGCAGTTTTCCTGTGGAAAATCGTACATGGGACGTTACGAACCCGGCCTTCATCATTCGCGAAAGTAAAACCTCTCCTTGTTATTGCCTCTGAAGCCTTCTCTGTCTTCGAATATGAAACGCGCTGCTCACAATGGGGGATGCTAAGCTTCAAAGGACGGAGCAGAGCAGCCAAGGACACTGGTCAGGTGCCCTAACTTTGATTGCGGACGTCGCCAATCCCTTTTCCGCGGTCCGGAGAGAGAGAGAGAGAGAGAGAGAGAGAGAGAGAGAGAGAGAGAGAGAGAGAGGGAGAGAGATATCGCGGAAGGAAGGGCCGCGTGTGCGGCTGGGAAAAGCAAAGCAGCGGGGAAAAGAGGAGAGCCTCTCCAATAATAAAAGGGTATGAATAAAAATTTGAGTGCCGGGTCCGCGCATGCGGCAGCATGTAGGCAGCATGTAGGCTCCGGCGGTGACCACACGTGTCTTGCAGTCACACAGTGGGCCAGAAGACGGTGGAGGCGAGTTTTGATCTCCAGAACCGCCAAACGGGACTCGAACCGAACGTGTGACCCCACCAATGGATTGCTCTCCTGGAGCTCAGAACGCGTCTAGAGTTTTGGCCGCCTCCGCCGGTCTTCTGGCCCACTGTGCGTCGGCGGGCGGCACGGGGCGGCATCGGGCGGACGGTCCAGACGGTCTTGTCAATCTGGGCTTAACCCTCCGGGGCTCCGCGGCGGCATTCCTGATCGCCGTGTGGGAGGGGGGAGGGGCCCTCCGGCCCGATTAAACTCGAATTTCAAGGCTGCTCGTCAAACGTCATGCCGGTCTAATTGTAACCTTATGAATTCCTCTCGCTTCGGCATTAATGCAAAGAATTATTTACAAAAATCTCGGAGGAGCACGACGGGTAGCGCGCGCGCGCGCGGCGTGGGCGGGCAGAAAGAAACTTTTATCAGTGACGAAATGACGCGCGGAGTTGCCGAGCCGCGCCAATCAAGTCTCACGTGGCGGCCAACTTACATCATTCAGCTTCGAAACGCCTCTTTTTTGTGGCCGTCTGGCTGTGTGTTTGTGTGTGTGTGTGTGTGTGTGTGTGTGTGTGTGTGTACGTGTGTAGGTGTGTAGGTGTCGGTGTGTGTGTGTACGTGTGTGTGTGTGTGTGTGTGTCAGTGTGTCGGTGTGTATGTGTCGGTGGGTGTGCACCTAATCTTGACACAAGCAAAAATGGCCGTTAATATTTGATGTTTAAATTAGACAGGACGAATGAGTGGACGGACGGAGGGTGGTGGCGGCGCGCAAGGGGTTGTTTGACGAGCCGGCCGAAGATTCGACCGTCCCCGTCGGCCTGGGCGTTCCGCGGGGCGTTCCGCGGCGCCGCGGTTCCGCCGGGGAGTTCGCGTGGGGCCGACGCGCGTTCGCATACAGGGGGGCGCCCTTCCTGATCCCGGGGGCCCGGCGGGGCTGGGCCAGGCCGGCCGGCCGGGGGAGAGGATGGGGGCCCCGGCAGTTGGGGGCAAAAGAAAACCCGCCGTGTAAAGCATAAAGGCATCGCCTTTCGGTGAATCCCCTGATGAGTACAGGGGGCCGGGGGGGGAGCGGGGCGGGCGGCCGGGCCAGGCTCGGCGGAGAGGACCTGGCCGCCCCGGCCACGGCGAGCACCTCCTCGTTGGGCTGTCAAAAGAAATCCATTCGGGGGTAATTATAAATGCATCGCCTTTCGAGGTGCATATCAAGCGCGCTGGCGATGAGGTGCACGGTGAGGGGCCGGGGGGGGGGGGGGCGGTGGCGGTGGCGCCCCACAAAAACGAAGAGGGGGCTGTACGGAACGACCTAAGCCGCAAACACCGGCCCTTATTCTGCGGCCATTGGCTTTTCATGAAAAGGAAGGACCCTGTATCGGAAGGAAGGCTGCACAACACGGAAAAAAAAAAGTTGACCGACTTTGTGAGAGGCCGGGGCTCCGCGCGCTTCTCTGTTGATGAGACTGCTTGATCAGCCGCTATTTGATGTCCGAGGAGGCGACAGCGCGGCGGCAGCGCCCCCCCCCGTCACCCCTTTGCCTGCATTACCCCGTGGCACTTGCCTTATTTAGGCCCCTCCCCCCTCCCCTCCCCCACACCCTTACCGACGCTCATTGACGGAGAGCCCCAGCCATCGCTCCGGCGGATACGCGGGGATGGATGGATCTTTCTCATTTATTCATATTTCACTTTGGGCGCGCGGCGCGGTGGCGGCGCCGCGTTGCTCCGAATTTCAGTGGGCTGGTGGGGCGGGGCGGGGCGGGGCGGCGTGCAAGTCAGGAGGCGCTCCGTCGTAAACCCTCCGCCGGGGATGCAGACAGCCAAGAAAACAAGTCCAGAAGGGGTGGAAATCGTCCCTGCCAAAGTTTGGCCGCAGAAACGCCGAAGCGCTGCGCCGCCAGGCGGTCAGCCCAGCCACACCTGTGCGGGTCCTCCCTGGAGCACGTTGCACAGTGGGCTGGAAGACCGGTGGAGGCGGTCAAAATCCCGGACGCGTTTTGAGCTCAGGAGTCGCTAAATGGGACTCGAACCGAACGTGTGATCCCACCAATGGATTGCTCTCCAAACAAGGAATCCATTGGTGGGGTCACACGTTCGGTTCGAGTCCCATTTAGCGACTCTGGACTGTGGAGCTCAAAACGCGTCTTTGGCCGCTAACTCCGGTCTGCTGGCCCACTGTACGAGGGTCTCGCCCGGGAGGCGCCATTTTTAAAGGCCCAAAATGCCCTCCGTTTGGTGCGGTAATGACCAGCTACCGGTGCGTGGCCGCCAGGCCGCGTGGGTGCTGCACCGTAATGCTTTGATTGCGGCCATCGAGAGCCCCAAGATGCCCCTCGAGGTTCACACGGCGGCCGGTAAGCCTCTGCTCACGCTGCACCGGCAGACCGATTTCGAGAGCCGCTTTCGTCGCTCTGTCTCTCTCGCACCTGTACGGGGTGTCCCATGAGTGCGAGAGAGACAGAGCGACGAAGAGGACTCTCGGAACCAGTCTGCTGCAGCAGCCGGGAGGACGAGAAGAAGGGATCCAATTCCAGCATTGATGATACATCCCGACATCTGTTTGCCGTCGAGCGGATATCAATACGTTG